>NC_092356.1:39596740-40224240 GCF_963676685.1 Mytilus edulis
TATCAAAATTTTTGCATATGTACATGATCTACAAAGTTTATACATGTGCAAGCTTAAGGTCCCTATATAAAATAATAATACAATGAATGATTTTTTAGTCACTGTACATGGTCTCTTTTCCCACTTGCATGATTAACATTTTGCTTTGTTATGGTATGAATTGTTTTAACTGAAAAATGACTTGAGACAAACTTTGTATTTTATCTTTCAAGCCTACAATTTATATTTGAGTTACGGCCTTGAACACGGAGCCTTGGCTCACACTGGACAAAAAGCTATAAAGGGCCCCAAAATTACTAGTGTAAAACCATTCAAACGGGAAAACCAACGGTCTAATCTATATTAAAAATGAGAAACGAGAAACACGTATAAATTATATAAAATAACGACAACTACTGTACATAAGATTTCTGACTTAGGACAGGTACAAACATTTGCAGCGGGATTAAACGTTTTAATTGTACCAAACCTTCTCCCTTTTTATGAAACAATAGCATGACATCACAACATAGAAAACCACACGATAAAATATCAATTGGAAGGCTTAACTTAATCAAAAACAGTAAATTAACACACTATGACCGAAAAAATTTGATATGCGATACCTGAATGCAAATGCACAGTTAACAACATTTTTAATTCGTATAATGGGATCACGTTGCCGTCGTCAGAGAAGTCTGAAGACACATAGTTTCTTGATAATAACCTTAGTTCTAGTGAATGGATCTCTATAAAATCCAAACACAAAGTTTGAAACCAAAAAAGGAAGGTTGGGATTGATTTTTGGGGTTACAGATGGTTTTAACAGGTTAGGAATTAAGGGGCTAAAAGGGGTCCAAACAATCATTTTTCTAGTATCCAGACAACAATTTTTGTGTAAGTGAATGGATCTTTTAGAAATTAAACCACAAGGTTCCATAGCAAAAAAAGAAGGTTGGGATTGATTTTCTGGGTTATGGTCCAAACTGTTTAGGAAATAGGGGCTAAAAAGAGGCCAAAAGTTGAAAAACAATACTTATAATACTTCGTATAAATTGCTTACTCCTTGACCAATTTCAATGGGTTTTATTCTTGAATTCCTTAATATGCTGAATCGAACCATGTATTTAGATTTTTGGCCCTTTATTAAATTGGTCCACATTGAGGTCAAAAGGGTCCAAAATTAAATTTTGTTTGAATTCATCAAAAATTGAATTATTGGGGTTCTTTGATATGCCGAATCTTCCTGCATGTGTATTTTGATTTTTAATTTTGGGTCTCGTTTTCAAATTGGTCTACATTATGATCCAAAGGGTCCAAAATTCAACTTAGTTTGATTTTAACAAAAATTTAATATATATATGGGTTCTTTGATATTGCTTAAACTATACATGTATTTAAATTTTTGATAATGGGCCCCAAATTTCAAGTTGGTCCAAATTGGGGTCCAAAATTAAACTTTGTTAGATTTCAAAGTGTACCAAAATTCTAAAAAAAAACATTATAATTTGATTTTTTTTTTCAGATTTAGAATGTGACTTTACACTATCATCACAGTCCACTCAGACATTTTCCCAGACCACAACCTCTGATTGGGAAGAAGAAAACATGGCTCCAAGGGAGATTTTCAATGCTGCAATGGAAATGCTTCTCAGAAATTTTCCAGCACTAAATTCACAGCTACATTTGCCATGGACTAGCCTCTCAAAAAGTTCATCCTCATATTATACCAAAATTATTACAGAAGCTATCCAGCTGATTGCACAGTATGTTGCACCAGGTCAAGAAAATAATCTTTTGACGGATGTGTGCAAGAAATGGATATCATTAAAAGAAGACAAACCTGTTACAATGACTGAGGCAATGATTGCATCCTATCAACAGCAGAACAACAGATTAAGTTAGATGCAAATTTTATCCCTATTTTCAAATAAGCATACAAAGGAAAGATTAATGGAACTGGTACCAGGACTTAGTGTTTTTAAAATTGGTGCTGCCCGAAGACATGCAACATTAACATTTCCAGGACAATTAATAAATCCACCAAAGGAGATAATAAGAATTACAAAGGACTAGATTTATCTCTTTGTTTTCACTAATCTTCATTTGATTACATGCAGGTTGTTATTTTATGTATGTCAAACACTATATTATTTATATGTTCAGATGTTGAAATTATTGACTTTGAATAAGCATTGTAAACTGAAAACAGTTTTACATAAAGGCACTGGGGAGTATAATATTTAACCTGTCAAAGGGCCAATGCTACATTAAGGAAAATACAAAAACTTATAATAAAATTTTGAGGTCACTTATGTTTTTCATGTTAAAAAATCATACTTTCTGTAGAAAAGGGGCGAGTGATATCAGATAGACATGTAGTTGTTAATTAATGTTAATTTTTTTTTATAAAAAACAGCTTTTTCTGCTTTAGTAAAAGCATGTTGGATATAAATTTAAGCAAGGAAAAACCGACTATTCATGAATTCTTTTCAAAATATTTTGAAACAAAGTGGGTTACTTTATTTCTGAAAATTGTGTATTTGTTCTATTTAAGGTGACTCAGGACTATTCGACTGCGCATAATTTCACGCATGAATTATAAAAGTATTTGTCGTAAATTCGACATATTTTTTCTAAATATTTTAATTGATTAGAAATGTTAAATCATTATTGTTATGTGACTAATAGAATATTTTCGTTATTATCCGTATTTGTTAAAGGGTCAAAATGACATTTTACCCATTTTCCCATTTTCCCGCCAAAATTTGGGTTTTAAGGCAAAATATTTTTTTTCCCTTATCGGTGACCTATGATTTTTATTGGCTCATTCTTTGAAACTATATTCCAGCTTTTCATATTACAGTTTTGGACCAATTGTCATAGAACGCGTTTTTGATATTTCGATAAAAATATGTCAACACCTCTATTTTTCCTATCATTTAATTGAAAAATGGTTCCTTTTACATACCTGTTTCAAAGTAAAATTTTGAGCTTAAATGGTCCGTGACCCCCTATTTTTTTCGACCAATTTGATTCATTTTGTTTAAAAATAAAATAACCAAAAATATGGCACTTCTGATAGAAACTTCGAATAGGCCCGAGCCACCTTAACCTCCATATGATAAGTTATCTCCCTTTTTGATAGGACTGTTCTAAAATCTGTAAATGCATTATCACAATAGGTTTGTATTAGAATCTTATCATATCAACCTTTTCATGTTCTATTTATAATTCAGCAATATTTGATAAAGTACTTTCACAGAAAATAATTTGTTTTTAACAGGCAAAAAATGGTGTTTAGCCACCCCCTCCCCAATCATCTTAAAGCAACCAAATACTGTGTGTTTATTATTTCTATGTAGTCAGTTTTTTATTAATTTTCATGTAGCCCAAATTTTAATATCTGGTAGAATTATTATTTTACAAAAAGTGTGTCATTTATTTATTTTGCCTTTGCTCAATTTTTTTGCCAACCAATAACACCATGATTTTTAATAGGGCTCTTCACGGTTAGTTCGGCCATATTGGATAGGGGGCAGATTTTCATAATAGAGGTAAAAATGGTGTGAAAAATACGGGAAAACATCATTAAAACAGAGCTGTTGCTTGGAAACACACATAGGATTTCCCACACTTTCATACCATTTCCACCTCCTTCCAAAAAATCTGCCCCCTATCCAATATGGCCGAACTAACCGTGAAGAGCCCTATTGTCAATACCAACCGAGATATTTTAAAAGAATTATTTAATTTAATGTAGTCTCTTGTATAATCTGAGTAAAACCCCACTTCCAGTGTTCATTTTTAATAAGTCACTGTTTGCTTTATTGAATCTGGAATTTGATCAATTTTTCAGGTTTAAAAAAAAAGGGGGGATAGTAGATTGGAAATATTTTTTTAATATTCAAATGCAAAGCAAAACCTGTTACATGGTAGCAAGTAAGACTTGAATTATTGTAAAAAAAGCAAAAAGAAAGAAATAAAAGTGTTATCTTAGTATATACAACCATATGAACGTTGGCATTTTTTAGAAAATAGGAAATTTGGAAAATGGCTAAATTTACAGAGTTATCTGCCCTTCGGTAACTTCAATTTTTTTTTTTTGCAGATATGGCTATGAAAAGGTCTTTGTATTATGTTTTACAATTGATGCCACTTTTGTTGATGATATGTTTATAAATACATTAAATATTGTTTCAAAATATGCTTATTTTGTGTATTTTCTATTGGTTTTCATCCGAAAATTTCCAAATTACAGGTGGCGCCCCGTACAGCCAAGATAAATAAATCAGATCAAAACATTATATTTATTTACAGTAGTTATGGTAAGGTTAACCTACAAACAAGATTTCATAAAGATTGGCAAATATTGATTCCGGACTATTTTGCATGGTTTTCTCATGGACAGGCTCTTAATTTGTTGTCAGATGAATTTTCAAACCCCCTAGATATTTCTCACTGAGAGAAATGTAAAAGTGCAAATATATTCGTGTATAACCCATAACCAGTCGGGAAGGGTTGCAAGTCTGTAATACAATTTCATTGTCTCATAAAATTTCCATTTCGTTCCCCTTTTGCGTTTTCCGTTCATATTTTCTTTTCTGATGCTGAAGAAGATTCATAGACCGTGCAGATTCCCGCCAAATACTTACGTCTGTCCTCTATATCTTCCTCCAACAAATGGTACACTAATTCAGCTAGAATTGGGTTAGAAGCCAGGGAAGTGTAAAATGAAGATATCAATCATCATTATGATTACTATAAAAACACCCGCAACATTGCGGATCCGTAAATAATATAAAGTACATCTGGGAACAGTAGGCAAAATAGCCTACTTCTATATAGAAATGGCTATTCTGTATCTGTATCTGTATCTGTATAAGGAATTCCCTCCTTTAAAGGAGCACTTGTTTTCAGAATCGGTTTAAAAGTTCACAATATATATTTACAGGACTATATTTACAGGGGTCTTCGGTATTCAAGAAAAGCAAAAATCTACGCCCATGGGGTGAATGTTGGCTACATTCAATGGCCCTTTCGTTTGTTTGACGGTAGAGCTTTCAAAAGTTCATTTCTTTTGGTATGTAAAGCATAGCACAGTTTTCTATTTATATACTCTACTTTGAAGCAGTTGTCCATACATTTGCATCTACAGCCACATGCGCATAATAATCTACTTGGATCTAAAATAAGCTGTTTATTTATTACTAAGCTGGTTAGGTTAAAGAATTTATCACAGTTTTTAATGCTACGAAGAAAGCAGTCTAATTCATGCAAGTATGGTATACGAGTGTTATTCAGAGGTTTACAGTCTAGAATAAAATGTTCAACAGTTTCTGAATTTTCATTGCAGAGAAGACACGTTGGATCTATTGAGTTTTGGTTAAATGCAGCCTTATTGCTTTGCAGGTAATAAGTTCCTGTTAATAGCTTTAATTTTGGTTGCCAGTAGGCGGCTAATATCTTGTGCAGAGGTACCAACACTTGCAAGACATGGATGAGTATTGTGCCATAGAGTATTATTTGCAGATAAATTGCGAAGAGAGCTGAATAATCATACTTTTGTCCTGAGTTGTTCATGCCAAACGTTGTCCACTGCCTTCTTAACACTTGCTTTCCATTTGTATCTGCTGACTGGGTTCTGTATAAGTTCATGAGCTGATTGTAGATTGTATTGTGCAAGTAAGCAACGTATTTTAGAAAAACAGTTTTTGGAGTTAAATCCAGATATCGAGAGTTGTCTTTCTGCCAGATCTTTTTCGACAGATGATTCCATACCACAAATCTTGTTGTATATGTTTAAGGCTGCTTTGTGTATAATGCCTTGGAGTGGTATAACTCCTGCTATAGTATAAATTGCTGCATCCGCAGTGTTGTTGGGAAGCGACAAGATTTGTTTAATTGACTTTCGATAGAATACTTCTAGTGGCTCTAAATGTTTATTGTCTGGAAGAAGAATGTCAATTCCATAGATAAGAACTGGAAGAACATAAACGTTGAAAATGTGAAGACAAGTTAGTGGGTTTAGCCCGTTCTTTCCATGCAGACCAGCCCCCATCAGGCTATACATAGTTCGTCTTGCCTTTGAGATGTTTTCATCAACGTGAATGCTGATAGTTTTTTTTAAATCAGAGCTGTGTTTTATGCCAATATGCACAGCTGAATCTGGCTCATTCATTTTTATATTATTAATTTTGAAGTTGAAGCCTGTATCTTTTGAAGGTGGTTCGTGTTTTAATATGACACTTTTGGTTGGTTGGAGTGAGTATTTCTCTTGCATGCTGTAATTCTCAACCGTGCTTATCATTGTTTGGAGGTCATTAGGAGAATTGGCAATGAGAGCAACATCATCTGCGCAAGTCGGGGATCCACAGTATATATTTCCGATGTAGGTACCAAGGCCGCTGTTTTCTAATTGGTCCAATACATCATTGATGTAAACTTTGTACAGTTCAGTGCTTAATATCCCACCTTGTCTTACTCCTTGTTGTACAGGGAATGGTTTTGACATTAGACCGTTCCATTTAATAGAGGTTGTAGCGTATGTACTCCGTTGGCGGATAAGTAGCCAGAGGGTCCCACCTACTCCTGATAGAAAGAGTTTACGATGTAAGCTGTTAAGATTGACAACATCAAATGCTGATTTGGCGTCTAGCAGAGCAACAAAAACAGGCATCTTTTGGTCCATTGATTCTGCTATGGATTCTAGGAGGATGAGGGCACTGTATAGAGGAGATACCCCAGGAGTGAAACCTCTTTGTAATCGGTTTTGGAGAATATCAATGATGTCTCTTAGCAATTTCCTCAGTAGTATTTCCAGGATTTTTCCAATAATTGGGAGTACAGTGATTCCTCTATAATTTTTTGCCTCATTTGGTAGTCCTTTGTTTTTGAATACTGGTGTTAAGATTCCATGTTTTATGCAGTCTGGTATGGTTGCAGAGGAGCAGATGTTGTTGATTATAGATGTTATTGCCTGCAGTAATGTATCTCCACCATATTTGACATGTTATGCTGTAATACCGTATATATATCAGGTGCCTTGTTGGTATTCAGTTGGTTTATGGCTTTGTCAATTTCTTCAGCTGTGAAAGTTAATGGTACAGCATTTTGTTTGCAGATTTCTTCGATAATGTCTATGTCAAATTCTTTGTTGGTATGATCGGAGTTTGTGGTATTAGACTCAGGTGTTGCGAGCTTGCTGAAATGCTCGTTCCAACCTTTTAGTATTTCTTTCCGAGAAGAGTAGGTTTTGTCTTCTACAGTCAGATCTGATATGGAAGATTTTTTGGTTTTCCTTTGTGCATTTACAAGTTTATGGAATATTTTGCTATCTCTTTGCTTAGCGTTCATGATCTTCTGTAGCGATTCATCTCGTTGTCGCGCAATTTCTTGTCTTCGCGCTTTGCGCAGTTGCTTTTTAGTTTTTTTCCTTTCTTGCATAGTTTCACCAGCCGTTGGTTTTCCTTCCAGTTTCCATTTATCAAGTGATGATTTATTCATTTTCAGTGAGTGTTCAATTTCATCATTCCAGATATGTCTGTTTCGTTGAGTTGAAATTTTAGATGGTGGTACTATATTTTTTTGAACTGTAACTATGGTTTCCATAAGTCTTGTTATTGCGGTCGAATCATTCAAGTAGTCTATGGGATTTTCTTGAAGGCATTTGTTTAAACTATCTTGGTATTGTTGTAAATCTATTTTATCCCATTTGATTTTATTTGACACTACTGGTTGGTCTTGTTTTTTCTTGCTAACAATCTCGGTTTCAATTTCCGTTAAAAGAGGATAGTGGTCAGAGGTGTTGTTTGACAACATATCCAGTCTAATGGTGTTGTAGACTTTTTCGGCTAGGCTGTCGTGTACAAAGATATAGTCAATTGTTGATGTTTCATTGCCATTTGGATGAATAAATGTTAATGGGGTTGGTTTAAACATTAGCTTTTTAGAACTTATGAAGTCTTCGAGTTCCTTTATCCGTGCTGATTTATTAGTTGTTTTCATCAGATCACAGTTCCAATCTCCAC
The DNA here is from genome assembly GCF_963676685.1 of Mytilus edulis. Lineage (NCBI taxonomy): Eukaryota > Metazoa > Mollusca > Bivalvia > Mytilida > Mytilidae > Mytilus > Mytilus edulis. Next base: position 39,604,750 of record NC_092356.1, read on the forward strand.
ATAGGACAGGTGTACATGTGTCGGAGTATTTGAGAATTATCTCGTGGAGCTGGTCGAGACATTCTTTGAACTGTTCGTTTGCCTGTTTTGACCCTCTACATGGCATATAAGCACAGATTAACAGGATCGGCTTTGGTTTTACATTTATCTTTATACATATAATTCTCTCTGAGCCATCATTAATTTTTTCTACAAGATGATCTAGATGTTGTTTCCAAAGTATGGCTACTCCACCATATCCTCTAGGTTTTTGTGTTGGAGGTATAGGGTTGTTTTCGTCAACTGACTTGCATGTCCAAGATGTTTTGTTAAAGAGCTCTCCAATATTGTCCTGTTCAAACTTGAATAGCCAATGTTCCTGAATACATATAAAATCGGTAAAATCTAAAATGTCTTTTATACAAGCTTGGGAGTTATATACATTTTTACAATTGAAGGAGGATATTCTAAGTAGAGTTGAAGTAGAGGCATCATGTGCTATGTGATCCTCTGGATGTTCTGGCAAAGTCCTAAAAAAGTGTCCGGCTTATTTGTTGGATAATCCTCAGTGTTTGAGCTGGGCTCAATAACTTCCAGTGATATTTGATTTCTATCAACCTTTGGAACTTCTTTGTCAGGTATAGATTTCTTAACTTTGTTTGTGCAGTCTTGATCCTTGTGTAACGTACTGCTGACTTCCTCAGGTTCTGTTTGGAGTTCTTGTTGTGACATTTTGATTTCATTTACTGTGTTAAGAAGTACAGATGTAGCTGTAGAATTTAAAATAGTTGGAGATGTTGCCATGTTTGAAGTTTCATTTTCTGTCGGAGGTGTAGTTGTGACAGATTTATGCGGACGATTGACAGTATTGGTTGCTTGAGGCCCTGTTGTGGAATTAATATCGGTATTTACGGTTTGATTGTGTTTGTTGTCATGCCTGAAGTGCAGGTTTGCTCCTGTGAATGTTTGCTGGGCTGGCTGACGGTTATGCTGGTTGTTGACCATTGTTTGATGATGGAAATAAGATGGAGGCGGAATATTGGAAGGATGTGGAGGTAATCCATGCATGTTTGGAAGGTAAGCTGGCATGTGTTGTGGTTGACCTGGCCAATTGGTGTTCATTGGTCTGCACTGATGGGGATATGTAGGTGATCTAGCCATGTAGGCAGGGCCCTGTGGAATTGGGTACTGGAAGTGGCTTGTATGATATGGCTGATAGTGTGGCCTAGCTGATTGTGATAATGTCAGTTCTAGAGTTCTGAGCCTCTGTTGAATGGACTGCAGTTCCATGTCGTGCATTTGTCTATATAACTGACGAGTATTTTCAATATGGGTTATTCTATCTTTGATGATGTTATTTTCCAATGATGAGATATAAGTATCCATACTATTTGTGTGTTGAGGAGTATACACTGGTTGATTTTCTTGAAAGATAGGTGGAGGTTGTTTGTTCATGGTTTCAGTAGAGCCTGAATGTTGTGTACCTACAATTTTCATCCTCAGTATCTTATTTGAGCTTTCCAGTTCTTTTACTTTGGCCTCCAGACTGAGGGAGTATGTTTTTAGGTGTGCCTGGTCTTTCAGTGCATCATTAATAGTCACTTTTTCCTTTTTTAATTCCTCTTCCATTTTACGCAGTTTGCCTTCCTTATGCCGTAATTCTTTGTCAGATAAGGAAATGTCATTTCTTGTGCCTGTTATTGGGACTCTGTTTGTAAGTGACAGATGTGACTGTTCAGTTGGTTGAGGCAGGTCCTCTATTTGATCTCTGATGACTGTTTCCTCATTTAAATAAAGGCAACAGTAGTATACCGCTGTTCAAAACTCATAAATCCATGGACAAAAAACAAAATCGGGATAACAAACTAAAACCGAGGGAAACGCATTAAATATAAGAGGAGAACAACGACATAACACTAAAATGTAACACATATAGACAAAATCCCACGAGAATAACAAATATAACATATATATATAACATCAAAACCAAATACATGAATTTGGGATAGACAAGTACCGTGACACGTCTTATCGCAATGTGAATTTACACTCAAAAATAAGAGAAAACAAACGACACAACGTTATAATGTAATACACACAGAAACGAACTATAATATAACAATGACCATATTCCTGACTTGGTACAGGGCATTTTTAAAGGAAAAAATGGTGGGTTGAACCTGGTTTTGTGGCATGCCAAACCTCGCACTTTTATGGCCATGTGAAATATAACATCAAAATGACAACACAGGACTACAATATAAATAAATTGGAGAACACAATTGACAAAGAATCACACGAACAACAGCCAACAAAAGGCAACACGTTCAAAATTTTAATACGCCAGAAGTGTATTTTGTCCACACAAGACCTATGTGTGACGCACAGATACAAAAGGTTGAAAGCCGAAACGAGTACAAAGTTGAACAGCATCGAGGACCAAAAGATCAAAAAGGTTGTGCCAAAAACGGCAAGGGTTTTCTGTTAAGTTACCAGAAAATCCCTATAATTTAGAGTAATTTATACTTTTGCAAACAGTAAATTTAATAAAATGAATATTCAAAAGATGTACATGATAAAGCTGAAGTATTAACTAATTACAGGAAACAACTGAAATACATTTACATAACCAGACATTTGAAACACAAAAGTAGACACATCCGAATACGTTTAAACCTCTACGCCAAGTGACGTCCTATTTAAGATAGCCCTGGCAGCGGAGACACAAGAAAGTGGTGATGCTACATCTGGAATGACAACTGGCATAAGTTTCTTGACTTTTTGTGTTTGCTTAGTTGGTATATTTCCATCAGCTGGTATAGAGTCTCTTGCATTACATATGGTGCATGTGTACTGGATGTTGTTCGACTCTTTTTCCAGTTCTTCAATTTCTGATTTTTTTAGCTTTTCACAGGCATAGTGAATCCAATGGTTGCCTTTAATGCAGAAGACGCCTCGTGAAAGTAGTGTTCGGTTACATTTAGGACAAATATTGTCTGGAACTGATCTGCCAGTGCCTTTGTTAACTGTGTCTTGGTGGTTTTTGTTAGCCACAGTCAGCTCTTTAGAGAATGTGTTGGTAGTCACAAATTGATCTTCGGATGCACTGTTGTTCAGGATAGCAGGAGGAGATGTTTTATTTATTTTCTTTGCAGATGTTTGTTGCAATTTAATACATTCTTCCCTAATTTTCTTATTGACAGATGAGTAGTCTTTGATGCTGTCCATTTGTTTGGATATAGCCTGTAATTCATCAAAAAACATGTGGTGGTTACGTCCATTCACTTCCACTCTGCAGGTGGTATTATATAGGTTGATTCTGTAATGTTGACGCAAGTTTTGATTGCATTTAACTGCAATAGATTGTTCTACCACCTTACCATATTTGTCCTGTTTATCATGTATGCTGCATGTGAGATCAGTATGTGCCTCATCGGTACCGGCCTGATGAACCGTACACTGTAAAATGTGCTCCAAAAACTACATGTCTTAGACTGAGCATTACAAATTCAAATCTTGTAAAAGACACAAGTTACTGTCCAATTTGGTTGATTATATATATAGGGAATCTTTGAAGCATGACTGGAGCGGCCCCCTCCCCTTTTAGGTCAGTCAGCCCCCCCCCCCTCCCCTTTATGAAAAGTTCTGGATTCGCCACAAGTTACTGTCCAATTTGGTTGATTATATATATAGGGAATCTTTGAAGCATGACTGGAGCGGCCCCCTCCCCTTTTAGGTCAGTCAGCCCCCCCCTCCCCTTTATGAAAAGTTCTGGATTCGCCACTGCAAACAACTGACTCTTATTACAAAAGCAAGTTTGATTTAAACAATTTTTTTTTATTTGAAGCTATATGTGATTTATTTATCAAATTTATGATGCAATCGATATTTTTAACTAGTATTTTTTTTCATGGGCTGAACTTTTATTCTCATGCATACATTTAGCATTAGAACAGAGACATATGATACATATATTGTATTATATGTTTCTGATTGGACTGAGTGCTTTTAATAGAAATAATTTCACCAACATGTTTAGATATGATTTCATTGCAACAAATCGACGCTCCGGCAATGTATGCATGTATACTTCGAGATTCCGCCAATTTAGACGCACCCCTTGATTGACTGCAAGGGTACAGCGGATCCATGTACACTCCCTAAGCATTATGGAGATGTGTCCTTTACAATATTATCCCACCACCAGAACAATCCCCACCCAACACCGCCCAAAGCAATCTTTTTTACTAGCTTGTTTATAAATTCTTGATAGTTATTTACACGTTTGACTGATGAATGGTTTTATACCATCAGAGACATATATACACATGTGTATACATGTCTCTGATACCATACATTATATGTGTCTCAAATACTGTTTGTTTTTTCTTATTCACTGGCAACTAGTGTATCAGTAATAATTAGATTCTTTTGTGTGAACATTTTCGTTGTACTTTTCAAAAGTTAATATTATATTTCATGTTTTACAAAGAACCGACAAAATAACAAATCTGACACTATAATATATGCTGGTGCTGGTAAAATAGCAATTTCTTTAGGAAATGGCAACCTTTCCCTAACCTGGGACAGTGGTGTAACAGTATAACATAGGAACGAACTATAAAATCAGTTGAAAGAGTGGACAAATGGTGGACGCGGCCGGGTACCTGTAAATCGTAACAACAAAAAGACACTTAGTACAGATCTCGAAGTTACTGAAAGCTACATGAAGTTCAAAGCCAATAACAATTAATAAAAAAAACCATGAAATTAAGAATAGAAATGGTTTGTTTCAAAGACACAACAACCCGACCAAAAAACAGATAACAGCCGAAAGCCACCAATGGGTCTTCAACGCAGCGAGATAATCACGCACCTGGAGGTGGGCCTCACCTGGCCTCAACAGGCCGCAAAATAATTATGTGTAAAGTCTAGTGACAAGTCTGGGAGTAGTTTTACTTTTCTCAATATACATGTATCATGTGCATGGTTTAGTACAAAGCAGGGTTTATATTAATATCACATTAACATAATTGTTTTTATCTTGATATACGTGTAATATTTGCCACTGAACATTAAGCATTATTCAATTGACCATAATCATCATAATTGAAAGGAGTTCAAGAAACCATTATATTTTTGAAGAGGAATGTATATCATCGTTTCACTTCGTTTGTCAATAAATGTTTATAATTGAAATGCACTTCAAAGTACACAACATGCACAATATGTAATTACGTTTTAAATAAACGACATATAACTGTTAAATTATTAAGTCAAGGATTTTGTAATCCACAAAAAATAAACTTTAAATCACCCATATATATACATATTTCTTTCGTAGATACAAAAAAAAATAATTGCTACATGTCTTTTTAGAAAACTTATTACAAATGGGAACTGATCCAAACCCAATTTTTACGGTGACGTTGTTTATGAGGCCTGTAATTTTAGATACAATTTATGTAAGCTTAGTCGTCCTTTTTTTCAAATCATTTTTTTTTTTCATTTTGAACGCAAGACGAACGTTTCGTCTACAAAAGAGTCACTAGTGAATATTCCAAAGGTCTATCACTTAACCACTGTAATACAATGGTAAATTATCTTTATCGGTACTATCACTGATTTTGTTATCAAGAATTAAAACCTAACTAGTAAAATTGAGAATGGAAATGGGGAATGTGCCAAAGAGACAACAACCCGACCATAGAAAAAAACAACAGCAGAAGGTCACCAACAGGTCTTCAATGTAGCGAGAAATTCCCGCACCCGGAGGCGTCCTTCAGCTGGCCCCTAAACAAATATATACTAGTTCAGTGATAATGAACGCCATACTAATTTCCAAATTGTACACAAGAAACTAAAATTAAAATAATACAAGACTAACAAAGGCCAGAGGCTCCTGACTTGGGACAGGCGCAAAAATGTAGCTATATATTGTTATAGTCGGGGGCGTATCCAGGATTTTAGGTTAAGGGTGGGTGGGTGGGTGGGTGGGGTTTGGGAGGCACACACTTAAATTGTGCCGAACGGAGAGAGGCGAACATTTTTTGGATGTAAAATTAAAGAAATATTCTTTATTAAGCTGAGGACAACTCATGCTTTGCAAATTTAAGGGGTGCATGCCCGCCACGCTCCCGCCTAAAATCGGCGTCCCTGATAGTAACGAAGACTTAAGGTCCTATAATACATCCTGTCAATGATAACAATAGAATTGAGAATGGAAATGGGGAATGTGCCAAAGAGACAACAACCCGACCATAGAAAAAAACAACAGCAGAAGGTCACCAACAGGTCTTCAATGTAGCGAGAAATTCCCGCACCCGGAGGCGTCCTTCAGCTGGCCCCTAAACAAATATATACTAGTTCAGTGATATAATTATACTAGTTCAAAGTTGGCTTTGCACAAGGCCAGTAATTCTCTGACTGCTCGTTATGTTTTTGCATGGATGTGTACTAATTATTTTAGTCTTGAGAGATTCACGCATGATTTTTTAATTAGTTGAAGATGGCTTTGTACTATAGCTTTCGATGACTGTGTGTGGTATTGGGTCAGTTCTTATTTGTTTGACAACTAACAGAAATGATACCATATGATTTAGATGTAAGCAACTTTATATATAAGCTATAAAATGTACTGATAGGCGAGTGACTTATTTCAAAAAGACGCTTAGTTATCGACTTTAATGCACCCACCTAACACACGGCTGTATTATATATCATTCGAAAGCTGTTAATCTGTACTTTCTGTTTTGCCCGGTCGTAAAAAAATCGTACGGTGCAATTTTTGTTAAATCAAGGTCAAAGGTCATGAAAAAAAAATTCCAATTTTTGCGATTATTAAATAAAACGCCATTTTCTAATTCTTGTACCATAAAATTTTCCAGAAGATCATATGAACTTTATGGAACATGATACATAATTTCCAAATCAAACAAAAAATAAGAGATTCGATGCGCAAAATTTCCCGAAAATTGAAATTTATCACAAATCCTAAAAAAAATGAAAAATTATTCAAAAAGCAAAATATATCTTAGGGAATCGATATTTGAATGCTAAAAAAATAGATAAATGTATATGTTTTAGGTCAAGGAATATTTGTTTTGTAATTTTAAGATGCAATTATTAATTATTGTTCATGGAACAGCCTTCTATTGAAGTGTTTGCAGTTGCCCAAAAATCTGCCATCGGCAAATAGCGATCATTTTGTTAATCTATGTTAAAATAGAACATCGCTAATTGTGAATATCAGGGAGGAGAATGATTTTCCATAATAAAAGAAGGGGTGTTTAAAGTAAGAAAAGAATATATGCGAGGTAATTGAGGTTAAAATATGTTTTTTACGAAGTCAAACTGTTTTACTTTTTGTAATCTTGTTTAAATGCAAACATTACTTTGCGACTAAATCGTAGGCAACATTGAAATAAGTAACCTTGTTTAGAAACACTTGGTTGTCTAAAGCGGGATGTAAACGAACTAAATAAAATGCGGCTGCTTCTTATTTAGTTTAAAATCGTGTTATAGTAAGTCATATTAAATGTGTTTAGAAGTTTAATCGCTTTAATTATTTGAATAAAATATGCTTTGAGTATTTTCTACATAAGCTTTAAAAATACAAATGCATGTCATTGTGTATGTAAAACACTATAAGCAGTCGTGAAATAACAAAATGAAAAAGTTAAATACCCTTCCTGACCTCATAAGAACATTCGCTGTTTTGGGAGTGTTCCTTTTCATGGTATGCTGTGTTTTTTGGACTGTTGTTCATCTCTTGGACTTTAATCTTATTTTGTTCATGGTTTTAATTAACTTTATTTGATTCATGGTTTGAGATGTTGATTGTCCCTTTGGTATTATTTTACTTTAAACACATTAACTTGCAGTAATGAAAATCAGCCAAAAATCACCTCAAAGTAAAGTGAAGAAGATTAACGCAATAAGACAAATATCCGCGAAAATAACTTAATTTGCTCACGATGATATATATATAGAACCAAATCGTTATCATGATACATTTAGCTACACTGATTTACAATTTTTAAACATTTAACTACTTGAATAGTGACGAAATATATCAAAGGGACATCAAACTCATAATTAAAAACGAACTGACAAAGCCAGGCAAAAAACGAACAAGACAAGTATACAAAACACAACATATAAAACTACAGATTGAGTAACACAAACCCCCAAAACATTTTTTGAGTGAACTCAGGGGCTCCTGAAGGGTAGGCAGATCATGTTCCACAAGTGACACCCGTCTTAGTTTAAACATATTTATTTATAGTGGATTGGGAAACAAGTTTTGCAACTTAAATTAATCGCTTTCCACTTTGCGGGTGCGAGTGCTGCCTTGTAGCGGCATTAGCCTGCTCTTTTTCGAAATCTACAAAGGTGTGTTTAACGTGCAAGAGATATGGTTCTCTCTTAACACGGGTCAGCCATTTATCGTCCCCTTCCGACGGACTTTCATCGTTTCCTCAAGACCATACTCACAAATGGTGTCAAGGAAGAGCCGAAAATTCAGTCCCTGAAATTTTCATCACGGAACGGAAACGAACCAGGAACCTTTGTGTTAGTAGTCCGATACACTAACCACTACACCACGACTCTCTTTTACCCGTCTTGTGGCTCATGTATTTCCTAACTCGGTGCCAAGCCTTATTCGGTTGGTGACATTCACGGCAGAAATGACGGCAATTTGGTTACGTCGATGGAACTTATCAGTCGTCATCTGGCGAAACAGATATCTCATAATTGCAACCAACTCGTAGTGGCGTCCATGAAATTTTCAAAGGGATGATTTCAACTTTGCATTTGAACTCTGGTTTAAAACATGTTTAAACCACCATTTTTCTTCAAATGTCCTGTACCAAGTCAGGCATATGGCAGTTGGTATCGAATAATCTGTTTCTTTGTATGTTGGCGTTTGTTTTTGTAGCAGTTCTGTGTTTCTGTTATATCGTTGTTTTCCTCTTATAGTTGATGCGTTTTCCTAGTTTTTGCTTTGTGACCCGGATTTGTTTCAGTTACTAGTAAATCGATTGATGACTATTTAATAGCGGTATACTATAGTTGTCTTTATTTCAGAGGAGTTGAGGCTCATATCGGTCTCTCCTTTAGTAGTATAGATATGCAGGCGTTGCTATAATGTAGTTACATAGAAATGAAAAGTTTATAATTTGGTAGTAAGGGGTGTTTTTATGGGTTGTTTTATGCTCATCGCTTTTGTCGTAAAACTTGTTCTCAACCAACCCTCATCATCGATTTCAAGATACGTGATAGAGTAAACTGTATCTTTTGAGTCTTTTATTTTTATTGAAAATACGAGTCCAACATTGTCACAAATTTTGCGATATTCAGTGAGATGACATCATCTATATAATGGATATATAACGTGAAGTTTCAAGATAATGATAGCTTCTTTTCAGTCGTCATCAGAAACTCTTGCATGAAGTCATTCTCGTATGAAAAATGAACTAGTCATTCAAGCTATTCAGGAAGTCTAGTTGTAACTAGAATCGTTGCGTATTAATGGATATTTTTTCTTCAAAATTATTCTTATTTGACGAATTAATGCATGTAAACAATGAACAACGCAATTTAAGCAATCAAGTAGTCAAGTTTTATAATGTGTTTACTAGTTTTTGAAATTCTTTGAAATTATACAATTTTCATCAATTTATTTTCTATTTATTTTGGTCTAAATTTTTTATTCACATTAAATAAATAAAAGGTCTTTTCACTACATCAATATTTATAATGAAGCTACAAATCAAACAATTAGAAAAGTCGAAATATGTTTAATTCAGTCTGGTAGTTACAATGCAGATTGCAATCTTTTAGTTTCACCCCCTTTATTTCAAGCAATAAGATGATTCGCGCACATATTTTTTCTACTCTAATTTTTTCAGATTCTTAAGAATTTGTTTATTAAATCTTATATTGACCACATACAATGTTTAAATAGGAAGAAATGCTTAAAAGCTGTTTTTTCGCAGATGGCGGTATTTTGGGCAACTGTATGAGTTGTTATGATTTGCTGTTTGATTAGAAGTAAGCATAATTTTAGGAAATTTTATGATGTCAAAAACTTGTTTGATAGTCATTACAGGGTTTTACTAAGTTTTAATTGATTAGCATTTGCACCAGAAAGAAAAATTTGGGTTTTCACACATTTTGTTAAAGTCATAAGAAACGAGTGACCGGTGAAAAATAATGTTCTTCCAATTCTTGAACCAATGCATACAAACATCATAAACTTAGTCTTCTGTGCTCGAATTTATCATTTTTTTCGTGTAAATTTCGTATAATTGTCAATTTTTTTTTCAATCGGTCAGTGTTGTTGTGAAAATATGGCAGGTAATTAAAGTTCGTGTCTTGAAGCCGAAGTTTAACGATTGTCACCTGTTTGTCAACAATTGACGAAAAATAAACAAAAAAGCATGGAAATTGAGCACGTGTTTAACATGTAAATTCAGATAATAGTTTATTTTAAGGACATCCATGCGTATTGTGGTCACCGGATTTTAACGAGATGGGTCACACTGAGGTCACATTACATACGGAAAATATCTCGGGGGAATTGCTTGCTGGAAGGAAGCTATTTAAATAAAGTAAACTTCTTCTAAATATGAATAAATTAAAGAATTTTCTTCAGAAAAAAGTATATGTACATAAGTTTTATAATGAAAACTATTCATTGAGTTATTAAAATCATATGCATTATTTTTTTTTGATTTGAGGTTTCTTATGACTTTAACTTTTACTCGAATTTCAGGAAACATGTGCTATCTGTCAAAAACACGCTTTAAATATTAAAAAATGCGTTTGAATAATGACTGTTAATCTTTCTGCTAAAAGTTTAAATTGTTTGCATATGTGAATTTAGTATATAAAAGTCATATAATGCAATCAGGCTGAAATCTTAGAAAATATGCACTTATTCGTCCTTGGCCTTTGATCTTGATTTGACGGAAATTGCACCGTACGATTTTTTTACGACCGGGCAAAACAGATAGTACAGATGTGTAGCTTTCAAATGATATATAATTTAGCCGTGTGTTAGGTAGGTGCATTAAAATTTTATTTTTATGGTTAAAGTCACTCGCCTATGACATATGACAAAATATATTAATTGATTGAAACGAGTAAACCGATGGCCTGCATCCAATAATACATACAAAAGACGAATATAACAGATAAAACTAATGTATCCACTAAAATTGAAAAATAGTCGTGAGCGGATCATTATTTTGATCAGATTCTATTGCGCTTGTAAATTTTACTTTTTATTTCAAATTCAAATTCTTTATTACCTTTAACTTTACAGATCATTAGTATAAATCACAAAATTCTAATCTATTATATACAAATACAGACAGAAAAACGTTCATGTTATAAATAACGTTTTATCTGAATTTTTAAAAACGATTTACCTAAATTTGTTTCAATAATAGATACAACGAAACATCAACATTGTATAGTTATAAATAGTGACTCGTGCTAAATGGCGATTTGGACTGCGACATCAGTGTACTTTAAAGTATATATCAATTCTGTCGTAATAAAATTTTATTTCGATAATATATAACGACTTTATTTCTGATCAAATATTTACAGTTTGAAAAATCGTATGTCGTGCTTTGAATCTTGAATTATGTCACCGACATCCATGTATATTATCTTTGAGTGTCGGTGATTAGAAATATATTTACGACTAAAAAAGTTTGGGTATATACTTTGAAATGTTCAAATTCAATAAACAAAATAATTTAAAATTTAATATATGTAAACTGCAACTTCAGTCACATAATTTATTTTGTTAAGTGAAGACAGCGGAAAAAAACTCATGATGCCAAGACAAATATACCGCAGTTCAGAATGGCATCAGTAAAACGATAGCATTGTCGACTATTTTGGTACCTAATATTCTAAGAATGCGAACACCTATCGATAATGAATTGAGACAAAGACACGTGTCAACCGATTCGTGATGGCAACTGTACAACTCCTATATTGAGTCGATTTCAGTCGTTCCTCCTCGAAAATCTGTTGGGATAAACGCACATAAAGTATAGCTACATTAAAGTTAGTTTTGCTAGTTACCTTATCAAAATGCCCTATTACGTTTTTTAATTCATTTTCACCTGTATAAAATGTACCATTTTTCAGAGATGAGATGAAAACATTCCATTTATAATTGGACAAATGGCTTTATGTTGTATTCCAAACTAGTGGCAAGTAATAATATAACCATATAAAAAAAAATTGGCTACTTGAATACCTTTTCAAAATACCCTTTGGAATGTTCGATGAATTTGCTATTTCTAATCTTTTTGAACTCAGTTTCCGTTGTTGTGTCCTTCACAATATATCTTGCCGAATGTGGACCTGAAAGAAATTGATTTGCTTAAGTATCTTTTTGCGATTTTAAACTGCTATATTTATTTTCGACACCCAACACACGATAATGTCATTGACATATTTAATATTTTTGACGTAAAAGTAGATATGTACTTGCACTAGTCCAACCGAATTCAAGGATTTTTAAAACATGTCTGAAGTTGTTTTAAACTGATTAGCATAAATTCATCCCTACAGAAGATTTCAGTCGATTAACATATTGATACTAAATAATGTAACGATAATTTGATTCCCTTCTTCGCATTTTATTTTATCATCAATCTTCCTATAGAAATTACATCCTATTGTTTATTCGGCATGTTTAAACACCACTTAGGCCGTTTAAGTGCACCAAGCTTCTTAAAACGCCACCAAGTACCCGAAGGAATAGCTATTTAAGCAACAAGTCTTTCAGTACGCTTAAGTTTTAAATATGAATAATTTATTTTAGTGTAGATACAAACAGAAATTAATGAGTTCATTATTTATTCTTTATGGTGTGCACCGATTATGGTGTGTTATGTTTCCTCTTATAACATTGTTGACATTGCGCACTCCCTAGATAATAAGAGTTTTTTTTTCTGAGGATGAAAACGTTGACCGTAAGTGTGGTCATGCAAAAATATAAGTGTCTTAATAACCATTCTTAAACGAGTAAACAGTTTTATTCAATGTTCAAAACTGACGTGAGTATCTAACCGTCCTTATATATATAGTGAGCACGTGTCTGTCATGTTAAATGACGAGACCGTTCTCACCTACATTCATTTCATGCTTGGTAATGATGTGTAAATGTTTCAATAGACATGATATCATTTAAAATACCAACTGGTACATGGACATACATACAAAAAAATATATTAATAATTTACCGTATGAAATGTTTGTCAATGAAATCATTACATTAGTCATTATATAGCTATGTATGTAATTTAATTTGATTATAATCAAGTTCAAATCCTACAAAACACTTTCTATAACTCAAAGGAAAATTGTTGACCTGTATACGTCGTTTTGTTGTATAATTGTTTTGCGTCAGGTGACTTATTTCAAGGGAGAAACATCTACTGTAGTAATTGTAATACCTTCATTTCCTATTTCTTCTGTCTGATACTTCCATTCTCCAATGTTTACTTGTAACTGAAACAAATTAAAACTATTGTCATACTGCTAAAGTGGTCTCACTCTTATCAACAGGACAACGGTAACAAGTGGCGTTTTATTTAGCTTTAAACTGAAAACAGGATAAAAAAAATTAATAATAAACCACTGCAAGTAAAAATAATTGTTATTGAGCCATTCTTTTTCTTTTTTCTTATCTGTTTAATACGTCAGACGCGCGTTTCGTCTACATAAGTCTCATCAGTGACGCTCAGATCAAAATAGTTATGAAGCCAAACAAGTAAAAAGTTGAAAAGCATTGAGGACCCAAATTCCAAAAAGTTGTGCCAAATACGGCTAAGGTAATCTGCTCCTGGAATAAGAAAATCCTAAATTCTAAAGCAGAGGCAATTGATTTCATTTTCAACTGTGCATAGTGTAGTATGTCTTTTACTTTTGCCTATACGGATAATCATACTTACTCCCAGATGTCATATCAAACTGAAACTCGACGTTTTCAGTCATACCCCCACCGAGTTTATCACCAGTCTAGTAATCAGCACTTCTGTGTCGTCATGAATTATCATTGCCATGACCATTATTATAAATTATCTGTTACCAATCATTTATTTTTTATTCAGTTTTATTTTCAAACTTGCTCATTTTTCATGATCTTATCTAATCCTCAAAACATGTATTTTTGATCAAATATGTCTTTTTGCTAAAACATGTCCTTAAAATTACAAATTTTCCATATGTTTCTAATTTTACATTCCCTTAAAGTGTTCAAACATTATCTTTGCTCAAACCTGTCCGATTTTATTCTCTCCTAAACGTGTCCGACACTTGTTATTCCCCAAAAATGTTCAACTTTAAAACGATTAACGATACATGTACACACTAAGTAATGTATATATACGTGAAATAAGGTGTACAAAACTCACACATCTGTGGAAATTAGAAAAAAATCGAAAAGTATCATAACCTATCCAAGATCTTTCCCGAGCCACCTGTACTGGCTTACCGTAGGCCCCAAAGCATTTAGGACTAGCTGATGAGAACTTATTTATCCTCTAAATCAGGCTTCTTGCCCGTTGGCTTATATATAAATAATATAGTTTGTCTGTTACAGTAATTAAGCCCAACAATGTTAGATCTTCAAATTTGCGTTGGCATATGTTTGTTCTTTACGCGATTCGAACCCTTGCACCGTGTTCAGCGCCCTAGACCACTCGACCACATAGGCTACAAAATATAGCTTTCGGTGGTCGATGTAAAGCCTTTTTCTCGAATGTAGAATTCGTAAAAAGTTGTGCCAAATACATCTACGTCAAACTCAAAACAAACACACACCAACAGTGTAAATGTTTGATACTAATTAGAACTTGAAAAATGGTGTCACAATAATAGTATTAAAAACATTATACATTCTACATGTTATATATGTATCATGTATATAATATCACATTCTTAAAGAAAAAGAATGGCTCAATAACAACAACAAAACAAATATTGTCTTGTTTTCTTTTTTTTATCCCAATTTACTAAAATCAATATACCCTGTATATTTTATAGTTTTAAACTGTTTTGATACTATCAGTAAAATTGTGATTCTTAAAATATGTACATTCCGAGCAGGTTTTTTTTGCTATTTCTAGCTTTTCGTGTATACACGAGTAAATGTATAATTCTTTAAAAGAAGCGGGACTTACCTCATCTTTGTCGTGTAGTTTTGCAGATAACATTGCAGCCAGACCTTTCTTTGTTGCTAAAACTTCATCATCCTCAGGAGGGTGATATACCTTTAGGATCTGACCATTTGGTGTTATTTGGAAAGAAAACCTTAAAATATATAAATGCTGGTGGAGATTTATTTCTCCGAGGGTATCACAAGCCCAGTAGTCAGCACATGAATTATCATTGATATGGTTATTATATTTATAAATTAACTGTTTACAAAATTTTGAATTTTTTGAAATGCTAAGGCTTTTCATCCTCAGGCATAGATTACCTTATCTGTATTTGACAACACTTTTAGGAATTTTGGATCTCAATGCTCTTCAACTTTGTACTTTATTTGGCTTTTTAAACTTTTTTGGATTCGAGCGTCACTGATGAGTCTTTTGAAGACGAAACGCGCGTCTGGCGTATATACAAAAGTTAGTCCTGGTATATATGATGAGTTTATTCGACAGATAATTATCATATTCGCTATATATTTGAAGTTGTCATTCCGAAATCAGAACAGTATGAAGGTAAAAAAGACACCTTTATAAAGCAACCAGTTCCGCACGTTTGGGAGTCCCCTCATTGTTGTTTTTTGTTCTGATCTGTATCTTATTAATGGATTTAAGACAAATGCACATTGATAAACTAATACTATTTTCCATTTATTCCATCACTTATGGATCTAGCCAATAAGAATGTCAGTGTCTAAATAACATTTTATAACGTATTCATGCACAGCCTCTATTATTGTTAATGATCGATAGTTTATCTTACTCACTACTTGTTAGACAGGTGTCCATAAAACCAAGTTTTATGTTATGTCAACTTTCTCTCTAGTATCGTAGCTGTTTAATTTGTTAAAATTGTAACAGTGATATACAAGATCTTTAGGCAGTTAATGCAGCAAACACGGTTTTGGTACATAATGATGTATATGTCAAGCAGACATACAAATTTGTAATTTTAAAAAACGCTTTACTTCTAAATGGTAAGATAGTACCTGCTGGTGAATTATGTGTGTTACGATAAAAAATTACTTTATTTTTCTATGTATCATCTTTCTTGTAGCACCTGTATATTGAATATACATCTCCAAACTGTAAAATTGGTACCGTTAATGTAATTACATACTTATTATTGTTTCAGAGCTTGCATTGCCTTTCATGATTTCCTGGATAGAGGGTGGCTGCTCACAAACCAAAAGTCCCCAGTGGTGAAGTTAAAATTGGTACTTCGAAAATTAAACGGTAGCCAGTAGAATGGCTGTTATAAAATACCTGTTTCACAAATGAAGACGTATGGGGTCCGATTATCGTAACCATCATCCCGTGTTTTCCCCCGTACCGAATAAGACTGATCAGCCAGTTTTTGTTTGGGTTCATGCTACTGATTCTTTAATTTTCTATGTTCTGTTTTGTGTCTGTTTTTTTTTATATTATTTTTCGTTTTTAAAATGGTGTTCTCACTTAATTTTCGACTTCATTTTTGAATGTCCCTTTGTTATCTTTCGTCTCTATTTTACATGATAAAATGGCAAAATGAAATGACAAATTTAAACAGGCAATTGTATTTAAGTGGTATTGGGCGTTGTACATGTTATGAAATTATGTATATCAATTTCACAGTTAAACTAAAGCTATGTTAATTTAGAAACATATACATTTATGTCGCCATAGATAATCTATCGCATAGTCTTTTAAACAACAACTATCAATGGATCAATTATAAGATAACCGGTCTGGATTTTAATTTCATTTTATAGTACAATCTAAGTTTTAACAAATTTGGATACAAGTTACACATTTCCGTCTGCATTATCACATTATCATGATGAAAGGCGCATAGTTCATAAAGGACGTTTAGAATCAAGTTGCTTGAATTTCTCTTCTTATGGTTTCATAGTATATATTTATTTTGTGTACACAGTAGTTGTATTGCTGATGAATAACCACAATAATAAGATTGCATTGTACTCTGCTCTAGGAATAATTTTGTATTCTATATTAATTTGATTGCAACTTGTCTTTTACATAAACAATGGTTTTTTAGCAAGATGTAAACAATTCATTGTGAATACTGAAAAAACTCATCATAGATACCAGGACTAATTTTTTTATATACGCCAGACGCGC
Organism: Mytilus edulis; assembly: GCF_963676685.1. Classification (NCBI taxonomy): domain Eukaryota; kingdom Metazoa; phylum Mollusca; class Bivalvia; order Mytilida; family Mytilidae; genus Mytilus; species Mytilus edulis. The sequence goes on from NC_092356.1 coordinate 39,622,095, forward strand.
GTTTCGTCTACAAAGACTCATCAGTGACGCTCGAATCCAATAAAGTTAAAAAGGCCAAATAAAGTACGAAGTTGAAGAGCATTGAGGACCAAAATTCCTAAAAGTTTTGCCAAATCCAGCTAAGGTAATCTATGCCTGAGGAAGAAAAGCCTTAGTATTTCAAAAATTCAAAAATTTGTCAACAGTTAATTTATAAATATAACCATATCAATGATAATTTATGTCAGCACAAAAAGTGTTGACTACTAGGCTGGTGATAACCTAGGGGAAATAAATTTCCACCAGCAGTGGCATCGACCCAGTGGTTGTAAATAAACTCATCATAGATACCAGGACTAATTTTTTTATATACGCCAGACGCGCGTTTCGTCTACAAAAGACTCATCAGTGACGCTCGAATCCAATAAAGTTAAAAAGGCCAAATAAAGTACGAAGTTGAAGAGCATTTAGGACCAAAGTACTTAAAAGTTTTGCCAAATCCAGCTAAGGTAATTTATGCCTGAGGTAGAAAAGCCTTAGTATTTAAAAAATTCAAAAATTTGTAAACAGTTAATTTATAAATATAACCATATCAATGATAATTCATGTCAGCACAAAAAGTACTGACTACTGGACTAATGATAACCCCGGGGAAATAAATCTCCACCAGCAGTGGCATCGACCCAGTGGTTGTAAATAAACTCATCATAGATACCAGGACTAACTTTTGTATATACGCCAGACGCGCGTTTCGTCTACAAAAGACTCATTAGTGACGCTCTAATCCAATAAAGTTTAAAAGGCCAAATTAAGTACGAAGTTGAAGAGCATTGAGGACCAAAATTCCTAAAAGTTTTGCCAAATCCAGCTAAGGTAATCTATGCCTGAGGAAGAAAAGCCTTAGTATTTCAAATATTCAAAAATGTGTAAACAGTTAATTTATAAATATAACCATATCAATGATAATTCATGTCAGCACAAAACGTGCTGACTTCTGGGCTGGTGATACCCTCGGAAAATAAATCTCCAACAGCAGTGGCATCGACCCAGTGGTTGTTAATAAACTCATCATAGATACCAGGACTAATTTTTTCATATTAAAACTATTTTTTATATTAAAACTAATTAAAACTCTATTCTTTAATTGTGGACACACAATTTCATTCATAAACTGCCATTAACACCTTTTGCTCTTAATACCTTGATTACAATACACCGAAGTCTTATCCATGTGTTTATAGGTATTTAGTACACGGAAAAAAGTATGTACTATGAAACTGAGAAGTTAAAATAAAGCAAATTGATTGGACGAGGAGTTGTTTTGTGTAGTAAAGATATGTTAATAGATAAGTTAGTACCGAAGCAGTGACGACAGAGCTGATGATAACTTCGAGGACTAGCAATTTTTTAAATGATTTTGCTTCAAGATTATCATATACTATTAATAATTAATAAATATAAACTTTAATATAATGATCACGTGCCGAGTTAAGCTGTAATTTGATAAAACAAAACATTTAAAATAAATTATCCATAAGTCATCAGTTCGTAATCAGAATGACAGTCACGTCTTTAAAAGTTTAAACTATGGACTTCCTTGTTTTAAGTTTCTGTAATCAGTCTTATTTAGTTGTTTTCATTGTCTATCTATTATGTATATTTTTGGAGAATTTAAATTGATAAAAATATTGCGATGGGGCTAACTTCCCGAATGAACCATTAACACAGTAGCATGTTAAAACTTATATAAACTACCGCTTTACGTATATTTTCAATGTTTAACAATTCACTTTAATACAAAGACGTTGAAAATATTGCGATGATGCTAACTTCCCGAATGAACCATTAACACAGTAACATATTAAAACTTACGTAAACTATCGCTTTATGTAAATGTTCAATTTTTATCAATTTCACTTAAAAACAAAGACGTTTTTGTACCTTTCAAATTAAATGCACGAATGAATGTTTTCAACCATATACACATTGAATTATTTAACTTCATATGTATGCTTTGTTGGTCTTGATTAAAACGTGACTAGTGTAATTTTAGGTAGTACAGTACATCCTTTATAGTTATAACTTAATAAAGATAAAAAAATTATATCAGAACAAAAATTGAAGTAATATGTTTTAATATTCAATAAAACCATATAGATTGAACAGATTACATGTATCATAAAAGGTAGAAATAATCAAAACTGCATGTTATCATTGTTTATATTTGATTATAGCGCCAATAAAAGTTAATTCAGTCGTTTCAAAGACGAACAACTCAATGTTGTTTTCCAAATTCTTTTACAATAGTACGTACTAGCTAGACACTATATCTAACCAAAATCTAACCACTGGAATATAAAATTGTAATCATCCATGCGCAATTATACTCTTTATGCATTTAGGAAAGCATCTGAGCTGTCTGTGTATTATTAACATTGTGAATCTGTTTATGTTTACACCACAAAGACTCCCAAGAGAGATGTAAAATTATAAACCAGATGATTATACCGGTAATTAAAGATCTAAGAGAGTAAAACATGTCTCTGATGACTTCTGACAACACATCGTATCGTTGTGTCAATCATGGTAACTCATACATAGCAATCCATATTAGATGTAGATTTCGGTGTTCTTATTAACTTTTAAAACTTGCAGAGGACAGAAATGTTGAAAAAATGTTTTTGTTTATTCAATAAACGTGTGCAAAATGCTGGTGTGAAGTGAATGTTTTAAAAATTGAATCTTGAATACATGACAAGTCTATGGCTATGTCGTCCTTAGCTTTTAAAAATGCTTAAATTTCCAACACGCATAACTGTTTCCTTCCACCACTCTGCCATTAAACTATGTAGGGCCTCTTTTTTAAAACTTTTTTTGAATCGATCGTCACTGATGAGTTTTTTGTAGACGAAACGCTCGTCTGACGCAAATACTAAATTACAATCCTGGTATCTATGATGGGTTTATTTTCAAAGATAATATATTATTATAGTTTATCTATTTCACGACAAGGATCGGAAAAGTCCATTTGAATTTGAAAACAATGTTTATCTGAGTCAAAGTCATAAAGTTCATCAGATATTTTAATATATGCAGTACCTGGTCTACAAATTGGAATGTTTTACCCATGCAGACTATTTGCTTTTGTATGTTTGTTTTATTTGTACAAAATTTGAATATTTGCCAAACTTCCTGGTGCTTTAAGAGATTTATGTAAGAAGTTAGAAAAAACACAAAAGAGTTTATTTATAATCATGATAATCGAAACATGATTGTCTTTACGAAAGATTGTATATACAAACATAAAGGTGTTTTGTCAGGGTGTGATACGTCAGCATTTTGGACCCTTTGTCGTTTATGATATTAACTATTACATTCAAAATTGTAAACTATTCTTTTGATTGAATTACTCAACACTGTAGCATGTAATTCTTGCTAGTTTATAAAATGCAATGTTCAAGTCAGAACCTATCAATAAAACCTTTATGACCTTGGGACATGCCATGATGCAAATCAAGCTAAACATGTTGGACATCTTTTTCTCTTAGCATATCATGTTAGAAAAAAGTAAAATAACCAAAGTACCTAAGTCAGAGGAAAATTCCTAAAGGAAAGTCCCTAGGCAAATGGCAAAATCAGAAGCTCAAACACATCAAACGAATGGGTAACAACTATCATATTCCTGACTTGGTAGAGGCATTTTCGTATGAAGAATTGAGCTCAACCTTTTACTTGTAAGATTGTCCCTTAAAATTTCATTCTATTGAAAACGTTGGTAGAACAAAACAAACAGACATAATAGGTAAAAAGGCAAAAAAATAAGAGTACAGTAGTCAACATTGTTCTATAATCCCAATCATTATAATAACAAACAAACATGTCAACAAAGAATAACAAAAAGGCAATTAGACAAAGTGGAGTTGGATGGATCGTCGTACCATTTTGAACTACCTGATAGCATCTATGTACCTTTCTCGTTATCATTTCATGATAATTGTAAAAGTAAACTAGATAAAATCTAGTATATTATTTTGTTAATACGAGAGGTAGTATATATAAGTTTTAACATGTATCTGTGTCAATGGTTCATTCGGGAAGTTAGCATACAAGTTTCTCAAGTCAATTGTTTCGTATTTTTCATCTCGGGGCCTTTTATAGCCGACTTTACGAATCGATTTTTCTTTGTTGAAGGCCGTATTGTTGCCTATAATTGTTTACATATACTTTATTTGACCTTGTGTGAATAGTTGTCTAATTGGCAATTATACCACATCTCCTTATTTTTTTTTTGGATAGAATTAACTTGAACGTACATTACAAATAAAGGCAACAGTAGTATACCTCTGTTCAAAACTCATAAATTCATGGACAAAAAACAAAATCGGGGTAACAAACTAAAACCGAGGGAAACGCATTAAATATAAGAGGAGAACAACGACACAACACTAAAATGTAACACACACAGAAACGGACCAAGCATCAGACAAAATCCCACGAGAATAACAAATATAACATCAAACCAAATACATGAATTTGTGATAGACAAGTACCGTGACACGTCTTATCGCAATGTGAAATTACACTAAAAAATAAGAGAAAACAAACGACGCAACGTTAGAATGTAACACACACAAAGCATGAAAAACAATTTTTCTGTAAACTTCTGTAGCCGTTATGGAAATCATTTTTTTTTGAGAGGTTTAACGTTGTAATGATAACGAGATAAAAAAAAAGCAAGCATCTGTGTAACGATAAACGGAAACAAAATTGGCTGGTTTATTTAAGCAACGCATATCATTGAACATATAAGAAGTATTTGCATATAGAAAGAAATGACAACTGGTAAAGTATCTGTTGTCACAGTTACATGGCAACAACAGAATTTTTGCGACAAATTTTATATTTCAAAGGAAAGGTATGCTTCTTGTACCATGTGCAGCTAGAACTCCATTTTCAGACATATTTAAACAGTAGCATATTATACCACAGCCGTGACATACGGCACACATATATAAGGTAGCAATATTAGTTTCACAATCTATACAATTTTAACATCGAAATTTCATCAGAAAGTAAACACGAAAAGTTTATGATTCAGGTACAAAATTTCATATTAATTCATTTCACATTTATTTGATTTATATCCTTTTATAGGTTTTCTCACTGAAAGAAAACTGAGAACTTAAACAATTACATAATATATTGTAACGGAGCAATTTTACAATTTAGATATTTGTTCATATTATTCATTGATCAAATTGTTTAAATTGAATAAGTTGATATTTTAGGACAATATCTAATTTTTCTGAAAGAAAATTAATGCAGACACGCCTTTCTTTTTTTTTAAGTAAAGTAGATTTCATAAATATTTTAACTTGTTTTATAAGCACATTAATAAAACAAATTCTCCAATGTAATTTCTCTATCCAACATAATCTCCTCTGGACTGATATGTTAAAAATTGCAATTATACTAAGTGAAAATTAAAATAACCAAAAATACCGAACTCCCAGGAAATTTCTAAAAAAGAAAGTCCCTAAGCAAATGGCAAATTTAAAAGCTCAAACATATCAAACGAATGGATAACAACTGTCATATGTTACCGATGTTACTGACTGTCCTTACTGACTAGGAAATTGACTAGGAATATAGCAAGTCGATACACATTTGCTAGTATTCAGTATAAAAGACAAAATCGAACGAATTGCAAATAATTAGTATGTGATGCTCGAGTACTCACTCTTGAAAATATCAACGCAAAGGGGAAACAATTGGACACAATTTAACTAAATTTACGCCTAAAGAATCGTTGTCTAATAATCTTTAAACTCTTTACATTATTAGATAAGTAACGATAAGGTAATATTAAAAGGAATAATATACCATAAGTAATGAACATATAATACTTGATAATGTTACTTATAGATGACCAAGCATTGACCAATTAAGTACGTATTAAGACATTCGAAAGACATGACATAATAAGCTTTTCCAATTGTAAAGATTGAACTTCAATAAGAGCTCACTTAAATTGAAGGCATGGTAAGTAAAAGGGATGTAATGTTTTGTCCTATTAACAGATGGAATGAAATAACAATGAGATAGTTATGTTATAACATAACAAAAGTATTTAGAAACGGATATTTTTTCTGCTTCAGACAATACTTATTCCTTCCTTTTGAAAATCTCGAGTTAAAATGCTTTCTTTTTCTATTCTCTTGTTCATTTATAATGAGTTAACAAACAGTAGTATCATTTTTTTTTTGCTCTTTCCATTTGAGGAGCGTTTGTTGTAAGCAATAGCTCATCTACTCCAAGTACCATTTTTAAAGTAATCATTCATTTAAACAACAGAGACATATTGCAAAAAAATGACTATGAAGTAAAGTAATATCAAACAACAGATACATTTTGTAGTCATAAAAAAACCAAAGATTAAAAGAGGGACGAAAGATACCAGAGGGACAGTCAAACTCATAAATCTAAAAGAAACTGACAACGTCATGGCTAAAAATGAAAAAGACAAACAGAAAAACAATAGTACACATGACACAACATAGAAAATAGTTTACCAAAAATTAATTATCTGAACATCGGTAAGTTATTGTTACCTATATTGAACTACTATACTAGAACTATATATAGCAGGAATAAAGGTCCAATCTTTAAGCGGATTTGTATCTTGTTTTCATCTGTCATTCATTCTAATACATTAGATCAAGTTACAACATACAATGTGGGGAACATATTGTGGTATTGGTAAAATTCTCAGTAAATACAAATTAATTCTAATGTAAACAAACTAAAATATTTCCTTACCATTTAGAAAAATCTATCTCGTACCCCGCTTGATCTGCAAAAAATCAAAAGTACATGTATTACATGTCACGAAGTAAGCAATTTGTATTCAATTACGACGGCTTCAATTAATGATATGACATCATAACATAGGTCCCATATCAAATTATCAAGTCCAATACCAGATTGCAAAATATAGGCAAAAGATACAAAAGGACCTTCAAACTCATAACTCTGAAACAAATCGGTAAGTTCCGACAACCATAGTGGGTACTTTATGAATCAATTGACTGTAAGTGCTTTTCATATTTGATTGATATTCTTGAGATGTTGACTATCATTGGTCATTGGTAACTATGTTGCGAAATCGCAGTCTTATTTTGGATGTTTACGAGTATTGTATCAAAAAGAGGTTGCACACTAAATAGTGATGTGACGATTGTAAATATTCTTTTAACTTACTCCAATCTGATCGAAATTAAAATTTTATTTCCGACTGCCTAACCCCAAATTGACAAGGCAATTCCAAATACAGTTTCTTAAAAATGAATTTCATGTTTCTTTTATATATATGTTTGTCCTACAACATAGATCTGATTACGTTGTTCATAAAAATCTAATAAAAATGTATTTTTTCCCAAGCTGTTAAGTGTATGATTCTGAGTTGTCTCAATTTCGTTATTTATTTTTAGAAATAAATGGTGCAAGGATGACAGATTACCCTGCAAGACCAACTGATATGGTAGTACTACGACTTCGGGGGGTTTCGTCCTAGTATAAACATTAATTATATTTCTGATTTTGTTCGTTATTTAGTCTTTGTTTCTTATCTCGTTTACAAATGATCATTTCAACCAACATACAAGAGGGGATACTGCAGGAAGATACGGTGGGTCACTTTAATATGTGTTTTCAGCCGAGTATCACATTTACAAGTGATTCATTAGATGGATATGTCGTAGAGGTATCACTTGTTTAGAGACGTGCTAATCAAAATAATCATTCATGTGACTGCATCTTACGATCCTTTATGATAAATATTTAGCTGATCTGCAATTAATTCCATCTTAATGTCTAATATATCATGTACTTTGTTACAACTCTATATTCTACTGTCAAGGGTAAGGTAACACTAAGCCATCAAACTGAGTTATTAGTTCAGTCAATGTGGCCGGGCAAAGTGCAGGCGGTGTATAGTTTCGACACCCCAATAGTATGAGTTAAAATCGAGGCAAAGGAGGAACAAAACATTGCTTTCGCAAATTTGCAGATTCGACATTGGTGTGATGATATTTAGAGTAACTATGAATATAATATGTGTTTTTAGTCATGTATCACCTTCACTGGTGATCTAATGGATGGATCTTTGTATAGTTGTCACTTGTTAAGACATACTTATGAATATATAGTGAGACATACATTGCTATTATAGAATAAAAATAAAAAATAAATAAAATAATAAAAAATAGTGTTGTTGTCTTCAATACTATTTGGTTATCCACCATGTGGAAATCATAAGATAAACTACGCACCTGCATCTTCGGATCTTTTGAAGTTAAAGTTGTACACTTTTAGAAGTATTTCTTGATAATCTGGTTTGCTGTCAACCACAGTGTAACTGATCTGAATAAAAAAAATACGAACTTAGTATGTTTGTTGGACTTAAATAAGTACTTGTAGCGAAATGAAAAATTTGAGTAAATCATGATTTATTATTGATTCCTGTCATTACAGTATAGTTCTCTAAAAACAAGTTAATAACTTAATACTTACCTTGGACTTTATTTTAAAAATTCCAACATTTTTAAAGTCAATATCGGTGTGTAGCTGGTACAAATATTCATAATTTTCTTTAAAACGTATAAATTTTGGATGAATATTATCAATAAATGACCAAATTAGTAAAATTTGAAACATGCACTTCATCATGTCCCAAAAGCAGTCTAATGTTTTCTGTTAAGATCAACAAACTACCTTTATTACGCGTACAAACAATTATTTGTCATTTAAAATATTCTTTATTAAATCTACCAATAGCGAAAAACTTCCTCGAAACATGCAAATAAGATTATTTAAAACTGCAGAACTGTAAAGATCAAACTATATACAGAAATCAAATAATTATTAATATACAAAACCTTGCAGCTTCATTCAGTACATATGCGATCGTCGGATCACAAATATAAATTGATGATCGAAAAAGGTTAGTAGTTATTATTAGTTTTCTTTCAATAGTACTAATTAGGTAACATTGTACAATGTATTAATCGTATTGACACGGAAAGCAACAGATTTAAACTACTTTTTTTGGTAATTATGGTGACACTTGTTAAAACTGATGAACGAAACAACAACATAAAACACACGAATCGACCAAGTTTAAAGCAATCTATATGTTAATAATGTGTGAGGGTTTATGTTTGTGTGTGTGTGTGTGTATGTGTTGTTCTTTTAATTTACACAATTGTTTTTTTTATAATATATTTATTTGAGATGTATAATTCAAAACGTGTTTATAAACACATGATATGACAATTCTATTGATGTCTCAATTTGTATGCAATTAATTTAATCTTAATTTTATTCTTTGTTGTGTTCACTTAATTGTAATCTATTTAACAGAAAAATTTCTACATTTTTAGAATATTTCAATAATGAAGACGACAATTACCTATCTTTTGTCTGGATTATTACTGACGACAGCAAAGTATTGTAATCCTTACGGGTAATACGTTATGAAAAAGAGAAAAACAAATATGTATATTATATTTAACTAATGTATAATCTATAGTCGCTACTAAAAATTCCAGTGCATTCATAGGGCCCAGCACATCTCTAGTACCATTTGAGTATACTCGATAGCATACATTTTGGGGGTCGGTTGGTCAAATTTGCCTTCGATGTTTTCCCTGGAGATTAATATGCAGAAATCTTCCAGGTTTTGTCAGTTCCCACCGTGGTGGTTGTCTCCGAGGACTCCGGCTTCTGATGTCATAATATGTACATTCTGTATGTTGGTGTCTGTCTCAAGTCAGTAGCCTGTAATATAGTGGTTGTTGTATGTTGCTATTTTGCATAATAAAAAGAAGATGTGGTGTGATTACCAATGAACAACTCTTCAAAAGAGACCAAATGACATTGAACATAACAACTATATGTCACGTACGGCCTTCAACAATGAGCTATGTCCATACCACATGGTCAGCTTTAAAAGACCCCGAAATGAAAAATGTAAAACAATTTAAACGAGAAACTAACAAAGGTACAAAAAATGAACGAAAACAAAATATGTAACACAGCAACAAAGAAAACCACTGAAAGTTTTTCGTTAATTCATTTGTCATTCGGGGACTTTTATAGATGACTATGTGGTATGGGCTATGTTGATTGTTGAAGGCCGTACAGTGACCTATAGTTGTTAAATATTTCTGTGTCATTTGGTCTCTTGTGAAAAGTTGTCTTATAGGCAATCATAGCTACCACATCTTCAAAGTTTGAATAGAAATGATTGTTTGATAAAAGCAATGAGACATCAACCACCCTACAGACACATCAAGGCCACTATGTGGTCTTTAACAGTTGACAAGTTCCTATGTAAGAAATTATTTCTTATCTGCTCATGCCTATAAAACTTTCAGTGATTAAAAATACTTGCATGTCCTCAACGGAAAGAATGAAGCTTCATCGCACTTTCTGCTTTACCATAATATATTAATATGATTTTTTTTTTACAAACTTTGATATTGCCTAGTATTAAAAAAAAACAGTTGTCTTCAAAAAATGTTTTTATATACTTTTTTCCTTTTTTTAATCAATTAGTATTAAAATGAAAACGTACAGATTGAAAAAATATGACTATTTCCCTAGCAATACTATAAATTCCTGCCATACTGTATAGTGTTTTATTCAAAAAGATATCAACAACCAAGTATCAAGCTTTGTCATTGTCATCATTTACTTCAACCTCAACCAACATTTAAAATTTATAAAAATAAACATATAGTTACACCCGAAAGTTAACACTTTCTGCCGATTTGATCATATTTTTATCGTTTGGTAATTTTAATCATTACAATAGCGTTTAATTTTCATTTTTTCAGTGTATAATTTTGTGCGTTAAACTTATGTTACTTTTGGCTGTAAGGAAGTTATAAAAGTTAAGAGAAATATCTGGCTTCAACATATGACTAATCATTTTAGCGATGCTAATCAACAATGTTCAATTAAGTTATCTGTACACAACTGAGGCTATCTTCGTATTGAAATACTTATGTGTCATTATCATTTTACAGATCATGTTATCAACAAGACTCATATACAGTGTCTGAGAGATACAAAGGTAGATGTGGCGATGGGTGGAAATGGTGGCGCTGCACTAAATACAAGTAATTTTAAACTGTCTTTAGTATTTCTTTACGATCAGCATGGTTTTTTTTTATTTCTGTTTACCTGTTCTCAAACTGTCCTTCATGTTAAGGAACTAAAGCTTGATTTTCAGTAAATGCAACATTTGTGTTAGCAGACTGTTCTTTTCGTCGTGTCTTGTGTGAAGTTTTGGATAATTTACTTCTACTCTGTGTCTTTTACGGAACCAAGAAAAGGCCACTGTGAGGGAGTATTTTTTATAACCCAGCGTTTAAATCGATGCATATAATATTTTGTAATGTCCGATTTTAACTTCGTCATGGTAGTGTTCATACATTTTGAAATCTTTATCAGTCCAATTTTGCTGATAGTTTTGAAAAAAAAGCAATAATGGGATTTCCGTAGCACAGAAATCGTCGGCCACAAATTTTCACTAAACATATGTTTTAATCATGATATCCATGATGAGTTTGTGTTACCCCTCAAGATTTCATTTCGCTTCTCCAAAACAGGAGCCAGATCAGCAGTTGTCTTTGTTTGTTACTAATAATTGTTCTATATTCATAAATTTGCTGTAAACTGTATATGTATTTTATGAATTAGTTTATTCCACATTTGTTTGTTCTTGGACTAACAAATGTTCTTTTACTTGAAATATCAATTAGATGCTTAATTATAAGTTTTAGTTTGTGAACCTTTATGCGAAATTCCTTAATCTAGTTTACTCTTTTTCCAAATTCAATACAACCAGACAGAAAATACTGCCAGTATAACTCTACTTCAAGAGTCCCCTTATTTTGAAATACGTAGTTTGAATTTTCATAAAAAAACAAATCGATATTATTTTTGTTTAGCCCGGTTTGGGGATATCAGATCTCATATTGTTCTGCTCTAAGTTTAAAACTTCTTCACGGATACAACGAAATTGTGCACACATTTCAGATAAACCATTGTTAATAGGAATGATATTATCAACAAGACTCCTGGCATCTTGCAGGTTTTAATATGATTTTGATTCTTCCTATTGATTTTTTTTATTTGTTTGATCCCCTTTTATATTTTTAAGAAAAGGGAAGAATCATAGCCGTTGACGAATTAAAAAATATTAGGCAAGAAATGGATGCAATAGATGTTCTGAAGTTTACCCGACAAATCTTGATTGGGTACTTAAACATGTGCAATCTCACAGTTTGTACTTACATATGTTAGGAAAATTGATGTTAAGTTGAAAGATATCATTATTGTTATAATATTTCTCACTACCAATAATAATGAGTATGCCTACTGTAGACGAACGTAGTATGTACTGGTGGCCGCGACCTGTTACTTTTTGACGTATAAACCATATTATTGTTTGTTTTCTCGATTCAAAAGATTATTGAATGTAGTTATTTTTCATATATGAATGCTGAGGTAATATTTGAATCTTGTAGCATGCTATATTTGCTTCTGCGCAATCAAATGAATTTAAATTATCATTCTTTACATTGTTGTCTCGACGAAATATTTCAAACAAAACATATCATTGTCCCTACAAAAAGATAGGAAGAATGTTATTATTTACACCTCGGCATTTTTTTTTTATGCAAGATGATTGAACATCAGGTAAGAAATGTCACTAAATGCTCATTTAGGCCTACACGTACCTACGAAATAATTAATTTGCATCCTGTATTACGGATAAGAAAAAAAGAAAGAAAGAAAACGGACAAACCCCACGTTGTCTCACTCATCAACCTGTCCTTTTTCGGCTATCCCTTAATCATTTCTTTTTGTAAACAAACTTCTCAATGTGTTTGTAATTCAACCCGTTAACATGTTACCGCATATATACTTGCACGCATGCACGCAACGTAGACACATTACAAGTCAACACATCTTTAAAATCACTAGTATGTTGTTTACAATAGAGCATATAGTTCTAGATACATTTTATTACCATTCCTTCTTTTTTTTCATCTGTATAATTTCGGTTTGTGACCCTTTCAAAAAAAGCCCAAAAAGGACAGGTTGATGAGTGAGACAACGTGGGTTTTGTCCAATTTCTTTCTTTCTTTTTTCTTATGTTCTTTTTTTCTCAAGAACGCTTAACCATGGTAATGGCCTGCATAATAAATCATTATTCTGATTGGACGGAGTTGAACAAAAACCAACAAAAAAGATATATGGTATAATAAAAGAAGAATATTACGGACTTAAAATCTACATAAAAATGAAAATCAAGGTTAACAATGTGTCATAATCACCATTGTCTGTCAATGTCGTAGGATTTTGTAGTAGGATTTGCCTTAAATTATACATGAGTAGGTAAATATCACTGACCTGTTCGAGTGCTATAAATTTTTCTTATCACTAAAGCTTCCAATGCGTAAATCATCATTATATTAAATAGTACAATATATTATACTTCAAGTTATATAAAAGATTTTCAAAATACATATATCGGAAATTTAATTACTTGTCAAAAGCTATATTATTTAGATCATTTTCCTTTTTGTGTCGGTCCGTCCAAGACATAGACACCGAAATAAGTTTTTATCTCCAACTGTTGAAGTCGTTTATGACATATAATAGTTTCAATTGACATTCTTTCATGGATATGAACTTTTAAGTTTTATTACAGATAGTAAACTACTAAAATTGTATGTTTATATAAAAGAGGAGATGTTGTATGAGTACCAAAGAAACAACCCTCCAAGCAAGTCATAATATATTATCATAGTACAAATTAAATGTACTGAACATCGGATGACCGCAACTTTTTTTCCCAGACAAGTTCTTGTGCTTGATAAATACATAACAGGGAATTCAATCTCGCCCTTATAACTATAATATTATTGCATGACGTTCTTCTTCCGTATGCAGTATTTATGATTGTTATTGATATATATATTTCTTAGGACAATACATTTTCATATCCTTTATCTGTGTTCTTAAAATATTTTCATGAATATTTATTGAAAAAAATTAACAAGTGGTAAAAGAATGTTATTTTGCTATCGATAATATCCGTGGAATTATACGTAATACGGTCGGTTATTAGTCAAAAACGCAAGTCACTTGGATAGAAATGTCTGTGGCAACATAACATCGGAATGCCCGCACGGTCATCCGCTGTACGGTCTTCAATTGAGCCCTGGCTCACAATGAACAACAAGCAAAAAAGTGCCTCACAATTGCTAGTGTAAAATAATTTTTAAAAAAACCAACGACCGTCTAATCTAAACAACTATTATCTGTACTATTAAACGAAAAGACCTCATTTTTGTGTGTAGCTTCTCTTCCAACCACAAAAAATTAATCATCATGCCTCTGTGTTCTATAGGTAGCATGCATATTTGCATTTGTCATCTATTCTCATGAATATTCAGTTTGGACTATTTTCGGAGAAAAACGAAGATGAAGGCGTCCGGGTATTGTTTCCGTCATCAGACCAACTTTAAAGTCATACAAGATTTCCGGTTTTAAACTTGCACATAATTTTCTTAAGAGTAATCGGGGATATGACAATAATTTTCGAGTTGATAGATACTCTCTATATCATACAGCAGTTATCGCCGTGGAGAAGAAACTAGGAATTGATAGTTAATAGCAAATACACTGTATTTATAATATACGTATGTTCATAGTATACAGAAACGTGAAAACAATGGAATTTAACAGAAAACAAAAAATAAATATTCTTTAGAGAAAAGTGCATATCCACAACTTTTGGAATCGTCAGCATTTTTCGTCAAATTGTGTACTTTTGTCTTTAGCTATACTGAAAAAAAGTCTGAAAAAGATTAAACTCTTTGCTCAAATCAGAATGCGTCGGATATCTTTTTTTTTAAATATAGTACTTGTTTTTAATAGGGACATTACTAAATATAGACAGATTTGTTGTTCAGGGTACCACCAGTCGTCGTGTAGAGGTAATGTTTTTTAAATCTTCTTAATACATATTTGTAAATAGTCGTACACCGTTAACTACTATTGTATCATATAGCAGTATATTTTTGAAATTTAATTGGCAAATTTAATAAATTATTTTAGAAAATTCACTTAAAGCAAATAACATTCAAATATAAGAAAGATTGCAAAACTTATATTTGTATTTACACGAATAAAACAAATTAAAATGGACACAGATACCAGTTCACAGATTTCAAGATACTCATCAACTTTTTGGGTATTTCTTTTTTTTATAGTAATTTTGCATCTTCTTTTTTGTCCTTTTTTGCATGTCAATATATTAATATATGTACATCAAAATTTAGCATTTTTCTTTTCAAGCTTTATGCAGTGGTGGACAATTGACTAACTGGTATGGTGCATGCAATAAATACTACGAACATGATAGCGTCACACACAGAAACTTTGAAGTAGTAAAACACAGTGGTGGTACCTGTATGCGACCCAACAGGTGTGATTGTTGCAATGAAGGATTTTATGCTGATAATAATGGTTACTGTAAAAGTAAGAAATCGAGATTTAAATAAGAATTTTTTTTACTCATCACTTTGTACTCTCTTTTTTTTCAACCATCGATTCACGAAAACAAAAAGCGAACACAATACAAGGTTTTCAATCGTCCAAATGCGAGTAAACTTATCCTTTGATACATGCATAATGTATGTACATATGATAAAAACCATGTCATATAGCTTTGATAACCGAGCGTATACATCAAACAAGCTTTCGACTATTAAACTATGAAAACTTGATGACAACAATTAATTAGAGTGTAAATGAAATGGATGTATTGAGCCCCAGTCACACTGTCACGTTTAAAGTGCCACGTTTTACTACGTTTTTAAAGCGTAGCGAACGGGAATATAAGTAACGAAGCGTATCTCAAAGTAGTGATCCTTTGTTTAAAACGGGACATGCCCCGTAAGTTTTGAAAATTCAACAACAAACGTAACGAAATTTGAAACGAAGTAAAAACCTAGTGAATACGTATCAAAGCTTAGCAGAACGTAACAAAACGCACTTACTCCGTATTGAAACGTATCAATGCGTGGTGGAAACGTGGATGTACACGTACTTTTACGTAGCAAAACGTGATAAGAACGTAGCACAAACCTAGTAAAACCTAGCTTTAAAAATAACGGGACATTTTTATTCAAAACTAAGTTGAAACGTAGCATTTTAAAACGAAGTAAAACGTGACAGTGTGACTGGGGCTTTAGCAAGTATAGGTAAAAAAAGGCATTCAGCAATGATTGAAACCTATGACGTAAGCTATAAACGACGCCGAAATGACGTGAAATATAAATGCACAACTGTTAAACAATTTAAAGACATATCACAATTAAAAAACTGTTGAACAATTCAAATACATATAACGTACTATACCAAGTCAGGAACATGGAAGTGTTATATTATAGTTCGTTTCTGTGTATGTTTCATTTTAGTGTTTCTGTTGTGTCGTTGTTCTCCTCTTATATTTGATGTTTTTCCATCGGTTTTAGTTTGTAGGCCGGATTTTTTTCTCAATCGATTTATGAATTTCGAACAGTGGTATACTACTGTTGCCTTTATATATACACATGGAAAAAAGTATTGCAACACCTTGATATTTTAAAACTTGAAAAATCAGCCCCTTTTTTTTGGATGACATATAATAAAATATGTGTATAATATTATAGAAACATAGTTTATGATAACATTGGCATTGAAACGAACAAAAAATATTTGAAAAAAATGATTTATATAACCACAATTTTATAACATTCGTTTCCGTCAGTTTTAGTTTGTTACCCCGATTTTGTTTTTTGTCCATGGATTTATGAGTTTGAACAGCGGTATACTACTGTTGCCTTTATCAATAACAAAATGAAGTGTTTTTTGTACAAAAAAATGCATTTTACAACTTTTACTGTAGTCGAACTTTACAATGTCAGACATTTCAAAATTAATCTCCAGATGACTGGTCACATCATGGTTGATCGTATACGCCAAACAATTAGTACTTTGTGCGCAGCCTCCATTCAAACGGATAACGGCATCTTAACGTCTTCTGATTCCTGTCATACATCGACTAATTTGTTGCTAAGGTAGCAGCAACCATTTCTGATGAAGGGCATTGTTTTTTTCATGATGTGTTTGAACTGGGGTGTCCTTTCGCGCACTTTCCGCCCAATAGTGTCCCATATATGCTCGGTATGGTTCCAAGCCGGGCTACGATCGGGCCAAGGAAGATGAACCAAATTTCATTTGAACATTGGATCTTCCTCCACGATGCTAATTTCCAACTTTGGCGAGCTCTGCACTACATTGGATACGGAAAACTGTGTGTCTGTTCGTTAGCAAAGGTCTCCGAAATGGTCTTATCGCACGATAACCAGTAGCGATGAGTTGATCTCGAACAGTTCTTGTTAAAAGGCTCCTGTATGGCCACCACTCTCTTTTAAGGATTGTCTTGTATGCAATGGGTTTCCTTCTGACCAACCTTCATTATGCTTGATTTTCTCAGGCAAATGGTATAGGGGGTCTTCATGATCTCGGAAGGGTTTTAACAGCGTTTATTGCCTGATTTTTATTCTCAAAACGACTTATAGTGGAATGGTGATGACCAACAATACGTGCAGTTGTTACAGCGACATCCCTGCTTCTCTTATGCTGATAATCTGCCATCTTGCTGCAGTTAAGAGTTGTCAAGGACCCATTACAAGGTGTCAATCACATAACTTTAAAAACTTGGTTATTTAAAGTGTTGAAAACAATGAGGGTAAAAGCATCTGTTTTGCTGTTTACGGGTACAGTAGCTGCATGTGCAGATAAAAACTTATCGAGTCGATATTTATTGATTAAACTCAGGTGATACTTAAATAATGTTTAACTAGTTCTATTTTACCAAATTATATCACAAAAAAATAAAGAGTGTTTTTTTAATTTCAATTTCAATTTGGTGTTGCAATACTTTTTTCCATGTGTATATATAACAAATAAAATTTTTACGCGCAGATTTTTTCTTTCATTTCAAACCGTCTTATTAAAATAAAGGACGTGAACGTTTTTGACTGGGAATATTAATGAACTGGACATGAATTCCTAGGAGAACTTGTCTGGTCTGAGGAAATACATTTTATACAAAGATTAATGCACAGCTTTTAAACAACATAAAACACAAGAATTAAAAATTTGATTTGTTTACATGTAAATTATCTCTTTTATTACACATTTTCTAGTAAAGCAAAGGACATAGACCTTACTTGGGAATATTGATGACATGGACATAAATCATCGGAAACCTAGTCTGGGGACATTAACTACTGACATCGGATTAAATATACTTGTATATTATGTAACCATGAACTTTTTATACTAGAAATATATGTCTGCCAGTACACATTTTACCAGGACTAATTTATCTCTCACAAATGCTGACACATGCACTTCTAGAGTCAGGGGACCTTCATATTCATAGTTGACCAACTTTTGATTAGATGGCTTAAGATGGATTAAATATTTCATTTTATTATCGCAACAATTATAAAATGGACAATATTGGCGACTTTTCTCTTCAGTGTGACTGTTTTAGGAACTGTAAAGAGTGGTATCAATATGTCATACCCCACTAAGTTTTTGTCCTTATATCTCATATCCAAATAATGTTCACCCCTAATACTAAAAGTATCCCAATAAATATTTTCTACAAATACCCTTATCCCTAAAACTATTTTGAATTATCCTAAAAAAAAATCAGTAGTTCCTCCCCAAACCATGTTGTATGCGTTGTTGTAAGAATGTGGACCTTTAATTTTTTATTAATGTCTAGTCTCGATGGTATCTAATATGCGACAAAGTGACGGAACATTAATAGATAGTTTATTTATTTGTAATTTTTATGATATCGAAGTATATATATACATATCTAATTGTTTTTTTTAGTGTGAGATGTAATATTTTCTACAACCGTCCTAGATTAACGCAGAAATAGGTAAAAATGCACATCAAAATAACGAATTAAGTAAATCTTGCCTCGAATTTGTTTAATATCTCGTTTATTTGGCACAACTTTTTGGAGTTTTGGATCCTCAATGCTCTTCAACTTTGTACCTGTTTGGATTTATAAATATTTTGATATGAGCGTCACTGATGAGTCAAATGTAGACGAAACGCGCGTCTGGCGTACCTTTGATAACTATTATTGTAATTTTCACTGTTATTAATAAATGTTAGATAAGTCATACAAATCTAATCTTGAATTTCATCCAAATTCTCTCCTAATTTTGGGAATTCGTTTTAGAATTTCAAATGTGACTTCAGTTTGTACTTTGTGCGTTGCACTGGATTTGGCGAACACGGCTGTGTATTTTTGTAATGTTTCCGTTTTCATTCTGTAGCTTTTCACCACTTCATTTTAATCATGTATATCTATTATATAGTAATTTTATAAAATTTACTGTTTGCAAAAGTATGAATTATTCTAAATAATAAGGATTACCCTGGCCGTATTGGTCACAACTTTTTTTAAACTTTTGGTCCTAGGTAATCTGCAACTTTGTACTTGTTTTGGCTTTCAAACGTTTTTTATCTGAGCGTCGCTGTTTAGTCTTGTGTGGACATGTCGCGCGTCTGGCGTAATAATTTTTTTACCTGGTAGCTTTCGTTTGCGATCATTCGTTTGTTTCTCTGACCTATATTTTCTCCCATTTATTTGTATTGTAGTCTTGTCATGTAATGTTGTCATTTTAATGTTATAATTAACATTGCCATTAAAGCGGGAGGTTTGGCATGCCACAAAATCATGTTCAACCCACCATTTTTTCTTCTTCATAAAATACCTAGTAACAAGTCAGGAAAATGGCTATTTTTGTATTATAGTTCGTTTCTGTGAGTGTTACATTTTAATGTTGTGTTTTTGTTGTGTCGTCGTTCTCTAATATTTGATACGTTTCCCTGAATTTTAGTTTGTAACACGGATTTGTTTTTTCTCTATCGATTTATGAATTTCCAACAGCGGTATACTACTGTTGCCTTTATTTAATTGTTTACATTGTACGGAAAGAAAGATATGGTCATTTTTATAAATGTCCTGTTACCAAATTTTGAATTTTTCGAAAAACTAAGGATTTTCTTGTCCCAGGAATATATTACCTTAGTCGTATTTGGCACAACTTTTTGGAAATTTTGGGTCCTCAATGCTCTTCAACTTTGTACTTGTTTGGCTATATAGCTATTTTGATCTGAGTATCACTGATGAGTCTTATGTAGACGAAACGCGCGTCTGGCGTACTAAATTATAATCCTGGTACCTTTGATAACTGTTGATTAGGAAATTGCAAAATTAGCCACGTTGAGCACATAAATACTTGTATTTCTGTGTATGGAACGCAAAAAATGGGTCATATCAAAATGAAAGGACCCGGTTTTGTCAATGTTGTTTACTACAGAATCACCCGGTTTTGCTTATGCATAGGACCGAGTTTTGTTTTGTTTTGAATATAACATTAGTGTCGGATCCAGGCGATGTCTAGATCACAGGCTCCAATCCATTGATTGATTAATTGATTGTTGGTTGCTTTACGCCGCATTAGCACAATCCACACCTTAGCCCAAACATTATTAAGTCAGGTTTAAAAAAAAAAAATTTAGAATAAAATCGTCCTAAAAATTGATCGCTTTGATACATCCGGTGGTATGTTAGTTGTTTGAAATACGACTGCTTTGAAAAAACCTAAATCCTTCCCTATATATTGTCAATAATATATTGACCAACGTCAATGTACGATAATCATAACACAATGGAGAGATAGCAGAACCGTTTCTTATAGAAGTATTAAAGAAATAATCATTATTGCATTTCCGTGATGGTCTGAGACTATTATAAAAATTTATACTTGGTTATGGTTACAATTAGGGATGAATGTCATGAATATATTTGCTTTTTAATGCATGATTATTGTAATCCTTTTCTCCCAATAAACATTCATTTTTCTATGGCGATTCTGCATGCATTCACTTAACATCATGTCTCATATTAGACGGCGTGCACAAAGTTGACGGCCACTGTAAAATGCGCTTTTAAAAGTAGCTTTATACAACCGTGTTAAACATATATTTTAAATAGGATTTGTTTATTGATAAAATGATTAGAGCCAGCTATAAAAATACACATAATTAAAACGGTTATCAAAATTAAATCTATAAAGAATGAAAAGAACATGGAAAAAACGGCAAAAATGTGTGTAACTTGTAACATGAAATAAGCATAAAATTTAATTTTTGACCTGGAATTTGTACAAATTCAACGTATATTCCTGCATTTTCGTACAATACTTTTTTTCGGATTCTGAGTATGACGTCATTGTGGATGAGTTTGGAATGTTGTTCGTTATGTGTAAGGATCAATATTAGCAAATGGAAGAATCGGTGAAAAAAATATGTACTTGCTATTTAGCACTTAGCCTTAAGAAGATATTTTAAACGATCATAGGATAAATTACACCCCTTGTTAGGTGAGATTCCTTATAAAGATAACCATCTTGTTGTGCAAGAATATCACATATCACATGTGCGTGTTTCAATAGTTAAGACCATAAACTCTAATTTAAAGTTTGAACACTTAATTTTACATATTTCACATAAAAAACGTACAGAGAACTTAAACCTCAATTTTGCGTTAAACCTTCATTTCTATGTATTTCGAAGTTATTTTATTGTTTAAATGCAAAGTAACTTATTATTAGTTTTGTTCCAATAAAATAGGAATTCAAGTGTTTGGAGATTCAAATAAATAAGAATATGTTCTCTGAAAAAAATCGTGTCCCACCTCTTTTAAACGCTGAAGTTCAATTATTTTATGTTATTATGCATTTTTTCTTTGACACGACCGGGGTCTACTTTGTGAAATCTAGGACAAAACCGGGTTGTACACATTGAAAAAAACGGGTCTTTTCATTTTGACATGACTCATTTCTTTCGTTCCATACACGGAAATACAAGTAGTGACTGATATGTTATAGTTTTTCTTTCTATGTTGTGATGTTACACTATTGTTTCGGGTAAATTGGAGGTTGCTATATTTAAATGTTAAAACCCGCTGCATTTGTTGGCGCCTGACCGAAGTGAGGAACTTAGTTTTGTCCTTAAGTATAGCTGTCGTTTGTTGAAGTGGTTATCGCTTCTCGTCTAGTTTTATATAGGTTAAATTGGTTTTCCCGTTTGAATGGTTTTACACTACTCATTTCTGGGGCCCTTTATAGCATTCTGCTTGATATGAGCAAAAGCTCCGTGCTGAAGACCATACTTTGACATATAACGGATTTCTTTTACAAATTTTGACTTGGATGTAGAGTTGTCTCATTGGCACTCATATCACATCTTCTTATACATCGAGGTGCTAAAAGTGGCTTGTATTGCAATCTCTAAGTCAACTCTTTCTTTCCGTACAATGTGAACAATTTAAAGAGATATTAAACAAATTCGTGGCAAGTTTCACTTAATTTGTCATTTTGACGTGCGTTTTTACTTATTTTCCGGTTAATCTAGAACGGTTGTAGAAATTATTACATCTCTCAATAGAAAATAGTTATATATGTATATTTACTCTTTGATACAAAAAAAAACATGTTCTATCTATTAATTTCTCTTCACCGTGGCGAATACAAGATACTATCGAGTCCAAACATTTTTTACCGGGTTAGTTTAGACACAGTGGATACTAGATAAATAAAACGTTACCGTAGAGATCAGCATGTTATTTGACAGTAATTGTCACTTAATCGTTAAAACATGAAGTCAGTGTCAGATCGAGGTTTTCGCGTCCTCTTTCCTCAAATGGGTAAACGGGTAACATTGGTTTCAGATTCCTCCTCTAAATACAGCCCAACATCTTATTGTAATGTCACATAATTCATATATGATCATATACATGAATAATTGAGAAGTATTATATTAATATTTAGTCCGTTATATTCCATATAGTTAATTTTAAAGTCAAATAGGTTACTTATAAGTCCAATGGGCCGGCTGTAACACTGACTATACAAGCTCTGTGATTGTATTATATTGATTTATACATGTTCACATGTCACATTAATAAAATAGTCACTTACCTACTCAATTAATCACTTTCTTACACACGTTTGTCGTGTATGCATAATAGGAATCTTCAGAAATTACTATATATGGTCTTCAGATTGAAATTTTGTAAATAGCCGCATCTATCAAACCAAGCAAAACATACAAAATCACTGATGGAAAATCATTGCCTAAATCAAATAATTTTCCGACACACACACAACTTTCCAACATTGACTATCTTACATGAGAAAGTTCAAATCAGATTTCAATAGAAATAATCACAAAATAAATGTATATAATATACACTGCAAGTCTTCGAAAGTCTGTACAAAAAGTTATATACGAACACGATATATAATTCTCCTATAATGCGGGGTTCACACATTGCCGATTGTTGCTCCCATTTGAGATCCGACAGCGATACGACACGAAAAGTGAAAAAGTCGGATTACTATCCTCAATTATCTGGAATGTCCTACCATTGTCCAAACGCAGTCGTTTAAGTTTATAACAGATTCCTAAGGGTTAGGAAGGGTCCGAATAGGTCGGCGAAGCACCCCGACAGTTAGGTGCGTCCCGTAATATTCAGGGAAACTCAGCCGATTTGTTTTGTCGGATTACAACCGTGACTATGTCGTGACAGATTCTGCTGTATCGGATCAAAATCCTAACAATGTTCTGTGTTTCTGAACGGTGTCCTGTGGATCGGGAATGATCTGGAGAAATTTTTCATTGCTGTTTTTCTGCCGTTTCAGTCCAGATTGCATCCAAGAGTCCCGACAATTACAGAAAGCAATACGACTGAGACCAGACAAAGCCGTTAGAAATGCGATAGAGCGCAAAATAATAGGATTACGTTCCGATAGAACCTGATTATCCCGAATATGCCGACAATTTTCTAACGGATAACTTCCGTCAGCGTCGGTTCACTGTCTGGTCACGGTCTGAACTCTGTCGGATTGCATTCGGTAGAATCGGGACGCAGTCGTGACAGACTTGGTCGAATTTTCTTATGCCAAAGATACAAATCGGTTTACAATCGGATTGAGACCGGGATTATCGGGGAAAATTCGCTTGGAAACGGTTGAATATCGACGCGTCCTGAACAATATCTGATTGTTGTCGTGATTCTGAACTCTGTCGGATTGCATTCGGTAGAATCGGGACGCAGTCGTGACAGACTCGGTCGAATTTTCTTATACAAAAGATACAAATCGGATTAGAATCGGATTGAGAACGGGATTATCGGGACAAATTCGCTTGGAAACGGTTAAATACCGACGCGTCCTGAACAATATCTGATTGTTGTCGTGATTCTGAACTCTGTCGGATTGCATTCGGTAGAATCGGGACGCAGTCGTGACAGACTCGGTCGAATTTTCTTATACTAATTCCTTTAATAAATTAATTTTGTCAGTTTCATAAAGTAAATATTCTGTTTTAATTCCACTGCTCTTTATTTTTCATGTTCAGAATTCAGTATCCCTTAACAATGCATCACATCCCATATCCTATTTATTATTTAGAAATATCTTATATCTCTAAATCTTAAATGGCAAATATCCCGTATCCCAATATACCATATAAAGCATGGTTAGTGTTTTTTTTCTCTTCTTTTTTTTTATAATTTTTGACATAGCGTTCTCAGTCTTTTTCTTTTACTTATAAATTTGAATATCCTTTGGCATCTACTGTCTCTTGTTACATACACCTAAAATAAACTCTAAACATACATTGAAATACACCAACTAATTTCGTTACAGACAACAATTTTACATGTTATGATTTTTTCAGTATGCCCATATATACCAAATTGCGATTATAGAGATTGTGATCCGCTCGATGGCTCTAAGAATACATGTAAATATTGCAACTATGAGAATGCACACGAGAAATACGAAAGAGCATATAAATACAACGCTGATAGCAATGCATGTCAAAGTATGTATTACTTAGTTATATGCACTTCAATCATATTAATGCATTTCTCTTTTATTTCTAAAGTCTGAACAATGTGTTATACGATGTTGTAATTTTTATTTTGAAACATTTTTTTTAATATCATTTGTGATTAAATTTTCCAAATACATGCAGAAACATCCTAATCTATTTCAAATGCACAAGTTTGTACACATACCAAACGGTAAAATACTCTTTGCTTATTTTTATAGAAACTTGTTCCTGGAGGCCTGACAGTACTAGATGCTTTCCAGGATATTGTTCGGACGAGTATGCAGATAGCTGTAAGTGTACATATGGGTTTTCCAGTCCAAAAGAACATTGTAGTCGGAGTGAGTATATTTACTTTACAAATAACTGCCTTGTTCATTAAAACAATGTATATGTATGCAAATAATAATAATGGATCTTTCAAGATCTTCCAACGCGTGAATGGCTCGTACTTAACTTGCAAAAGAAATCAATTATAATGTCAGATTAAAGTAAAGATCAGTTCTTGAATTCAATTTCCCATAACATGTATGTTTTTTTTTTATATAGATTAGACCGTTGGGTTTCCCCTTTGAATGGCTTTACGCTAGTCACAAAGTGTTCTTTGTACTTATTTCTCAGTATGAGTCAATGCTCCGTGTTGAAGACAAATTGTGACTTTGATGGAAAGTTGTATCATTGACACTAATATCACATCTTCTTATATATCTAAGTAGTGTTGTAAACCGGTTAACAAATTAACCGTCGGATGTACCAACTATCATAACACAAAAACAATTATCGGTTGAATCGAACCTTTTTTAAAATTAATCATGTTAATATTATATTTGTTATTGATGTATATTGAACTCAATAATTCTCAAATTTGATATATATCATCGTGGTACTTAAAACGAATCAAGATGTTCAGTTTATTTATTACGTTGCTTGATTTACAAAGAAAGCATTTAAATTTCACTTGATTTATAAGTACAAAGACATTCTGTCTCTGTTTAAAGTTTACGATTGATATACACTTTTTTTTAAATTCATTACATGTGACATATAATGATAGATGTGAAAAAAAGGTTCTTTTGTTTGAAATATATAAATGCAGCATTATCAAGCTCGTTACGTGTTTTTGGCTTCTATTTTGTGTTTTGTATACTGTTATTTGTCTTTTTTTCACTGTTTCTTTGCCATGGTATTGTCTGTTAGTTTTTGTCTTATGAGCTATTATCCATTCAGTATTTTTCGCCTTCCCTAACATTCAGATTTTTGTACTCTGATTTGAAAAGAACTTTTAACTCAAAGGAGTTCTGTGTTTCTTACTCGATAAAACCTGGACGCTACTCGACAAATCATATTGAATAGAATTCGATATCAAAATATCCTTATTAATGTTATACGTGTTTTTAAAGTGTCTGTAAATATAAGTTTTTTGTAGGTCCAACAATTTTTCTCCATGCTTTCCATTACAGTAGGGATTTATAGTATATCTAATCCGCGCTGTATTTCCTATGCAAAATATAGTATATTCTATTTATGTGTATGAATATATGGTAAATAACTACATTAATAAGTTTTTTGTTGTTGATATACAACTGAAAATGAATTTGAACTATTGTACAGTGTATTATTCTGTAATGCAGTTGTCATGCTCAAGTGTATCAATATGTACACCCTAATGTTCATTATATGTCTCTCATCTTTAGTTCAAAGCTGTACTTTATCTTAGGTTGACGTTTGAGATCTTCAATTGAGATAAGGCGTTTTTTTAATAGAAAATTTCACTTAAATTTTTAGGATATTTGAGCTTTACCAACATAACATTTGATAAACGTCTTTATCTTTCATGGAGTGGATCGAAAGCTATTCAACGACACTCTTCTAAAAATAATTTGCTGTACGGGGTTATCAAAATGTTCATTATACATAACATTAGCATGTATTGATAGGGTGATAGGAGATTATTAAAGGAAACAAAAGAGCAAAAAAAAAAATATAGGTCAATGTGCTTGTTTTCGACATATTAGCCATTGAAATTTTGGCGGGGAAATTTTCTCTCTTGATTTTTCATAGATTTATCAAATACCTTTTCTTATTTCGGGTTATAAAAAGGGCACAAACGTCTTGCGGCCATATAATCATCAGATTCGTACTCAACGTTTTGAAAATCAAACACGATACCTCCTGTTAGTGGTTTAGAATTATACTAAAATAAGATATATGAGAAGCACATAACCCGTAATTATATATCTTGTGAATACGTCTGTTTAAAGGGTTGGCTCTCTTTTGAGGTGAATATTGACATTTTCGTGCTTTGTATTGAGTATTATCATTAAAGATTAGATGTGAAATACCTGAATGTTTAAAATGAAAGCATGTTGGTTTATATTTACGAATAATGTCCTTGCACCGATGATAAGATTTAGTAAAAATTAAAACCCTGGTGTAATAATTTTTCAGTAGTACGGAGATTTCTTACGTTAAATCAATTTCGTTGTTACGTATACGAGGGAATCGAACAAGTTGAGACATATAAACACCTTTTGGTGGTGACAAGGGAACATCACCATCTGAAAATAGATAGTTAACAATAGGAAATAAAGACTCATCTCTTTTATCATAAATTTTGGTATCAAGCTTTCCTTTTAAGATATAAATATCAAGACTCTGAAAAGGGAAGTTTTCATGTTAGTAATTCAGATAAAATAAGAATAAATCATGAATTCTTATCTGTCATAGAAACATGCAGGGATCGCTACATTACTCTTTATACATTACAACATCACATAATGACTTAGAAGTGAGCACTTGAGGTTCGGTCGAATTGTTCCCTTTCCTTTGAGTCATTATATATATATATATATATATATATACAACTCGTCTAAACATCAACCCAACAATGTTAGATCTGTAAATTTGCTTTCGCAAATTTTTGGTTCTTCCCTCGCCGGGATTCGAACCCATGCTACTGTGATATCGTGACACCAAATCGCCTGCACTGCAGCCGTCCCGCTAGACCACACGACCACCTGGGCTCTCTAAAAAAAGAGCTTTCGGTGGGCATGTGTTACCTTTCCACGTCAGTTTTAATCTAGCGGCGTACTACAGTACATGATATATAAGGCATGAAGATGTTATTGTTACAGATCAGCTAAATTATCTATAGTAAAGGATCCTACAAATTAATGTAAGATACAGTCACAGAAAATAATTATATTCATAAGTACGTCTGAGTCAGTGACAACCCTACAACAGATGTATCCATCGGATCGCCATCAATGATGGTGATACATGGCTGTGTACATAATGTATATACAACTCGTCTAAACATCAACCCAACAATGTTAGATCTGTAAATTTGCTTTCGCAAATTTTTGGTTCTTCCCTCGCCGGGATTCGAATATATATATATAAACATTGTTGTGAACTTTTAAATTAAAATTATTATGGTCAAAATCACCTATTAAACTGTTTTCATTTATGATATTAAAGCTTTCAAATCAATGGATGCGACGTATAGTATTGTTGATAGGTAGGATAAGTTAAAGGTATTGTTGGTTAGAATGGAGGTAGGGAGATGTCATTCATCTTTATGTTGAGGT
Source organism: Mytilus edulis (assembly GCF_963676685.1). Classification (NCBI taxonomy): domain Eukaryota; kingdom Metazoa; phylum Mollusca; class Bivalvia; order Mytilida; family Mytilidae; genus Mytilus; species Mytilus edulis. Next base: position 39,650,792 of record NC_092356.1, read on the forward strand.
AAATGCTGAGGGTATTTTGTTTCTGTTTTTTTTATAACCAAAAACTAATTTCGAATTCTGTGGCAACAAAAGCATTTTACACGATAAGAATTTTAACACATTTGAGTAAATTTACAAACATTGCATCATGAGTATCCCCGTGGCTTGTATTATAAGATATCTATCACGTTTTGCTAAGTCACTTCATCAACTTCAAATTTCGGACACTGATGTAATGCTCATTTGGGGCAATTTACTTTCTTGTAGTATGGATGATCTTTAAGTCTTTGTTCATTTTGATCAGTCAAAAGGATATTGTAATCGGTTGTTGACCATCTCAGATTTGCAGTTAATCAGTGGTTGCGAAGGCGGATTTGAATCTATTTGTAACAGATAAAAGAGCTAATAACGTAAGCACTGAGTTCGTGGACTTCTTTCTCAGCAACCGCATTTTTGTAAACAGTTTTTGGCAGGTCCCAAATCAATATTGATACCTAGATAACAGTTGGTCTTTCACGAATGATTCGATTCATCTTCGCTCGCCAAGGGTAACGATCCAATACCCTCCTCTCCCTCCAGGGCGGATTAAGCTTGAATTCTGTGGAGACAAAATGCAATGATTTCTATCGGTCGCAGTCATAACTGGATGCATCCAATCATAACGCGCTTTAAGATGACCACGTGTAAACATTAAAAGTTTAAATAAACAATTGCCACGTGCTGATTATGCAACACGTATTTACCAAAAACCATACGACAATATGTAGTGACAATTGGAAGTTCCTTGTTATATTTCTTGCGCAAATGTTGGAATGTCAATTTATGTGATCGAATCCTGCTATACAAAATTTATAAACACTACACTACTATTGGTCAACAACGAAGTAAACGGAATGGGTAGTGTGGAGTTTTTATATCGGTAGATGGCGCAGCATTATATTCACAAACGTTGCCTTAATCTGCCAAGGGTTAAGAGGAGGGGATTGGATCTTAACCCTTAGCTTGCGAAGATGGATTTGACCCAGATTTAGAGTCGGTCCAGACAACAGCGTATATATTGTCAAATTGTACCTCTTATAAGATCTTTTAACCGTGACGGTACTCGGTATCAATTTTTCCATATTCACTTTGAATTATGAAAACCTGACACTTTCGTCAATAGTTCTGATACAGCAAATCGATACTTTTCTGTTGAAAATTGTTCTTTTTTGGATTCAATGGAAACCAATATAGATGGAAATCCACTAAAGTAGCATCTTTCAATTCTTTTATGCTGTACTACGGAATTTTACTTCGAAACAAACGTGGTGGTTTGACGTAAATTACAACATGTAAAATAAAGTTTTTAAGAATGAAATTATAACTTATTCTTCATCCAAGACCCTTAGTAATATCTTATTATTTAATTTTTTAGTGATGTACATGTAAAGTATTATATTTTGGGTTCCACAAACAATTGAGATGCTAAAAAAAAATACGTGTTTTTACTTGTCTTTTTATTTTGTTTTGCATTAATTAGGTCTTTCCCCTTTTCGTGGAAAGACCTTTTGTTTTTCTTCTGTCGTCTGAGATGCTTTTTTGTCTTACAACATATCGAATGGATTTTTGGTCAATGATGTTGTACAGTAATGGGGATTTCAAAACTCACCCTGTGTGACCGAACACTTATTTTTACAGCAGTTATCTCCCCGCGTCTTTTTTTTTCTTGTTATCGCTATATCTCTAAAACCGTAAAAGATTAATTTTTAACAAACAGTTTTCACCAAATTGTTCATCTACTCTTCAGAATGATTTAGTTAATTTTGACTGAAGCGATCGGTAGACATCTTATGGGAGTTTTTTCCCTTTGAAAATTTAAAATAATCGATATGTTGGATAAATTCATACGTTATAAGTCGTAGAGGCCTACAGTCTTTTGATATGAAGTCCTTGGTCAATTTGAAGTAAATTGAGGTCAAGGTCAAAGGTCAAGGTCATGATAAAAATTTTGAAATTTGCTTGTTATCGCTATTCAAAAGAAACTGTTACAATAAATGATATGATTTATTTGCCAAATAACTGTTTACAATAAGGCGCAACTTCAACCTATTTAAGTAGAAGAGTTTTGGTTAACCCTTATATAAGTTTTCTCCCCTTATGTATTTGAAATCAGCATTTCTCCACAACCATACAAATGATTGACATGGGGTCTCATGATTTGAGATCACTGACCTTTGACCTCAAAATTGAGGTGAAAGTCAAAGGTCAATTTGACGTTCTAGATATTGACCTTTGCTAAAAATTCTTTCTGGTTCATTATAAAACAATTAAGTCTTCTGCATATACCTATTAATCTTATTTTTTTATATTAGTTTGAAGTACCAATTTACATCAACAAGGAGTGACATTTTCTAACATCGTTTTTTAAATTTCATTCTCATTATCGAGGTGGAAAGACCTTCAATTGTTCTCTGAAGAATTGGTTTTTAATTACCTTTTTTTTTTTTTTTAACTCTCAGCACTTCACGTCCTTACTATTTATTCTAATATCAAACATAACGTTATTTACTTGATTAAATTATCCTTTATAAAGTGTGATTTGAAAATTTAACGTCTTATTCTGTAGTGAAAAAGGGTAAATATGTTACAAATAATTGCTGCAATTGTTATGAGATGATCGGTAAACAATGTTTAGGATTTCTTTCTGTGACTGTAAAATGCATTGATTTCATTGTACGCTTTCTGTATGACAAATGTAAGTTGATAATGTAATGGTTTTCAATTTCCTAACTGGCTATCATTGTACCTTTCAGTAACAATAGAAATTAACATCAGAGACGCACATGTTCGTTTAGTTGATGAACATGAAACTACAGTTGTCTCCCCTGAAAATGTGAATTCTCCTAGATCAGTACCAAAGAAATGGACTAATAACCAGTTACTTAAAACGCTAACGTTTTCCTTAGGAGCAATATATAAAAACGATGCAACTATGCCCAAGTTTGCACACCGGGTTACAGACGGAAACACACATTTTGTATCCAACTTTTCTACTGGTATCATATTAGGAACAATGAATGCCCTATTGAAAAGAGGTAAAGCTATGATTTCAAGGAGTTCAATGCACTTAATTATTAATTATTAACTTAATGCAATTTTACCTATTATCGTTGTCAATATAATGGAAATGGAATTATACGACTGTCATACAAGTTAGCGCTTTAGCTAGCTATGAAACCAGGTTAAATTTACCATGTTCTGCCTAAGAAAATGCCTGTACTTAGTCATGAATGTGACAATTGTTCTCCATTCGTTTGATGTCTTTGAGCTTTTGATTACATTTTATGGACTTTTCGTCTAGAATTTTCCTCAGAGTTCGGTATTTTTGTTATTTTAGTTTTTGATATGGATTGATTGGTGTTTAACGCCACTTTCAATCCTATTGTGCTATTTCGTAAGAAGTCAGAATGCCCCAAAAAGAAAAATGTCAATCCTGGTCAAAAGTACAATAACAAAATTATCTGAGGAAAATTTGAAACGGAAAGTCCCTAATCATATTGTGAAATCAAAAGCTCAAACACTTCATTTATTTGACTTGGTACAGACATTTCCCTATATCATCTTAACCTCTCACTTGTATGACAGTCGTATTAAAATTCGACAACTCTGTGTGAACAAAACAAACAGACATAGTAGGCAAAAATGTCAAAACAGGGTTACAGCAGTTGTGTTTATAAAATCTAAATCACTATAAAAACAAAGAAAATTTAACAAAGAAAAACAAGAAGACAATATAGAAAAATTATATTAGCAAAAACAAAAGAAAAGAATACAAAATTTTCCAATTTACTTTGAAAATTTTGTATCCCTGTCTTTCGTTTTTGCGAATAAACTTTTTCCATATAATTCTTAGTTTTGAGTCTAGCCGATCCGCCACGGGCATAGTTGTTATTATAACTATAACAAATTTGCCTAATAATGCAAGAGCTTTGTTAAACATATGGTCAAATTCGTCAAGCTTCTGTAGCACTAGCATGTAGTAAATTTGAATCCCGCACGTGGCGGATTGGCATTTTCATTTTTTTTTATTTCGAGCGTCATTATTGTGTCCTTTGTATTCGTGTTGATCAGTTCATAGTTTTCTATGTTGTTATAGTGTACTTTTGTTTGTCTGTTTTAGTTTTAAGACGTTTATAGTTTATTTTCCACATATGAGGTTGAATGTTCCTTTGGTATCTTTTGCCTTTTTTTTTAATTCGAGCTTCACTGGTCAGTCATTATTGTATAAAACTCTGTTTTATCTACAAGTATCTACATCTGCTTACAGTCCATGTGTTTTAAAAATTGTAGCAATCTGCAATAATTATAGTTATGATTAGACCTCCGATATAGTTCAATTATTGCATAAAGAATAACAGCTTATACAGGGGAAAACAATTATGTAGGAGTCACAGCAACAATTCGACCAATTATTACCAAGAATGTGTTATAAAAGAAGGCAACCTCTGAAAAACATATATAGCACTTTTCATATTTCTGCGTTAAACCCGCTGTTGCTGACTTCACAATCGTTAACATGATTAAGCCCTCTGTTCTTGACCTCACAAAAATTTTACCGATTTTTAAACTTTATTTTCATACTAAAAAAGAACGAGGTAAATTATATTCTCGTTTTTTTTCTGATAAAAAATGTCGCGCAAACCAATTTATCGCCAAAAACTAGTTAATTTATAGTGATGTGTTTTCCAAATCTAAATTATAAAGAAACTATGGAACGCCGTAACTGTCTCACAGTGTAAACATATAACGTGTTTTGCCGGTTTGTCTTTACGTCCAATAATTTCTTCTTCATTGTATGTGTAAGTGACTTTATTTCCTGACACGTAATTTCTGTGTTCTGTCATATTAATTATTTGTTTGGTCTAACAATTGTACGATATGTCATGGCCAAAATTTGTTGTGTGCAATAGTCATAACATGATGTGGTAACTACTGTAAACTCTGTGAATACCTTCAAACTTTATGATAAAGGAAGTAAAAGCAAAAAGCAAAATCAAAAGCTCAAACACACCAAACGAACAACTGTCATATTCCTGACTTGGTGCAGGCATTTTCTTATGTAGAAAAAGGTGGTTTGAACCTGGTTGTATAGCTAACTAAACCTCTAACTTGTATGACTGTCGCATCAAATTAATTCATTATATTGACAACGATGTGTGACCAAAACAAACTGACATAAAAGGTAAAATCTACCCTTTATGTTCTTCTCTATGTAGTGTCTATGCTTTCTTTAAGTAAGTCAGTTAAGTGCGTCCTGTCTGAAATATGATTGTTATGCTTAACGTTTTGTTTTGATACATCTTTATTCTATTTAAATATCATGATATTATAATCTAATGACTTTATGTTGTGTTTACATAGATGTATCTTAAATGAACAATATAATACGTCATGATATATGTGCAAATGCCTATTACTTTGTGTACAAATACCTCAAACGTTATGTGCAAACACCTTTTACGTTATGTGTAAACACCTATTACATTGTGTGCAAACACCTATTACGTTAAGTAAAAATACCCATTACATTATGTGCAAACACCAATCACGATATTTGCAAACACCTTTTACGTTAATGACAAAACGCCTATTAGAGATTTCAAAATGGGAACTGATGTTGAGGATCAGTTTCCATCAGGTTAAAACTAAATAGTCGAAAGAAGGTCATTATTGACGCCTGTCATACAATTAGATAAGGAAAACAATAACTCTTTTTGAAACGATGCATTTTATTCAAACATCTTGGATTTTTACAGCATACAACCTTATCTTGAAGTCACTGTAAGAAACAACAGTGGATCATACTGAGTTTCTAGACTCTGTTTAATAATGTTGAGAAAGTTTTAGGATCATTTTATACAGAAGGTCATTTCAAAAATATATTTTAGCAAATGGAAAAATGGAATCATTTTTTACAAATAAAAACTGTAACAGTAACTGTCATCGAGATGCACCTTTTCCTATCAACTCATTGTACCGCTGTGAAAGTGGTAATGTATCAATATCAAAGTACCTTCCCTTTGAGCATAATGACTGGTGAGTGGAATCTGTGTTGATTTTTTTCTTCTTTTCTGTTTTACCATTTTGAATTTCTTTCTTATCATCTACCTTAAAACATAAAAACATAATACATGACTATTTTTCTTTATTAAATACGATAATGCTCGTATAGGACGGTAACGTAAAATATTTTTGATACTGTAATTATTTGTGAATTTATTATTTATAAAATGTCCTTATATTCAAATCATTCAGGTTACTGTACCATTAATCAAAGAATGTCGTAGCCGATATCTAATGACACTAACGTAAAACAACATGTGGTTCTTTCAGATGTGTAAACAACGTATACTGCTAAATATAAAGGAGTAGGTCTGGTAAGGGCCGGTTTTGGCCTCAAATTTCAGGTTCATCTGACGAAAGATTTTGATCACTTTTGAAACACTAAAGTGTCTATTTCAGATGATTCAATTAGTTTATGTGAAAATTTTTAACTGATTAACTCATTAAAAATTCACCGATTCAAGCTTAAATATGAAAAATCTATCAAATATGCCTAAAAATGTCACTTTTCAGATGGTTCTTGTCGAAAATGAAAATGGCCGCAACCATGTTCAACCTTTATATATGTTATGTATTATCATCAAATACAACTTACATTTCAATATTAGAATGAACACAAATGCGGCCACTTTCGTTTTAGACGGAAACTGTCTAAAATTTAACTAAAATGCTAAAATTGTGAAGATTTCGGTAATTTAGCATGACTTAATGATGCTAGTACCCGATATATGTGCATTATATATAAAAAAAAAGCCCAGATTTATGTAGCAGGAGCATTTTACTTTCCAATTAATAACTAAAAGTTTACATTTTAACAATTTTGAAAAACGGCTATATTTTGGGGCCAAAAAGGGGTCATTCTGGACCTACTCCTTTCGGAATTTGCTACTCGACATAGCTTAGATATATGTAGTGTGTGAAATATCATACAAAATATATATCATTTTAAAAGTTATCAAAAGAAACTACCAGCAAAAGGGCACAATCATCAGATTTATCCGGGAATTAACCATTCAGTTAAAATTTCACGTATTTCAGTAAATTAGTTAAGAATTGTTTTTAATAAGCAGCACACAATATCAATTTATAAATCAATTAATTAATATACCTGTATTAAAAATATAATTTAAAGGCTCAATGTATCTGTTTTACTTGAAAACGGAGGATATTTGGATTATGAAAACAGAGATGATAGACGAACATACAATGACGTAAAAGAATGGCCGAAAGATCCCAGAGTTTATTTGAAAGGAATACAGACAAGAGAATCCTACATATTTCACTGGGACGTAGTGCTTCCTTACTATGATTGTTCTCAGTCCCTTTGTCCTTCGCTGCCTGTTTATGTACCTGATACTTCCACTTCTGTAAGTATTAATTTTGTCGGAAGGGCAATTGCGTAGGCAAGTTACAAGGAAAAAAGTATAAAGTTATATGTTAATGTAATTCATTCATAAATTATACGAAATTACTGGTTATTGATTGATTTGGACCTTAATAACTATGCATTGTAAAGAGGGGCAAGATACCAGAGGGACAGTCAAACTCATAGATCGAAAATAAACTGACACCGCTATTGCGAGATATGAACAAGACAAACAGACAAATAGTAGTACACATGACACAACATATAAAACTAAAGTTTGAGCAACAGGGTAACCCAGGGGTAGCGTAAGCAGATCCTATTCCACATGTAGCACCCGTCGGGTTGCTCATATTATTACAAACTGGTAAATTCGGTAGATCACATAAATAGTATGCACCTTGTATACTTAAGTACGCTTTTAATCCTTCCTTTTAAAAGTAGAAATATAGGGGGGGGGGGGGATAACAAATTCTTTAACTGACTCATACACATGTGTCATAAGAAATTCCATGATAAGATAGTGATATTTTCCTGATTTCTGCATTCAGTTGAGCAATTTTAAAAAAGAAAAACAATATTGGAAAGAATGCTGCCCAGCTTTTGATCTTTATAGGAAAAAGTACATATGGAATTTAATGTCGTATATTCAAATCATGTCTAAAAACTTTGATATATTTGTATATTGTATTGTTATTAAAATGGAAAACTTTTCAAACTGTACAATATCTTTCATCATTTGTAGAGACGTGAAATTTTAACGTTTTTTTTTATCTGGACGACCCGTACAATATTTTCATCCCCAATAAAGAAAACAAGTCAGAAGAGTTTCTACTTGTTTGGATAAAAATTCTCTGTCAACAGTGTTGCGACAAATAGAATAATCTTATACATTTGGACAAATTAACTTACCAAAAATACATGTTAAATCAATGTCTACTTTTGTTTTTTATAGAATGTTGTTAATATCCACTGGAATATTTGGTCAGATGATCTGTCTGGAATTGATTACTTTAATATTGAAGTATATAAAATGCATTCAGTGGGAAATGGGACGACTGATAATGAAATCGAAGAAATACATGATATTTTTGATGAGCAAACTCACATAAAAGTTCGATCGGTATGTAAAGATACTTTTCTATTAAACATTTCAGGTTACATGCGAAATAATTTTTGACAAACAGAGAATTTGCATGTAGCTTGCATTAAATTTTTAATTGTTTAAACGGCAAATGTTATTAGATTTATTGTATGTTCTTGCCATTTGAGGTGACTCTGGTATCTTCCTCCCTTTTGGATTTGGAAATACCAACAGTCGGTCTAGATCTGTAGTGTTACGTGCAAATTTCGAGGGTGGAAGGTGATTCATATGTTAGACTTTTCATTTCGATACGGAAAATGACAGGTTTTATCACATTTACGAATGTATTGTATTAAACAATAGAATGCGTTTTTCAACTAAATGGCAAAATGAAAGTGGAAATAATTGTATAAAGTAAATTTTACTATAGAATGTGTTAGTGTTATTTTGTGAATTTGTGTTAACCTATTTTATTATATAGCAAGAAAACGAGTTTGGTGACTCAATTTTTTGTTTGTTTTATCTGAAAACATATTATTAAAGCTATCTTCTCATATTTCATCTCAGATTCGATTGTGTAGTTTTCCTTTTATAACACAAATTTGGGGTTTCCATGCATTCTCTATATAAAATCTGACAATAAGCCCAGTGAATAATACGTTATATTATATTTAAGAAAAAAGCATGATACAAACTACATTTTGACAAATTAAAAATGTGTTAAAAAATTGTATGGAATTTGATTAAGACCCCCAAGCTACGCTAAGGCGTTTCTTAAGTAAATTTTAAAGTGAAAAAAGCATGTTTTTAACGTACCTTGTTTTACTTTGTATTGATCAATCTGTTTTTTTTCTTCTGTGAAGTGTTTTGTAAAATATGTATTGTCTTTTCGTCGTTTTACCTTTTGATATTGGTTTGCATAGTTTTTCTTCGACATGTGATATTTGATTGTCCCCTGGATATTTTGCAGTTTTTTAATACACTAAACAGTTTTCTTTGGATCTACAATAAAATACCTCAGTGTGCCTTAAAATTAAAGTTGACTAGGATGCAAGTGTTTTGTGTGAAACACAAACGCTCTTTTTCGCAGTGGTAAAGGCCGTATAATGACCTATAATTGCTTATATTTTCATCATTTGAACTCTTGTGAATAGATGTTTTTTTTTCCCAAACCACGTTCCTTATTACTATATTGTTCTTTTTGTTACAAGACAGATGAACCCTGTTGATCTTAAATTGTTTCAACCGGATCTAAAATAGAGTATACATTGTTTAACGATATATATATGAATTCACTCAGATTGGATTCGCATATATGACTAATTAATTATCAATATCGTAATAATTTAGAAAACAAAAGGTTTTGGTAAAAAATTACACTCATTATTTTCATTTTTACTTCAATTGATTTGTTAATACAATGCCATTGACGGTTGGAATTTTTCTGCACCAGATATGTTTTTGGCAATTTATATTGATTAATTGAGCAAAACCCGGAAAAATAATTAGAGTTATGAATGAGGAATATACGTTCCATAAGTAAAAGGGGCAAGGACTGTCAAATTCATGTTCACTGATTTGTTTCAAACTCTCATAATTGATTTATAACATATTTAAATGTAATATCCAAATTATAAGATAGGCTAAAATGAACATAATTACAAGATATGTGCTCAAAAGCTTTTTGTTTCATAGTTTGGTGTGTATTTTAGTCTAGACGCCATCTAATTATCTATCGCGTTGATTTCCAAAAAATGCCGACGGTCATATAAGCGATTTTAAACATAAATATAGATATAAAAAGATAGCGAACTCGTGCGATTGGATTTTTCAAAGCCTGTTTAAATTCCATATAGTAGGTTAGAAATAAATGGTAATCATTTTTTTTTCTGTTTAAGAATGAGTTTTTGTGAATCGAATCAGTCGAACAAAGATTGACTTTTATTTCACTTTTAATGTTGACATTCTGTTTTTGTAATAACTGAACACGCATTGTTCATGCTAAGGGGTTAAACTGAAGTTCGTATAATTAAGGACTGAATGAGGTCGAATTATTGACTTGCAAATGAATAATTCATCATAGATGTTTATTTGCTTATTTTGACAAAACTTGAAACATACTGGCTGCTATGAGCGAATTCCTTTTTACTATTTCACTTTCATCAATGATTGTTATTAAAACTTTGCACGATGAAGATACAGCTCTTCATTTTAAATGATTTATAAATGTGATAACAGATAATTATCCGTATTTTGTTGCCAGTACCGAAGATCTGCATGGTCATATCAAATAATTATATAATTGAAGTTAATGATATTTTGAATATAAAAAAGAAGATGTTTGAATGATTGTTGTTATCTGAATGTCTTTCCCATCTTGACATTGCTTGTTATTTTTTCTTCAACGAATGATTTTTTACTCCTCTTTCTTCGCAATCTCCATTTTATCAATTTATATCAATACAACGTATTTTAAATACTGTAATGTTTAAACATTTTTACCATTCGCATTAGACGACCCATATTTGAAGAAAAAACTTATGTGTATACCTTTTATAGTTTGTAATGCTAATTATCATTATTATTTTTCTAAATATCTTTTGAAATAGAGTACAGTAGAGGTAGCTGAAACAGGGATGTATGCAGTTCATCTTTCTGCTTTTGATAGAGCTGGCAATTATAAGACTGCTAGAGCTTTTTTTCTTTATGACACCAACACATTAATAGATCTAGACATGGGTCAGATAAAAGTTATAAAGGCTGTACAGTACTTAGGAAAAGACTGGATTACTTACTCTAATCCGTTAATTAATGTTGATTGGAAAAATAAGTTCGTTAAGACGGACCACTTCAAAAATAGCTGGCTTGCAAAAATTCGTCCATATCATGATATTGACGCATCCTACGATGACAACAGTGGTAAACGAAACGTGACAATGGTCCCAAATGTCAAAGGTAACAGTACTTTTGCTAAATATATATGGATATCTTTTATATTTTTTAATAAAAGAAGTTTAAACAGACATAATAACATTCATAAGTACTTGTTTTCGAAAAGAAAGAAAATACATTATGACAAAAGTAGAGATAGTTTCCTTTACAAAATTACAACAATTAGTATAAAAATAAATATTCTTTTTGTATTTTGTGACACATCGATCAAAATGTACAAATATGTTTGCTACCTTATGTTGTTCTTTTTAATGTTTCGTGAGATTTGATATGCAGTAAACTATTGCTGCCAAATTCTACACTGCATTATTTGAGATAGCACTGATAAAATTTACTATTTGACTAGTATTCAAAACACTGTAACTGGAATCAACTGCTGTTTTGCCGATGCTTACTGGATTCAGGAGATGCTTCTTAATGTTATCATTAAATGTAATTTCCATTTACGCGTTCAGATATTGTTTTCATCGAAATATCGAAAGAACAATTTTGTTGAGGAGTATAAAAAAAAGAATTAAAAAAAGACTACAAATAAATTGTAAACAGAACAAACAGGAGAGTCTCAAGATATAACATCATAGAAATCAACATAATAAAACTTATTTGACAAATTTTCAAATTTTTGCAGAAACACATCTCAAATAGAATTAAGTGTTCTATTGATCTCGGAACATCACTTGCACTGGGTTGTGGCAGACAGATTTACAATAGTATCTTTAAGAATAAATTAAGTGAACTAATTTAATTCTGAAATATTTATTTTTCTTTTGCGAAATATACTGAGTGCCTATGAAAACGCAACACTTTTTTTTCTTCTAAAAAATCTTAAAATTTTTATATTATTTATATTAGAACTTTGTATAGATGGTTGAACATGACTTTTAAGACAATTGTCGACGACTTTACGGTTGAGTAATTTTTGGATCAAATGCGAAGTAAGGGTTATTTTGATCGGACATAAACCGAGTTCGACGCTTTTCAACATATGCACCATTTTCACGATTTTGTCATTTAAAGCTTGGCTAATGTCATATATTTTCCCGCCTTTATTGGTAAGAAACTGCAATAAACATAAATGAGTAAATTCCAGGACTCTCTGACAACCAGCAACATGCAGTTTTTTCGCATGATCCAATGAAACCTTTCACATAACACGATAACGAGAAGAATGACGTAGTAATACAATAACCCAAATCATCCGAAAATTCAACCAAAATGGATCATGTAATGATAAGCCATATCCCGGGGTGCAAAAAGCAAGAAACGTTCAGCAAGACCGATACATTTGGTCTTTAACATATCCGATATCGACTCTGATGACTGTCGAAAGGTCACGAGAGTTCAATGGTGGTCACGGTAGAACCTTTGGAGCAATTTCAGTAAAGCACCATTTGCGCAGAAATTGTTAAAGAGCACCACAATCTTTCCATAGTGACATCTAAATGGCCGTCTGGTGTAAACATCGAATTCTGTAGACCACAAAAGTAATTCATTATGTACCGAAAACCGTCAGTGGTGCATGTGGTGGTTACATAGACATTTGGCACCCACCTTGGCCAATAGTCATGCTTTTGCCGGATTTTGGTCCGATCGAGCAAATTTTGCAACAGATTTGACATGGTTTAGACGATGAACCACCAATATCATAAAGTCAGCTTGAGTTTGCTTTGCGGGACAAGTTGAATAACATTCCTCGGGATCACATTAAACGTCCGGGATGATTAATTCCACGGTGCTGTCCAGATTGCGCTACATCACGGGGTAGTAACAGTTTTGAATAAGACTGTGAGTTGATGAGTCCACATTTGATGTTTCGTTTACCTATTACGCCGAAAAAATGACAATGAAACATTTTTGTTTGATATCGATTTTTTTGTAAAAATTGTTAATTTTTAAGAACAATTTATTTTGAAAAATTACCATTTCTAATACAAATTTTATTTTTGAAAAACCAAGTGTTGCGTTTTTATTGACACTCAGTATATTTCAACTTTAAACCTTTGTGTCTTCTACAGGCATTGTAAAATTTGAAATTGCACATAATGTTTACGGTACATCACTGAAGTCATCATCACCTTTAACTCATGTACCCAGTGTTTATTCGGAAACTGCCACTCAGAATGTTGCATGGGACGACGGGGATCAACTTGTTGTTAACGTTAGGGCATTCGATTTGTTTGACAATTACAGAGATGAGAATGTGACGGCTTACAAAGATTCATCTCCCCCAATAATATCTAATCTATGGTTGACAAAAGGTGATCGAGTAAACATCGCTGTTCACAGCGTAGAAGAGTTTAAAGAAATGATGTGAGTTTTCAATGATGATCTAACTGTTTTATGTATTTATAATTTCATTTGAGTGTTCATACTTATCCTATTTATTCATACGACTTATTAAGATATCATATAAATATCTATTTTATGCATTTTAACAAATCAGGAAATTACTCTTTCTTAGTTCGATCTGATCGAATGTGACCTAGCGTGTCCTGATTATGTCTTATAGCATCTGAGGGCTTCAGTGGCCTAGTGGTCCAAGTAGTCGAACTACTGTATTCCTAACCTATAAAAACTCAGATTCCGAGTTCGACTCTCGCACGTAGCAGATGTGCTAGACTTAAATCGTATGGCATAGTATTGCTAGTATTCCTAGAAGATAAACAAGAAAGGAAAGGGATGAAAATCAGCTATAGCGGTTGTACCTATGAATGGTTTAGTATGTGTACAAGCAGATTGCGATAATATCTGGTCAACATCTTATTTCTGATGTTTGAAAGCTAGAACTGATTTGAATGTTGCATAAATTCTGCCAGTTCAGTGATTCAGATCCTTATATTCTCTATGCTGTTTAATGTTTAATATTTACCATTTAATCAACTGCCTAAATGTATTAACATGTATTTTTTTAGGATTGAATGGGATGCTTTTGATTATCACAGTGGAATTAGCCATTTGAATTGGCGGTTGTATGATAATTTCACGGGTTCGGATATTATTCACGGATACCTTGATTTACCAGGACAAGGGGAAACACAGGTAATATAGTTTAATACATTTCAACTCAAGAGTTGGTTTATTTGTAATCGAAGATATCCATTACAGACAGGATGATCAAGTTTTAGAAAGTTTTTGTCGGATTTTGTTTTCTATGTAGAAATGGTCACAAGTAAACTATTATATTAGTGTGTACAAATGAAATATAAAGGGATCATGTTGCAATGTCTGTTACACTATGATACATGATCCACAGAAGACCTGGTATAAAGCAGACACACATAAGAGCTAGATCTGGTTCTATTTTAATTCTATCCAATAGTCATGAAAGGTACCAGACTTATAATCAAATACGCCAGACGCACGTTTCGTCCTCACAAGACTCATCAGTGACGCTCAGATCGAAATAGTTATAAATCCAAACAAGTACAAAGTTAAAGAGCATTGAGGACAACAAATTTCAAAAAATTGTGCTGAATACGACTTAGATAATATATGCCTGGGATAAGAAAATCCTTAGTATTTCGAAACTTTGTATTCATACTTTTGTAAACAGGAAATTTATGAAAATGACCATATACCTGATATTCATGTCAACACCGAAGTGCTGACTACTGGGCTAGTGATACCCGTGGGGACGAAACGTCCACCATCATTGGCATCGACCATTATTATTTGTTATTTATT
Organism: Mytilus edulis; assembly: GCF_963676685.1. Lineage (NCBI taxonomy): Eukaryota > Metazoa > Mollusca > Bivalvia > Mytilida > Mytilidae > Mytilus > Mytilus edulis. Next base: position 39,665,956 of record NC_092356.1, read on the forward strand.
TATTAAAAATGATAGATAAAACAACACCTTTGTTAAGGAGTGATATTTTTTATTAACCCTTTCGTGCCTTTCGCGGCGAAAATTTTACAAAAATTGTGTTGTAAAGCAAACTTTTATATTTTTTTGTCTGAACAATTTCTCAAAGATATATTCTCTTCTTTTTTTATCATGCCAGACTTTGGCAGAATGTAAGGATAGATTCAAAGATTATACCAGAGGACCATCATGCTACTGTACTAAATATACTGGTTGTTACCACAAACATTTTTATGTAAAGCCACATATAGCAGTAGAGGACGGCAATGGAATAGTCCATAACAGATCCAATGGTGTCCATGATTCAGAGTATTACATAGATGTTAACGTTACAAACATGGCAACATTGACTACACTGAAAACTATTAAGGTACTTCATCATTCAGAATGCACTATATGCAAAGGTTTATTTGGGCATTTTTCTTTATATGTTCTTATTAAAAATACACCAATTGAAGTAAGATAGATGATGAATACAATGGCAAATTATAAACAACATAAAAACCACAAACTTTCACAAAACACTCACATTTTAATAATTTTAAGGAACTTACAAATATTTATAAAGGGGTCTACATTGAATCGTAGCAAATTCAGAAACAATACTAATTTTGCACCACATAACTACATGTATGGGTACTAATAGCAAGCTTATTTTCTGGTCTGTGGGTCCGTTCGTTCGTCCGTCCGTTCGTCCTACTTCAGGTTAAAATTTTGGTCAAGGTAGTTTTTGATGAAGTTAAAGTCCTATCAACTTGAAACTTAGTACACATGTTACCTTTGATATGATCTTTCTAATATCAATGCCAAATTATAATTTTTATCCCAATTTCACGGTCCACTGATCATAGAAAATGATAGTGCGAGTGGGACATACGTGTTCTTGGGACACATTCTTGTTGAAAAATTGTTTGTTCGAGTGGTTCTATGATTTAAATTAAATTTGTCTGTGAATGTCTAAATGAGAGTTATACATAAATCAAATGTAATTTGATTCCAAAATCATATCAAGTGAAAATGAAAAAAAAATATATTAACGATTTTTTGTTGTTGGTATAATTACCAAACGCATCATCAAAAATATATTTAAATGTTTAATCTGCTGTTTTTTTATGGTCCCGCAACGAAATTGTCGGTGCCATATAGTTTTACCCTTGTCCGTCATTCCGTCATTCCGAAATTCGATCATTCCGTCATTCCGCAACAAACCATTATACGGAGTTTTTTTTCTAGACGCCTTCAGATATTGGGCTGATTTTTGGTGTGTGAGTTAACCATGATGAGTTACAGATCAAGTTTAAGTTTCGTTCCGCTCCACTAATGTTTGCCAAAACTAAGGGTTTACAACATTGAAAATTGATGAAAATCAGTAATATGGACATTTTTCTATACGCCTCCAGATTTTGAGCTGATTTTTGATATGTGAGACTTCCATCATGTTTGTGTCTACATGTGTTATTGAAATTGCAGATTTTTCAACTTTTTGAGACGGGGCCATTCGTGTCGCTTTGACACATCTAGTTTAATGATAACGACATCTAATGCGATCGGTTTGCGCCTAGAAAAAATTAACTTGTTCTCAATTTGAATTACTATCAAGTAAATTTGGCATAATCTTGCCATCAAAAGCCTTTATAACTTATTCGGCACGATAACAATAAGAACATAAGTGCAGGTAGGGGAAGAATGAAAACATGTCAACATTGGACTTCAAATGCCTTTTTCGGTAATTTCTTATCACCAGTTGGTACTGTACGTTACGTATACATACTATCAGGTTTGGTCAATTTGAGATGGTTTTGTTACATTTAGGCTATGAATTGAAAACTATGATAACTGTTACACTATTCTTAAATAGCTTAACTTCCATTTCAAGTCTTCAGAATGATGATATCACATATGGGATTAGATGTGTAAAGCTTTCACTTTGTCATGAATTTTTAGATAACAATAGACATTACCCCGCCAGTAGCCGGACATGTGCACGACGGGGTATATGGCAGTCCAGAAGTAGACTATCAGCAGGACCTTCGTCTTGATGTTCACTGGGAAGGTTTTTTCGATCATGAAAGTGGTGTTGAATTTTACCAGTATGAATTTTCCGAAGTCTGTCTTAATGGAGAAAACTTTCAAAATAAATCATTGGTTTGTATTCAAGAAACAATGAAATAATGAAACAAATATTTTAAAAACAATTTATACCCATAAAAACAATATCAAAGACTTAAATGCAGTTTTGAATAGTTAACGTTCTAGAACAACGTTAACCTTATTTAAAAGATTGATAATTTCAACCGGATTGTATTTAAATTTTAGGGCTCGGTTTACATTATCACCGTACAATTTAGAATTTGCTGTTCCGTTTGGAATAACTTTTCTGCAGATGCAGCCAAACTTTCAGACCAAATATTTGTATCCATGAAAGGATTTAGTAAAGGTTTTAAGTAAATCGTGGCAGCGAAATCCCGAAAATTATAATCTACTAGCCATACATAGATTACGCTCATTGAAATCAAAAACGTCATTGCAGAAACGAACAAAGTGCACGAGTTGGTATACATAAACACCGAAAGACGGGGCCAAAGGAATACCACCGTCTAAAAAAGGAAAATTAGGAAAAGGGAAAGAAAATCATCCATTTTGTTGTAAATTTTTGTGAAGAGTTTCTGGTGTTATACTGAAATATGTAAATCTAGGAAAGGACAGTAACTTTCAATGTCTGAGTTTCACCAGTTCTGCAAGTTTGCATGATTTTTTTCAGACGGACGACACTTATGACACATTCGCCAGGTATGACGCACCGAATCCTGGAACATACTACGTGACAGTGGTGGCATATAATAGAGCCTATGACATGTCTAAACCAGTTTGTTCGGATGGAGTTACTATAACAACCCTTGTACCATCAGTTAAAAATGTTATTGTAACGCATGCTAGAACGAAACCACGTTTAGTTAGAGACGGTAGTGGCAATGAATGGTATATAGATAAAACCCTTCAACGACATATCTTGGAAAATAATACAGACTCATGCAAGTACGTTTTAGTTTATTACAGTAGTAATGCATATAGGACTCATGCGTTGTAGGGACTCATGTATTTTTCAGTTATGTTACATAAAAATAATATGTATTTTTCTCACCAACATGCAGAAACATGATTTCAAACAAATGATATTATTTGATCCTCACTATTATTCGGGGAAACATATTTTTCTTTAAACTTTCCTTCTAACACATAATATTAAGAAAAAAACGCTATGACCCCAACCAACACAATTACACAAGTAGAATGATGAGTGTAGTAGACAATATAAACATAGAGAATAAAATTACTAGCAAAGTTATCCAATAGATAATATTAATGTTACCAGTGCCAATGAGTCAACTCACCATCAAAACCATGCACCACATGTTATAACTATAGGCTAAAATACGGCTTCAACACGATGCACTGTCTCACACTAAACAGCAAGCTATAAAGGGCCTCAAAGTGACTAGTTAAAAATGATTCGAACAGTTTTAAAAAAAACTGTCTTATTAATATGAAAAACGAGGATCGAGAAACACCTATGCACTACATCAACAAACCACACACACTCGAATAAGTAATAGTCCAAAAGAACAGTATTTACGTTGTTGAAAAGAAAACGATACAAAAAGTTATGACAAATCTTATCTTATTCAGGCAATTCATGCTAGGGGCTAGATAAAAATAATTTACATGCTATAACAAAAAAGGGTTCAAGGGTAAAATCAAATGTGAGGTTGAAGAACCAGAAAATCAAAAATTTTAGGACTGACCTGACTGTGAATACTTGTTCCTTGGGTTAGAACAAATATGTTGTCCTTTTTCTGACTTGTAAAATGCCTTAACACAAGAGGGGCGGGGGCTGGTGTTATTGCTAACTAAGCCTTCACATTTTACAAATGTTACAAACAGAAACAGAGAGATAATAAAAAATCAGTGTAATAAATTTACTTGCATGTACATTATATTATGTAGTTATAGTTATTATTTTAAAGGTTTTCAGATCCGATGACTGAAGCCATTGAAGTTTTCCCAGTATCACAAACACCAGTGAATGCTCACATAGTATGCGAGAAGACTCATTCGTATTCAACCTTGGTTACTCGAGTAATTCCTAGTATACACATGGTATGTTTTTGTTTGCTACCCGATACATCACGCCATAGGATATGTGAGCCATTTTTTATCGTTCTTTCATAGCCAAAGCCCACTAGCCGTCTGGGATTATTTACTTAAAAGCTTTCATATTTGGTATGATAGATTATTGTATTTCTACGTAGTAATACTGTACTTGGCTAATATTCCAATTTGAATAATGTTGAATGATTTTTAGGACATGGAATTTTATTTTCAAAAATTGTGTTATAACATCTCATTGTAAATCAAACTCCCCGGAAGCTATATCTTCAAAGCTATCATAATTAGATAAATGACACATAACTCCTATAGCAATGTGTTCAATAATAGTATGAATCCTAAGTGTTTCCTCAAAATGAAAGAAAAGGTAATTCATCATGAATACCAGTATTGAAATTGTGTACGCCAGACGCGCTATCATATAAAAAAATACTCATAGGTGACACCCAAATAAAGATAGGGTAAAAGGTCAATTGAAGTACGAATTTAAAAAACAATTTCAAATCAGATTTATGACATCATCCGATACATTTATCAGGTGTATGAATTTTACATATGTCGATAATGTTAAGTAACTTGGATTTCTTACGGATAATCTAATGTTAGGTTTTATTTTGAGTGTAGTTTAAGCTTTTATTAACGCAACTTTCATAGCGTGTAAATATATGTTACAGTTAAACATAACATGGGAACCAGTTGTTGATGCTGTCCTTATAGATGATTACGAAGTTGGAATATCATCAGTACATGGCAGCTCTGCGCCAGATATAATGAGATTCCAGTCGTCAAGGCGCCATACACATATTTTGATAAATCACTTTGGTGTTCCCGAGGGAAAGTTGTTCTACATCATTATAAAGTCTATAAGCAAGTCTAATGTAATGGGTTCTCAGGTAAGGCTATAGCTTCATTTTTCCAATTTTTTCATATCAACTTTTGGGAAATGATTTTGTCACCTATTTTTACATTTGAAATATTAAAGTCATAAAGAAGTTTTAGATCTTAATATCATTTATCAAAAACGAATATTTGCATTTATAAAAATGAGATTTTTAATCAACTAAAATGTATTAATTTTACAGAGTGTAGGTCCGCTCATACAGGACACAACATCTCCTCAGTTTGTTGGAACAGATATTGCTTTGTCTGTCTCAGGAAATTACCTCATTGCAAATTGGTCTGCTGCCAGTTTTGAAGATAGTGATAACCCTTTTGCGTTGGACTACGAATATGCTATAGGTATATATTGAAAACATTGTTTTATTTTTCCACAGCCGTAATAATTATTGGAAGCCAGAACATATAAAATATTAAGAGCCTAGGTAAAGTCTAAAAGCAACCAGGTTATTTCTGTCAAATTAGAATACGTCATAAAAATCAAAGTTCAAATACATCCGTTTTCATTAAAAATTAAATTACAACATTTTCTATAAATGCTACTTGATAATACACAATACTCTTTTACAGAAAATACATTAAGGCATATTCTGTTTAGTACCTCGAATGTAATGGTCATGTCTTCTAATGTTTTTCACATTATATGTAAAAAAGATAGTTTTGATTATAAAATACCTATGGATAATAGTTATCAAAAGTACCAGGATTATAATTTAGTACGCCAGACGCTCGTTTCGTCTACATAAGACTCATCAGTGACGCTCATATCAAAATAGTTATAAAGCCAAACAAGTACAAAGTTGAAGAGCATTGAGGATCCAAAATTCTAAAAAGTTGTGCCAAATACGTCTAAGGTAATCTATTCCTGAGATAACAATGGAATATTTCATAACTGAATTTGATTTTTTGTTTGTGTTGAGACAAATGTAATGTAATCATGCACTATATCGACATTGAAATTTCATTTTGATATGCAAGGCCAGTAGTTTGACGTTATTTGGTTAATTTCTTCTTGATAAAGAGTACTGGTTAGGCGTATAGATAAAAGAACCCTTTTTGTTATAATATGTAAATTATTTTTATCTAGCCCCTAGCATGAATTGCCTGAATAAGATAAGATTTGTCATAACTTTTTGTATCGTTTTGTTTTCAACAACGTAAATACTGTTCCTTTGGACTATTACTTATTCGAGTGTGTGTGGTTTGTTGATGTAGTGCATAGGTGTTTCTCGATCCTCGTTTTTCATATTAATAAGACAGTTTTTTTTTTAAACTGTTTGAATCATTTTTAACTAGTCACTTTGAGGCCCTTTATAGCTTGCTGTTTAGTTTGAGACTGTGCATCGTGTTGAAGGCCGTATTTTAGCCTATAGTTATAACATGTGATGCATGGTTTTGATGGTGAGTTGACTCATTGGCACTGGTAACATTAATATTATCTATTGGATAACTTTGCTAGTAATTTTATTCTCTTCGTTTGATGTGTTTGAGCTTTTGATTTGGCCATTTGATTAAGGACTTTCCTTTTTTTATGTTTTCCTCGGAGTTCAGAAATTTTGTGATTTTATTTCTTACTATTACCTTAATGTAAAGATAGATTTATAGAAGGGACGAAATCATTAAGGTCCATATAGCCTATTCTTTTCTTTTTTTACAAAACTTTATTAAACAAACAAAAAAGAATATGGACATTCTGACAATACCAACGGTTAGTTATTCATGGGTTTTGAATACAAACTTTTCAATTTCGAATATAAGATACAATATTCAAACGGATGTTCAATATTTTATCTTTTGGTCATAAAAAGTAAATTTATTGGACTTACTATGTTTTTGTACTGAAAGAAAGACGAAAAATATCGATGATATTCAAACTAAAAAAGCTTTTCATTGAGGGCAAGATAGTTACTCGGTTGAAAGGCAGATCAATATTTTTTACCAAACGATAGGTCAGTTAACAGTGCGACTTTCAAAGAAAAGGGAAACAATTTAATTAAGTATAGAGGGAGCTATATTTTTCGATGATCTGTAATTATGATAAACATGGCTTGCAATAATGCCTGGGGGTTTTGGAAACTTACATAATACATAACAGTCATACAAATTATGTGTTTATGCCATTGCATTTAAGTACAAAGTGAAACTATGTGTGACAGTACATGATTGTAGCATCTTCTGAGCTGGAGAAATTTATATATCATTTACTAAAATGCATAAAAATATATTTGTGCCTTGCGATTTAAATAATATATATCAAAACCATTATATTCATTATTTTGATATCTAATTTTCTATGCTGTTAAATCTCTGTCAAAACTAATTAATATATAAAAAAAAATCATATTACAGGACACACACCGTATTCTACAGACATACAACAATATTCCATAGTCGGAGAAACTGGGCCATGCGTCCATTCATCAAAATACATGTGCACTGCAACTAATATATTGGATTTAGACTGGAAACTACATGGTTATCATGTCTATTACGTGACCATAAAGGCTACAAATCTTGCCGGCCAATACGTCACTAAGTCATCTGTACCTTATATTCATGATATATTGTTGCCTACCCGAGGTTTAGTTATTGATGTTCCAGGAAACTCATCAGCTTTTACTCCAGTAAAGGTATATATGGCGTATAGTCTTATGTGAAGATATATAAAAACAAGAATGTGTCCTCAGTACACGGATGCCCCACTCCCACTATCATTTGTTATGTTCAACGGACCGTGAAATTGGGGTAAAAAACTTATTTGGCATTAAATTAAGGAAGAACATATCCTAAGGAACATATGTACTAAGTTTGAAGTTGATTGGATTTCAACTTTCGTAGGTGGGGCATAAAAACAAAATATGAACAAATAACCATTATATGAATAAAAGGAGATTTGGTGAAAATATTAAACAGAGAGCGAAGGACAAAAATAATCGATAGGCAAACATAACCAAAAGACTTATGAAGGGTAGCAAACAGTTTCAAACAAGTTAGTTAGTTTTCTCTTTATAAAATACATCCACACTTAGTCATATGCTCTTCAACTTTATATTTGTTTGGCTTTATAACTATTTTGATCTGAGCGTCACTGATGAGTCTTATGTAGACGAAACGCGCGTCTGCGTATTGAATAATAATCCTAGTGCCTTTGATAACTATTGTCACAATCGGTATATTTAAAACCATTAGACTTTTCCGAATCATAAGATTTGATCCTGCGAAAAAACTATTTTCCGTTAGATGAAAGATAGACACAGTGTTAACAAATTCATACTTGTACAGTGTCAATTTTAATCGTATGTTATAACCGTACTGAAACATTTAAGGGTTGAAGGAACAATCTATTTAAATGGATTCTGATTAATTTAAAGTCTATGCTCGTGTCTTGGAACTAGAATTTAAAAATTTAGAAAAGCATTTTTAAAATACACTGAATTTATTTATAAAGTAAAAGACACAAAAGGAGAAGTGTTTAGGAAGAAGTTTTCCAGATAATCGTTTCTTTATTTCTGTTACCATTTATTACAAGATAACTATGACTGTCGCAAAAAGTATATAAGAATTAACATATCAATGATATGATGTATCTCATACAAGAGGGACGAAAAACCAGAGGGACAGTCAAACTCATAAATCGAAAATAAACTGACAAACGCCTGGCTAAAAATAAAAGAAGACAAACAGACAACAATAAAACACACACATGACACAACATAGAAAACTAAAATAATAAGCAACACGAACCCCATCAAAAACTAGGGGTGAACTCAGGTGCTCCGGAAGGGAAAGCAGATCCTGCTCCACATGTGGTAATCTTCATGGTTTAAAAAAAAAGATTTTAGAATATTCATATAAGTTAAGGATAGATTCTGTACATACATCTATTTAGACATATCTAAAATTCAATTAATTAGCTTTCTTTTTTAGGACATAGAAGACATTGACTATACCACCATTACAGATCATCTAGCTGTTCGGTGGAGGAAATTTTATCATCCACATTTGAATTTAACATACTATACCTGTTTAGGAACAGCTTCAGGAATATGTGATGTTGATGGAAAGAAGAAAATAACCGGCAATATTAATATTTATCTGTTTTCTGGACTCTCTCTGACGCCATTTATAGTATGTGTTAAAATTTTATTGTTTAATGATGGCAATTAATCCACTTCTCCCTCTATTTATACTATATTTTTTTTTCAATTTTTGAAAAATAATTTTCAATGCGAAACAAACATTCAACATGTACAAGTGTGTATCGAAACAGATTTTATTGATATGTGACATTATGAAATATTGTTTTTAAAATATGTCGACGACCTTAGTCCTGTTAATATGTATTTTGGAAGCCTGTAAAAGATATTGACAACTTTGCCAAGATTTAATTTTGTTCGATTGACATCAGCATAAGCCAAATCGAGATAATTTTTTTGTGAACTGAATTTATAATCCGAGCTATCAAGATGTAAGTTAAAAAAACAGGTATTTCAATATATCAAATCTTCTTAATTCTGTTAACGACATACCTCAATTTCGTGAACAGAAGTACCGATTTACCTACAACATTTCGATTTAGTTTGTATGAAACTCGATTTGTTAATGCAAGATCGATATCTCTGTGATATAGGTACATAGAGAAAATTGTTAGTCAGAGTGAGATTCAATTTTCTTATCAAGATCTCGATTTTTCAAATAAATAAGAAAATTAAAAAAAAATGGACAGTGAACTACAAATAAAATATCAATCTTGAAAATTGATTCAATCATGAATAAGCAATTTGAGATATCATTTCGTGATTACAGTTGGCTAACAGATGTATTTGTAATAAAAGATACGTGTCTCATTATGCCTCATTTGATTTAGAAAACGATTGTTTGTGTTCTTTATTTTTTTCATGTTTCTTTGTGTATGGGTTTTATATTTTTTATATCGTTCAATTTAGTTCTAAGTATAACTTATATCTATACATCAAATTATGCCGAAATCTTAATAATAACCTAATCGATATTGACATCGATGTATGTGTACAATTCAATCGATCATCATATACAATTACTAGAATTTAATTGAGATATTCGCTCTTATAATTCACTCTCTCTATATCTACATTGTTTATAAGTATATATATTTATATAATAGGACACACCCATGACATCGCGGGTCCGTGACTGAATAAAAGTAACTAAATATGAATAAGCAGTATATTTAGCCTGAATGTTTAGTATTGGTATTTTAATAAGTTATATTCAAAGTTGAGTTCTTTGATTCGCTGTTTTACATCAGGACGGCTAAAAAATTGGAAACTGTTTACGTCTTAATTGAAGTCTGGGTATTTGGTATACGTATTGTCGTCTTGTAGTGTCGAACTGGTTAGATAGGAAACAATATGGCAATGATTGAATTTAGTAGTGTCAACACTGTATAATGACGAAGATTCGGTATGATTATGACCCGTGTGTGTAGGAAATCTCAAATACGCCGTTTGTCAGTGAACCTGACAGAGACAGAACTTACATATATGGTTATAGGTAACAGGTGACATTTTATATACTAGTGGAATTGGTATCGGATTCGACCCGGAACCGGTTAATTTTTGGTGATACTAATTATGTGGAAAACAAAAGGGCCTGCAATGGTTTATTTGTATTCCACACCATTGTTTATATCAGTTATATACTAAGTTGCATTCTTTGATTTGTCGTTTTTATCCCATGCGGGCTAACAAATTGGACCTCGTAATCTTTGATTTGTTACAAACTAATAATTTATAAATAATTTACTTCTAAAAAAAATCTTTTAAGTTTTGGAAAAAGAAAGTTCAAATTTATTATAGCGATACTACAGTACAGTTTTTGCTGAAACGTCAACTGGATCAGTATTTGTAACCTCAGATGGTGTCACTGTTGTAGATCCTACTTGGTCTTTGCCAGATCTAACACTTATGGATGGAGAAAACTGCACGGGCAAGTTTTACCTTTCATTTTGTTTACATAAATTAATAACAAAAAATACCATTCAGGATTTTAACTTCTATATATGGCAGTATTTTATTGAAAATGTTTCATAAATAGCAATCAGAATATGTTTTTTACAAAGCATTTTCACAGTCGTAGAATTTATGTATTTCCTTTAAATGTAGAATGATCTCTCCATCCGCCAATGAGACCTCAGGTCTAGCTAACTATAAAACCCGGTTTAACACACAATTTTCTTTGGTAAATGGCTTAACCAAGTCATGATTGTGAGAGTTGTTTTCCGTTCGTTCCCTTGTTTATTAAAGTGTAATGTTGTCAGTGTTTATGAACTTCCCCTTTTTAAATATACCTTGAAGTTCGTCTTTTGTTTGTTATAGTTTTAATATATACAAACAATCAAAGAGTAATGTAAATATACTGTTCTCTACAATTAATAATTGTTGACACCACATGTCATGCTCTAAATCCCCCCAAATCTGTATTAAAGATGTATCCTCTACAATAAATAAAAGAAATAATTACGTCGGTATGGTATAAGCATACTACCAAAATCAATGTTTAAAATTGAACCTACTAAATGAAAATGAAGTTTAATGACACTTTAATTACAGCGTATTCAAATGGATAAGCTTAGCCACAGTTACAACTATTCTAAATCATTGTTTTTATTTTGCAGACAACTTACCATTAAGTACAAGTCATCATGATAAGGTATGAAGAAGGCGTGAGAATATCTCCTTACTATAGAAAACATTTGAACTTAATATTTTAGTGCATTAAATGCAGTAAATACCAAAAGTATTTATGCCTTGAGGACAATACTGTTTTCGAATTATATTGCCATTTTAAAAAAAAGCTAATTGTCAGACAATGATCGCATTCAAAATAAATTATAATATTACTTTTTGTTGAATTTAAGTGACTGTGATTCCATTTAATATTATCTGATACAAATCATATACAGTGCTTTCAACACAGTGGATTGTTTTTTTTTTATCTAGCTCAAACTCACTGTCTCTTCAATGTCGCTTTAATTTCAAAATGATTCTACGCATATCATGTTTGTTATTCAAAAACTGAATGTTTTTCTTTGTGATCCGTTTACCAAATTTAAACAAGAATTCAATTAACATTTTTTTAAATTATCGTCAACGTATTCTGCAGATTCAGTGAAAGAGGCCCATGGACTTAGCATAATTATAAGTTAGCAAATCTTATGAAGAAAAAATATACACAAATATAACAAATAAACAATATGCACTATATGTTATAGTAAAACAGTCTGCCGTCCACAGATGAACAATTGTTCTGCCCTTAAGGGAAAATGTAAAAACTCATTTCGTATAAATGTTTTGTATTTATTTTCATTAGGATACCCGACCAAAGTGTGCTGTAGACAAGGATTTTCAAGTATCCACTACTACTTTGAGCACATATTTTCAAATTCCATTTGATTATATACCATTCATAACACATGCGTTTTGGAGTATAGATGAACGGTATTGGCTTGGTGGTAAATACTTTTATTATATTGATACCATAAAACACTGAATAAAACACAAGAACTAGTAATAATAACTTAAATCAAATACGGAAAAGTCTGCCTTGATGTAATGAAAATACAACCAGCATGCAATAAAGTGAAAGTAACTGGTGAAAGAAAATACTAAGTCATATCCAACATCAAATAACGGAAACAAGCCTACCCTGAAGTGTATACTAAGTATTGTGAATCACGATCATTCAACAAGCAGGAGTAATGCAAGTGCTCTGAAAGTGCACTAACTATTTACAAAAGTGCCATGAGACAACTCTCCATCCAAGTCACAATTTGTGAAAGTAAACCATTATATGATAAGGTTCTTCAAAAGAGAGACGAAATATACCAGAGGGACAGTCAAACTCATAAATCGAAAATAAATTGACAACGCCATGCCTAAAAATGAAAAAGACAAACTGACAAACAATAGTACACATGACATAACATAGAAAATTAAAGAATAAGTAACACGAACCCCACCAAAAACTAGGGGTGATCTTATGTGCTTCTTGAGCCTTCGCAACCATTCAAACAGGAAAACAAACGGTCTTATATATATTAAAAAAAAACGAGAAACGAGAAACACTAATAAACCACATTGACAAAAGACAACCACTAAACAGCAAGTTTCTGACTTAGTACAGATACAAACAAATGCATGGGGTTTGAACGTTTTAATAGGTACCAATCTTTACCTTGATTGCAAATGTGATAGTAAAAGCGTATTGCATAAAATTTCAAAATATGTATTATTGAATTTTATATTTTAAAGATATATGTTTATTTAGAAAGCAATTAAAAAATATACCTACCTACTTATTGGTGTGTCATAATTGGAGCTGTATGTTTATAGATTGAAGGATTAACTTGTATAATGTATAAATCTGACAAGAAAATTCATAATTCTATCTTTTAAAATGAAAAATTAGTTTAAAAAAGGTACTTAAATTCACACAGGTAGTATGAGGATGCAATATTGCAATTTTGAAAGAATACACCATGTTTGTTGATCTGAAATATTGAAATTAATATACCATGTGAGGTTCATTCAGATGGAAACTTATAAGAATGTTTGAATTTTCAGAATTTTGGAACACCTTTAATGAAATAGACTACCAATATTTATCCATTCAACAATACAATAATTTGACCGTGAGAGATCTTACTCTTGAGCCTGGACGAACATACCGATTATCAGTGAAGTTTTGTGCAGATGACGTTTGTTTTCCTGCACTTTATACAAGTGGTGTTACCATCATACCGAACAAACCGGTTGCCGGACCTATATCGATTGAATATACAAATCATACTAACAATACAGATAAGGTACTGTTTATTTTTTTACCATTTGAATCACTCTTGTTCTATCTTTTTTAAAATTGATTTTAACGTGAAAGTTTATGATGTTATATGGCGTACTGATTTATTTTGTTTAAATGTGCTAATTTTTGATATTATGATTTGTACATATTCCTGAGTTAAATATAACAACATGCTTGCAAAAAATGATAACACCGTAATAAAATAGAAACAGTTACTAGGAAGTCAAAAGAGGAGAAAATAAAAAAAAGAAGATGTGGTATGATTGCCAATGAGACAATTTTCCACAAGAGACCAAAATGACACAGAAATAAACAATATAGGTCAGCGTAAGGCCTTCAATAATAAGCAAAACCCATACCACATAGTCAGCTATAAAAGGCCCGAAAATGACAATGTAACACAATACAAACGAGAAAACTAACGACCTTATTTATGTACATTAACAAACAAATATGTAATACATAAACAAAAGACAACCACTGAATTACAGGCTCCTGATTGGGGATTCTTACCATATAGATAGCAGTTCTAAAAGCATAACATTGTGCATTAGAATAAACTTTAGTTGTCAATATATACATTATTTATTGTTAGAAACATACTGGTATTTTATTTAATCTTAGATGGAAGTTGTATTTGCAAATATGTATGATCCCGACATTCTGGATGAAGAAGAAGCAAGAAAAGTAGTATCACATTATGAATACAATCTACAGGATAGATCAAATGGAATATATCATTCTTGGTTGAAGGCGGATAATATAACTGCAGCAAACAGCTCTTTTGTATGTTAATATTATTTTCTGGATTAGGTTTCGGAATATTGATTCATAAACACACATTTTGTTAACTAAATGATGTCATCACTTATCTAATGAAATTATACCAACAGCTTTCTGATGTGCAACTTACAATGCAAACATTGAAAATAATGCATTTGTTCCATCGTAATTTCTTTTAAAACGTAACAGAAAATGATACTCATTAGCAAACACGTTGAAAACTATCTAAAGCTGTGACTTTTTTTCTTAAGAAACAGACATAATCGTTGAAATAAAACATGATTACTAAACAGATATGGAAAGTTATTAAAACATTGTATTTGTATTTTTAACCAACCTCATTCGGAACGATGCACATCTTACAACATAAGCCCAATCATGGATACAGCAACTATTTTCATTACAGAATTTGAAAATAATAAATTTTGAGGTAGATAATATTTATTTAGGAAAAATCTACGTATTGGTTTTGGCGATATAGAATTTAAAGATAATTTTGACATAGTGTTTCACAGATTTTGCATGAATTTCATATTCATGAAAAAAAAACTTTAAAAGTTCATTTGCACAGATTTCAACATTTGTAAAATCACGAAGACAATAAGGCAAAATATCATTGTAATTATATCTTTTATAGTCACACTTTACAATTCATTTGTTGGGGCAAATGGATTTTTCAAAATGTCGTATTATTGCCTTACGTGGGTATAATAGAGCCGGTGTGTGGCAGACGGCATTTGCTGAAATCAAACAGTGCAAAATTCAAGCTGGAAATCAAATCATTGTTCCAAACAAAGTCGTAGATGGTATTGGAGAGCAACAATTAAATGGAGGTATGTACAAAAATAATGATTTTCTTTTTATACTTTTGCTGGTTAAAAAACGTAAACAGTTTAATATTTTTTTATTATAGCAATAAACTTTACATTACAAAAATAATTTAAGAAATACAAATCCTGTGTCATGTTTATGACTTTCAGATGGATCAATTAGAGATGGATATGGCAAAGAAATTTATCTTGAAGAAAATGGCAGATGGAATATTGAAGACGTTGATTACACTCCTTATAAAAACATTTTAAGTGCAGTGTGGCATTCACTTCGACATAAAGACTTTACTTGGGCAGTAATTGAAATAAAAACATTAGACGCCGTGACATACTACAACGATTTCAACAGCATGCATCTATCTGATCCATGTTCACATCCGGATGTTGTTACATGTGGACATACAGGTAAAATATTTACAAATTGCTACAGAAATTGTTTTGTTTTTTATTTAATGAATTTGATGGTTTTCTTAAAGCGTTCATCTCAAATTCATTTGCATGCATACGATAAAGGAAATAAACAAATAATCATACAAAATAAGATGACTGCTTATAGATAGAAAAGGAATAAAAATTTAAACAAATCATCCGAGAATACCTGCCCATGATCCAAGCTAAATTATGAAACAAAAACCAATTACATGATAAAGAAAAGTTAAAAACATAAATACGCTTAGTTACATTTTGCTCTGCATGGTTCGGTCTGATAATCGATTAATAGCACTAACTTTTTTTAAAAGTTATATATTACTTTTATATATGACCCTTACAGTTTATTATTCTATACTGCTAAAATAGATTTTTTAGGGAAATGATTATGTTTTTTCAAATAGTGTCCCTATATGAATCGGAACTGTTTTTCAATTCAAGCAGGATACGTGATGTTATATTTTAGTTATATTGTTTTCTTTTTCATGATAATGAGCTCTATATGTACAAAATGTATGCTTATCTTTGACAATACTCATAGAGAAATCGTATTTTTACCTAATTGTGACTTGGATGGAGAGTTGTCTCATTAGCACTCATACCACATCTTCTTATATCATTTACAATATTGATAAATCATATGAGATTTTTTTTTTTTTTTTTTTTAACGATAACAAATATTTTATTCAATCATTTCCTGATATGGAAATACCTAAGTAGCCCAGGTCGCATACTTAGGGGCCCCTGTATTTTAACAGCCTCACTTGACCAGGGAAAATATCAAACAATAGTTTTACATACATAATTATATTTAAATAACCAATACAATTGATTTTCACACCTGATAAGATCACTGTATAAAATCACTATCGTAACTCATATTAGATTGATTTTTTTTTAGAGAATGCTTTTATAAACGTTTTATTTAATGACGAAAATCCTCTAAAACACGGTAAACGCTTCACTATATGCATTCATGCTCCATCAAAACCCATTCATCATGAGAAGTGGACAGAACTACTAGAGGAAATTAATGTTTGCAGTGATGGTATCACTGTTGATCTTACATCTCCTATAACAGGAAAAGTTTGGATTGGACCAATTACAGAAATTCAATACAAGGTATATTAAATAATAAAGGAAGATAAATGTCAATTTGACAGTTTCTAACTTGACGGATGTGGATTGTCACCAAAATAAAAGCAGTTTGCTAACCTGTCATTTTTGTAAAAAAATCATTATATATACCAGGATTTAAATTGTATACGCCAAACAGTAGTTTTGTCTACAAATGACTCAATCAGTTAAGCTCGAATCAAAAGAGATAAGATGGGCAAATAAAATATGAAGTTGATAAGTATTGGGAACCCAAATTTCCTCAAACATTTGCTAAATACAACTATGGTTAATATCCTGAGTTTGAAAACCTGAGTATTTCAAATAGTTCTATGTTTTGTAAACAGTTATTCTATAGTTTTGACCATATCCATGATAAATCATGTCAAAGTGCTGTTTCCTGGGTTAAAGCAAATAAGTGTGCATTATATTCATAAATTGATTGAATATTATAACCTTGATAACATCCAAATCTAGAAGATGGACAGATGAGTGGTACTTGTTTGGCTTAAGAACTATTTTGATCTGAGCTTCACTGATGAGTCTTATATAGACTAAACGCGCGACTGACGTGTTAAATATGATTCTGATGCCGTTGACTACTAAAGACACACAAAATTGGCAAAGACACTTATAATTGAAGCTTTGGACAAGACAAAACCAGTGGTAATTAAATGGAGTTTTCAGTAGTATGCAAATTCTGATTCAAATAAGACATCCGTAATTTTGACCAGTTTTCAAACCACCAGCAATAATTTTGTAAAAGAGAGATTGAAGATATTAAAAGGATCTTCAAACCTGTAAGTCGATGACGAGCATGCAATGCTTTATATGGCTTCAAACCGAAAATCCAACGGAAATTCAAGCAGTCAATTATTTACTTGAGAACATGAACACCATTAAAAAAAACTGTGCTTTTTTTCATAATTGGCATTTTCAATTTGGCGGACAACAAATAAGAGTCAATAGTATATTTAAAGTATGTCCGCAAGACGAACGTTTCGTCCATCAAAGACTCGTCAGTGTTAGAATCTCAGTAAACCATTAAACTTACACAAAATAAGGTAAAACAAAAATTTTGGAATATAATGTTTAAGTTAAAAGCTTGCCATACCGTTGTTTGATGTGCATATTGTGCAAATTTGTACTATGTGTTTTACTTTAACGATACATTGTCTAGATTACATCAGGCAGAGTATGCGAATCTTTCTAAATATGCTTTACCCGACTTACAAATGCACACCAGTCCCGCAAAACATATGATTAACAAAACAGAGGCGAAAGATACAAAGGGACATTCAAACTCAATAATCGAAAATAAGCTTACAACGCCATGGCGTAAAATGAAATATGAAAAAAAGACAAACAACAGTAGAAAACACACAACATAGATGACTGAGAAACACAAACACCGCTAAAAACGTTGGTAATCCCAGGTACTCCGGAGGTAGGAGGTTATTCTGCTCCCCCCTTTGTATCATACCGTCGTGTTGCTCATGTCAGTACAAAGCCGAAAATAAGACTAGTTCTTTAAGTCAAGTTGGGTAAAAGAGGAAAGGATAGTGGTTAAAATGTTCAACTCACAAAACGTGAATTATAGCCTAACCTGTACAGTGAATTGCTGTAAATCAAGTTCGAAAAAACACACCAACAGCCTCGTATTTCTAGGAGATGTTAACCAGTTCACTAACCAACTTTCTTGCACTAGTTTCAGACCACAACCTCTGATATATTCGTAAATTGGGAATCATTTATGGATGTTGAAGAATATGGTACAGCAAGTCACAGTACTGGAATACGCCAATACCAAGTTGCTATTGGTAGGATGATTATGAAATAATTTGATTTTGGATGTAACAAGTTTTCTGATTGGCTGTGAATTTTTTTTTATCAGCTCATAGACATAATTTTGTCATTTGATTGTGACGTCATCCAATTATTTATGATTTACTCCTTGAATATAGAATCTAGAATAAAATTATAAGAAATGACTTTAATATTTTTTCTGTCTATTCGAAACAACAACAAAAATATGGTGCACACTATCAAGAAAAGATATTACAGTCATTTCTTAAATATTATTTTCTAAAATATTTGATATTTCAATTTAGCAATAAAATAATATTGTCAATGCAATCGGTTCCTGGGAGTAAATGATGAATCCATTTTGAAAATATAAACCAAGAAGTAAAAAAAAACCAGTGCATTCGAATGAAATCCAAAAAAATGTTACCGTCTGTTCTATAAATATATAGATATTTTTCATAAAAATTTCAGTCTTTGCAGCTGTGGAGCTATAAATCAATGTTTTTTCTTTAACAGGATCTGTAGAAGGCGGATCAGATATAGTTGAATTCACAAATGTTGGTATTGTAAACCATGTAACATTTCACAGAATTAATTTACAGAACGGACATGATTATTTTGCATCAGTTAAAGGTATTTTTGTATATTTTTGTACTTAAAAAGATAAAAAAATTAAAATAAACAGAATTAGAAGTTTACTAAATTTACCTCGTATTTCCAAATGAATACTGTGTTCATTATACTTATGATAATTTTAGACAAAGATGTTTGAGGTTTACCCGTCATTTACCCGAGATTTTAGACTTTATTTTGCAGTATTTACTAGATGTTTTTCCATCTTATTTCTACCGCGAACTATTACTAGTCAGTTGTTAGAATCTATCTAATCTGCTTATATTTAATCCGTATATACGAAAAGTAAGTTAATTGACTGAAACATTATCAGCAAAGCAATATAGTAATGCCTTATTATGACTTAACACCTCACAGTAAAACACGAATTCACTGAAGTTCGTATTTTTGAATAATTCCATGGTTTATATATGTGAATGATAAAAGAAAGATAAAGTAATTGTGTTTCACGACATTGTTTCTGTAATAAATGTCAAAACATACCCTCATATTATTGCATCCATTCAATTTTAAGGGATTGATTTCTCTGGAAGAAGTTCTACAGCACACTCTGTCTCCATCAGAGTAGATACCACTCCGCCACACAAAACATCAAAACCCATTCTAATTGATGGCAGACATATTAGAAATTTTAGTGAAATTAACGCATGGTAAGTACATGTATAAAGATAATGACTCATCAAAATAGAGAGCTTACTCTTATAATTTTCCCAGTGACAGATCATGTGCAACTAGTTGAAAACTCATCCTAAGTATATATATATATATATCCTTAGTCAATCAAAACAGAACTTGTATGACCTTCTAGTATTCTTTCATTTTGTTACATGTTTATTTCAGCTGGAAAGATGTGTTTTACGACCTAGAAAGTGGAATTAGACATTATTTATTAGAAGTAGGTTCTAAACCAAACTTTGGAGATATTGTACAGCCGATTGAGACAAGTGAAGACTGCGGATTTTCTATTCAGTATTTGGATATCAATGCACATCAAGGACATCCATACTTCATTACAGTTAAGGTATGATAATAATTCATAAACATTTTAAACATATATTAATTACTTTGATTATATACAACATTTACAAGCATAGATCATCGGTATTCTTGTCAGTATCATTACATCATCATTTCAGTTTTAATAACGCATCAATATATACAGGGAAGCATGCTTTGAAAATAAAATTTAAAAACTTTATGCAATAACATAAACATGATATGTAAACTACATTTTTCAAACTCAATACTTTAACCTTATTTCTTTTTCTATTTATAGGCAGTCAATAAGGCAAATTTAGTAACAACCGCATCTTCATGGGCTTACATTTATGATAAAACTCCACCAGAAGTTGGACAAGTATTCGATGGATTTTTGAATGATATTAAACTAACAAAGAAAGATATAGACTTTCAAACCAACTCAGCTAAGCTTGGGGCTCACTGGCAAAAATTCTATGACCCACACACAACATTAAAGACTTACAAAATCGCTATAGGAACTTGTGCAGGCTGTGATGATGTGTTACAAACACACGATATTGGATTAATACATGGTAAACTAAACTTAATTTATTTTGCTTCAATAAAACTGATACTGAGAGCTGCAAGATATTTAATCATTATTTTCATTACATATGCAAATAACCATGTACTTAATGGTAGAACATATGTTACCATTATGTTTAGGGGATTAATAAATCAAAACCAAAATAGCAATACTCAATCGGTATATTCAAAAGCAATGAGACAGGTCCATGTGCAAATCTTTTAAAGTTAATGTGCTTATCCTTCCGGAGCACCTGATTTCACTCCCGGATTTTAGTGGAGTTCGTGTTGTTTTTTATTTATTATTTATAACTGTTGATGTAAATGTCTGTTGGTCTTATGAGTCTTTGTTTACTCCTTGGTATTGATTGTTATTGTCTTAATACATGAACAAACGTTGAATACACTAGGCAAAATGAACCCACAAAAGAGAGCGCGACGTTGAAATCATACAAAAAAGGACCCATCGCTTTCAACTCCATATATACTGTCTTGTTATCAAAATCAGTAATTTTCAACACCAAATAAATAAATTATATCACCGATGAAAATATATGTATATTTATTGGAATGTCGCCAATATACATTATATTATACAATGTGATACACCAACCTATAAAACTATTTTCCATGTTTCATTTACATTTGATTCCAGAGTTTGTTTTGAAAGGAATAAACTTTGCTGTCGGTAGGCGATATTACACTACAGTAACTGCATGTAATACAGCTGACCTTTGTTCTTCTGTTACTTCTGATGGAGTTATTATTGACAACAGTCCTCCAAATATTGGAAAAATAAAGGATGGAGCAGATTATATCGACATAAATTATCAACCTTTAAGGTACTTCAAAGCGATTTATAAAATTTATTAGGAAAACTGAGGAGTTTTATAATACAATGAAGAAGTATATTTTTTTCTCAGATGTAAACACGGAAAATTAAACGTAATAGAGATAATAATATAATTTAACGATACTTGTCTTTGTTTTTATAGAGCTGATGTTCTTTAGACTGTTTCAACGACTAAACGCAATGGAAACAAAATAAAAAATCAGCAAACTTTTTAAAAAGCAAAACAAAAACATAAAAAAACATTAAACAAAATAGCAAAATCTTAGTATTGTAGCTGAAGAGGGAATACTTTATTACCAGTATCCAAAATAAAGAATGAAAGAGTAAATGTAGATAAATAAATTGCATTCAAGAAAAAAAGAAAAAAGTTGCTATCAAAAAAGTTTTCGAAACGTTTATGATTGCTTTACGGCAACATATTTATAATTTGATATGGTTTCAGATCATATGTAGCTGCAACTTGGCATGGTTTTAACGATCCACAATCAGGTTTAGATAAATACTCCATTAGAGTGGGAACATCAATCGGAGGAAATGATATTATATCACAGACTGAATTGCCGTTGACAGATATAGTTGTGTTTCCAAATATAATTGAACCAATCCCAACAAACACAAGAATCTATGTAACTGTCCGTGCATACAACAAAGCAGGTATAATATCTATTACTGAGCTTGTTATAATGATTGATTAACTTGCATTATCTTTACCTTTTTGTAAATCTTATCAATGTATCTCTTTACTTTTTGTCAAAACACTAATAAAGCGTCTGGTCTACAAAATGTTCCTTACAAATTCATTCAAACTTTCATACAAAAAATATATACTTTCAGAAAGTCTGAAAAGAGCAAGCTTTGATTTTTATTGCATGCGCTTGTTGTGCTTGTCTTGATTTACCTTAAACATGATCGCTTAAAGCCGAATAATTGATTCCTTTGCAACCTCATGTCTAAGTCACATTAAGTATGTTTGAACATGTAATTTTGTTAAATAGATATTAGAAGATGGATGTTAACACACTATCAAAAGAGTCTGTTTTTGTGACGTTGCGTAATTCTAAATAGTGTATTCTTACAAACTTGACAAATGAAGGAAACAAAAAAGCGGAAGTTTTCTCTTAAAAATAAATATTATGGATACGATTAAGCAATTACTAATAAATAATATTGCTAAATGGTTTATATTTAAAACTGAATAATACGAACACATACATATTCTGAATGCTGTAGGTCTTTACTCTGAAGCAACATCAAATGGTTTCTTGGTTGATGATTCCCCTCCAATGTTCAGTAGCAAGCCTAAATTGTTTCAGCAGCTTGGATCAAGAAGGGAAAACTCAATTATTTATAGGAGCTGCATAAAAATCACATGGGAAGTTAATGACGGGGAATCATACATTGAAAGACAGTATATATCAGTAAATTCACACAAGGGTGGTGAAATTAATTCAACTTCTACAGAGGTAATACAGTTTGTTTTCAATTTTTAAAATTGTATAGATGAGATTGTTAAACCAAAATCTAAACAGTGTCATTAGTTTTTAAAATGAGTAACATATAGATTGGATAAACACAAAAGAATGTGATAAATATGTTTTATAAGTATCATAAATAAGTTGCACAAAAATGTGATGAAATCAAATACGTTAACCTAAGTGTGATGAACAAAACCGGTCATAGAGAACACACTTTTTTCATGCGTTTCATCTTAACAACAATTGTAAATCTTAATGAGTTCATATTTCAATATAAATGATTGTTATATGGTTTAGGAAAGATTTTTTTCTGATCGTCATTTCTGATATACATATTTCTTAAGGACCGTTACGTTGGTTCTAATTGTATATTGTTTGAATAAGGACATGTCATCATGTTTGTATTGTTGTCCCGATTGAAGGCAAATGCAAAGTACAAAAAAAAACCATAATTAATTATAAATATTGACTTAAAATATAGTTTCGACTAATTATTTTACAGTATTAAGGTATGTAAAGTTTTAGTATGAGTAAGTCATATACTTTAATTCTTTTATATACTATAACAGCTGAATGGAATTGTACGTGATTTTACGTATACAAGACTTAATCTACACGACGGTGTTGAATATTTTGTTACTGTTATTGCATGTAACGGGGCGAAAGTCTGTGTGACAGAAACATCTGATGGAATTTTCGTCGACAATTCACCTCCAATTACAGGTAAGATCATAAGTATATTTAAAAATTTTTGTATCTTCATATTATTCAATTTTCGAATTGCATTGCGCATCTTAATTGTACGTGGTAAACAGATGGCAATACATGATATAATTGTTTCATACACTTAATTTGATATTAGAAAAAAAACTTGATCGTCATTGTCTACAGAACCAACGGGAATATTGTAGTTTAAACATGTTGTTTGCCGGGTATAATTCAAATATTGATGTTTTTTGAAGTTTCACGTATCTTGAATATCATAACACACATTATTTTTGAAGGAACGTTTGCTATTGAGACAGGCCATGCTGCTGAGTTAAATCGCCATGTTGATGGTTGGTGGATGAAGTGGTCATCATTTAAATTATGGTTGGCATGGATAGGTTTTTCTGATCTTCATTCTGATATAGACTACTATATGGTATCTATTGGAAGTAGATATATGCTCGATGATCTTAATAGTGTAAGATTTTATATCAAATTTATTATATGATGACTAAAATGTTTTCATTTACACAGTTCAATCAGAATAAACTACATCATTTAATAGTTTTACAAAAAACGAATTCTATCAATATGTTCATTGCTATTGCAACATTTAACCTTAACCCCCTAAAACTTTCTCAGAAACATCTCACTGAGGCAGATGATATATATATGTGTATACATACGGGTAGTTGATGTTTTCGAGGGTGTACCTAACCGCATCTTTTCTGCGGTAGTGAATGAATTTGATTTTTATTTAATCAGATTTGGATTTGCACTTGCAAAAGAAGTGATACTATTTAATTTACCAATCATATCATCGTGTGAATGCATTTCCGGGGACTATTCATCTTACGACTGTGTGTGTACCATAAACACGAAAGCCCCAAAAATAGCAGTTTTTAATTGCAATAAAATAATATTAAATATGTGAATAAGACTTAATGAATAAGTGCGCTTAGCACAAACTTAGTACAAGCAAATAAAATAAACTAACTATTAGTTATTTTTATCTAGATGTTATGAGGCCCCTTTGTAAAACACTTGTCAATTCATGAGAATTCAGTAACGTTCCACGTTCGAGAAGTGTATATGTACAAATGTATGTTTATAGGATAATAAACCAAAGAAATTTCAACACAAAGATGACGGTGTAGACAAGGGAGACGAGGGAAAAGTGCAGACTTTTGAAGTAGATACAACAAAACTAACTGACTATGATTATGTGTTCATCAGTGTTTGGGCATTTAATAAAGTAAGACATTATTTATCAAAGATCCAATTTCAACCTACGAAACGACAAAAATACATCCTTGGGGCATATCAGGACCTCCATAGCTACGAAACCAGGGATCTCCATGGCCTGTTTAACGATGGCGCCCCGCAATCGTTCAAATTTCTTGCGCCATCGTCAAATGACTTGCGCCATCGTTCAAATGTCTTGCGCCATCGTTAAATGACTTGCGCTATCGTTCAAAACTGTGATCGTTTTTATAGCCTGACGCCATTTTTTAGCAATTATAATCAAATGCATGTAATTGCATAACCTTCAGGCTTTCTTTATAGTATAATCCAGTTCTAACACCTGAGGGATATCCGGATTAAGATCGCTAATCACTTGTACCTGAGCTTGTACAGGTAGATCAAACAAAGCAGACAGGAGAATATTATCTGAAGATAGATGATTCATTTGTCGAATTATTTAATTAAGTTTCCGCAAATGCTTATGATAATTCAGATTAAATAAATAAATTAATAGTCCAGTTACAAAGTTTAACAAGTAGAACACGTGCTTTTATTTTGACTTACGCAACCAGCATCCCCCTTTTTAAGAAGTACAAAATAAGACGTAAAATAGTAATTATTATTTCATCGCAAATAACTCGAGTTTTGCTGTACTGTAACAATAATATAGAATTACTTTAAAAGTTGAAAAGTAAAAACTTTTAATATTTTCTGTAAATAAGTATCGTATCGTAATTCCGAATTCATTTCGTAGTTTACAATCAAATTGATACATCCGCGTTTCCGGTTTCTATTCAGACTCGAAAGATACATGTTGCATAGCATCTATTTGCTAGATAAAGTTATTAAAAACCTTTTCATTTGACAACGTTGCTTTACAAATCTTTTTAACCTTTTACATAACCCGTACGACTCGTTTTGTCGTTGCTGCAAACCAGCCATACCGGTAATGGGTTCATGAATTCTGAATTTGACAATGTCCGTGAAAAAAATAAGCTCCACATGAATTTTAACCCCATTTATAACAATTACCAAAAATAGCAAGAAAACTACATTGGGACCTTTGTGATAGCTATTGGTCATTCTCGACTAAGGGAAAGGGAGGGGGTATGAGGGCTTGGCCTTTGAAGAATTACAAACGGCAATTATTGAAAATATATATACTTTTATATAGTATTTATAATGAAAATTCAAATAAATTTAAATAAGCAATGAATTAGCATGTTCACCTATCCTTATGTGGAGGGATGAAATACTTTCGATCGCGCTACACTGTACGGCGTAGATACAGTTTATGATGGTGAAAGTTCCTCCATCGTTCAATTTTCATCCATGGAGATCCCTGCGAAACCGGATTCACCAATGCATACTAGTATAGTGTAAAACAAAGATAGCAGGCTTATAATTATGTACGACAGACGTTCTTTTCGTGTACAAAAGACTCACCAGCGATGCTCTAATCTCAACAGTTAAAAGACAAAAGAAATACAGCATTCGTCTTTGGATTGAAACCCGTTGAACGTCGTCTCCTGTTGAGATCGCAGTATTAAAATTTAATAAACTGAAATGAATGAATGTTCAAGTTTTAAAATAACATCCTGTTTGTTTTGGTTTTCAATTTGTTTTAATATTCAAAACGACTTTATTACCAAGGATGCACAGTAAAAATAAGATCCGTTTAACAATTATTGTCAACATGAACTTAGGATTTTACACATGGTAAAATCAAAACTATCACATTGGAACTGATTATTACCCTAGTTCGATGATTTATTGATAATATATTTGTATATTGACTCATTACTTTTAAACTGGGTATTAAATCCCAAACAATTAAGGAAATAATTTAAGCCTTGTCAATTATTTCGACGTTAGTATTGTTTTACCCGGATATACATTTTGTTCTCTACTTCACATCTGAATAAGACAAAGCTAGAATGTACAATTATTTCGGAATGCTCGTATTATAGGCCATGAATACTTTTTGTCGTAATAAGAAGTATGTGCGATGTTTTCGTTGCTTATATAGCTTATTTAGGTAAATATAAACACTTGGTGTAAATATGGAAAAGGTACTACCACACATATTAGGTTATTGTTTAATCATTTTATTTAGGTTGGACTTCAAAGTGACATGATTCATAACCAATTCCGTTTGATTCCTGGTGGCTCACTTGAGTTGATACGAAGATGTTCTTCTAGTTCGTGTCTAGGACACTGCGTATGTGCACCAAAAGATCAAAGATGCCCTATTGAGGATTCGCCTTGTGTAGACAGTACACATAGTAAGATAGTTTTTATGGGTGTATTTGTATCTATTAAAACAAAAGTTAAATTAGTATTTCCCAATGAATAGCACTGTCAGTTTTGAACTAGTTGAACATTCTAAAATTTTAAAGTTAACCAAGTTTAAGTTGTTACAACTGATGCTGCGTATAAATACATCCCAAATGAAAAGCATTGTGTGATGTTTCCTATAATTCCTAAATTTTAAAGTTGATCAAGGTTAAGGAATTACAATAGAGACTAAGTATTAATACATCTCAAAAGAACATGATGAATAGCACTGTCCGATTTCAACAGTACAATTATAAAATTACAAAGTTGACAAAGATTAAGTATAAAAAGTAAAATCAATAAAATACTGAACTCCGAGGAAAATTCATAACGGAAAGTCACTAATCAAATGGCAAAATCGAAGGATAAAACACATCGAACGAATGGACAACAACTGCCATATTCCTGACTTGGTACAGGCATTAGAAAAAGGTGGATTGAACCTGGTTTTATAGCGCTAAACCTCTCTCTTGTATGACAGTCGCAT
This sequence comes from Mytilus edulis, assembly GCF_963676685.1. Classification (NCBI taxonomy): domain Eukaryota; kingdom Metazoa; phylum Mollusca; class Bivalvia; order Mytilida; family Mytilidae; genus Mytilus; species Mytilus edulis. The sequence continues at coordinate 39,694,144 of NC_092356.1, forward strand.
CAAATTCCGTTATTTTAACAACGACAATTTTTACAAAAAGAGAATGTGGACCTATACATTCCAAATGGATATCAATGTTTGGTTTGAACCGGTACTATTATCAAATTACAAGGTTGACAACAGTACAGGAATTAAAATAGTTCAACTTAAAATAGAAAGTTGTTAATGGGTTTAGTTTAAGGTTTTAAGATTAAATTATGTGTCTAATATTAGAATAATTGCTTGTTTGAATTTTCAATCTGGTTTGATTTTACAAAATTAATTCTTAGTTTAATTGTCATCTCTTAAAAAGTTTTGTAAAAAGTAAAAGTAAACATGTTTAACAATTTTCAGATAACACAAACACCTTAATTGCTATATATGATTTGACTGATTTACAACAAGGGGAAACAGATGATGTAAACTTTACGCCATCACATGACGCACTAGCAGCTAGATGGAGAATAGTTCAAATTCAGGGTTTATTACCACAATGGTGGGTACATAAGGCTTTTATAGAATAAATGTAAATGAGATATTCTTTAAGTCAGATTAAATGTAATATGGATATATTTGATGCAATAAAACACATGATTATAAGTGTAAACTACTTCTAAATTTCTGGATCTCGTATACGGGATGATTATATCATAAGTTATGTTTTAAAACTAAAAATATCTAGTCTGCTTTCCAATATGCAGATGATATAGATTGATTAAAAGGTATACATATTATTCTTTCTTGATAATATTTTAGTTCTCTTTCTTTTTTCTTTCTTTCCATTCGCCTATTTAGTACCAGATGTTAATTTTACTTAAATTGCTATAAAAATGAATACACTATCTTTTAAACATGTTCATGCATGTGACACATAATATTTGGTTTCTATCCAAAAAAAGACCTGCTGCTTATTGGGAGAAAGCATCAATCTATAATTGAACATGCATTTCATGGAGATAATGAATTAGCAAAACAAAATTGTTGGGGTTGTTATCTCTTCGAATATTCCTTATTTCCATTCTCAATATTACTTATGTGTTTTTGTTACTCGAGTCGCTGGAATAAACTTAAAGAAATTAGGTTATAATAGCCTTACAATGCATTTGATGTGAATGTATTTTTGGAGATCATTCAATTGAACAATATTCACATCTGAGTTGTATGTTGCCCTCAGGTATGAATGGAGCGTAGGAATATCTGACTCTGCTGAACCAGAAGGGATAATTGACAGCTTTGTGGAAAATATTTGGCATCCTTGTGGTCAGATAGATTATGCTATCTACACTTTACCTAGAGGTAGTTGTATATTAGTTTATGATATATTTATTCGATCTATCTAATATTTCAATATTCAGTAAATATAGTTTAAGATATTATCTTACTGTGAGTATATTTAATTTTCGTGAGTAACAATTTTAATTGACCGAAAAGAAGTTTTCCATATAAAAATAGCTCAACAAATAACAGTACCGCTGATAAACAAACAAGATGAATTTGTCTCGATTTACTTATCATATGCCTCTTACAATATGATTTCAAACGTCTGTAGGTGAACTGTTAAAGAATGTGTTTCACTTTTAAAGCAAAACTCCAAGTCCAAAAACTGGTAAAAGATATGATTAGAAATATGAAGTGCTAAAATATGTACAAAAAAGACTAAATAGTTTCAAATAAAGAAAAAATACCGAGGATGATTTAAGATTGAATAATAGTATTAAATGAACATCATAAAATAAATAGGAAGGTGTTATTAAAGATGTGTTGCAAAACTATTTCTAATTTTAAAAGTCTTACCGACATCGATTAATTTGATGTTGCTTTCGTGAATTCCCCGAATAACAGTCGTCGCCAGACTTTTTAACACATTCAGGAATCCGAGCGTAACTTGTGAGTCTTTTGTAGACAAAACGAGTGCCTGAAGCCACTACAAAATTTCAATTGTGGTATCTATGATGAGATTATCTATAGGATAAACTTCTGATGATCCCATTATCATGACAACGCTACATTGTATAATAAAAAAGTCGGATAATGGATAGATATAGTAGGACAAATAGCAATAACAAACTACAGCTTGGTCATTCTGTTTGTTAAAGGAGTAGGTCCGGTAAGGACCGATTTTGGCCTCAAATATCAGGTTCATCTGACGAAAGATTTTGACCTCTTTTTTAAACACTTAAGTGTCTATTTCATTTGAAACAATTACTTTATGTGAAAGATTTGAACTGATTTAAATAAACTAAGGATTTTCTTATCCCAGGTATAGATTACCTTAGCCGTATTTGGCACAACCTTTTGGAATTTTGAATCCGCAATGCTCTTCAACTTTGTACTTGTTTGGCTTTATAAATATTTTGGTTTGAGCGTCACTGATGAGTCTTGTGAAGACGAAACGCGCGTCTGACGTACTAAATTATAATCCTGGTACCTTTGATAACTATTTACACCACTGGGTCGATGCTACTACTGGTGGATTTTTGTCCCCGAGGGTATCACCAGCCCGGTAGTCAAAACTTCTGTGTTGACATGAATATCAATAACGTGGTCATTTTTATAAATTTCTTGTTTACAAAACTTTGAATTTTCGAAAAACTAAGGATTTTCTTATCCCAGGTATAGATTACCTGAGCCGTATTTGGCACAACTTTTTGGAATTTTGCATCCTCAATGCTCTTCAACTTTGTACTTGTTTGGCTTTATAAATATTTTGATTTGAGCGTCACTGATGAGTCTTGCGAAGACGAAACGCGCGTCTGGCGTACTAAATTATGATCCTGGTACCTTTGATAACTATTAGTCATTAAAAACGATCCGATTCAAGCTCTAATATAAAAATCTACCAAATATGTCGAAAAATGTCCCTTTTTATATGGTTTATGTCAAAATTGAAAGTGGCCGCATCCATGTTCATCCTCAACCTTTATATCTGTTGTGTATTATCATAATTACAACTTACATTTCATTATTAAGGATGAACACGAATGCGGCCACTTTCGTTTTACACGAAAACCGTCTAAAATTTAACTAAGATGCTAGAATTGTGAAGATTTCAGTAATTTAGCATGACTCAATGGTGCTAGTACCCGATATATGTGCATTGTATTGTCAAAACCAGCCCATATTTATGTAGCCGAAGCATTCTACTGTCTAAAAGTTTACATTTTAACAATTTTTTAAAACTGCTATATTTTGGGGCCAAAAAGGGATCTTACTGGATCTACTCCTTTGTAGTTGTCTATCTCAATCAATAATTGTCTGCTTAAATATTCAAGATTACCATACAATGTGCTTTCAACTTTATACCGTTTACAATAAACCTGATTTTTTTTTTAAATATTTAACTAAACATTTCAAATCTTTATGTTTAGCAGAGAGTAGTTCAGTAGTAAATAGTAAAAATGGAAATCATGAATCAAGTTATTTTTTTGTATTTCAGAAAAAGTTTTAAATGACTTTCAGAAATACTCATTCTTTGTAAGAGCATGGTATGACAGCAACACTTTTGCTGACTTTAAATCAGATGGTATAACAGTGATGTCAAAACCTCTGACGACAACGAACTTTGTTGGTGCAGGGGTAAAACTTAATAATCTACCGTTTAAATCGAAATTCGTATGACGTTATCATAAAGACTAAACGTGTATTCATATTAGATTGAGCACATATACAACATTGCATCATTATACATGACTGTTGAAGACAATTCTCCGTTACAAAATCTAAATGATTATTTGTATTGTTCATAACCGAAAAAGAAAACAAACATATCACGTATTCTGTTGAATTTTCTTTTGTTCACGACGTATGTAATCTATCCCGACGTTTGTGTGGACACTTTGTGGAAAACAATAATGACAAAACGTTTGATTTTAAAACGGCTACTTCAGGAATATAAGCGCATTTCTCGAGTATAGATAACATTATCTTAAAATTATAGTATCATTCAAAGATGAGAACTCTTTTATTGCAAAAATGCCAAAGAATAGTTATAAAACATAGTTTGCTATAGAAAACAAATTAGTAATGTAACTAAAGGAGATGTAAGGAGTAAGGAGAATAAAAAAGTGAAAACCAAACTGTGCCCCAAGCTGAAATACACAGTTTGCCTGTAAATTTTATACATCTACAGAATTATTTTTTTTTAAATTTAACAAAAACTAGATTTCTAGAAACTGTCAATAGTATTGTAGGAACATTGTTTATGTATAAAAAATAATGTAAAAATAAGTAAATATTTTAGGTAATGGAACATTTACCTGGCCACTGGAAGAAGGATATTGACTACATGCTACGAGGCGGGCTATTTTCTATTTCGTGGCATGAAGCATTTATAAAGGCTAGCACTGTCATAGAGAAATTTCACGTTTATTTGAGTACTTACCCGGGTGGTATGTATTATATTAAATTGCTTAAACAATGTATTTTTACAATAAAATTCATGTATTTAATACAGGAAACAAGTTTTGATTAATGGGATTAGAGAACATCAACTTTGATGAACAATTAGCATCTCTTTTCGGCGACTTTCATGACTACTATCGTATTTGGTAGAACATTGTTTTTTTTTAATTCAGACTGTACAGCTTCACTATCTGTTTCAGCATTTTTTGTTTTGTCTATATTGTCTATGAAATAGTATAATATAAAATAGATGATATGTATGATTGCCAATGAGACAACTCTCTACAAGAGACCAAATGAAACATAAAGTATTGGTCACGGTTTTGAACACTGAGCAAAGCCAATAACGCATAGTTAGCTATAAGGCCTCCAAATCAGAAATTTAAATCAAACCAAACGCGAAAACTAAAGGCCTAATACATAAGCAAGAAAATGAACAAAAACAGAAATATGACTGTTGTTATCTATTTGACGTTTGAATTGTTTGACCTTTCGATTTTGCCATTTGTTTATGGGCTTTTCGATTAGAATTTTCCTCGAAGTTCGGTATTTTTGTTATTTCCCTTTTTAGAAGATGAACCTCCTTTCTAAAAGATATTGTACCTTTGTTTATTAATTTTAATAAGCTTACAGATATATGTTCATAATATAGTTTCGTAGTAATTTTATATGTTCCTATTGCGTACTAGTAATATTATATATACATTATACATGTCATGGTCACTGTGATTCACAAGCAATAACTCACAATGACCATCACATACTAGTATACATTTCTTTCAGGTCATGACATACACAAAGTTGAAATAGATATTCCAGGATCGGTTTCAACTGTCAATATAAGTCGAGTTCCCCTGTTACCCAGTGTTTGGTATTTTTCTAATGTGGTTGGTTACAGTTATGCTGGTCAGCACGTGACACTGTCATCAGATGGGTTTACTGTAGATATAGACAAACCTACCATCGGAGTTGTGCATGACGGCATCGGTTAGTTTATTCTAGTATGACTGTAATACAACAGTTATGCATTTGAAAACAAAGATTTGAATGTGAATAAATAATTGCAAACCACGATCTAAAACAAAACAGGACTTTACTTTTGTTATCAGTTTAATATAATTTCTATAATAAAATATTGATATTAACATGATCATGTCTATTGAACGAAGGTATTAAGATTCGCTTATTTGTGATTAAATTCTAAATTTTACTCTAAAGACAGTATTCCATAAGCATTTTCATATTCTTTAGGACACAGTGAAATTGATTTCCAAAACAGTTCTGAGGTTGTTGGTGCATCCTGGAGTGGTTTTGTAGATCACGACTCCGGTATTCAGAAGTATTACTGGTGTGTTCAAAATGAAATTACAAATACAGAATGTGATGTGTTACCCTTTCAAAATGTTGGTATTCAAAGATCAATATCCAAATCAATCAACTCGTCTATAATACACTCAGGTAATCAATTACAATATCATAGTTCTATAAATGATCAATTTGACTGCCACAATTTGAATGTTTAATAAACAATCAAAACGATTAAGACGACACATCATGGCAAAATACAAAAAACAAGGGACTCACCACATATTTAAATAAAAAAACGAAAAAGATTCTTTTACCTTCAGAAGTAAAAAAGATCTTCATAACGACACGAAACAATAAATATACAAGAAACGTGATTTTTTTATTTTGTTCATTTTTATTTTATAGTGTGTGTCCAATTTGTTCTTTAACAAAATTATAAATTATATTTGCAAGAAAACCATAAATACATGTGTTGTTATATGACGGACGATCGAGTTAACTTTAACATTAAACCAACATAAAATTACTACTTCTTCCCTAAGTATATAATCAAGTAACAGCTATAAGTGGAACTGTTTATTATTTTATTTTTTTTAAATTTTGCGATAGAAAGATGAAGACAAAAGAACTGCAAAATAGTTATAAAAATAGTATGATAAATTAGTCAATCAGCAGTAAAATTTAATGTTAGAAAATGTTAGAATTCTTGTCTTGTAAGTTCTTTTTTATATTCTAGGGGCTAAGGTAGTCAGTAAAGTATATGCTGTAGATTTTGTTGGCCATGTTTCGGACATTGCAACATCGGACGGTATCACGATTGATGAGACCCCACCAAAACCGGTAAAGCTGATTTTCACTGAAAACAGTATGATTAAGAATCCATCATTTGAAGACAGTGATAATGACTTTGTAGATATTTCAAACATTTCTGCAGATAATATTTGTGGATATACAATGCCATATCACTGGAATTCTTCTGATCAGGATTGTATTTGCGTCCTGGGTTCATCAAAATCTATTGCTATGGATGGTCGATCATTTCTATTTCTCAGAGGAAGTGTTTTACAGACATTATATAACTTACAAATATACAATACATATAGCATTAAATTCTTTACTGCTCATGTCCCCTTTGACGATTCAGTGCTTTCTACAAAAGAAGGTTATATTGAATTTGGAACTGAAAGACATGTGTTTCTTGTGTACCAAAGACAAGACAAACATGGTTCGAACATTGAAGTATCCTGGCATTCTCATACATTTTTCTTTACCGCTAAGAATACAAATGTTAATATTTCATTTGGAAGCATGGACGACACCACAGGCATTTTACTAGATAATATTCAGATTTCTAAGGCTGAAGTATTTGATGTAGAGATAAACTCTTATCCAGTTTTATCTCACGCAATTTGGCTACACGAATGGTCATCAATACATGCCTCATGGCAGTTTATTGATGAGGAAAGTCCTATTGTTGAATATCTCTGGGCTATAGGTAAGTTTTTTATGAAGGGTTACTACATAATTTTTAGAATTATGTTTGGTTCAATCTTTTGAAGCCAAATAGTGACATATATTTATATAACCTCTATATCGTAACTAGCAAATCACATTTTTAACATAATATATTACGTGTACTCATTATATAATTAGCTTATGGCATCATACAGAGATAATACAATGTATTTCAATGATATAAGAACACATTAAACAATAGAAGACATATGACTGGGTACACCAGGCAAACGATTTGTCTAGATAAGACTCGTTACTTGTTCTTGACCAGAACAGTTTGAATTTTAATACAAAACACTGTATCTGTAAAAAATAACTAAGAATTGAATTCAAAATTTTTTTTGCAGGTAATTTTGACCAAAATCATCTCATGATACGCCTTTTTGTTTATTATTAATGAAGTTACATTATTTGAAAGGTTACAAAGAGGGAAGCACAGAAATACAGAGATATACAAGTGTTGGGCTAAACACATTTGCCAACAATTATAATATTACATTAGCACATACGTCTACAGTTCACATAACAGTTGTTTCGATTAATAGTGCTGGGTTGTCGGCAGTAGCCACAGCAGAAGCCCTTTATATAGACCTGACACCTCCTGACATAGAATTCGTTTATGACGGAATTGGTAAGTAGACAAGATAATCAGGTTTATAAAAAAGGCACAAACCATTCATCTAATTTATGGGTCATTTTTTTTTTAAATTATATCCAAAAGGAAAATTACTATCATATATCATATTAGAAACCATATTTTTAAAATTGAAATTTACACTGGAATATTTGATATGGCATCGTAAGCTGGTTTTTTCTCTTTCTCATCGAATTTATTCTGGTGTATTGAAGACTTATAATCAAATTATTTATTCAAAACAAAATCAACCTCCCAAAAAATGATGAAATAAATGTACAGGTAAATAAAACGTGTTAGGGAAATGAATTGTGCGAAGTGATGCATTTCGTACAAAGGATAACGAGGAAAAAACTTCAAGTACAACATTCCATACGGATCAGTTGTCTGCGCACAATCAAATATTTACGATTAATTTATACATTTTTATAGTAGATACAGCCAGACTGTATTTGCAGTCTTAGATCTTTGTATATGTAAGTATAGTTCGATCTGAAAATAAGTCTAAAGCTGATTTCGACATTGTGTCGCAATGCGGATTTCTCATAGTGAATGAAACAAGATTAGTAGTCGCTCACCCTTTCGATATATTCGGTATAGCTTCTTTTTGAGTTTATGCACTTCCCATTGTTTTTGGTTACTACCTTAATTTGCATCTATGAAATGGAATCATGAGATTTGAATATCGATACAAATAAACTACTGTTGTATCTGATTTGATATAAACACAAAAGCTGGGGGACCTTATATAGACCATATGTCGTAGAATTATAACACACAATACAAACCTTAACAATGCAGCTACCAACAGTAACATTTAAATTTAGAAAGTAAATAAAAGACGGAATAGTAATTACAAAGCAGAGTCAAACTGTCGCTTTGATTATGCGTATTTAACAATAACGATATGTCAGGTTTTTTTTGTATATGAATATACAACTTCCAAATATATTTGCAAATGTTTCTTAATTGTATAATAATGTGTCATCAAGTAAAAAAAAGTGAGCTGCATTAATTAGTCCTCTACAACAGAAAGTAATAAAATTATAAAAAAAAAAGCGAAAAGTGAAAATTTAATGCGACTAGTCACTTCATTTTTAAATCAGTCCTTATTTTATGTTATATGATATAGGTTATGACATAGACAGTCAAACAACGGATGAAATCATTGCTAACTGGAGGGTAGAAGATTTGGAGTCTGGATTATCGTATTGTGAATGGGCAATTGGTAAGTTTTACTGCTTCATAAAATAATCACATGATATTTGTAATGAACTTTCGGAATCCGAAAATCAACTAGTTTGAAACCTATATTTTTCCAAGCAATTATGAAAAAGTTCAACTGATATCAGCAAAGCAGTAAATTGAAGCCGTTCGACATTGTATTTAAGATGTATGATTATAGATTGAATTTTGTTGCACATTTAATGTAACTATATATACATCCGAAGAAACCTGTTTCTGGTATGTAAATTTTTGTTTGAGTGTAAATAGTTCTGCACAAGTAGTATATCAAAGATTAAATTCAGGTAACGGCAGAAAAACGTTTTGTGCAATAAAGCATGTAAAATTTACAATCGGAAAATGTATTTACAAAAGCAAACATTAAAGCATGTCATTGCTCTAAGAAAACTTAGATGTCTCCAATTTTTTTTATTGTAGTTCCGCACTTAAAAATTAAATCTTATTCATAGGTTTTAGTGAATTTGGTAATGAGGTCCAAGCGTTTGTCAGAATATCGGCCGAACTGTCATCTGTGTCTAAAGTATTTGACCATAGTGTGTTGTCATCAAAGACGGTTTATGTAACTCTACGGTGTCACAATAAGGCAGGCTTACACTCAAAGAAATCATCAGATGGAGTTACAATATCAGACAGTCCTCCATCTATACAGAATGCTCAGGTTCAAGTTCTGGACCAACCAATTACAGAATACAAAAGTAAATCAAACTTCCATGGAAACACCTCTACTGTGCGGTTGAAGTGGATGGGCTTTCATGATAAATCAGGTTTAGATTCATTTCTTGTAAGTAGATAATCTCGGGTATACGTTAAACACATAATATTATAATATTACTGTCGGTTACAATATTTGAATATACAATATATTTAAGTGTTAATGCTCCCCAATATTTATTGTATTTACTTTTATTACCTTTTCAGATTTATGATGAAAGTTTTGCATTAAAACAAATCGTGTTGATGAAAACGATGTGTGTATACCCATTGCAACTCAATTGAATATCAACGAAGTAAACACTTGTATAAACAACGGGTCAATTTTACACCTTACGACTGAAAAGAGGTCATGGAATGGTTTAAATCGCAATCGTCCTAATGCATTTTGTTTTGAATGATGATTATTAAAAATTGGGACCGATCAACTAATATCTATCAACATTAGTATCCCTTTTTTTGGCGTTTTCATTTTCGATGGTTAAACAGCTTCATCTTTGTGTTACGATTCAACACAGAAAGGCGAGGTGTAATAATTAGGACAAGAAATAAAATAAAAAAACATGTATTACCCTTTACTCAACGAGGGCATGTATTATTATTGTCTTCTTGAAGTATGAAGTTAAGTTACGTTACATTTAATACAGTACATATATCTATCCGAATTGAACAAGATATATCTGCTATCAAATGGTTCATCTTACTTCGTTACCACGGGGAGAATAAAGTATTAGATTTTAATGCTTAGGAAGCGAGAAAGAACCTAATTAAGCTTAATCAGATAAATAGACAAAACCAAATGTTTGATAATTGGACAACAGGTTTAACAGTTAGTGTAAAAGTAGTATGTTTTAGGTACACGTTGGGTTCCTTATCTACAAAAGGTGTAGTTCCTTGCATGTTAAACATTAGGAAAACCTTTCTTACAAAACACCTTTTTTTGTAATGATTAGATATGAAAAGTACCATTATACTATACATAGGTTTTCGAAATTCATACTACTTCTTTCTATTAACAATCATCTTGATAAATTGTTAAACATTCATTGTTTGACAAAACATTCTAAAAGGTTGATAAGACGGTCACGACAGAAAGAAATCATCATCACATTATGATGAAGTATACCTTATATATTCTAGGTTAAATTTGAAAACCAAGACAAGACGGTTTCATTATCAAAGACTGTTCTTTATGATCATGATGGTGTAATGTACTGTAGTATGACTGGTTTTGAACTGCATGATGAACAGTATGTAGCCAGAGTATCAGCAATTAATAATGCATTCATGTCCAGTCAACCTGTATCAACAAATATTTCTGTGTCAACTAAAAATCCTAGAGTCTCAGGTATTTTTTTCGTTTTCTTACTTAAGATACTTTTGTCTTTTTCTCGACAATTTGCTAAGCAGTCCAACTACTCGATCACTAGCCAGTCAACATTGCAGTTGTGAGTTGGAATCTCGGATGGAAGGGGGAGGGTGCACTCCGGCTTCTTCCACCAATATAAGCTTACACTGGGTAGCACAATAGTGTTAAAGTGGCGTTAATTACCAATCAAGCAATCAATCTTTCTCGAAGGTACATATGAACTTATATGACGTCCAGGTACTGAGCAACAACGCTCAAAAGTTTGGAAATGACAATTATCTATTTCATTGATGTTTTTAATGCTTTTTTATATTGTCACTGATTTAATCTTCTATTGTAATTGATTGGGTCTTTAACATGTGTAAATGAACAAGCACAAGTACAATGCAAAAAGAAGACAAAAATCTACCGCATATGCACATTAACCATAATAAAATCATAGTTAAGAAATCAGTGCATACTTGATACCTAGAATAATCATTTCAGCTCAATTAAAAGTTTACGGGTTAATGGTGTATAAAGATAATAAATAATTAAGGAAAACAAACGGGGAAAATATAATAAAGACATGAATTAGATCAAAAGAACGTTTAGACTGGGGACATTTAGAGATCGACATAATGTATAGACACATGAAATTTGTTGCCAACTTTATGTTATTTAAAACTTGAGAATGGAAACTGGGAATTGTTAAAGAGACAACAACCCGACCAAAGAGCAGATACCAGCCGAAGTCCGACAATGGGTTTTAATCACAGCGAGAAAAATACGCACCTGCATGTGGCCATCGGTTGGCCCCTGAATAAAAATGTATACTAGTTCAGATCGTTGAAAATGGATGTTATACAAAACAAATAATTGATTTAACATTCAAAAATATAAAGGACTAACAAAGGCAAGAAGCTTCGGACTCCCTTTTTTTTTTATCGTTTTGAGCGTATTTCTCATAAGCTCTTTTAACATATTTTAATGACAATACAATATCATTATATGAATACCTAATTTGGCTGCATTATATATGTTTAGAAACAAATTCCATTACTATGTCTGAAAAGAACAGAACTTTAACCATAAGCTGGGATACATATTTTACCTCTGCATTTACCTTGTACTATGAAGTGTCTGTAGGAACAGCTGTGAATGGGGCGGATATTGTACAGTGGCAGGAGACGACAAATGAATTTCTTGTGATGCATGTCCCACTTCGAGTTAAATTCTTCAGTGGAATGAATATCTATATCACAATAACAGCTATTGGATTACATGGGCAACATACGACAAAAACTGTTGCTCTGACTGTGTAATAAAGCGATATTTAAACATCTTAAGTTCGTTGACACCAATACTCTTTGTAAATAGGCGCTCATGCTAAGCATCATCCCTTATTTTATGTATTTTCTGTATTACACTAGTATTTTCAATAAAATGTCTTTATCATATCAGCTTTTTTTTCGTCTTCAGTTCTTGTACACACCAGCTAATAATCATACATTGAATGAAATTACGAGATGATTTCCTCTTTACTCCTTATTATCAACAAGACCAAACAGTCTGAAGACAATTGTATATTGCACAACTGCTCGCCTTCGATAGGTTTTTGTACCGCCTTTTTGTTAAATCATGTAAACTAGGACTTTTTTCAACTATAAATAAATTCTTTGCTATTTAAAAATAAGAATATATAATATGATTGCCAATTAGACAAATACCAATCAAACTTTAAACGAAGTTGATGTTAGAATATTAGGCAACCGTACGACCTTCAACATTGAAATACCGTATTGTCTGTTATCAAAGCTATGTAAAATAAATGCAGCGGTGAAGATAATTTTCTGTATAAGAATCTGTTTTGATAGGGATCGGTATCACTGTTCAATGACCTTTTTTGATGACATGACATATTATTGAAACGGTAACTTTCTTTCAACAGCTAGGATCTTTAACACGGGCATCTACGGTCTTAGTCGTAATGTGCACAATTTAAAATGGTTAACAAAATTATGTGAATAAATAGCATATTAAATCAAAAACACATAATGACTATTACAACTTTAAGACTTGGCTCTTACATGTATACACAGATTGTGAATATCAATAAAAATTCTTATTTTTCGTTAGACTTTTTATATTCAGTACTTCAAACAAAGAATAGAACAGTCCTAGTTAATTAAAACGCATTTTTTTTTTAAAACAATTCTTACCAACAGGTATCTAAGTTATGCCGGTTTGTCCAACTTCTATCACTTTACTTTTGTGTCACTTTTTCGCAATTCGCCGAACCATTTTTTAAAATATGTATTTTTTAGATGGCATTTATCAGAGTTACTGTTAAGGTTGCACGGTAGTATTTGCATTCCGGAATTTAGATTGCTCTTGTGTGTATTCTACTTAAGTCAATGTAATTGAACTGTGTGATTGGACAAAACATACAGTACCAACTGAACATACTTTCCTAATAACATTAACGGTACCATTTTTTTCTGCACCACATGCACATTACGACAATACATGTCTCTTCAGTGATGTTCGTGGCCAAAATATTCCTAAACTGAGGGATGAATCAGTTGTAGAAAAATATGAAATAATTTTACATACAGGTGGAAATGTTGGTTTTCTTTTTTTAGAAAAAAACATTTAATTTTGTATTCACTGCATAATAACAGACCTAAAGAAACTTGTTGCCCTATGTTTTTTTAAGATAGCAAATAAAAATAAACGCTCATGATTCATATTCAAATTCGTTGCTGAATAGTATAGTGAAAGTACTTCCGTTAACTGTGTGCTATGTAGAATTCTGAGCAGTGTTCAAAAGTGAAAAAAATTCTATCAAAAAAAATTATCATTATCCTTTATGGACCAGGAAATACTACAGTGTCACACCTTTAACAAACGAAAGAAAAATCGTAGCTTTAAAAATGTGTCTATTGGATTTATTTAATGTCTTAGCAGTTCAGAATAAGTTAACAGACGGGAATATATTTTAAAAAGATTTACAGATTTTCAACTTTTGTTTTATATGTCCAGCGGCGAATTCATGGATTCAGTTGAGGATTATGCCAGGCAATGGGCTAAGCGCGAAAATGAAAACGTAGACTCTCTTTCCGAATGGATTAAGGCAGTGAGGTCGTTGATACAAATCAGAATTAAGAAACTGAATGGGTCTATCAATGCCTATGCTACGTCAATCTTTAAAGACCCAAATGTTGCAAAACACCTATCCTACCTCCATGACAAATATGTTGTTGTCCCCGCAGATAAAGCCCCAAACAACATCGTTTTTGTGTGTAAAACTCATTACATTAACTGCTTGATAAACGAATTAGGTATTGACAATTCACTTGGAAACTCAACATATACCCTCACGACACTTACCAAAGAGGAAATCCTGGATAATCATAGGTCTGTTCTGTGTTCCTTTGGAATTTCAACCAAAGATAAAGAACTGGATCTGCCATCACTGTATTGGACACCTAAACTACATTAGTGTCCTTACAAACAACGGTATATTGCTGGATCTTCCAAGTGCTCCACGAAACCTCTTTTTAAATTATTAACATCTATTTTATCAGCAATCAAAGACGGGCTTCAAAGTTATTGTGAAACTGCCTATTCTAGAGGGGGCGTGAATCAGATGTGGATACTTAAAAATTCCAAAGATATTTTAGAGTACATACAATCTAACTATCTTTCATCTTGCAACAGTATCAAAACATTTGACTTTTCTACTCTTTATACTAGTATTCCACATTCCAAACTAAAAGACAAATTGAAAGAGTTGGTATTGCTTTGCTTCGTAAAAAAGAATGGTCAACGTAGATACAAGTATCTTGTTTTAGGGAGGGATAAATCCTACTTTGTAAAGGATCACTCTGATTCCAACAAAAAATTCTCTGAAACTGATATTATCAAGATGCTTGATTTCTTGATTGACAACATATTTGTTACGTTCGGAGGACATGTTTTTCAACAGACTGTCGGCATTCCAATGGGAACAAACTGTGCCCCTCTACTTGCCGACTTGTTTCTTTATTATGAGGCCGACTTCATGCAGGAACTTGTTAGGAAGAAAGATAAGAAGTTAGCAATATCCTTTAACTCCACTTTTCGCTATATAGATGATGTTCTTTCACTAAATAATTCAAAATTTGGTGACTATGTGGAACGCATCTATCCAATCGAGCTAGAGATAAAGGATACTACAGATACAGTTCAGTCGGCCTCATATCTTGAATTACATCTAGAAATTGACACTGAGGGTCGGTTGAAAACAAAACTTTACGACAAAAGAGATAATTTCAGCTTTCCAATTGTGAACTTTCCATTTCTAAGTAGCAACATTCCAGCAGCACCTGGAAACGGTGTATACATCTCCCAACCGATACGATCTTCCAGTGCTTGCATTTCCTATCATGATTTTCGTGATAGAGGGTTGCTGCTCACAAGGAAGCTATTAAACCAAGAGTTCCAAATAGTGAAGTTGAAATCATCCCTTCGTAAATTTTACGGACGCCATCACGAGTTGGTTGACCGTTATGGAATAACCGTTTCACAAATGATATCGGACATGTTCCTTACGTCGTAACTACAATCCCCTTCCCTTTCATGAATGTGACCTACCGAATTAGACTATTTACCGGATTTGTTATCACATAAGCAACACGACGGGTGTCACATGTGGAGCAGGATATGCTTACCCTTCCGGAGCACCCGAGATCACCCCTAGTTTTTTGGAGGGGTTCGTGTTGTTTATTCTTTGGTTTTCTATGTTGTGCCGTGTGTGCTGTTGTTTGTTTGTCTTTTTTGTTTTTAGCCATGGCGTTGTCAGTTGTTTTGGATTTATGAGTTTGACTGTCCCTTTGGTATCTTTCGTCCCTCTTTCAGTAATAATGCAAAAGACAGTAAATAATTATGTTTGTGATGAAAACACTGCAGTTTAGTCAAATTTGAATTCAGTCAAATGATTTCTGTTTAATGATTGGTGTATAAAACGTCTTAAATAAAACATGGCAGATTCTGTATCTGTGTTTCCCACTTCTGTATCTGGATGGGTACGTCACAGATTCCTTTCGGCTATTGTGTGACGGGTTGGTCAGCGCTTAAGTTAGTCGCGCTTGCTGAGGAGTGCGGACTTAAACTCCTCGGTTGTAGTGACGTACACTACCGAATCCTCTAGATGGTTCCAATCTACCGCAGCGCGCACAAAATAGAGTTTTTGTACTGGTCAGTCTTGCTATTTGGATTTATGACCGCTCGTTGTTGTTACGGACTTGTTGGTCTATAATGTTCTTGGATACAAATTTAACTTATCAAATGTTTTTGCTTTTATTTGCCGTTTGGGTCTGTGAAATTTAATAAGATCGTCTGGTAGAAGCGCTGGTATCATCCCCTCACCCACTTTGAAAAAGAAAATCAGTCCGATTGTTGTTGTTGTTTTGATTGTAGTGACGGAAGCTGAAGTTGCGATAGCGATTTAGTCATACATCCTTCATCCCTTGATGTGTAGTCTTTTGTAATGAATATCGCTCCTCTTTTTATTAAATGGTTATTGATGTCAGTTTATGCAACTTTTATCACTATTGGCTATTTTATGGCGGAAAATCTTTATAAGAAAATATAGACCTTCAGCGAAATTTGTTTCTTCCAATAGTTCGTAATTCACATTTAGTATATCCAAGTGAACTTGAAATTAAAGATACTGCCTACACAGATAAATCTGCTTCATATTTAGATCTCTTCTCAAAATGACTACTGATGGTAGTTTGAATACCAAAATTTATGACAAACGCGATGATTTTAATTTCCCTATAGTCAATTTTCTATTTCTGTGTAGCAACATCCCAGCGGCACCAACATATGGAGTATATGTGTCTCAATTGATACGTTACTCTAGAGCTAGCTTAAAGTACGTTAATTTTGTTGAACGAGGAATATTGCTTTCTCAAAAGTTGCTAAGACAGGGCTATGAATCAATCAAATTAAGGTCATCACTCAAGAAATTTTACGGTCGCCATCATGAGCTGATTGGCCATTATCATGTTATGACAAAAGTGTGTCAGAAATCATATCTGATATTCTTCCTCATTACCGAACTGAACAAAGAAATAACACGACGGGTGCCGTATACATACGGTACAGGAAATGCTTACCCTTCCGGAGCACCTGATTTTATTCCCGGTTTTTAGTGAAGTTCGTGTTGTTTTTTAATTATTATTTATAACTGTTGATGTAAATGTCCTTTGGTTTTGTGAGTCTTTGTTTACTCCTTGGTTTTGATTGTTATTGTCTCTCAGTCATCAGCACTAATGACAGGACGATTTCCCGGACAGTGACAGGACGGTTGACCGGACGAGATATAAATAGTCATAACTCTTTTGTTATTCGGTAGATTTTTTTGAGCAAATAAAGTTGACCGGACGGTACTCACACTCGCCGATATAAGCTACACATATATTCAACTCCTCGACAACAAGTGTTGATATCTCTTTTGTTTTACAATATTTGTCCATGAAATTCAGGAATCTGTGAGAGTAATAAATAATGTATACGAAAATATAAACTTTATTGTAAAAAAAATGTTTTTCTCCTAAAAAAGTTGACCGGACGGTGTTCACATCCGCCGATGTACTGTACGCGTTAATTATATTGAACTGATAAAAAAAGTGTTAATGTGTGTTCGTGGTCTAGTGGTTAAGACCGATGGCTACAGTGCTGAAGGTCCCGAGTTCGATTCTCACTCGGGGTGCTAAAAATCTCAGTACATTAGAAGGGTAATTTTCACCCTCTCACACACATCTCTGGTACCCAGACCGGAGTTTAAACTAGAATGGGTACGTTGGGGGCCTCGGTTGGTCAAAGTGTCCCTACTTTGACCTGGAGATCAATCTTCTGATATCTCTCTGGTTTGTCTGTTTCCACCGAGTGGCCCGGTGGTTCTCTCCGAGTACTTCGGCTTCCTCCACCACAATAACAGACTTCCCGGTGTCCTAGCACTCCCTTTGTGTTGAATTGGGTGGGGATTGGTTGTCCTTGTAAAAATAATTGTCGTATAAATATACGTTAGTGACACATCTCCATTAATCCCGTTAGGGAGTGTACATGGATGCCACTGTACCCTCGCAGCTTTCGAGGGGTTCTTCGGATATCGGAGGCATTTACCAGTACATACATGTTAATATCTTATTTGTTTTACAATATTTTTACACGAAACAAGTATGGACACAGACGCAAATTGTCAGTGGGGTTAAAGGTCGTTACATATGTATTGAAAGCTAGACTGGAAATGTGTATTAACAAATTGAGTTGATGTGTACATGTCTTCATTCAAATGCATTGACTGATAAAAAAAGGAGGCTTCAACTTCCACCCCTCTCTATGAATTAGTTGTTTGAGTGTTTGAATATGGAGTTTGTTAATAAATAGCTGCACTGTAAGCGCATGATATGTCTTGATTCCTTTTAAGCTTGCTTAAAGGTTGAACTATTTTGTTTTGTACAATTATTAGTCTATTTGTTTTCTCATTTCATTTGTTTTATATTTGTCATTTTAAGGTCTTTTATAGCTGACTGTGCTGTATGAGCTTTTGTCATTGTTGAAGGCTATTTGGGGACCTGTAGTTGTTAATCTTGTTTTAAATTTTGGAATGCAGCTGAAGTCAACAAACAGACATAGACAATTCACCCAAGTTTTATAAAATGATGTGGAAGTGTTTATGTGAATAATTGAGATGGGAAATGAGAAAAGTGTCAAAGTGACAACAACCCAACCATAGAGTAGACAACAGCTGAAGGCCTCCAATGGGTTTTCAATGTAGCTAGAAACTCCTGCAATTATAGGTGTCCAAAAACTATAAAATCCCTTCTTTTTTTTAGCATATATAAAAATTCATAACACAGAAATGTATAATCTGAAATTTATTACAATCAAAAGGGACCTTAGGTCAATAGTGTAAACAATTCACCAAAGTTTAATTAAAGGTGATGGATGCATTTTTGTGTTATTGTTCAAAATTGGAAAATTCTCTCTTTTTTAAGGATAAAATCTCTTCATAACATGGAAATGAAAATTCTAAAATTTATAAAATCGATGTGGAGCTAATGTCAATAGATATAAACATTTCAACAAAGTTTCTTGAAAGTAGGGGGAAGTGTTTTCTAGTTATTGTCTGAAGTGTGGATGATGGACTGATAGACAACAGTATACTATAATATGTTGTGTGTGAGACATTGGTATACTAAAATGGTTTTGAATGAATAATGATTAGAAACTGTTTAATGCAGTTATTGAGGGAACGACAGTGAAGAAATTGCTGAGATCAATGCGTTTGAATCCTAAGAATTCAATTTTTGTTGAAATGAAACAAAGTTCAATTTTTGACCCTTTGGATCTTAATGTAGACCAATTTGAAAACGGGACAATCCTGTGCAATTGAATATTTCTGGCTATTGGCAATACTGTGCAATTGAAAATTTCTTGCTATTGCGCAATATTGTGCAATTAGATATTTCTTGCTATTGTGCAATACTGTGCAATTAAATATCTTGCTATTGCACAATACTGTGCAATTGGAGATTTCTTGCTAGTGTGCAATACTGTGCAATTGAACATTTCTTGCTATTGAACAATACTGCGCATTGCAGAATACTGCGCAATTGAAAATTTCTTGCTATTGCACAATACTTAGTATAATAATTTTTGACCCCGATTTGGACCAACTTGAAAACTGGGCCCATAATCAAAAATATAAGTACATGTTCAGACTCACCATATCAAAGAACCCCAAAAATTCAATTTTTATTAAAATCAAGCTTATTTTAATTTTGGACCTTTTGTACTTTAATGTAGACCAATTAGAAAACAGGACCTAAAATTAAGAATTTGGACATGGTTAGATTTGGCACATCAAAGAAGCAAAATACCGTAATTCATTTTTTTGATGAAATCAAACAAAGTTTAATTTTGGCCCCTTATTCCTTGGGACCAAAACTCCAAAATTAATCCAAACCTTCCTTTTGTGGTCATAAACCTTTATAGATTTCTATTAACTTATACTAAAGTTATTGTTCAAAAACCAAGAAAAATGCTTATTTGGGGCCTGTTTTTGACCCCTAAATCCTACACTGTTGGAACTAAAATTACCAAAATCTATCCCAACCCTCCTTATGTGGCCATAGACCTTATGTTAAAATATCGTAGATTTCTGTTTACTAATACTTAAGTTATCTTGTGTCTAAATTTCATATATTTCTATTTTACTTTTACTGAAGTTAGAGTGCGAAAACCGAATGTCTTTGGATGAAGACGATGATGCCAACGTGATACCAATGTACAACCAAAAAGTTTTCAATTTTTGCGGTTGTATAAAAATGATCTCAAATCAAATTTTTAATGGAGTTTGCAACAGTAACAGTATTCAACTACTCATTTCAATACATCATAAAGTATTAAAGTGTAAATGTCATACAGTCATGGTGATGATGCCTCCGCTAGCATATAACATTATAAAGGTACATAAATCAAGAACTGTAAAAGTGAAGCTGCTAAAAATTGAACTTAAACCAAGTTTAGAGGTACCGGTAATACATGTAAGCATTGTATACACATTTCACTAAATTTAGTTGAGACAAACTTGAGAAATTTTTCCATTTGTGAAAGGGGATAACCCTAGAATGATAATCAAAGTGCTTGTAATCACTGAATGGCTATTAAAGACTGCTTAAATTTATCAGTTGGTAGTAAAGTGAATTTTGCATTGTATATTGTATATATAGCATTATTTTAAGTCGATTCAACTACTATTCTGGACAGAGAAAGATAACTCCAATTTTCAAAGAAGATTTCATAAAGCAATGGTTTTAGGTAATATTAATTCAACAACCATTCTGGACAAAGAAAGATAACTCCAATTTATTGTCTTGAATCTACAAAAATGTTTGTTTTTGGCCCTAAATTCCTCGACTGTTTGCCCAATAACCCACAAAATTATATAAAAATTTCAAATATGTACAATGAAATATAGTTTTAGAAATTGATAAGCCTAGATAGGCCTTATATTTTTTTCCCCACATAGTTGAAGGACCATATACACTCAGGACAGAGTCATAAGTAGGCAGTAGTCTACAGATGTATTAAAACAACCTAGCATCATATTGCTAGTACAAATATAGTGGGAGTAGCATTCTCGGGTAAATTTGTTCTTTTTTTTAATATAAATATGTTTGGTTCAAATCAAAATAGAATGCTTTTATCTCCCTAATACTTACATTGTAAATAGAGGTGGTACTACTTTGACAAATCCTTGTACATGAGAGTTTTCTGTCAAATCTTTATTTCACAAAGAATGAATTGCATAACAATGAACTGAGCTCAAAGCAAAGTACTTTAATAATACACTTAGACAAAGAGCTAAATCCAGTGATATACTTTGTACTACAGGTCCTTCATTAACATCCATTGACCAAAACCATATCTCAACAACATTCCATACTACATGGTTGGATTTGGAAGTCCTGAAAAAGACATGATTTTTTTTAACATATTTTAAGTATATATACACAGGTTAAAACTTTCTTGTTGTATAATCATTCCGTATCTAGCAACTATCAATTTACTTAATGCACATATTGATATATGTTGAGTGTACCTCTGTTGGAAATAAGAACACACAAACCTCCACCTAGTTTTAGTCAATGGACAAAACATTCAAAACTATAAAATATTATAGATCTAAGACTTGTCAGTGTCTATTTACCATTGCCACTGAATCAGTGATATATGTATTGTACACATAATTATATACATGCAAGACTAAAATTATAAAGTACATACATGTTTGTATATAAGACTAAAACTGACATTCAGTCTTTACAACATCTTCATTCCCAGAGTCATTTTCAAATCTGACTTCATGGTAAAATAAGATTCCATATCTACAACCAATTAAAAGGAAAAATCCTTCTGATAGACTAGCATTTAAATCCAATTTCTGAAATGGAAGCTAGGTCACCTTGGAACTTAGAACTAAAAAAAATCGAACAATATATCTGATATATTTCAAATGCATGTACATGAAATAATATAAATCTCTAAAATTCACCATATTGTTCCCTTTTTCATCTTCTGTTAGATACTGTATATCCAGTGGCGGATCCAGAAATTTTCTTAAGTGGGGGCCCACTGACTGACCTAAGAGGGGGCTCGTCATGATTCAGTAATTCCCTATATAAGCAACCGAATTTTTTCTCAAAAAGCAGGACCCCCCCCCCCCCTAAATCTGCCTCTGATATCAACCTCTAGATGTCTTTCAATTACATTCAGTTTAGTGTGGGTTGATCTTTGATTGTTGTACATGTTACAACCAGATTCCCGGCAGGGGGCAACTTTGTAAGACCGCAGAGGTTCAAGCTTAGATTTTGAAATAAGGGGAAAATGTAACCTTTTCAATTGATAAAACAGGCTCAACATCATTTCTATACATATATAAACATATTCTAAATTGTGGACACACCTTCATTAAATATTCTACTTCAATTAGTGGAGGAGATCAAATTAAAAAGTTGCAATGGTTAAATACTCCAATCACAGTCTTTCCTGCTAAAATCTCATGTGTAGAATGTGATAGACGGTTTTTGGGTCTATATATTGTCCTTGATATTGAGGTTATTTTGACACAGCAAAATATAAAGAAAATGTAAACTATGATCTGGAAATTGACTTCGTTTTCACAAAATAAGCCCACTTAAACTGAACTTTAAATGCAAAAGACCTCTAAATGGCCAACAGATATTGCTATATAAAAGAATAGTCCATGATTATACATGTACATGATATTAAAGAATTCATGAAATTTACACTGATTCTGTCAGTTGAATGGACTAGAATGAGATAAGTTATAAACATGTACATGATAGACATAAAGGTTTTTTCCAACAGTTGTGGTGTAAATCATTGGCTCTTCAACCAATGATATTTTACAATATCGATTATTTGTTTATTTTTCTATTGTTGGTATTTTTCAGCATACTAAAAATGTTTTAACACAACACGAGCGCAAGCTTGATAGGGTGTCCTCACACAGGGTTTCCACTGGCGGTCGCCATTTTCCCAATTTGCGAAAAAATAATACTTGTGGCGGTAAAAATTCGTCATTTGCTGAAGAATTTGGCGAAAGAAATATATAGAAAGATTTATTTTCCTCCTTGTTTATTTACTTTTTTCGAGTTTCTCGGACTTTAACTTATCAGACAATACTCGGAATTCACCTTGACCTCATTAAGATTTTGACAGAAAATCAATTATCAGCTATCGAATGGGGGGGGGGGGGGGGGGGGGGGGGGAATGCTTTCTGGCGTCACAATTTCAAATGACATAGGATAACATATGATCTGTCCATATACATGTATGAGGGTAGAAATGGGGGTATCTTATTGAAGTATTCTTGCCAAATGAAGATTAAACAGTAATTCTTAGACATGACCATAAAAGAGGGGGGATAGGACCTTTATCGGGACTCCGGGATCGGGTGTTTTTAAGCTCGGGATTATCCCCCCTCATAAAATGTACACTTTTTTCCAGACAATTAAAAAATCAGCTGAATTTGACAAATCACACTATTTGTTTTCCAAAAATAACCGTAATTGGATGGGGGTTCTGTGTATTCACATTATATATAATAGACTACTGACATATAGATACGTAGTTGACTACGTATTGACGACAAACAATATTCCTACAACTTTTGCAATTTGGGAAATCTCAACTACTTGTCTTTAGAGATTTTCGGCGATTAAATATTTCATACATTTGTTCTTTGACATCTTAGTAATGTAAATGGACTATAAGTATGACTTTTGAGCAAATTTAAAGGGAAATGACAAATTAGCGTTCAAGGGGAGCAAATGCTTTTTAAATTGGTAAGCGGGTTTTAATATATAGACGGAAAGTGGAGTCATCTTTTTAGACTTTAGTTACATGTAAATATAACTTATGTAGACTTACCTTCTAATTCTATAGGCTATCAAAAAAAAAACAAAAAAAAAACTCGGAACTACAATTCACTTGGACTACTGATATGCAAACCTAAAAACAAAAATATCATAAAATAGTGATTGAAAGAGTCATAACACTTTGAAAGGATAATTCAGACACGTGTTACACGGGGAGCATGTTTGTTTACAAATAATAATGTCACGTGATCGCGCACTGACCTCGCATGCTGCATCGCCCTTACAATTCACTAATACATGTACATAACCATTTTCATGCAAACATGCAACGTGAATGTGATTGGTTATCAAATTATACAAAAATAATGCATGAACCGTTGAAGAAGAAATTATTTCATCATACAGATTGGATTTTTCATTTCGACACGAATAGGTCGAGTTGACATTCCTGTCATCGGACATAGTATTGAGATAAATGGGATAAAACGGACCGTCAAACAGGTCTAGAGAAGCACATCAGTAGAACCTTAACATAAATAAGTAATACTTACCAAAATTTCTCTAATTGATAACCTATCGAACTGAAATTTCACAATAATTTTGTTCATTGTGATGCTGGTTAAATAAATATTCTTACTCCTATTGCTTCATGTAAAAAAAATGTATAGAATTGAATTCGACTACAGTTCAGCATAAAAAAACGTGAATATGTAAAAGCCAGGTAATATGTTAATTATAAAGTGTGTATAAATTTCCGTAAACGAAGTTACCCGTATACTTCACCAAGAATTACATTTGAGCGCAAAGTTCTGTATATGTGTGATTTGGTTGATTTATGTAACATTAATTTAGACTGGGATCCTGGCTAATCTTGACCTTACGACGCGCAGCTAGATTGGGCCGGATCCCAGGCTAATGTAACATCGTAGAACTCAGGATAACGGAATTTTTTGCGTTGCTATTAGATCATTGAGGCCATCTATTTTTATTGCGGGTTCCACATATTTAAATCGGAATTATAGAAAAAATGGAATGTTGTGAGCAGAATCAAAACAGAAATGATGAAAACTGCAACATTTCCAGCAAAATATAAATAGGATGGAGGATCTGTGTATTCACATTATTTGTAAAACTCTCCTTATTCATGTGAAGCGTGTGCTTTACATCGAGGCTTATTCTTTACATCGAGGCTTATTATGCTAATCCTCGACGCCACAGTACTTCAACCAATCAGACAATGTTTATTTGGGGCATTCGATCGATTTTAACTCAGATTTTGGAATATTTCAATCGAAATTATAGAAAAATGGAATGTTGTTAGTACATATAAAATAGAAAATGATGAATACTTTTAGCTAAAGATAATTTGGATGGGAGTTCTGTGTATTCTCATTATTTGCACAACTCTCCTTACTGATGCCATATTTTGGAATTTCCGTGACCTAAATGGTTCGCGAAAAACAACAACTCAAAACCCTTCTGGAAATATGTAAAATCAAGAAAACAGGACAACATAGGAATAGCACCCCTTAAAAGCAATGGACACCTAATCAATGACAGCAAAGGGAAAGCAGAATTACTGATTAAACAATTCAGTTCAGTATTCACAAGAGATAAAGACAAAATCTGCCAACAACATCAAAGCATATAAAAAGCACAATACCTCCTTTAGACATAAAAACAGATGGAGTCGAAAAGCTGCTGAAAAAATTGAATACATCCAAGGCATCAGGTCCAGACGGCATACCAAACCGTATATTGAAAGAATGCTCAAAACAACTAGCACCTGGACTTACAATGATATTCCAGAAATCCATCAACACTGGTACATTACCAAGAGACTGGCTAAATGCAAATATATCAAGTGTCTTCAAAAAGGGAGATAAACATGCACCAGAAAACTACAGACCAGTGTCACTAACATCTGTACCGTGCAGGCTACTGGAACATATTATCTGTAGACATATACTTAAACATCTAGAGAAGCACAGAGTACTTACATCACTAAACCATGGCTTCAGGTCAGGCTATTCCTGTGAAACCCAACTGCTAGTCACACTACATGACTTCATGAAAGCCTTTGACGCAGGAAAACAAATTGATGTAGCTATCCTGGACTTCTCCAAAGCGTTTGACACTGTGCCACACAACAAACTACTGCACAAAATGAATGAATACGGTATAAAAGGACCACTAAACAAATGGTTGGAGATGTTCCTAACCCAAAGGAAAATGAAAGCCGTCGTAGATGGGGAGGAATCAGAAGAAGCTTCAGTTGACTCCGGTGTACCACAAGGTACAGTACTAGGACCCCTTCTCTTCCTCTGCCACATTAACGACCTTCCAGATTCAGTACAATCATCTGTCAGACTTTTCGCAGATGACTGCCTCCTGTACAGGAACATAAATAGTCAACATGACCACACACTCCTACAGAGAGACCTCCAAAACCTAGAAGTATGGGCCAAAAACTGGGGCATGCGCTTCAATGCAAAGAAGTGCTATATACTTAGCATCAAGAACAAAAGCCAGAAGATGTACAGCCTAGACGGACATGTACTACAACAAGTCCAACACAACCCATATCTAGGCTTACAAATATCAGAAGACCTAAAATGGACCACGCACATCTCAAATGTAGCCAAGAAAGCCAATTCGACACTCGGCTTTCTGAGGAGAAATCTACGCTTCTGCCCAAAAGATTGCAAAAAGACCGCATATATATCATTAGTACGATCAACTATGGAATATGGTGCCATAATATGGGACCCATATACACAACATGATATAAATCAATTAGAAAGAATACAACGCAGAGCAGCTAGATTCATTACAGGCGACTATAGGTCTAGAGAGGAGGGGTCAGTCACCAAAATGCTAGCCGAGTTAGAACTAGACAACCTACAAATGAGAAGAACAAGTCAACGGCTGGTATTTCTGTACAAAGTGGTTGAGGGGTTGGTCCCAGCTATTAATCCCGACGATTTTCTTGTTAAAAGTAAACCTAAGAGGAAAATCAAACCCAAAACATTTGACAATTTTGTAAGTGCCAATGTAGTGACAAATTCAGTGAAGAACAATTATAAGGCACTAGAAACTATTCCTAGCAACACCGATCCATATAAGAACTCCTTCTTCGTCAAGAGTATCCTACACTGGAACCAACTGGAAGACCGTATTGTATGCGCAGATACAGTTGAGAGCTTCAAGGCTGCTCTCCAACACCGCCAATAGGTGTCTCTCTCTTCCGTTGAGTAAAAGCCAGAATTGGTATCTTCAACGTATACATACAGATACAGATAAAAATGTTTTCTTCAAAAAAGGTTGACCGGACGGAATTCACATTCGACGATATATACATGCTTTAATTGTATTGAAATGATCGACACAAATGTTAATATCTCTTTCCTTTTACAATATTTGTCCTTGAAATTAAGGAATTTGGGAGATTTATAAATATATGCTATACGAAAATATAAACTTTATAGTAAAAAAAAAAAGTTTTTTCTCAAAATAAGTTGACCGGACGGAATTCACAGTTCTACATCTACATCTACATCGTACGACGATCCATCAGCACGTGCACATTGATCACGATACGTCGGCGCATCGCAAACAGACACTTAATAAAAATATCAATCTAATGAGTGCATTATTCAAAAATTAAATTTGTGCAAAAAAACAAAACAAAATAACTCATTTACATATGTACAAACAGGGTGGATGACTAAATATACTGACTTTTTATTTTATACTGATCCAAAGAGTTTACACTAATGATGTTTTGTGGTAGTGAATTCCAGAGTACAACTGTGTATGGAAAAAGCTGTACTTAAAGTAATCTGTTCTGGTGCTGAAAGTTTGATATTGTAGTGAATTGGTGAATCTGGTGATTTTGACTGGCTGTAGTGAGAGGTAAAGGTTTGGGTCGACTGCTATAAGTTGGTGTGTGATCTTATGCCGATATATGCTTTAAATATATTGAACTGATCGACACATGTTAAATATCTCTCCATGAAATTAAGGAATCTGTGAGATTAATAAATATATTATACAAAAATATATACTTTATATAAAAAAAACTTTGAGCCCAAAATGTTGACTTGAGTATGTTCACCAGCACACTAGAAGACCTGATATTTAAAATATTTATTATTTAATAAGATTACTATCTGTGACATCTGTCGAAATCACCAATCAAGACATTAATCATGTCATTTAAGTTTTCACACCTGAGACATCAAATATATTCAATTGAATTATCTTATATCATCAGTTGGCAATCAGAATCCCATCAAAGATTACAGAGAATTGAACTTTTTATTAAAGAATACTAAACTCAGTCTGGCTGTCTCTTTTTTGTAGATAAAACTAGATAGGTGACATGAATTAAATTAAAGTGAAAAGGAGTAAATTTGCATAAAGTCGTGTTAAGTTCCTTTATAATAGAAAATAAAGGAACATGGAGAAACCTTATACGGGCATCGAACACAAAGTTACTCAACGTGTACATCGTCGAATGTGAACACCGTCCGGTCAAATTTTTTGGCAGAAAACATTTTTGTTTATCATGAAGTTTATATTTTCGTATAATATATTTATTGATCTCATAGATTCCTAAATATTGTAAAGCAAAATAGATATTAACACTTGTGTTGATCATTTCAATATATTTAAAGCATATATCGGCGAATGTGAATACCATCCGGTCAACTTTTTTAGCAATAAAACATTTTTTTTTTACTAAAAATTTATATTTTCGCATAATTCATTTATAAATCTCACAGATTCCTGAATTTCTTGAACAAATATTGTAAAACAAAAGAGATATAAACATTTGTTGCCGTTCATCGTACGCAATTACGACTAAACACAATTACGAACGATTTTCAATTTTTGCTCTCTGAAATCATATTTATCTATATTAATCAATAAATTTTCCTATAAATAAAAACCCTAGTAAAATTCCCTTGTTTTCATGATAATACAATTCATGTGCACTTGGTGAATGTTGATGACAAAATCGTTTTGAAAATATTTTAAGAACAACAATCTGGCCTACAAATTATATTGAAAAAAACATAAAGATAAGCCTTATTTTGTTAATATATAGAAAGAAAAATATCTCCTGGTTCTGTTCTTGTCTTGTAAAACGATGTCACGCAAATCTTACTAAATTATCCTAAAATGAATGGAAAATTGGATGGGGATATGATGCAAAAGGAAAGCCTTCATGCATACAACTTCAATTCTAACGTATAAACATTTCAAGAAAAGTAGTCTACATAAATAAATATTAATCACAGTTCAGAAATCGTTCGTAATTGTGTGCGGTCTGAGGTGTCCGGTAGCGTATAAAGGCGAGTGTGAATATCGTACGGTCAACTTTATTTTCTCCAAAATATATTTTTTTTTTTTTTTTTGATTTTCATTAAACATATTTTAATATCTTTAAGGTCTACACATATTAAACAAATCTACCGAATAACAAAAAAGAAATGACTATTTATATGTAGTCCGGTCTACCGTCCTGTCACTAGTGCAACCCTTTTTTAAATTCGCTTTGTTGAAAGCTCCGCAATATTAGTCCGTCACTTCCGATTTCCAAGGGCACATGTAAACAATGAAATGAAAGAAGGCAAAAAATGAGAAAAAGATGATTATTTACGTTGAAAATAAGGCTTTCCCTGTATGTAAACAAATTTTAATTATATATTTCAATTTAAAGATTAATTATTAGACCTATCCTAATGATTTTAAAGCATTTACGAACTATTTTCATTCCCTTAGATAAATTATTTGCTTCTTTTCCTTTGGCGTTTATCCAAATTTGTATGATATATAATATATTTTTTTCATAGTATTTACTATTATAAAGTCTAAATGACTTGCATGAATAACATTTTATTTGCCAGTCGTCATACTGGAGGGGGAGGGGGTTATCTCTAAAGGTTCCATCATAACAAAGAGACAAATATGGCCGTATTTTCACCTCAAAAACTACTCTGTGTACAGACTTACCTGTGCAATTTGAAAGTTTTAATGTCTAGCATCCACTAGATATATAAAAGTTAAATGCATTTTGTGTTTAAAAAAGATATAATCTCTCTTGGTTTTTGATGGGCATTTTTTTTCCTTTCTGCAGAAGGTGTAAAAAAAAACAAACACCTGAATTACTTTGATACTGTCCACTCATAATGTGAATGGTTGCAATAAAATTAGTATTAGATTATGTAAGCAGAATTGAAAACAAAACATTAATTGAAGAAGTAAAAATATTTTCGGACAGTCAAACAGCAATTGGAATTTTAACATTAAATTGGAAAATTGAAAATAACACCCAGCAGGCACACAACGTTGATTTAACATTGAATCAATGTTTATTTTCTATGTTGAATCAATGTTGAATTATTATTAGATTTTGCAAATTTGTATCAACGTTGAAATCCTATGTTGAATCAACGTTGATGTTCAACATTGAATCTATATAGAATAATAGTTGCTTCAACATTGTTTCAACCAATAGCTTAATTTGAATTCAGATTGAATTCAGGGTGAATACAATACTAGTATTCAACACGGAATCAAAATTGGTTAGTGATTGTGTTCAACTGTGTTTCCACCTAAACTAATGTGTTTCATTCATCCTGTATTTTCTTTGTCTTGCAGTCCATAATTTTATACTGTAGCAATGTTCAAGCTATTGTCTTCTCTAGGCGCTCAATATGCAAACCTGATCCAATAACTGCTCCATTAGACCCAAGTTTGAAAAATAATCTCAAAACAAAATTGATTATCTTTGAATAAAGTCATTGTCTGGTTATATTTGACATGGTGTGTTCTTTAGTTCATTGTTGAAGACTGTATGGTAACGCAAAGATATATAAAAAATGTTCTCTGGTTGATGGTTGTCTTGTTAACAATAGGTACAACAATAAAAAGTGTTTGGGTGCACAAAACTTTTAATACAATGTAGATGCCATTGACTGCCAATTACTTGTAAAATATCAGTAATTTTCAACAATAAAACTGAGTGACCACATTCGTGTGATGAGAGCATGGCTTGACAATGATGATGATAACAACCAATCAGCTGAATAACAAATATGGGTGTTGAGGGATATCCTACGAACCATAATTTAACCACCAAGATTTTTTTAACATTTAACAACATGCTTACAACAACACAAATTATCATCCAAGAGAATTATTGATTTCGAAAGCGCACCACCCTTAATACACAAATTTTGCTCAATGTCTATTTGAAATATCGAGTGGTCAAAATATAAAACAAAGTTTGCTGTTCGGACACTTCCTATCCTATGTATTATAATGTCCAACCACTGATTATAGAGAAATATTCAATACGATAAAATTCAAATAAAATTATTTATTTATACTGAAACTTTTTATTTATTAATAGTGCAACTTCAACTTCTTTTTTCTCACACCTTGTCTTTTTGGAGCCCGTTTTAGAAAGTTTATTGTTTTTTCAGACACTTGAATTGCTGTTCCGTGATTCCATCTAGGTCTTCATGATGACATCTACAAAATCAAAAGTTATAACATTGTAAAGTTGTATTCTGTTCAACACATTTAACTATTTTAACTTCATAATGATATTACTTTAAAGTATAAATAAAAAGCATAAGAACCGGTGAAAACTAAAGTAAATAACAGTTGTCCTTTGAAGTCTCAACTACATTTCCTTTTAGATAGACTAGAAGGACTTAGGTATAATCTGCAAGAAAATCCTAACTACTACATTTTAATTTGAACAAATTGAAGGTTTATCCACTTATGTCTTTTTCTGTATTACTTGTGCTGCGGCATGTATATGTGACTAATTGACATATTCGAGGATGGTAAAGGGGGTTCTTAACACAGAAACATGTGAAATAAAATAAAAAAAAACACTGCACTGAAAATAAAAATTTGGTTAAAGGAAACACGAAAAATTAAATCATGAATTTTATTAAGGAAAAAAGTACTAGAAGTTAATACTCAGTCGTTATTGGAGATCACACAGTCATGATAATGGACACGAAGACCCTGCAGTCACCTTTTCGCTTCCGCTTGTTGCATCCGAATCGTGGAAAAGATAACTTGATCGCAATTAATATCCTGGGAACACATAATTTAAAACAATCTCCCGACTGGACTTCGAATTTAGTCCTGGTTTACTTTTTTTTTTATCTTGAATGTTGGACTAGCACGAGAAATTAAAGAGTACCCAGACGAAACACGGAAAATAAATAAGAGGAAACAAAAATAATGCATGTCGAAACCAATTACGAGAAATAAAACGCTAAAACACGTGAAATAAAAAGGCCATAAATGCAAATAACTTTTTACCACCCTCATATACCCTTTATGTTTAATCACCTTGTCCAAACTCTACCTCAATTTTGACAGTAAAATTAAAGGTTCAACTTGGTGAGTCATATATAGCTTCTGACCTTTCCATCCCAAAGTTGTAAACAAGCCCCCCCTTTTTATGCGATTAAAATTTCTTTTCACTTTTGATTCAATCATATGATTTCAAATAGTCAATGATAAAAATTCAAGAGACGTTGCAAGATATCTTGGGAATGGTAACATGCTATCCTGATCCTGATCCTAAGGTCAATCCATAGATTGTCCTAAACATCCCCCTTTTTCACGTGTAAAATTTCAACTTTTCAGTACTGTACAGTTTCATAACGACATGATATGTTCACATTTCTAAAATACGATAACGTAATCACAACAATTGATATAAATACTTACTATAAAAATGTAAAAGCTGTATAGAGGAAAGATATTGATAAAAACTCTGCACAAATCACTTGTGGTCACGTTGGCGGATATTCAAACTTTGGCAACAAAAACAACTGCGCATGCGCATACCTGAAGTCTTAAAATAGAAATGTTACAATGCCGCGAAAATTTAAATCGTTATTTAAATAGATCTATCCGTTGTTTATATTTCAAGTTGTCAACCATTGTTTATGTACTGATGTATACGTCTTTCTCTTTGAATTAATAAAAAGAATAGAAAAAAAAAGAAATGAAAACAAGATATTTGACATCAGAAGTCAAGGAAAAAGGTGGAGGGATCTTTTAAGGGGAAGGAGTTATTCACAAATATTTAATTTTATATTTACTGTATGATCCTGTATACACGCTGGTTCTTTTGTTATGTTTTGGGGTGGGGTGAATTTTTTAAATTTTGTATTATTTCAATATTTGGGGTGCGAAGTTCATGATTAATTAGTAAATTAATGCTTATATATACACTGCTAATTGTTTTATGTGTTATTCTATAATCACCACAACAATTACTGATAAATCTACTAAATATTTTATTTAATGTGAATATCGTTTTCAATTTGAAAATAATTGTGATGTGTCAAATACTTCTTTTTTGACAATTCTGGTATCCACAACTACTGGGTTTTATATATTGTTTAGCCAACGTTGATTCAGTGTTGGTATTTCAACACAATGTCAATTCAACGTTGAAACAATGTACTAATTTCAACGTTGCATTGTCAACGTTGAATCAATGTTGAATATTTGTTGATCAATGTATAACCTTAAATCAACAAAGATTCAACGTTGATTCAACAAAGTGTGCCTGCAGGGCAGATCCACTTCACATGAAATTATTTCCCTTATTAAATGTATCCAAAAACACCATGGAATAAGAATTAATTTTGATTGGACCCCAGGACATGCAGATGTTAGAGGAAATGAAATAGCTGATAAACTAGCTAAAGAGGCAGCTAAAGAGGCAAATCAAATTCAGAAAGAAGCCCATATTACAGTAACTAAACAAGATATTAAAACAGCAGCAAGAATTTTAGTAAATAAAAAGTGGCAACATAGATGGGATAATAGTGATACAGGAAGATTTTATTATAACTTTCATCAGACTGTCAGCAATAAATCGACATTTAATTATCCAGATCACAAAACAGCAAAAATTATTAGAAATTTAAGATCCGGATACTACCTAAAAAATTATCAAAACAAAATCAATCAAAATATAGACCCCAAGTGTGAATGCGGTCAATTAGAAACTGTGGAACATTATTTACTATTTTGTGAAAATTATGAAGAGGCAAGACAGAAACTTATACACGAGATATACTTCAACACAGGATCGTTACATATTGATTTGGAACTTTTATTGTCAATAGAAAAAAACGACAATGTCTCCGTCTCTAATGAAACACTAATGCGATTGTTGGGTGACTTTATTTGCGAGTCGCGCCGGTTTGATTAATGTATAAATGTTAGATTTTTTTGATTTTTTTTCTTTATTTTTTTTTCTTTCTTTTCCTTTAAATTTTCATGTTAATTAATAAATGTAGATATATTTTTTAATTTTTGGAAAAATATGTTAAGCACAGTTGCCACCTAATAGTATGTATTTTAAAGTACAAGTGAGTTGTTTACCAGAGTGAAATATAAATACACGCGAGATTTAAATAATTACAAGGGAGACAATCCAGTGTCAACAGCGACACCTACAGAATACAGAATACAGAATCTCCCAACGGGAGTACAATAATCCCGTTTTCAGGGGTCTCCTCCCGTCCTCCCGTTTAGGAGAAAATACTCCAGTGTATGAAATATTTTGTGTTTCAGAAAGATAATTTCTCTTGGATTTTGATGGGCATTTTTTTTCCTTCATGCAAAAGGTCTGAAAATTAACTAAGTTGTGGTACAACTATGAGATGCTCCCTCAGGTAAAAAACCGGTTTGTATTGTTTTGATTGTCCTTAATTGACATGGACAAGAGGTATCTTCACAACTACAGGTGAGTTAAAGAGTTCATCTGAGTCAGTGAGTGGACAGTATCAAAGTAATTCAGTTGTTTGTTTATTTTTACACCTTCTGCAGAAAGGAAAAAAAATGCCCATCAAAAACCAAAAAAGATTTTATCTTTTAATACAAAATGCATTTAATTTTTATATATCTGGTGGATGTTAGACATTAAAACTTTCCAAACAGCACAGGTAAGTCTGTACACAGAGTAGTTTTTGAGGTGAAAATACGGCCATATATGTCCATTTGTTATGATGAACTTTAAATAGCAGGCTATTTGGTAGAGAGTTTCAGTTAGCAAAAATCTGTATCATACAGTACGCCCAGAGAGTTTGTAATCGCGAACTTTTATCACCGATTTCCGAGTGTAGCGGTGTGACACCGCGAATCACGGATTCTACTCCCAATTTCCTCCAAAGATTCTCTCCCAACACCGCGTGGCTGTTAATTGGTTTATTGCCCAACTGAAAATTAATGACGCGTGACAACATAATCGGATTAGCCAGATTTATTACCTTTGTACATTTATTCGATCTTGATTGCACCTGTGTACTTTAAAATACGTTATTTAAATGTCCATTCATTGTCAGATAAAAGTGTGACATTTTTATTTAAAATAAGATAATTATTCTTGTATGTATATGCCCATGTCATTGTCATATTAAATAAAACGTAAAAACGTATAAAAATACGAATAAAACACTTATTTAGTATTTTCATTATAGTCCGATCAGGTCATAATTTTTGTTTTTTCAACAAAGTTTCAACAAAGATGATTTTACCACAATTAGAACCTTTTATGACCTACTCAGTGAATATCCGGTTCATTAAAAGTTCAATATTATATAATTAATATCAACTGGCTTAAAACAAAATGATGTTTTACGGTAATTTGTCCAATCTAAATCAAACCCTAGAGTTAATTTATCGGACCAACAAGTGAACTCTGTTACTTTCAATTTATTTTGAAATGTAAAATATTATGTTTCACTACCTCGGTAGATTACCGACTTGAAATATTTGAATTTAAAAAAGAAACTGTAAAGTGACAAATAGTTTTGTATGCAATGTGGCAGCCCTATATTCATAAATACTGAGATAATTCCCCGCCCAGACACAACACAATCATCACAACCTTATTTAATTATATGAAGAAATAAAATCATGTGTTTTTTATCTGTTATGATCTGTTATTGATCTTTTATTATTTAAAATAAAAAATTGGATTGGCGCAATCCGTATTTTACTGCTCGTTAAAAGTCGTCCGCGAAATATAAAAAGAAGTATTTCAACAATTTATACAATAGAATATTAAAATGAAATTATATCGTACAAGAAAGAAATATGTAAAAAAAAATGTGGATCGGATTTTTACGATCGACACATTTTCACAGAGGATCTCTACCAACGCCCATCAGGAACTGAACGACATGCATCCTGTTTTCATCTACCATTAATGTATAGTGTTGACTATGGAAGTATAAATAATGTCCAGGTTTATGTCCTCTGTTGACTGAGAAACGTATAAATAAAAGGCTGATGTTCGTTTATTCAGAAAAGGAATAAAATTTAGAATCCGGTTAATCAATTGTAAAAGGACCTTCTAGAGCCTCAATCTTAACGCACACAAATGTCAATCATTACATGAATTTTCCCACGGTTATCCAGAAAGGTCACCTGAGTTTACTGTTACATGATACTATTTCCCGCCAAATAAAAATCTCGTGGACAAAATTGATGTCACTATTTTTAGCATTCAATATTGTGAGCGAAGTCAAGTTCAAGTTCAACCACGCACTGTTGATCACTGAGATGCGTGTCGTCTTCCCACGGCAATTAATTGTTTTAAAAATATTTAAAGATAACTGTTCTAAATACAACACAAAGGTTTACATTCATTGTGCGTAAATGAATATTATTTAATGCAGCTATAGAAGTATTCCTGTTGTAGCCGAAATGTATTATATCCTAAAGTAATGCTAATCGTGAAGAGAAAATGCCGTAGACTTATTAAGCATAACGAATGGTGAATAGTATTTTCTTTTTTACTTGCATATACAAGTTTTAAGACACGTAATTTTCTTTAAACTCACTGCTCACATTTTATACCTTCAGCGTTAGTTTCCGTTTATTTTCACGCAAGTAAGTCTCTTTTCGTAAGTTATATCAATTACCGATAAATAAAAAACGAGGTCATAATCAAGAATAGATTTTTTTTATAAAACTTTAATGCAATTGAAAGCATTAACAACAACGTTTTGGATTTTAAAACTTTTATTTTGTAATCGTAAAATGGAAATGGCGTAGAATTATTAGCATAACAGATAAGGAATAATATTTTCTTTTTTACTTGTAGAATAAAAAACTTTGAGACGTGGAATTTTTCTTTAAACTGCCCTCATTTATTCAGCGTTAGTCTCCGTTTATTGTTGCACAATTATATCTCTTTTAGTAAATTAAATATTTATTTACTGATAAAAAAACGGAAGTCAAAATCAAATATAGTTGTTTAAAAACTTGATTAAAATGTACAGAGTAATTAATTAACAACAACGTTTTGCTTTTTATTTTAATCTTTCATTTGTTTCAAGCAATCAGATATAACCTAATAATCAATAGACAGGAAATACAATTGTTTAATTACATTAGAAATCTCACATACCTTGACTGTCTCGTGCCGGCATAGATCAGACGGATTAGGGCAATTAATTACCTGGTGTCACACCGCGTCACACCAGACTGGGAGAGATGTCGCTAATACAATAAACAAAAGGTAGCGGATTTACGCGGAAGTCGGAGGGAATACTCCCAAATTTCTCCGAGAATTTTGGGAGGGATGT
This sequence comes from Mytilus edulis, assembly GCF_963676685.1. NCBI lineage: Eukaryota > Metazoa > Mollusca > Bivalvia > Mytilida > Mytilidae > Mytilus > Mytilus edulis. The sequence continues at coordinate 39,731,902 of NC_092356.1, forward strand.
CGGAGTTTCCTGGTGTTACACCAGGAAAAATATCGGAGTATGGAGTTTGGGATTACAAACTCCTTGGGCGTACTGTAATAAATAATAAAATATGGACGTATTTTTAAATATTCTGTGTAAAGACTTATCTGTGCAGTTTGGAAGTTTTAAGGCCTGGCATCCACTAGATCATTTTGTAGATATAAACGAGTTAAATTTATTTTTCCATTCGTCTCAACTCAGCTGATTCTGTACCCTCGATCTAAACTCATCCGTAATATGTAGGTTTCCATTACTGATTTTCTGTAAAGGAGGGGAATAAAAAAGTATTAAAAATATTAGCACTAGCAGTAAATCGTTCAGCTTCCAGCAAAGAAATGTAAGGCGTAGACACATGTCACATACCGTATTACAGCCAGGGATGGCTCTATGAACACATTCAAGGCCACATAAATAGGTCACCCTTTTGGTTTGTTTATAATAGAATTCAGAAAACTAGTACCATAAATTAACTGCTAGTACATCTGCAAAAAAAATGTACTGGAAATAGAGGCAGGTACATTTTATTACCAAGGAAAAAACTGCTGATGTAGGTACTGCAACCTACTTTTTTATATCGGTCTTTGGGACCGCCACTATCCTAAAAAAAACTTGTCTAACCCTCATTCAAGTATTTTTTTGTTCAAAGTTTAATTACTGTCTAACTGTTTAATTTCCTTTGAAAATTTTCAGCATTGAATTTTTAAAGAACTGTTTAACATGTTTAATGATGTGATTTTTTTCAAGTTTCGCACATTTGTGACTCTAGTGGATCCTACAGATAAGATAGCCAGAGTCAGAGCCCACCTTCTACATTCCCTTCATGAGATTGGACGAGAGGACCATCAGTTCAGACTAAGATTCAAAGGTCAATATCTGCGTGATGCATTTTATCTGGAGGATTATGACATCGGTGAAAATGCTGTCATCAAAATGGTCCCCATGTCAAAGAGGAACGATGTAAGTGATTCATAAAAATGTTATTAACAAAACCATATATGGCAAAATAAGAAATCAACACTTTATCAACTATACAGAACAGAACATATTTTATTTCCAATTAAGGGCCCACAAGGGGCATACAGAGCATACATGAATAAGGCAAAAGAATATTGATTTGCATAGATACATAGATACAAACAATTTTTTTACATACAGTTACAATACAATTACTAACTCATATTCACTTTAATAAATTTACCAACAGCATTAAGGACCTGATTGTCTTCACAGTTTAATAAATAAATAAATTTTTGCTGATTATCAAGTATAGAAATACTATATGAGTCTGAAGACCTTTTCTTGATTTATTTTCATCAGGAATACTCAAAGCCAAATATTTTAATCCAATGATGTTTAAAAACTTAAACAGTTGAAAAGCTATATGATCAAAAAGGACATTAAAAAATTCAACTTTGCCTTATGGAGTTGAATTCATTAGCATTCTATGGCTTTTATTTTTTTTTTAATGGTGTTAATGTTTTTGGAGAACTCACTGTATGTATGAAGTTGCATTAAGCATGTTTAGCAATGTTTAGTAAAACAAATTAGGAAATTTATACCAAAAGACAGAAAAGTAAAGTCTGAACAAGAATTATTTCAAATGTATTTTATAATTTTGCCATATGTGTATGTATATATAATTGTTAATATATAGATTTGCCTCAAGTGTTTTATATTTAAAAAAACATCCAAGTGCATTTGTACTTGAAAGCTGTAATCAATTTGGACATATTTTACTTCACACACTTAGACTATTCTTATCTTTTATCAGTCTGTGTACGATCTTAAATCCTTAACCAGCAGTACAACATTGAATCTTGACCTTGGACCAGGACAAACAGAAGATGTGAAGTCAGCATTATACAGAGAACTGAAAGGCTTCTGTTTTAGAGAAAAGCTTATCAGTGATTTTTCTGTAAGTTTTCCAATAATATCTTATTGTGATGATTAAAACCATGGTACCAATTTTGTAATAAATATAAAAAAGAAGATGTGGTATGATTGCCAATGAGAAAACTATCCACAAAAGACCAAAATGACACAGACATTAACAACTATAGTTCACCGTACAGCCTTCAACAATGAGCAAAGCCCATAGTCAGCTATAAAGCATATCTGTACATACAGTGTATATACATGCATAGCAATCTGAATAAAATATATATAAGTACCACGCCTCAATAACAAGGATCTGACTAAGTTCTGTTCTGCAGTGAACCTTCTTGGTCCTTCTTTTTATGCCCCACCTACTATAGAAGAGGGACATTATGTTTTCTGGTCTTTGTGTTTGTTCATCCTCTGTCCTGCTTCAGGTTAAAGTTTTTGGTCAAGGTAGTTTTTGATGCAGTTAAAGTCAAATCAACTTGAAACTTAGTATACATGTACATGTTCCTTATGATATGATCTTTCTAATTTTAAGTCAGTGAGAGTTTTGACCAAAATTTCAAGGTCCACTGAACATTGAAAATGATATATTTTTTAAATATTGCAATTTTCAACTTCTATGGTAAAGGATGGCATGATTTATTTTTAAGAAGTGTCCTTTTCCATAAAACCACAATTTACTCTGTTTCTAACAAAATAAAGTATCTTCAAAAAATAATATTTACTCAAGTATGGAAACATAGATTTTTAAGTCCACAAATCATTGGGTTGGATGAAATCCAGTACCGGTATTTTTCATATTGTATCCTGGAACAAAAGTACCTAAACTGTATGTATTTTCACCTTAGAGTTGTAACATTTGTTGTCTTGTCGCTGTTGTAACAATACAGTATATATATTTTGAATCAAGCTTCATTTGCTACATGCATTTTTATGGCTACATAATGTGTTTTTAATTACAGGGTTTGATGTACATGCACTTCCTGACAGCCTGTCTAACACTGCTGACAGTTTACTGGTACTCTTTCTCCTGGACCTTTCCACTGTTCCTTATTGGAGTTATCTTCTGTCCACAATTTACCAGGATTGGTGGTTATGTTGGAAACTATACTCACTGGTAAGTACATCTGAACAGTAAAATCAAGATAAAGCTGAACAACATTGAGTTGAGGCATATGTTAACTAGAGGCTCTAAAGAGCCTGTGTCGCTCACCTTGGTCTATGTGAATATTAAACAAAGGAAGAAGATGGATTCATGACAAAATTGTGTTTTGGTGATGATAATGTGTTTGTACATCTTACTTTACTGAACATTCTTGCTGCTTACAATTATCTCTATCTATAATGAACTTGGCCCAGTAGTTTCAGTAAAAAATGTTTGTAAAAATTTACAAATTTTATGAAAATTGTTAAAAATTGACTATAAAGGACAATAACTCCTTAGGGGGTCAATTGACCATTTCAGTCATGTTGACTTATTTGTAAATCTTACTTTGCTGTACATTATTGCTGTTTAAAGTTTATCTCTATCTATAATAATATTCAAGATGACAACCCAAAACAGTAAAATTTCCTTAAAATTACCAATTTAGGGGCAGCAACCCAACAACGGGTTGTCCGATTCATCCAAAATTTCAGGGCAGATAGATTTTGACCTGATAAACAATTCAACCCAATGTCAGATTTGCTCTAAATGCTTTGGTTTTTGAGTTATAAGCCAAAAACTGCATTTTACCCCTATGTTTTATTTTTAGCTATGGCAGCCATCTTGGTTGGATGGCCAGGTCACCGGACACATTTTTTAAACTAGATACCCCAAAGATGATTGTGGCCAAGTTTGGATTAATTTGGCCCAGTAGTTTCAGAGAAGAAGATTTTTGTAATAGATTACTAAGATTTACGAAAAATGGTTAAAAATTGACTATAAAGGGCAATAACTCCATTTCGGTCAAGTTCACTTATTTGTAAATCTTACTTTGCTGAACATTATTGCTGTTTACAGTTTATCTCTATCTATAATAATATTCAAGATAATAACCAAAAACAGTAAAATTTCCTTAAAATTACCAATTTAGGGGCAGCAACCCAACAACGGGTTGTCGGATTCATCTGAAAATTTGAGGGCAGATAGATCTTGACCTGATAAACAATTTTACCCATTGTCAGATTTGCTCTAAATGCTTTGGTTTTTGAGTTATAAGCCAAAAACTGCATTTTACCCCTATGTTCTATTTTTAGCCATGGCGGCCATCTTGGTTGGTTGGCCGGGTCACGCCACACATTTTTTAAACTAGATATCCCAAAGATGATTATGGCCAAGTTTGGATTAATTTGGCCCAGTAGTTTCAGAGGAGAAGATTTTTGTAAAAGATTACTAAGATTTACGAAAAATGGTTAAAAATTGACTATAAAGGTCAATAACTCCTAAAGGGGTCAACTGACCATTTTGGTCATGTTGACTTATTTGTAAATCTTATTTTGTTGAACATTATTGCTGTTTACAGTTTATCTCTATCTATAATAATATTCAAGATAATAGCCAAAAACAGCAAAAATTCCCAAAAATTACCAGTTCAGGGGCAGCAACCCAATAACGGGTTGTCGCATTCATTTGAAAATTTGAGGGCAGATAGATCTTGACCTGATAAACAATTTTACCCCATGTCAGATTTGCTCTAAATGCTTTGGTTTTTGAGTTATAAGCCAAAAACTGCATTTTACCCCTCTGTTCTATTTTTAGCCATGGCGGCCATCTTGGTTGGTTGGCCGGGTCACGCCACACATTTTTTAAACAAGTTACCCCTATGATGATTGTGGCCAAGTTTAGTTTAATTTGGCCCAGTAGTTTCAGAGAAGAAGATTTTTGTAAAAGATTACTAAGATTTACGAAAAAATGGTTAAAAATTGACTATAAAGGGCAATAACTCCTAAAGGGGTCAACTGACCATTTTGGTCATGCTGACTTATTTGTAAATCTTACTTTGCTGAACATTATTGCTGTTTACAGTTTATCTCTATCTATAATAATATTCAAGATAATAACCAAAAACAGCAAAATTTCCTTAAAATTACCAATTCAGGGGCAGCAACCCAACAACAGGTTGTCCGATTCATCTGAAAATTTCAGGACAGATAGATCTTGACCTTATAAACACTTTTACCGCATGTCAGATTTGCTCTAAATGCTTTGGTTTTTGAGTTATAAGCCAAAAACTGCATTTTACCCCTATGTTCTTTTTTTAGCCATGGCGGCCATCTTGGTTGGTTTGCCGGGTCACGCCACACATTTTTTAAACTAGATATCCCAAAGATGATTATGGCCAAGTTTGGATTAATTTGGCCCAGTAGTTTCAGAGGAGAAGATTTTTGTAAAAGATTACTAAGATTTACGAAAAATGGTTAAAAATTGACTATAAAGGTCAATAACTCCTAAAGGGGTCAACTGACCATTTTGGTCATGTTGACTTATTTGTAAATCTTATTTTGTTGAACATTATTGCTGTTTACAGTTTATCTCTATCTATAATAATATTCAAGATAATAGCCAAAAACAGCAAAAATTCCCAAAAATTACCAGTTCAGGGGCAGCAACCCAATAACGGGTTGTCGCATTCATTTGAAAATTTGAGGGCAGATAGATCTTGACCTGATAAACAATTTTACCCCATGTCAGATTTGCTCTAAATGCTTTGGTTTTTGAGTTATAAGCCAAAAACTGCATTTTACCCCTCTGTTCTATTTTTAGCCATGGCGGCCATCTTGGTTGGTTGGCCGGGTCACGCCACACATTTTTTAAACTAGATACCCCAATGATGATTGTAACCACGTTTGGTTTAATTTGGCCCAGTAGTTTCAGAGGAGAAGATTTTTGTAAAAGTTAACGACGACGGACGACGACGGACGACGACGGACGCCGGACGCCAAGTGATGGGAAAAGCTCACTTGGCCCTTCGGGCCAGGTGAGCTAAAAAAGGAAAATTCTTGCTCCTTTACATAATCTTATAATAAATTATAACTTTGATCTACTAAGTATCATTTATTAGATGTGCCAAAACCACATATTTAAATTTGGTTAATCAATTTAGAAATTTCACCAGTTTGACCTCCAACATTTAGTAATGATATATTCATTCTTTTTCAATTGTTGTGCAAACCCAAAGGTGAGAAGAATTAAGTGATCATAGCAAATTGGCAATTTAAATCCTATAATACTGCAATCTTAAAAAATAACATTTGTACTAGCATTTTATACTGTTGCTATTTAGCCTATTCAATAATCTTAACAATACCAATGAATATATTTTTTTTATATTAATTTAGATTCTTTAAAGGGGAGTTACCTGCAATAATGAAGCTTGCTACAAAAGTAATTAAATGTATTTGGTAATGATTTTGGTATATGTTGTTTTAGGAAGTTTGTGTTTTGTGTAGTATATGCAGTAGGAGCCATGGCAACATTAGGAGTCTCTCTGTATTATTCTGCTGTCCAATGGATGAGTATTGTGGTAAGATATAAAACAGATGTACTCTTAGTATCTTCTTCAAATAACAAGAGGTTTACCCGGAATGGGATGACACTTTGTACCATGCCTACATGTTTTAGTTAAATCTATTTGTCTTAAAGCTCCCTATATTTCTTAAGGTAATTTTCTTCAATAGATATTTAATAAAAAAAATTAGTATGTTCTTCTATTAAATAAAAAGATAATTCATTGTTTACAAATTCTCAGGTGACATTAAACTTAGAAATACATTTAAAATATACACAAAAATTAAAAGTACAATGTAGTAAAAACACAAGTATGCTAATTTTTCAAACACACAGAAAGTTACTGCTTATTCAGGGGCAGATCCAAAAGGATCCAAAGGGGGGTTACAACTATATGTCCCCATTCAAATGCATTGATCTGCCAAAAAAAAGGGGGGTTCCAACCCCGGAACCCCCCTGGATCCGCCAATGTTATTACAATATCCACTACTGTGGATACCAATTATTGTGGATTGAGGAAAAATTGTTTTATGGTGGATATTTGAATCTATAGTTTTACTCAATCTATAAAATTTGTTGATCATTTAAATTTGTTGCTTTTCTATACCCACAAAATTCCCTATTTCCCTATATCCAGGAATATTGGTATCCCATGAATAAGAATAAATCCATAGTAAAAATAACTTAAGGTTAAACTGTATATGACATTTATTGATTCAAGTTGAATGAATGTATTTATTTAGATAGATTTAAAATTGTCTCATATTTTTTAATTTTAGAATCATGGTTGTAAAGACTGGGTGTTTGTAGATGAGTGTTCCCACAAACATGTGTTTACAGCAATCTTCTTCAGTTTTAATGCCCTCCTGTTACTTGGAGCTGCCATTATAGTCGCCATTTTGTTCTTTAACTTCAGACTGCAGGTTTGTGAAAGTTTTATTTTGTGTTTGCAGACAATTGCTTATCATCTTAGATATTTCAAAAAAATGTAGGACTTCAAATCGAAACTAGTGATATGTTTTGTTTGAAATTATAACTTGCTTGTAGCAAGAAATTAAAACAAGACAAATTTATGTAATGTAAATGTAAATAAGGAGGTGTGTTATGATTGCCAATGAGATGGATATGAGATGGATATCAACCAGAGTTCTAATGAAGTGGATATAAGCAATGATAAGTTCCTGTACACCTTCAACAATGCAAAAAACATAAATAAAGTTTGCTTTAAAAGGCCCTGACATTAAAAATTTGAATAATTTAAAGCAGAACACTAACAGTTTATATCTGGGATAAACTTGTTATTTTATTTTTACTAGACATTCAAAATCATAATTTTATATGTAAATATATATGAACCGTGGAAGTTAATAGAAAAGAATATATTGACGATGAAAGTATTAAGTAAGTGTTGTTCTATATGTCCTATATGAATATAAAGTTGAGCTTATATTAAAAAAAATCTGTTTTTCTTATTTATGAAAATACTTCCATATTTATCAAAGAAGTGATATGGAACTATTTTTTTTATCCGAAACCAAGAATGTTGTTTAAGTCATATGAAACATGTGACTGGTGAAAAATAATGTTTATCCAATTCTTGAACTTCGCATGTATTTATCATAAAATTAGACTTCTGTGTACGATTTTATCACTTTTTACTCATCCATATCATATATGAAATAAAAAAAAATCTCTAGGACTGTAAGGATATGAAAATATGGCAGCTAATAATTGTGGTATTTTGAAGCCATAGTTTACTGTTTGTCACCCTATAAGGTATATTTAGTATACATCAACAAAGAAACATGGGTATTGAGCATGTGTATAACATGTATACTAAGATAATAGTTTATTTCAATGGCAGATACATGCATATTGCAGTTACCAGATTTTTACAAGAAAGGTCACACTGAGTTCACTGCATACAGAAAACATATCGGCGAATTTCTTAATTTGGACAAATTGAAGAATTTCTTGCAAAAAAGTATATGTTGTTTAATAAAAAGTTACAAAAAACATGTGCATCATATTTTTTATGCCCCACCTACGATAGTAGAGGGGCATTATGTTTTCTCGTCTGTGCGTCCATTCGTCCGTCTGTCCCACTTCAGGTTAAAGTTTTTGGTCAAGGTAGTTTTTGATGAAGATGAAGTCCAATCAACTTGAAACTTAGTTCTAATGATAAAATCTTTCTAATTTTAAAGCCAAATTAAACTTTTAACCCCAATTTCACGGTCCACTGAACATAGAAAATGAAAATGAAAGGTGCAAGTTTCAGGTTAAATTTTTTGATCAAGATAGTTTTTGATGAAGTTGAAGTCCAATCAACTTGAAACTTAGTTCACATGTTCCCTATGGTAGGATCGTTCTAATTTTAATGCCTTATTAGAGATTTTACCCAATTTTACTGTCCATTGAACATGGAAAATGATCGTGCGAATGGAGCATCTGTGTACTTTGGGCACATTCTTGTTTAAGTTTCAAATGATTTTAAATGTTTTTTGCCTAGTTTTTGCTTTAATGAGTTATTTCCTATTCTGTAGATAGGAGATTACATAGAGAAATTCTTGGTACAAGAGAGAGATATTGAAGATGTGATGAAGGCTGCTAGGAATGGAAAGTAAGATTATTATACAAATAAGTATTAATTGCTTAAATAATAGAGGATCAGATTATGATTTTTCAGTGTTTTTCCATGAAATGTTTATGATGTAAAGATATCTTTTTTTACATACCAGACATGACTGATTTACTATGAACTCTGTTTGTCATTCTTTCTATCAATGAAATCATGTAATATGGTTTATTTGTCATGACTGACTCTGGTAAAGTTAAATTGGCATTACAGTTTGTTATGTCTATGATATTGGTATGCATGCATTTGTATTAGCATTTGCACATATCAATAATAAAAAGTCATGAAATTGAAAATATCAATTGAAGTTTGAAGTAAACATATTTTCTGAAGACTTCTATATTATTTGTTTTAAATTAGTAACTGAGAATTTTGATTTTAAAGATTGAAAGAGAAGAGAACAGCAGCTTATGAGCTAGCGGCCATGGCAGCTTCAGGAGATGACAACAAGTTCAGGATTGTTGCTGAAGATGGGTTAGTATAGTATAGATATATTATCCTATTATAACCACTCAAATTAAACAAATAATCCTTTAGATTCACAACCTCAAATTTTTGGGAAATCTATATAAAATTACTGACATTTACTGATATTGTTATATGAGTTGTGTTTATTCAATGAAAGGTTAAAGTTTAAATGAGCCACTGCATCAGTTAAATTATGATGGGGATTTTTAACGACATTGACTACCCATGAGGATTTTGCACAGTTGGATCAGTTAAATAAATGAATAATAATTATTAAGCTTCTCAATGATCAAAATTAGTGTTTGTCAAACTCCTAAATAGCCATTGAAAATTTTGTGATAAAGTGTGTGGTTCAAGATTTTTGAAATTTTATATTTTTGTCAAAGGGTCAAATAAATATTTTGTCAAAATTTTATGAAAATTAAACAAGCCAAATTAATTTAAGTCAATGTGTTTGGGACCACCTTTCTCTGCAAGTATATGAAATAACTTTGTGAGTAAATAATATAATCTAATTAGATATTCTATCCAACTTCAGTTTCAAAAATCTGTCTAGTATTTTCACTTTCATGACCTTTTATTTATGCCATTGTAGACTTGATGTTCTGTTGTCACTGGCTCTAAGCTCTGATGACTCTACACAGGAGCATGCTGTAGAGGCTATTGAAGAACTACTCATTATCCCATCAATACAGGTAAGGATCATGCCAGCAGATAACAGCAGATAAATGTCAACATTTGCATAATCAAAATTACAAAAAGGGCGAGACATATCTTTGTGATAACAGTTTATGAGTCTTAATAGCTGTCCTAAAATGTCATATAATCTAGAAAAATATTCTTAGTATAATATATAAATATAACTTAAAATAGGGCCAAAGTAAGCTAATAAAATATTCAGTGTACCTACTATGATTATTTTTTATTTCTTTAATTAGCACTCAATTTTTTTGATAGGGTGAGGAAAGATCAATGAAAAGACAATAAAACATACAACAATTTTATTATGTATTTCTGAAACAAATTGTTGCTATTTCTTGCTTTTAATGAAGGAAGTCAATATTTAAACTTGCATATTTATTAGTTAGTCACTGAATAGTGTACAATGTGTACATAAGATTGAAATAACAAGGTGTGGTATGATTTGGACAAATTATTATGGACCAATTAAAGTTCATTAGTTGATATTTTATTAATAATGTATTGACTTCAATGTTTCTGCTTTCAGGACAACTTTGTTGAGATGGGTGGAGTTAAAACACTTACTGCCTTGCTACGATCTGAGAATTCCAAAGTGATGCAAGAAGCTGCAAGTGCTCTTTACACAATTGTGTCTGAGTCTGATGAGCACAATGAGCATAAAGGTTCAAACCAAAGTGCTGTGGTTGCTGATCATGGGTAAATTTTCGTAACAAAAAAACAAATGAAAATGCTTAAGTTTATGTAGTATTTATAAAACACTGCTTATTAAATTTTAACAGCCATGAATATTCTTACACAATAGTTAAAATAATTGGAAAGTGGAATTTTGGACCACTTAAATTCTAGGAGAACGGGGTGGGAATCAGGAACCCCAAATCCACCTTTTCAAATCTCCAGAATTAGTATTTTTATACATGTATTTCAGAAAGCTAAAATAGATGTGTTTAGATTATTTTAAAGAACCCTTTGTTGCAAGCTTAACTTAAAAACTTGGTTTTTGAAATATTTTGTTTTAATTAGTATTAAAGCACTCATCAAGGTAAAATATTAAATTTGATGCTTGTTGGTTTTCCAGCATTGATGACCTGGCCTATGCTTCAAACCAAGGAACAATATACTGTCAGAGAACAGTGGCTAGTATCTTCTTAGAACTAGCATTTAACAGAGACATCAGAGCACAACTCGCTTCAAGAAATATTCCAGGTATGTTATAAAGTACAAAAACTAAATCAGGAAATTAAGAAAATGGAATAGATTGAAAAAATCTTTGTACATTTGTTAAATAGTGATTTGTGTTAGATTATTTTTTTCTCCAGTCAAATGGCTTATCAGCTAGCTTAAGCGCTGTTGATTGAAACTTTACATTTCATTGGATTAGTTTGGGAAATTGTAATAAAATAAGCGTTTAAGAATCAATGTGATTATAGAAAGAAAAAAAAATAAGATTCAAGGGAAATAATTCTAACCTATTTTATTATTTTCATAGTTAATTTCTTTGGAATAATATGGATGTGATATTGTTTTTTCAGCTCAAGCCATGACACATTTGTGTCGTAGTAATGATCCAGAAACACAGAGATATGCCCTACAGACACTGGAATTACTTGCAATAGAGAGTTCAGATATGATTTGTGCTCAGGTTTGTCATACTAATGCCACAAAACTTTATTATTTTATCTATATTTTTTTCATTTCTGAGAAACATTTGTTAAAGTTCATTTATTGAATAAATAAAAGTTTATTTGAAAAAAAAGTGTATTATTTCAGACAACCTACACAGTTATTTACTCTCATAGTCACACATCATCTTTTTAAAAATCAAATATATAAAAAGAATGCATCGTATGCATACATGCTTTGTAAATCTTATATTGTTATAAATTGTTCATTGGAGAGAATTGTATAAGCTTGATTAATTTGTGTCTCATCCCTTTTGCATATTTAAATAAATAATAAAATTGAGAATGGAAATGGGGAATATGTCAAGGGAACAACAATCTGACCAACAAGCAGATAACAGTGGATCAACACAGCGAGAAAATCTGGCACCCGATGGTGGTCCTCAGCTGACCCCTAAATAATAATAATAATAATTCCTACTTCAGTGAAAATTGACGTCATATTAAACTCCAAAACATATAAATGTTTGTTTAAACCAAATACAGGCGCGTAGCTGCCTATACGCTAACACGCAGTTGCGTGCACATCGATTCGGCATGCAAAAAAAAAAAAATGGCAAAATAAAAATTTATAGATTGAATGTTAAAGGAAACACCTATGTTGTCACTTTTTGAATTGATGAAATATCATTAAATAACGGCATTTGGTTTCAAAATAAAAGTTTCATTGGAGATTATGACAAAATCGGACAGTAACTTGTATCTTTTACTAGATTTGAATTTGTAATACTCAGTCTAAGACATGTAGTTTTTGGAGCACATATTACAATGCATCATCAGTTTGGAATGAGATGTACCAATCGGCATAAGAGTTATCAGAACCCCTCGATATCGTTGAAAATATGCCGAGGCGTTGTGGTCGACAGACTACCAGATCCAATCACCCTGCAAAGACGCCAAAACAGTATTGGAAAGTCTCATTATTTTTTGCGTTCATAAACCATATGATATGATAAGGGAACTAGAGAGTGGAGTCGCGTCTAGTATTATCAGAAAATCGCACTTTTGCGCTGTATCTGCTCCATCGTGTTGTAAGAAATATAACAAACGAAAAAATCTCAACATTACCTGAGACATACGAAACTGACCTGGCATGTGATTTTGACGAATTTAATTGGGAGGTCGCTCGATGCTGAACACGTACGCTGGTTCTGATGATAACATCTCGCGAGTGCTACCATGGAGATCTATCAGTGTACTAAGTATGTCGAAAACAAATATACGATCAACAATGAACGACAGTTACTAGCATTACTGCATATTCATCGGGATTTCAGTGTGAATATTGACAATTAAAGTAATACAGAAGTTTGTTTCTGCCTAGACCCGAATAGCAGATTTTGGACAATTTTGAGTAAATTCTGTATCACAAATATGTGTTGTTTATGTATTACTCTATTCAGAAGATTTATTAATAGTTTTACATTCATAATTTTTTATAAGTCCTATCTACATATAGCTCCTCTTTTAACAGTCTTATGACCGAAACCCGAAAAAAAACCCCATTTTTCTGCATAAAAGGGTCCCAAAATTTTATCGCCTCGCTCCGCTTGCACATCGTTTCTATCTAGCTACGCCCCTGAAATAACTTGAAAATTTGGCATGAATGTATATTTTTTGTGATTAATTGTTATTTTATTTAACAGGAAGAGCTTTTGGATATACTGCTTGAATTACCACTGAAGACAATGGATGAGAAACTTTATCTTATCGCAGGAAAGATTCTGTTATACTATGCTGAAAATAAAGATGTAAGACTATGTATTAACTCTCTAATATACTTTCTAAAATTCTGCACAAATTTATACCTTGTATTTCCCTTTTTTTTGGGGGTCTGAAATTTTCATTATTTTACATTTCATGTATATGATCTTAGATATTTGGCTTTTGAAATTTCTGCAACATCTTGAAAAAAGAAACCACATCTGATAACATCCTGCAAAAGTCACAACAATTCTATTATAGAAAAGGAAGAAAGTCTTTGACAAATTATTGTGTTAACTGAAATAGAACCATTCTTTAACAAAAATTCATTGAATTTTACTCTTTCATATTTTCATCTTGACACTTTGTAACATAAGATAATGATTATTTTAATAAAGTGTCAGATATTGATCATACAAATAAATGTACCAGTTCAATACACAGAACAGTTAATACAAAGATCAATACCCAGCCTACATAGACTTACAAGACACTAAATATACAATAGTAAGTAGTGAACCAAATGTAAACAGTTATTTATTTTTTATTATCCTTGTTTTTTAAATTCCAATAGGGAACATACTTTTTATAATTGTATAAATAAACCAATTTTTCAAGACGTTTCGGCCATTGACCTTCTTCAGTTTTTTATTTTTCCTCTAAACTACATGGCTGACATTTTTTTTTCAATCATTGAAAAGATGTTATAGATAAATGTCCTTGGAATATTTTTGTTAAGTCTTTAATATCAATATTGAAATAACCAAACTTTGCATAGAAAGGCTTATATATTATTTTGTATATTTTCAGACTTGCAAGCAGTTAGTAGAGAATCCAAGCTTGAAGGAATCTCTGACCATCTTTGCCAGAACACAGAATGCTGTATTACAGAAAGTTGTAGCTAAAGTTATATTCTGTACAACAGAACATAAAGGAATCAAGTTAGTTATTCTTTTAATATCTTATGATCTGTTAGGCATTATTTTGATATGTATTAGATGATTCTTTGAATATTTGCTTTGTTGATAATTTTTGCATTTAAAAAAAAAAGATTACTCTTTGTTATTGCAAACCCTTATTAAGTGTCTAATTTGTGATAGAAATTAAAGGGGTTTGGTTCATAATAAAATCTGAATGAGCTCCACTGTTTAATAGCTGATCCTAAATTTCTTATCATAAATCTTTAGATTAATTTATATGAGGCATTGTTAAGTTATTGAAATGACATTTATAACTACAGGTCAAAATCTCTTTGTTATTTCAAACCCTGAAGTGTCTCATTGGTGAGAGAAATTTTTAAGGGGTTGAGCATGAAATCAAAACTGAATGAGCTCCACTGTTTGATAGCTTTGGTTATCCTAAATCTCTGATCATAAGTTTAAAGATTATTTAATATGAGGTCTTGTTAAGTTATAGAAATAACTTTTATCATTACAGGTCAAAGGCTAAACAGATTCGATTGGATAAAGTACTGGGGTACATCAGGGATAATGCAGCTGACAGAGAAGCATGGGATATGGCTGATCAAGGTTGGTTAATTAAGTTCAAGATTCATGTGGAATCAGCTTAAGCTATATTGAAAGTTTCAAAATTACATATCCGTTTGACAATAGTTTTTTTATACCCCGGCTTTGAAAAAGGAGGGGGGAATGTTTTACCTCTGTGTGTCAGTCCATCCGTCACATGAATGTTTTAGTCACATTTTTCTCAGGAACTACAATACAAGGATTACTGAAATTTGGTTTCAAGGTTTATATAAGTCTGCTATATATACCCTGTGATATGTTTTCAGATTCATCACACGACAACTTCCTGTTAACAGAACACTTGTATTATTTTACACATGATAGCCAAGTTGAAAATTTTCATCACATTTTTCTTAGGAACTACAATACAAGGATTTCTGAAATTTGGTTTTAGTGTTTATATAAGTCAGCTATACCGTGTGATGCATTTTCAGATTCATCACTTGACAACTTCCTGTTTACCGAACACTTGCATATTTTTATACTATTAAAATTATCCACTTATGGCAGGGGTATCATCAAGGAACAAATTTATCAATGTTAAATGTCTTAATGGTCAAAATTCACAAATGCAGTTTTAATGGTTTTTATGTTCTATCTAGATATAGTTTAGAAAAACACCATTGCACTTCATTTGAGAAACAATTTTTTAATATACTGAAATTTCACAAAATTCTTTATAGTGATTGGATTTTAAACAGCCTATAACAAGATAATTTATCATTATTATTTGCATAGTAAACTTGAAGGGATAAAAATCATTAATACAATTCCTATTTTTCATTCCCTGTTTAGGTCTACAAGCAATGAATTGTGATGATGATAACCTGTCTACTCTACCAACACTCAGTACCCTGGAGAAGCTGAACAAGATGGGATCCAAGGAACAGTTTGGTTCTAAAACCTCACTGGGATCTGATGTTAAACCATCTGGTAGTTCATCAGACTGAACACTTAACATTTATACTTATATTTTAGCAATAGACTGTGATTATTCTCTCTTCTTTTGCAATCAAATATTTTGTCCTTGACATTTGTTTTGTTATCTGTATTTACTCCATATCTTATTTCAAACCTCTGTTTAGATAAAGTTCAGGTTTTTATTTTAAGAATTAAGATTTACACATTACCTATACTTTGTTAACACATGAATATTTTTTTCTAATTTGTGGAGAAGATATAAATCAGATCAATATATATATTAACTGTAATAAATATTGTAAATTTTGTGACAAGTTAAAAAAAAATTTTTTTTACGATATTTAAAGTTATGGCTTTTTGATATCATTTGTATTTTTTTTATTTTTTTAGTAGATACTAACATATTAATTTGATTCAAATAAAATCTGGTAATTGTATATAATTATACTTTAAATATAAGTGAATAATTTGTTGAAAATTTAAGTTTTTTATCTAAATTTATGCTATGTCTCATTCCGTCCACTTTTAAGCCTGTTGTGATATACTTGTCTTCATCTATTATTTTTCGTTAAGATTGATCATGTTAAATTAGGTACATTAATGAGTGGAAAAAATCATGTTAATGAATTCTATACTTTTTTTTTATAAAGTGCAATATTATTAAATGATAAACAAAAGACAAAATACAGTATGTGAGTTTCGTATATCAATTATATTAGACAGAAGCTGTTGATCAGCCTTTATATTGTAAGTTCTGAAATATTTTTGAATATGAAAATAACTTCTTGCTGTTAAAAATATTTTATATGTCAGTTTGAATGGAATATTTCAATACCAGTTTTCTCCTATTCTGTGATATCCAAGATATAAAAATTTGTCTTTAATTACAGAACTTTAATACTTTATATTTAATACTTAATATATTATAAAATTTATTTGAAAAGACTTGCTTTAACTACAGTTTACCATTGACTAGGATATTTAGTCATCATTTTTCAAGTAAAATTTGAAGATTTCTTTTTCCTCAACCTGAATATGTTAAATATTTTAAAGGAGTACACTTGAAATAAGGGAAATAACTCATTTATTGCAATATCACAAAGTCACAGAAATGACTCATAAATGAAAAATAAAATAACATCTATTTCAGGTTAATACTTGCAAGATTTTTTTTTATAGATTGACAACACTTTTAAGGCATTCTATCAACATTTAATTATAAAGAAATCTTTTTAATTAGATATACTGGTATTTATTCTGAATAAATTATGGGGATTTTTTTTCTTGGTATTGGAAATTTCTTATTAAGGATGTTCACTGCTGAAAATTTTATTATTTGAAATATAGAGGACAGAACTTTGTTCTTAAAATCTCAATACGGGCACAGAATTAAGCCGTGAAATTTTAATCTGATTATCTTTAAATCACAGGTTTTTGTAGAACAAGGAAATACGTGATCAGTTACCAATTTGTAATATATATATTTTTTATTTTATATAATTAGATTATTAATTTTTTCACATTTTATTGGACCCTTGGAAGGCTGGACCTCCATATTGTTATTTTTATTATATTGAATAAATTCCAATAACCAAATCAAAAGGTTTTATTATTGAAATAATTAAGTATGAGAAATATCATTAGCCTGCTATTCAATCACACTCAATAAGAAATGCCCAAACTATTTTTTTTTTTCCCCCTTTGATAAGCTTTGCTGTGTTAATGTTACAATCAGTGTAGAATTACTTGATTGTCAGGTATTGATGTCTTTCCTCTGCCTCATCAAAGTCTCAATAAGTTTGAAAATATTTGAACTATGTCTTTCTTTAGCTTCATTACAGTCACACCTTAGTTTCATTTATTAAGCCACAAAAGTATGAAATTTCCCAATTGTGTGTGTCCCTTCGTCGCATTAAAGTCACTTTGGCCAGTTTAGGGGCCAGCTAAAGCATGCCTCTGGATGCAGGAGTTTCTAGCTGCATTGAAGACCCATTGATGGCCTTTGGCTGTAATCTGCTGTTTGGTCGGGTTGTTGACTCTTTGACACATTCCTCATTTCCATTCTCAATTTAACAATTGGTCAAATTTCCTATTTGTCTAGGTTGTCTTTTTGACTTCACTATGCCATCATGATAGTATTTTTAATATATTTCCAATGCTTATGATGGTTAAGGAATTTTTTTTTGCTCCTACTGATCATGCAAAGTTTCAGATTTAGTTTCAGAAAGCAGAAAAAGATAGCATACAAGCATCTATACACTTGGCAACAAATGATAGAAATTGTAAGAAGAAATCAAAAGCTATATCCAAACCCCAAGACAAATTTGTGGAGTATATAGGAATCAACCTGTCTGTCAATCTGTCCCTGTCCAACATGTTAAAGGGGAGATAATTGAATTATAAAATATTGTCTCATAAGTGCAACACCTCAAAACAGACAGTGATGAAAAGTTACACAGATCATAGTAAAAACACTACCAGGGGATGTGCATATCAATCCTTGTGGAACATGTTAAACAGAAGACAATTGACTTTTATTTCAATGCTGCAATACATGTTAACGGCTCTCGTAAGCACAACTCCTAAACAGCTAAAACTATGTTCAACTTGTGAGGTCTTAGTCTAGAATATAATTGCGTGTCTGATATTATCTGACTGCGTAGTTTGGTATCATGGAACTATAAGAAAATACATGGATAATAAACAAAGAAAATCTTCATTTTTTTTAATCATTAATACCCCAAACATAACACTAAACAGAATGAGCAATCAAACATGTATATACACTTTCTTTTATAAACAGATGTTCTTGTAGACTTATCATATACAACATGAAGAAATATATTTACTTTCTTACAATGTAACTTTCATCAGTAAGTACACTTGTTATCTAGATTAGTGTTATCAAACAAAAACACATCTCTCCTTTATTTACTAATTTGTAAATGGGGCTGATATGGCAGTGTGAGTAGAATAAGTAGAATAATTGTCACAAGTAATAGGAATAGATTAGGTCATCTGTCTGTCACAACAAATGTAATGTTTCTCTTTAAGGTATGATAATTTAATGTTGGATGTTACGCGTCTTCTGATTGGCTGACGTTATTTTGTTATCAGCCCATAGACATAATTTAGTCATGTGATCGTGACGTCATCAACGTTTTTTCGTGGTTTTTTACGGTTTAAAATGGAATTTAGAATTAAATTATAAGAAATGACTGTAATATTTTTTCTGTCTATTCGAAATAACATAAAAAATGTGGTGCACACTGTTAAATAACTCGCTACATGCATTATTCAGTGTGCATCACATTTTTTATGTTATTTCTTCATAGACAGAAAAAATATTAAAGTCATTCCTTAATTATCAAAATGTAAAATTGAAAAATAACAATTCATGATGTAGATTTAATGCCGGACAAAAGCACAAATAACATGGACTAAAACCAAATACTTTGATCGAAAGATAACAATTTGATTTTAACTTATTGTAGCTTAAATTTCTTACTAATTTAATTTTGGATGTAACACTCCACTCCTGATTGGCTAAAAGTTTTTTGTCAATCAGCTCATTTACATTATATTGTCATGTGACAAATACAACATTAATGTTTTTTCATGAGTTACTCCTTAAAAATGGAATTCAAAATTAAAATATATGGAAGACTTATATTTTTCTGTCTATTAGAAATAATCTTAAAAAATTGATGGACATTATACATAACACTTTAAATGGGTTATACAGTGTTCATCATATATTTGTTGTAATTTATTTATAGACAGAAAAAAATTACAGTCATTCCTTAAATAAAAAATCTTGAACTAAAAAAATTTATACTAAAATACTGTAAAATGATATGTTAATGTTATACAACATGACAAAGACACTATAACCATGCATTAAAGCAACACTAGACCTTTAATTTTACTTAAAGCCATATTTACATGAAAATCCATCAATGTAAGTTCTTTTCCAATTAACAAGTGCAACTATATTTTACATTATTACAATACAATATCAAATTTCCTAACTTTAACAAATATTTTACAATTCGTTATGTTCAGCGTTCACAATATGTGTTAGCATACAACTATTTCCAAGTTAATGTACATTTAAATAAAATAAATTGTGAGAATTAAAATATAAGTGGTATAAATACCTTTTTACAACCTGAAATGAATTTAACTGTGCATTGTTTAAAATGCTGAAAGAAATTAAGTTGTAATGTTGAGGTAATGTGGTACATTAAAGCATTTTGGAATGCATATTATGTTGGCCTATTATATAAATTACAAGTACATATGAAATTAAAGTAAAATTGTCCTTAATCCACAAAAAATATTATCTTTTCATGTCCTTGCAGATTCTATTCATTGCCTTCAACACATATCGGTGTACAATGGGACAACAACAATAAAATAGTAATATAAATATAATACAACAGTTGGCGAGACAGAACAGTCGTAATACAATTTCATACTGTTGTATATATAGATAGCATCTTAAGATATTAACCAAAGTATATATGCCATGCATCATATGAACATTGCTCTATTTACATTTCATCTTAAGTTTAGTCCTTACATTTACACAACAAATTTGTTCAAGATTTATGATTATAATACATATAAGTAAAGATTTTTAAAAAAATGGCTATAAAATCTTTCCAAACATAAAATGAACCCTTGTATAATATGAGACATATGACAAGGTTTGTCATATATTTCTATAACTGTATAGTATTTAATTTGCATCATTCAATCAAAGAGCAGATTGCTCTGAGGGATATGATTGCCATTGTTTTCATTGACACATGAATATATGTAGCTGGATAATATTATTTCCAAATCTTATTCAACTGCACATGTAAAACGTAATTTACATAATCTGAATATTACAAAATAGCCAATGCTGGTTAAAAGTGTATGAACAATGTACAGTGTACTTAGGCCTGTTGTGTTTTATTTTTGTACTATCAATTCCAAGTTTACTTTCCACAGCATTCAGAGACTCAGAGTGAGAGAAGTATTTCACTTCGATTCTTATCACCTATTTTCCACGTTGATTCTAGGAGGAACCCCATTCCTAACTCTTTAAATATTTAATTTCCTTTGGGTCAGTGATCATAACTCCTTTCCGTACACATTCCTCGGTTAAAATTGCAATCATTTTTAATATAATACGACGTTTATCGACAGAACGAGTTAATTTTTCTCAACACCTTGTTTTGATTCAGAATTCACGGAAGTGACTTCCGGAAGGGAGACAACTCGAAACGATAATATGGAAGTCTGAAGGTGTGTTGAAAGAAAACTTTTACGATGTGGACTACAATTATTTTAATTTAAACGATGCATATGATTTAAAATTATGCAACAACAATAACTCTCAATAGCAGACATATATAGAAAGGATCCCTTGAGTTTAAAATTTATCAATTGAGTGGGGAATCCAGAGCAAACATTTAACCTAGTACCCCTTGAAGTCAAGGAAACTATACGCATGCACATAATTACCTAAACAAACCCTGGAGTAAGAACGTATATTACACCTAATTGGTTCTCTATTTTTAATGGAAGTACAATATCAAAAATCAGTTTAATAATGGGACACATTAGTAAAATGCCACTTCAGTTCTTATATGACAGAAATAGATTTATCGGAATTCAGAGATCTCTCGCATTTTTATCACCTCTGACATGTTTCTAAATTTATAAAAAGACTAAATAAAAATACTGCTTGATTCTGATTTTCCGTGTTGTTAAAAACACGCATATAAGTCAAGGGAAATTTCAAACATGAAGATTATGAAAAGAACATTATAGGAAAGTTGTTTAAGTTCAATCCCTTTGTTTGTTTTTACCTTTTAAACCAAGACAATCATAAGAATCTGAGATGGTCCTTAATGTTTAGAATAAAACGTTTGACGTGAGGGCATTGTCCTAAGCCACTGGTATTAGTCTACAGCTTGCTTGAAGGCAATCGTATCCCAAAAACAGCACTTTTATTGTGTCGTAGTTCTCTTATATTTGATTCAGTTTTAGTTTGTAACCCGGATTTGTTTTTTCTCTATCGATTTATGAATTTTGAACAGCGGTATACTACTGTTGTCTTTATTAAACTGACTTTTTTTTTAATAAAAAAAATTAGAAAGGATAATCAAAGCAATTTTAAAGTATATCAATTCTTTTTTCAGTTAATATATACCTTCTAAGATGCCATTACATTTTGGTAATACTATTTCCTGTGAAAACTTAACCTAAAACCTAATTGGTTGTTTTGAAAATCTAAATTTATAATTTGGGGTAAAAATCAACGAATCAACATATGCATGCAAAATGGAAAGATATCAAAAAGTATTATGCATGTTTAGATTTCTGAAATTATGCTTTAATCATCCATTATCAAACATAAATGAGTTGTTTTGTGTTTGTATTGTGTTTGTAATTGGTATTTCAAATGCTTGACCTGAAGTGAACATACAGCACCTTTTTGGGCAGGCCTTATTGGCCTACATTTGATTTTTGGTTAATTTGATTGAGAAATTAGTTCTTTCCCTTAAAAAAAATCAAGAATTCATGACTTGCTTCAATGTTCATTAAAATTGTAAACTAATTTCATAAATCACTCCAATAGAGGTTGGAAAAGGGGTGTAAAATATATGTGTATCAAAGTTATTTGTATCAAAAAGAACATGAAGAAGGTCTTAAACAAACTTGTTTACTGAACAGTTAGTCTGAAAGTCTTAAGTATAAACACAAACAGCAGTCTTTATCTAACATGTCTAAAGTAAAGCAATATTACCAAAAATCACATTTTTAAAGTAAAGCAATATTTCCAACAATCGTATTTTTTAATCATACGAATACTGTATATTTTTTCTTAAAATCTCCACATAAAGAACTGTACTTTGACCTTTAATAGAACGATTATTACATGTACATGACCTCATGTTTATTTTCCTTTTCTGCTTAGATTGTCATACTATAAAGCATAAAAATACCCATCCCAACACACATTACAAATAATTTTGTAAAGCCTACTTCTACAATGCAATGTTCTATGAGTAATGCCCTTGGTAACCAGTAATAAATGGTAAACCAGTTCTTACATTCTTCTTGTAATCTACATAATCTTCTCCAAAAAAGTTCAATAAATAGATTTCTTCTTCTTGAATTCTCTCATTAAAGAATTTCCATGAAACTACTGTATAAGCCACCAAACACAGAGGGTTACATAAAATCAGCTGAAAATATATAATTATTATATATTTAGAATTTTAATATGTTTATTTTCTTTGAGCTATTCTACAATTCATGAAACACAATTAACTTTGCAATTATTTTACATAGAAGGAATGAGAACCATGCATTAATTTCATTTTATCAGTCCATAATTTATAAAATTGAGAATGGAAATGGGGAATGTGTCAAAGAGATCTAGACAAGACAAGCAAAAAGCAGCCAATGCATGATATGATAATTCTAATTCAAATTTTATTTGTTTTCACATTTGACAATCAGATTTCTACAATCATTTGGCCTTTAATGTTCCCATGTGGATATAAGCTTCATTGCCCAATTTCTGTAACTACATGCAACGTACATAATGGTGTTTTAAAAATCATCAAAACTGTGAATAAGTTCCTTATTAAAAGGCTGTTCAATTATAACATACAGGGTATGCATGGTATGGTACCCACGAAAGGCATTTCAAAAAATGGGTTAACCACAGTTAGTGGCAAATTAAAATTTTACTTGAATACAATAAAATCAACTTTGAAAAAAATAAATTTGACTCCCACCCATAGTTGAGATTTGAAAGTGTTCCCTGGGTCCCATGAAACAGACCTAAATTGAAATACCTACAATCAGATTACTGAGGTATTAGATATTTTCTTAATATTGCTCACCTGTGTTCCTATACTCCAATAAAACCAGCCCACATAGGCAGGATGTCTACACCATGAGTATATACCATTAGTAACTAACTCGTGCCCAGGTCTTCTCACATACTGTACGTAATGATTAAAGTTTGATTTGGCTGTGAACATACTTCCTTTACGCACTAATTCACCAAACACCACTAACATTAAACCTATTATGCTTATTACATGGATATGCTTCAAACCTGAAATTTAAAAAAAATCATCTCGTTTTTTCTAAACTATCAACTATACATGTAAGGTAAGAATTTATTTCAGCTGACTATGGGATATATGGGCTTTGCTCATTGTTGAAGGCCATACAGTGACCTATAGCTGTTAATTTCTGTGTCATTTGGTTGCTTGTGGAGAGTTGTCTCATTGGCAATCACACCACACCCTTTTTATATTTAATAGTAAAATTGTTCATTATATTATTAAAATAATTAATGGTAATATTGTGCATATTAATGTAATAATAACACTACTTGTAAGTTTCATTAGAATCTATATTTTTGATTATCTGACAGCAATCGCAAGGCACTGTAATATCATATTTTAGTTCCATATAAAATACGGTATCCGGTCGTTCCGGCCCCAAACCGATCTGGCCCCAAGTCAATCCGGCCCAAAGTCAATCCGGCCCAAAGTCGATCCGGCCCAAGTCGATCCGGCCCACGTCGATCCGGCCCCAAGTCGATCCGGCCCCATAATAAAATATGAATAAACTATATTCACTATATGGATCCACTTGGGCCGGATCGACGTGGGACCGGATCGACCCAAAAGCTAAAATACAACAGCTTTAACTGTATGTGCTTATCTGGAACAATTATAAAACTATGCATAGAAAAACATAGACTATGCTGCATGGCATTTGCTCTTTGTTGTTTGATGTACAGTGCCCTACAGTTGATAATTTCTGTATCATTGTGAAGAGTTGTCTCATTGGCAAACATAACACATGTATCTTCTTTTTTATATTCAAAATATCACAGCACTAGCTGTTTGTAGACTATAACTTAAATCATTATCATTTACCTGGGAAAAAATACAGTTCAATCATAAACTCAACCCAACTAGCAACAGCTGCCATAGTGTATTCCCTGCTATGGTCCAACAAGAATGAGGCTAGAGTAAGTGACTTTGGATTAGCTACTGCTGTTGTAAAATATTCTGAGAAATGGAAAAATGTCAGTGCCATAAAATAATATCCAAAATACATGAACGTCTCACTTGATGTCAGATGGAAACCTATTCCGAAGGCAAACCCCAGTGCTCCTCCTCTTATTGCAACCTGAAAGTAGAATATGTATCATCATTTTTAGCCAACTTTAGTCATCCTGGCTGGGATTAAAAATTAATAAAATATTTTATTGTGTTTTAGAGGAATTTTTGTGGGTGTACATGTTCTTTGTCAATGTTTCTACAAAGAGCTCGCACTAGCAGGTGACTGGGCGACGAAGACGCTTTCCTGTATGTCACTTCGCTTTGCCTGACCGTCAAAAAGCCATATCTAGTTGCCCTGTTGTTCACCAAACTTGATTTCAGTCCCTTTCATCAATGAAACATCACATTTTCATTTATACAAATGTAAGTAAAGAAATTCAAAGAGTTAAAGACATAAACAATTTATTTTCTTTAGAAAAGAGGTTAAAGCATTGAATTCAAAGTTTGTTGCATTTCATTTCATCTTTAAAATTACTTCCGTTACTTGAGAGCATACATGTACATCAAATCATTTCAACTTTTTGAAAAATAAGTTCATAACTTCATTAGAACATGATGGAAGTTGCCTTTAGTAAATGTTTACCATTACATGTATAATCATAACTGTCATATTTCTTTCCAAATAGCTTGTCAAACATTATAGTACGTCATTTTGATCATGTTCATTCTCAACTGAAAAAGTTGGTTTGAAATCTCCAAAGCACATTAATAGTTGGAACATTTCACATTACCTGCTTTTTCCTGATTATTTATAATTATTTCAACTAGTTTGTACCAAATGAATATAAACATTGGAGGCTTTATTCATAAAGTCAAACATTGTGGTAATTGTTTTTATCATGTTTATTAACCCTTTTGGTGAACTTATTTCATATACATTTTTGTAGCTGCACTTAGTGTGACAGACAATAGGATAGCTGGACATCTGGAATGCCCAACAATAGAGCAGTTCCAGGATAGGGTAGTTAGTTGAATCTCTCATGTGCCTTCCATCACCATGTGACAAAAATGCAGGCAACACATGTTTAGCAAACGGGTGAAAAAAATAAGATATTTGGGAAATTTAAATCCAATAAGATGGTCACCCTCCTTTAGTCATTATAACTGGGAATTAAGATTTTGTACCTTCATGTACATTTTTACAGAACATAAACTGTTTCTATACTACATGTACCCTACAGACATTGACAGAATGAACATTCTGAAAGTGCTGGAGACTTTGAATAGTGCAGGGATACAGGCATCCTTTCTATTTGGTGAATGACATCATAAAGGTGTGCGAAATTGATGATCTTGTCCATGTTGTTCAGTGAAAAACATTATTCCAGAAATGACGCATGTCATTCTACATACATGGCATTATATGAATCTAATGACTTTACATTGGGGACCAATTAAAAAAAATAATTACACAGTAAACATGGTAAAATCTATGTTTTTTTAGTTTTTTTTTTTTTATCTAAAACAGACACAACAAAAATTAGAAACTTGCATATAAACATTGGGGGGGGGGGGGTAGGAGTGGTCCTGATCCCAAACTTAAAAACATGAACTCCTGAGGTCCCAAATTTAAATAAACGTAAATGAAATCCCAACATCCCGAAATTCGAAAAAAAGAATTCCTGGATCCCGAAAGGGTCAATCCCTAAATCCCGATAAAGGTCCTATCCCCCCTCAAACATTCTAAGTAT
The DNA here is from genome assembly GCF_963676685.1 of Mytilus edulis. Taxonomy (NCBI): domain Eukaryota; kingdom Metazoa; phylum Mollusca; class Bivalvia; order Mytilida; family Mytilidae; genus Mytilus; species Mytilus edulis. Next base: position 39,758,777 of record NC_092356.1, read on the forward strand.
CAACAAACAGGAATATATTGTTGGACACATACAATAAACACATGCACTCATCACTGTCAACTTGTCAAGCTGTGACCAAACATGAAGTCATTCTGTTCATCACTGACATTATCTGGAGGAAAAATGAAAGAAACATGAAAGAAATGAATGAAAGGTTTGAACATATGGACCACAGGCACTTGCTTCTATCAATTGGAAGACCCACTATCAAGTAAATGTACGTTGATAGTTGGTCTTCCAATGGATATAAACAAGTGCCTGTGATATGGACATCAGGACAAGATGATTGTTGTTTTGCTTCCCCTCTGGTTTAGGTATTGTATGACTTACATGAAACAGGCTATATAAAGTGTCAAACGTATATGTATCTTTCTATATATCTAAACTAAATTCACCTCAAAATATTTCTTTTCTTTTATTGTTAGATACAGTCCTGTAAAAAACAGAGCGCCGACAATGGAACAGACAAGCAACCATGTTGTTAAGGAAATATTTAGAAATCCAAATATATACACGCACAAAAATTTCAAAAATACTGTGCTTGAACCCAGGGAAAAAGCAAGAATACTGGTTTCGGCATATTTGTTCGTCATTGTTACTTTTTAAGAGGGATTAATACGACAGGGGAAAGGGACGACTATATAAGTAACGAGTATTAGGGTTACACTAATGACTGGACCGAATGACAGGACCGAATGACAGGACCAAATGAAAAATGCTAATAACTTTTCATTTCTCAAAGGATTGAACTCAAATTTGAAATATAATAAGATTTCATCATTTGATAAATAGATTTTAGAAAAAAAAATAAAAAAAATTGTAAGAAACTTTAGAAAACGTGACATGACCAACTCTGATAATGACAGGACCAACATCGAGAATGACAGGACCAAATAAAAATGCTAATAACTTTTTTATTTTTCAAAGGAATTATCTCAGATTTGAAATATAAAATGGTATGTCATATTTTGAAACTAAAATGTTATAAAAAATATAAATTTATTTTCAAAAATTTCGAAAACGTGACATGACCATCGCTGACTGCCAGGACCAATCTCGACAATGACAGGACCAGATGAAATTGCTAATTTCTCTTTTATTTCTCAAAATATTTTTCTGAAATTTGAAATATAATAAGATTTCATCATTTTATACATAGATTTAAGAAAAAAAATTAAAAAAAAATGTAAGAAACTTTAGAAAACGTGACATGACCAACTCTGATAATGACAGGACCAACATCGAGAATGACAGGACCAAATAAAAATGCTAATAACTTTTTTATTTTTCAAAGGAATTATCTCAGATTTGAAACATAAAATGGTATGTCATATTTTGAAACATTTATGTTATAAAAAATAATTTATTTATATCTCTGTCATTGTCGAGATTGGTCCTGGCAGTCAGCGATGGTCATGTCACGTTTTACTGCAGACTGTATGTCATGTTAACTGGAAGAAAATCTAAGTCCATTTAAAAGTAAAATACGGAAAAAATGGATTTATCTTTTTACAAAATTTACTTCTTGATACTATCTTATGATCATAAATAAGCTTCTGTCCAAGTTTGGTACAAACCCAGCATGCCCAGGATAGTTTGAGAAAGTTATTAAAATTCTAAAAACTATAACCACAGAGTAAATGTAATGTTTCCCTGCAGAAAAAAATAAGTCCATTTAAAAGTAAAATACGGAAAAAAATAGAATTTTATTTTTACAAAATTTACTTCTGGATACTATCTTATGATCATTGGTATCTTGTAGAGAGTTGTCTTATTAACAATTATACCACATCTTAAGATCAAATGGTCACTTTTAGAAATTTCTTTATAGTTAACCAACAACATTCAAACTTGATCTCTGTTTTGTGGTAATAAGCATTGTGTATACATGTTTCATAAGATTTGATTGAGGCAAACTATAATTGCAAAATAGAAACCAACTTTGTGACGACTAATGTACTGACAGACATGGATTAAACCTACTACAACGCCCCCTCCCCCCTCCCAAATTGCGGCGCGGCCATAAAAGTGTTTATTTTAGTTTTTGCCATTGTACCTTGAATCGATCAAATGTGTGCACAACGCGTGGGACATCAGAAATTTATTCTTTTTTTACACATGAGACACTAAAGTCTTGTATTCATGAATGATTACAACTTGTTGGGACTAGAAAACATTGATAATTACAAAGAAAAATAACATTGGTATGTACTGCGCTGGTTCTAGTGTTGCATTTAATTAAATAAGACCATGTGTGGAATTTGTCTTCAAATTATTACTGTTATTAATCTTGTATTTATGCAAATATTCTCAGCTTAGTGGTTTCATTCCAAATCTCGGGATCAATGCAGTCTTTTATAAAGGTTACAGAGACAGATACAGAAAATAGGGGCGTAATTCATGTAAAGGTTAAAAAAACGTTGAGAATAGCAAAATATTTTTTTTGAAATTTGAACCTAAAACAAGATGCTCCGCAGGGAGCAGCTTTATACGACCGCAGAGTTCGAACCCTGAACATTGGGGCAAGTATGGACACAACATTCAAGCTTGATACAGCTCTGAATTTGGATTGTGATTAAATAGTTGACACAACAAAGGTTTCTGACACATAATGAATGTGGTCTCAGAACTTAAACTTAAAAGCTTTAAATTTTAAATTGGACATTACCTATTATGGTCCAATATCCAAAATCAAAATACATGGTTAGATTCAGCATATCAAAGAACCCCAAGAATTCATTTTTTTATGAAATCAAATAAAGTTCAATTTTGGACCCTTTAGACCTCAATGTGGACCAATTTGATAACCGGTCCCAAACATCAAAAATCTAAATACATGATTAGATTAAGCATATATCAAAGAACCCCAAATATACAATTTTGTTGAAATCAAACAAAGTTTAATTTTGAACCCCAATTTGGACCAACTTGAAAACTGGGCCTATAATCAAAAATCTAAGTACATGTTTAGATTCAGCATATCAAAGAACCACAAAGATTCAATTTTTGTTGATATCAAACAAAGTTAAATTTTGGACAACAATTTGGACAAATTGGAAAACTGGGCCCATAACGAAAAATCTAAGTACATGTTTAGATTCAGCATAATTATCAAAGAACCCCAAGGATTCAATTTTTGTTAAAATCAAACTTAGTTTAATTTTGGACCCTTTGGACCTTAATGTAGATCAATTTGAAAATGGGACCAAAAATAAGAACCCAAAGGATTCAATTTTTGATGAAATCAAACAAAGTTTAATTTTGGACCCTTTGGGCCCCTTATTCCTAAACCGTTTGGACCAAAACTCCCAAAATCAATCCCAACCTTCCTTTTATGGTCATAAACCTTGTGTTTAAATTTCATAGATTTCTATTTACTTATACAGAAGTTAGGGTGCGAAAACCAAGAAAAATGCTTATTTGGGCCCCTCTTTGGCCCCTTATTCCTAAACTGTTGGGACCTCAACTCCCAAAATCAATCCCAACCTTCCTTTTGTGGTCATAAACCTTGTGTTTAAGTTTTATTGATTTCTATTCACTTAATATACTAATATTATTATGCGAAAACCAAGAATAATGCTTATTTGGGCCCTTTTTTGGCCCCTAATTCCTAAACTGTTGGAACCAAAACTCCCTAAATCAATCCCAACCTTCCTTTTGTAGTCACAAACCTTGTGTAAAAATTTCATAGATTTCTATTTACTTAAACTAAAGTTATAGTGCGAAAACCAAGAAAATGCTTATTTGGGCCCTTTTTGGCCCTTAATTCCTAAACTGTTGTGACCAACACTCCAAAAATCACATACACACACACACACACACACACACACACACACACACACAAGATATAATGTTATCGGAATCTTGAACTTATGAGATGTATGTATATGTTCCGGACCATATGAGTATTTGGACCATACGCGTATGGTCATGACCATATGGGTATATACTCATATGGTCCGACCATATGCGTATGGTCGGACCATACGCGTATGGTCGGGGTAATTAACACTCTGTTACAGTTTACTTTTAATACTTCTAAACTCTTCATATGGTATGACCGTTCATTCAAAATACGCTATCATATAGGTAATTCTATCATTATATTATAATAAAAAGATAAGCTAAATAAAAATAAGAAGTTTCACATAGTTAATTTTACTTAATTGTCAAATTTAAAGTAAACACATTTTATACCGATGGTCATTACCGATTAGTTATTACGAGTGATTGGCAATATGTCGACTAAAAAATTAAATTCCAAAAAATTTCACATAAGAAGTCACTGGAAAGTAGCATACTATTAGTTTATGCAAGTTGGGTTGTGAAGATGGTGTATTGCAGTCATTTTACGATATTTGAGATCTAGAGCTTCTCACTCGCAAACAAAATGTGTAAATGAAAAAGATCGTGCACAAATTTCTTGCAAATGCAAAAAAGCTATGATACCGTGTGGAAGTGAATGTCATCCAAACCTACATGCACGAATGTAACTAGCGATGAAAACTAACTATGTCATCAATATTAAATTTTTACGTAGTTTTTTGGATTATAAAATTTAAAAAAATGTCATGTTTTAAACCATCACTGTTTTTTAAGATGAAGTTTTTGTATTATTGAAACGTTTATAATGTAATTTGAAAAAATATATATACCTATATGGTCCAAATACTCATATGGTCTGGCCCGTTAATAACCAAACGAGTATTATACTCATATGGTCCGACCATACGCGTACGGTCGGACCATATGAGTATACGCATACGGTCATGACCATACGCGTATGGTCCAAATACTCATATGGTCCGGAACACACACACACACACACACACACACACACACACACACACACACACACACACACACACACACACACACACACACACACAAAAAAAACAAGATATAATGTTATCGGAATCTTGAACTTATGAGATGTATGTAGAACGACGCATAGTAAGGAATAATTCATAATTGATACAATTATTTTGCTTGATAATTTTGATATGATATTCTTGCCGATAATAGCATAATTATTTTACCGAGATTAGCACAATTCCAACTTAGCAGATGTATTCTATTTGTCTATCTCAGAGATACTGAATTTTAATTACAGGATAGTAGTACAAAGGAGTTATTAATGATATGTTAATAGCTACATGTATATTTAAAGAGGATTCCATTATACTGGACTTCTGATATTAGCGATCAACAATTGACTATTATTATTTTTTTTAAGTCACCACCAACTTAAAATGTGTTCAATTTGCCTATCCGTCTATCCGTCTGTCCATCACACTTAAGTTTCAGTTTAGAAATGCTTTGACCAAATGATTCTATTATTGGTTTGTTTATATTATGTTACAGGTCAATTTTGTGATTTATGCTGGAATAACATCTTAGACGGGTGTGTGCCATAAAAAAATAAGAATTTTCTTACAATTGTTAGGGCCATATCACAAACAGGCTATTGTTAGGGCCATAAGCCAGGTTGGCCCAGTTATTGTAAACCCATGAAGTTCATCATCTGCTAACTTCCAAAAATTGATAATCAGATGATGAACTCGGAACAAAGTCCGACCAAATGCAATTATCTTTTTAAGTATCTACTTGTATGCAACATTTAAAAAAATCAACATACCCCCTACACCCTCCCCCCCCCTCCATTCCCAATGTTACATTATATATTACATTTATTGAACAATCTGAAGGAAAAAAAAACCGGACAAGACTTTGAGTGAAGCAAAGAATGAAGCCATATTCCAATTTGAAAATAAACACCCTCTACTTATGTATTTTTTTACATAAATTTCTATTTTTGCAGTTTTTAAGTGGATGTTGTTATGGATAATATGTGTTTCCGTGGTAACAATTGAAGTCAACAACACTTGACGATAGTAATTTAAAGTTTGAGTTGGCTTTTATGTATTTTCTTATTGGTTATAAAACAATTCAGGACATTTAAGCTCTAAAACTGCAATATTCTGCAAATAAAACTCTGTTTCCAAGGAAAAAATCGGTTGCTATGGTGATAAAACTAAAAAAAATCCCACGCATTTTTCTATTTAATTTGGTAAAGTAGTATCCAAACTTCATTACTACAGTGCTAACTATTCTGTACACATTTGCACTTTTTTAAAAAACACCTGAGAAAATTTGATAATTTCGAAAAAATCCCAATTTCAGAAATGTTGAAAATATGCATTTTTTCGCAAAATTTTTCAAAAAATATACAAACTTGGTTGACATGCAATCTTCACTAAAATGAAGCTTAAACCAAGTTGTATAAATATTACATATGAACATTAATGATAAATGCATGATTCTATTCATAATCAGGCTCTAAAATGTGGTGATTTAGCTGATTTTTTAATGATTTTACAATGCTTAACAACCCAAAAATAGTGTGTCTGTTACCATGGCAACCACTCATATTTTCACACTCAAAATTATTTTTTGAGCTTTATTCATTTATTGCTTCTATTAGTCCAATTATAGATAAAATCTGGAACCCCCCATATATCACATGTATATGGCACTCTGCCTGGTTCTTATAAAGAGCTGTACTTAAATAGTTACATAGTTTTACTGTCAGAGATTTCGAATGAGCTTGTAATAAATTATCTAACTTGTGCCGATTTGGCCAAGAACAGTAGAATAAAGGTAAAAATTCTATACGCACAGATCTATACGCTGGACATGATAAAACAAAATGATACTCGTCCTCTAAAACATTCATATTACAACACATACAAATTCTGTTTTCTCTTTGAGTATTTAGATAACGACCAACTTCAACATTTAATTTAAGTGTGCCGCTACGTAGTTTTGTTAATATAGATACATTACAATGAAAATCTAAGTATTTTTCAAAACCAAATTCTAGTTTATATCGTTTATAAATACAAAGTTTATTACATTCTTCTAAAGCTGTATTCCAGCTTTGTAAAAGTTGATCTTTAATACGTGTTTTTATACAATCAAATAATAATTTACTAGTATCTTGTGAAATCCATACATCATAAAATCCAAGGTTACATAACAATTTTTTTACGTTAGACGCCCAATTAATTTTACCATTATTTGCATCTTTGTACAAAAGTTTATAAACTTCATATACAATATGAGGTTTATTAGTTACAATATGAATCCAATATTTCAGGATTTTATATTTTCTCAAAATATGCAATGGCAGGTGCCCAAGTTCACCATATAAAAAATTTGTAGGGACTTTTTTACCAAGTTTCAAAATAAATCTACAAAATCTATTATATATAAGCTCTATATCACCAGCACGATGAAAACCCCATATTTCCGACCCATAACTTAAAACGGATCCAACCATACTATCGAATAGGAAAATTTGTTGTTCAGTAGTCACATATATTTGTTTCAATGAATTTATTAGTGAAGATAAAGCTCTTGATCCTTGTTGAGATAAACGCTTTAGTTTGTATAATATTTTTCATTTTTGTTTTATTTATATGAATCAATACTAGTTTATTATTCTGACTTGGTAAATGTTCTTAATGCTAAGTTTGATATGACATGTAATTAATGTCTTTCTTAATGGGTCTTAATCATGTTTATATAGCGGATTTATTTAATATTTCTAATATTAATCCAAATTTGACGCATTTGAGGATCTTTGAAGTTATGCTAAAATCTTATATTTTCAATGACTTGGTGGGATTTTGTTTCAATTCATCGCCCTTAATATTCACGAATTATATGTAATTGCAGGCACGTTAAAAGTAAGATCACAAAAATACTGAACTCCGATGTAAATTCCAAACAGAAAGTCCATAATCAAATGGCAAATTCAAAAGCTGAAACACATCAAACAAATGAATAACTACCGTCATATCCCTAACTTGGTAGTGTCATCAACGCGACAATTTCTAGTTGCTCTAAAATATTATCCTATTTTTAAGCCTGGTTGTATATTGTCCATTTTTTTATGCCGGAATATTTTTTTAACCTCTTATTAGTACTTTCTATTGGAACTAATGTCTAATGAGTCAGGCGTATAATTTTTGAAATCATGATTGTTTTATGATGTCTACCTACTACTATTATGTAAAGATAAATACAACTTTCATTGATGAGAGTATATATGTTTAAATTGTCATTTGTTTCGAGATATCTTATGCAACCTTTTTGTGTTTGTGATATCATATAATGTATATAATTCATCTCTTTTTGATCCTTTTTAATCGGTAGACGATACAGGCGGTATATCTTTATTGACATAATAATACCCGTACACCATGTTTACGTTTAGCCAAGTTTTGGTGATGGTTAATATCATTGGTTGAAGATAGGCGTTGGTATACTAACATTGGTCCAACGTTTGTTTAAAGGTTGAAGTGTAGGTCGAATTTAGGCGTTGACGTATTAACTTTGGCCCAACATTTTCCCCGATACTCGAGCTGATGAATTATCTTTCTGGTGATCTATATTTCAGAGTGGAAACTCTGTAGTCCCACTGTCTGAAGTATTTAATTGCCGAAGATATAAAAACTGTGTGAACATAAAAAAGTAAAAAAATAACAAAAATACCGAAATCCGAGGAAACTTCAAAACGGAATTTTTAAGGTCCGTTATCAAATGGCAAAATCAAAAGCTCAAACACATCAAACGAATAGATAGCAACTATCATATTCCTTACTTGATACATGGATCTTTTTATGAAGAGAACGATGGATTAAACCTAGTTTTGTAGCTAGCTAAACCTCTCACTCACAAATATATATCAGTAGAGCAACGTTACGTGCGATGACATCTTGGACTCAACGATATCATGACATTGCCATACGTCTCTCTTCATGATCTGTTGTTGAAGTTAATTATGGGAAACGCTATGTTAAAGGGGCACTAGCTGCCAAATTCCTGTTCACCGATTTGACTCAAATTCTCATATTTTATTTATAACAATGAATTTTTTTTTTTCCAAACTATCAAAAATATGAAATAAACAATTTACAGGAGATGGTCTCAATAAGATGTAGCTTCGTTTCGTTTGAAATTTAGCCAAGACGCCATCTAATTAACTATCGAGTTGACCTTCTATGACCATATAAGCGATGTTAACATAAACATAGATATAAATAGATTAAGCATCTCGTGCAATTGGAATTTTATAGTTTTATTAAACTTTGTATTATAGATTGAAAATTCATGTTTATCGTCGTGCTTACCTTTAAAAGAATAATTTGTGTGGATCGAATCAGTTAATCAAATTATTCACCTTTGTTTCACTTTCAATGTTGACATTCTTTTCCTTTACATACCAGTACACGGATAATACATGCGTTATTCTATCACTTTCTGCAGGGTTAAATTAGAGTTCACATGCATACGGATTTAATGAGGTCGAATTAGTCACTTGCAAGTGAATAATTCATTTTCAATGTTGATTAGCTTAATTTGACAAAATTGAAAAATTTTAGCTGATAAAAGAAAATTATTATTTCACTATTTCACTTCCATTAATGATTGAACAAAAAAAATCATACTTTTGAATTTTTATATATCTAAAAGCTAGTGACCCTTCAATGTAATAACTATACCAGCTAATTTTTGTTTTGTTAAAATATTTTTTGTTTATTCTATGCATCTCTGTGCTGTTGTTTAACATTTTGCTTTAATTTATTATATCGCTTGAATTTAATTTCCTTAAAGGGACAATGAGATGGAATTTATTTAGTTTCACTTTAAAAACAAGCATATTGAGTGTAGTGTTACAAAGTATTGAACGGAACGGATATGATCTCTGCGCCGGAGATTGGCAATATCATTGATAATGTGACAACGCTCCACCAGATACAAAATGTCCACCAGAGAGACAAACTGTCCTCATATGTTACTCTATTTTTGCTCTATAAAGACAATCGGATTTGTATTACGTTTGAATTATGTCATTGCACCACTTCTTAAGAACACGTTAATGCATTGTAATGTTGCTTTAGTGTTTTTCTTTTGTAAGATTTAAAAGGCAACAAAAAGTAAATTACAAGATGTCAATGAGTGATTTTTTCCAAAACAAAATGTCAATCAGTAGATCCTATACCCATTTGGTATAAAATGTCGTAAACAATGCCAAGATATAAATCTCGATATGATTGAGAACCATTCATGTTTACACCTTCATATTAATTGGTAAATATTAGAATCAAAATGTTAGTACCGATAAAGACAATATTCAATAAGATTTTGCTGCATTGAATAAGTTTACCCTCTAAGATTGTTCCAGGTATTCAAAGAATTTGAATTTGAATTTGATATCCCAATTGCGTTTTAAGGTTTATACAGGTATAGCCAAAGTTCCGAACCCAATCTTTGTAACAGCATTATCGTTGGTTAGAGAATGATGACTGCTTATATTGTTTGTATTCATGTCCAATGGCAAGAGGCTGTAATATTAAGTAATTTTCGGTTGTATCTGTCTGCTTTTTTTGTTGTTGTTGTTGATTATTTTAGCATAAGTTGTTTTTTCGTTTTTTGAATTGTTTCTCATTTTGTTATTCCAATTGTAATTGCTAGAAAACCACTTTGATCTGAAACGATCATTTTGATCTGAACTGACCTTAGTTGACTAAACAATGAAATTATAAGTCTTTATCAACTCATTCAGTCCATTTTCAGACTTTCTACTGCATTAAATTCATGACTATTGAGACTACTGTGGCTTCAATTATTTTTGTAGATTAAGGAAAATAACATGACCTGTTGATACAATTTGTAATGTTTTTTTGTCATTTACTGTTTACTTATTCAATGTTATATGTCGTCTCTCTATTTTTAATACATACCAGCTTTGACAATTGTTTGGCATGACTTTAAATTTCAACTCCTGTTATCGTGTTATGAACACCAAAAAAATATCTTTCATAAAAAATATCTCTGTTCTCCATTACTGTATACAATATTATTCTATTATTATTGTTTTCCCGTTTGAATGGTTTTACACTAGTAATTTTTAGGGCCCTTTATAGCTTGCTGTTCGCTGTGAGTCAAGTCTCCGTGTTGAAGACCGTACTTTGACCTATAATAGTTTACTTTTACAAATTGTGACTTGGATTGAGAGTTGTCTCATTGGCACTCATGCCAATCTTCTTATATCTATGTGCATATTTAATTCGGGGTTTTGACAAACTTTGCACACAAGTATAACGTAAATTTATTGTTCGTTGAACACTTAATTCCGTGTTTCACCTGTTCCCACGAAATCCTTGAAAATTGATATCCAATAGTTTTATCTTGCAACCAATTAAGATCTTATCAGACTATGTTCAGAGTTTTCAGTAGTTGTTATTTACCCGAATACATAAACATCCTAATGAATTGTCTAGAAAGCTACGGAAAGAGTACTGAAATAACCACAAGCAAATTATCTTATCAGAACCAAATTCAATGCTCTGCAACTTTGTAATTGTTTGGCTTTTTAAATATTTTGATCTGAGCGTCACTGATGAGTCTTATGTAAACGAAACGAGTGTCTGGCGTATTAAATTATAAGCCTGGTACCTTTGATAACTATTTACCTCAGTGGATAAGTCAGACAATTGACCAAAAGACTGAACATGACCGTTTGTGGTGGATGGTACTTTTGATGTCTTTCACCTCCTTTTTAAGACTCATTTTGTTTTACTAGTGAACTAATCACCACATGAATGTGTTATAAACATAGTGACCATGACCATGATGACATGTTGACAGGATATATATCCTCTGCTGTGTAAAATATGATGATGGTGAATGACTGAAAATTAAGACAACAATGCACAAAAGACTAACTGACGTAGATACTATATAAGCAACTAAAGGTCACCGGACCGTATTCAACAATAAACGAAATCACAACTAAATTAAAGAACGAACTGTAAATTACTTTACTCATCAGATAACATTCGTATGTATGCATTTGACCCTCAAATTATTTCATGATAATATTCTGTAGGGTAAAAGATTGCAAATTTTGAACCAGGAACATGACAAATCAAGTAAAAATTCAAAGCTGAAGAAGAGAAGAAGTGGAATTTATGACCTAAACGTAATTCTTTTATTCATCTATCTAACTGTATATAACATACGACATGGTGGGATCATCATGAACATGACTGGTGTCATTAAATAAAGGGCATTTCAAATTCCACAAGCTGCGCATTGGTTTGAGTTTATTTCTGCTCCAAGTTATTGTTTTTATATTATATATATATCTAATGTTTTCCCTCACATTGTTTACTTTTTGTTTTGACATTTGTCATTTGTAATGTGTTTTTTTTTATTCGTTTTTATACGACCGCAAAATTTGAAAAAATTTTCGTCGTATATTGCTATCACGTTGGCGTCGTCGTCTGCGTCGTCGTCGTCCGAATACTTTTAGTTTTCGCACTCTAACTTTAGTAAAAGTGAATAGAAATCTATGAAATTTTAACACAAGGTTTATGACCACAAAAGGAAGGTTGGGATTGATTTTGGGAGTTTTGGTTCAAACAGTTTAGGAATTAGGGGCCAAAAAAGGGCCCAAATAAGCATTATTCTTGGTTTTCGCACAATAACTTTAGTTTAAGTATATAGAAACCAATGAAATTTAAACACAATGTTTATGACCACAAAAGGAAGGTTGGTATTGATTTTGGGAGTTTAGGTCCCAACAGTTTAGGAATTAGGGGCCAAAAAGGGACCCAAATAAGCATTTTTTTTGGTTTTCGCACAATAACTTTAGTATAAGTAAATAGAAATCTATGAAATTTAAACACAAGGTTTATGACCATAAAAGGAAGGTTGGTATTGATTTTGGGAGTTTTGGTCCCAACAGTTTAGGAATAAAGGGCCCAAAGGGTCCAGATTTAAACTTTGTTTGATTTTATCAAAAATTGAATAATTGGGGTTCTTTGATATGCCGAATCTAACTGTGTATGTAGATTCTTAATTTTTGGTCCCGTTTTCAAATTGGTCTACATTAAGGTCCAAAGGGTCCAAAATTAAACTTAGTTTGATTTTAACAAAAATTGAATCCTTGGGGTTCTTTGATATGCTGAATCTAAAAATGTACTTAAATTTTTTATTATTGGCCCAGTTTTCAAGTTGGTCCAAATCGGGGTCCAAATTAAACTTTGTTTGATTTCATCAAAAATTGAATAATTGGGGTTCTTTGATATGCCAAATCTAACTGTGTATGTAGATTCTTAATTTTTGGTCCCGTTTTAAAATTGGTTTACATTAACGTCCAAAGGGTCCAAAATTAAACTAAGTTTGATTTTAACAAAAATTGAATTATTGGGCCTCTGTGATATGCTGAATCTAAACATGTACTTAGATTTTTGATTATGGGCCCAGTTTTCAAGTTGGTCCAAATCAGGATCCAAAATTATTATATAAAGTATTGTGCAATAGCAAGAAATTTTCAATTGCACAGTATTCAGCAATAGCAAGAAATCTTCAATTGCACAGTATTGTGCAATAGCAAGAAATCTTCAATTGCACAGTATTGTGCAATAGCAAATATTTTCAATTGCACAGTATTCCACAATAGCAAGAAATATCTAATTGCACAATATTGTGCATTAGCAAGAAATTCCAATTGGATTTCAATTGGAGTTATCTTTCTTTGTCCAGAATAGTAGTTGAATCAACTTAAATCATTGTTTTATACAATATACAATGTATATTCACTTTTACTACCAACTGATAGATTAAAACAATCTTTACCATTCAGTGATAACAAGCACTTTTTTTACATTTTAATATTTTATGATGTATTTAAATGAGTAGTTATTGTTGCAAACTTCATTAGAAATTTGAATTGAGATCAGTTTTGAAATAAGGGAAAGGGGGATGTGAAAAAAAAATTGGAGGGTCAATTTCAGATTTCATAAATAAAAAAATTTTTTTTTGAGAGGATTAATATTCAACAGCATAATGAATTGCTCAAAGGCAAACATTTTTTTTAAGTTCATTAGACCACATTCATTCTGTGTCAGAAACCTATGCTGTGTCAACTATTTAATCACAATCCAAATTTAGAGCTGAATCCAGCTTGAATGTTGTGTCCATACTTGCCCCAACCGTTCAGGGTTCAACCTCTGCGGTCGTATAAAGCTGCGCCCTGCGGAGCATCTGGTTACCAAGATAGATTCACAGCATTTATAACGAATGTAAATTGTTAACCATTTATAAATTATAGAAACGCCATATAACATAAAATGTATCAAACGCAGGTCATCATAAAACATGATTGATGTTTTTACAGCAGTTTTTTAGTTTAACGTATGAAAGATATACCTTAAATGCACACAGCCCTTCAAATTTAACAATGGAACGTGTATGTATGAACGGAACGAAATATCAATATCTTGAAGTTGTACTTCCGTGTTATTTCTACTGTACAGTAAACTAAAACATATCAAGTCTGGTTACTGCGAACTGAGATTTACGTACCTTTGAACTGAAATTATTCATGCATTATGGCAATGATTTCTTTCCATGATTATGATGATAGTAAAAAATGTATAAATAAACTTTAGAGACCAAGCAATCATTGTTATATTGATACACATATGTTTTATTTGACCCATGAAATGCAGTACTTTAAAGCACGTGTATCCATGCCAAACCGTCTAATTTTATATCTTTTGCTGATTTCCTTTTAACTTTCTCGCCTATATCCTTTCCTTTAAAGGCTGCACTGTGATGAGATAATCTTCGCTTTCCAGATTTAACTTCACTGGCAATAATTCTAGATGCTATCATGGATGATTGATACTTAACATCTAGGATGTCTTTATACACAACTTCAACTTTAGAATTAACAGGCGTCTTTGGTCTTACACATATTACAGATGATGATCGACTTGATTGCATATTTATAGGATATGCCGAAGATGGTCTATTTTCCTTGTTCCTTTCATCTTTTGTATATATATTTGTAAATTGCATACGTCCATTCGATGTTTTATTGTTAATGAATGCTGTACTGATCCGTCTGTCTGAATTTTCCTTGTATGATTTGTTAGGTTTTTTTTCAGAAGAGCTTGGTATTCTAAATTTTTCTGTTTGCTCCATTTTTCTTTCGCAGAAATAATTGACATGTCGACTTATTGAAGTCAAGTCTATCAAAAGAATACACACGGGAACTAACACCAATATAGCCAAACCAAACACTCCCAAACCCTTTGCTGAAGGACGTTCATCACTGACAGATATTAATTTTCTTTTACTTTTTGATGTTTTGGTCTTGTCTATTGTCAATTCTTTTTTCATTATTTCAATTTTCTGGTCAATCGTTAGAGGTGGACCTGTAGTGTCCTCTGACCGTTGGCATGGACATTCGCAATTACCTTCCGTTGTTGTCAGAAACATGCCTAAAGTTTTACAAAGAATCAAATTAAATGTGATATAATATACGATCAACATGTAAAATATCTATCATTACTTTTGCACCAAAATGGATAGGTTCAGATTTTCGATGTTGTAGTGTTGACATGGTCCTGAGAATAATGATATATCAAATGCATTATAAAAATTATATAAAGAGATGGCGTTAACGCTAAACAACAGACGAAAGGTGGGATATTTTAAAAAATATATACCGAACACTTTAATCAAAATAAATATTTAGCAGCATAAGTTAAACTATATTGCGGTATTCTTCAAAGGCGACAGAATGGGAAGATACTAGGGCTTGCTGCAAGCAATACTGGCACAAGTGGTTTTTATTTCTACGAGTAGAAACCAGGAAAATGCCCTTATTGGGAGTTTTAACTTCTCGAAACTATCACAACAGTGTCAAAACTACTGTATAACATGTTTTTATGTATATAACTATGATTATCAAATAACAGTACTTCTTCTACTGTAAAATTAGGTTACCTTCTAAATAGAGTTGCATGTCAAATTGAACAGTTTGTACTAACTGGTTAATCGTATAGGGAAAACGGTAGTATTTAATTTTCCCAGCATTAGGTTGGCCTTTTGTGTACCCCAGACAGGTGAAGGAAGTCAAATTAGGAGCGCTGTGATTGGATGTAAGGGTACAATATATTTTTTATTTATCAATGAATAACTGCAGTGTGTATATTTACAATATAAATTTTAAAACCTTTTAAAATATTTTCTAGAGAATTATTCGAAAAGACTTGCAAAATTTCATAAATTTGGTACAAAATGACGGTGGGCATGGATAACATAAACAAGCTCCGTTGGAAGTTGGTCATGATACTATTTGGCTTTAATTTTTAAAACAGAGTAATAAAGTACTAACACAACATATAACTGTTTTATCCAGGTTTTTATCTTAAAAAGTGGTAAATTTAGAAAATGTTAACATTGTCGCCAATGGCAGAATAAATAGTACCGTTTTCCCTATAATCAGTTGGCCTATTAACTAGTTAATCTATAGTTCATTTAATGTTGAAAGACCTTATTTACAATACTCTACAAATGTACGTTTTTATGGTACGATAAAACTTATATTTATCCTTGAACATGATGAGGTTAGGCTTTGAGCATTCCTGTTCATTTTTACTTTAAAATAATCCAATATTACTATATCTACATGTAATATGGCGTTTATAATAGCAATGTCTAAAACCTTTGCTTGTTTAATTTCTCTCATGGCTCAGAAATTTCTGTGGGATTTTAAATTTAAGATGAATATGCGTGTAATACCACCAATTGTAAATTTATATTCCATTCACATAATTTGCATTCACTATTTTTGAGTCGACATTTCGTTTAAAGTATGACACAGTTTTGGTCGATTGATGTGGCATATCAAGATGTAGTTTTACGCGATATTAAACCAAAAATGAATTAATAAAGTGCATCGGAAAATTTATTCAGCTTACAACTGTTTAAAATACATGTTTGCTATTTATGTGTACTTAAAATCTTGCACCGAACTGATAGCCAAGTTGTCTTTGTGCTAATTAAATGTGTAAAATCAGAATGTTTCAAGGTTAACCTTGTTAACAATAATAGCAATCTAAACACTGGTCAATTAATCTGTCATGTCAAATACCACGACGATCATTAAAAAAATGCAATTAGATTTGTTGATGAATTCAATATATATATATCAAATCTATTAAAATTGAAAACGGTCCAGTTTACTGGTTTTCTATGTTTGTATTCGCCATTCGATCCATCCGACAGTTAACAGGTTAACCGTTGACAAAACTACTTCTTACAACTTTTGTATTGATATTTTTATCGCATACGTATTTTGTTTCATTCCAATTAACTATTTGATTGTAATGCATAGGATGTGTTGTCTTACCAGAAAGAGTTGTAGACAGGTTTGGTGACTTACAGGTACTGTTGGGCGTGGTACTTAAATCATTAAATAGTCCCAAATCGAGCGTATCTGAAAAAAAAATCATGTTATTTTTATTTAAAATATGTATTTTAGCCCGATGTTTTCTTAAGTCTCCGTATTTCATTCATTCGGACATCCGTATATTTCATTACGTTCATGGTATTTTCCCAAAATTAATTGTATGTTCTATTGTAAACCAATTTAAAAAAATCCTATCAAGCAGATTAGGGAATATTAAATATTATAAATGAAACCCTCAAACATTTTCTATTAATTGTAGCTGAAATTTTTTTCTAGCATTTTATTTTCATGATTTCTCATGGTTTTAGTGCAGTTTGATGTTATCATTGCTATAAATTTTTCTTTCGGATTTTGGTTGTTTCTTAGTGGTTTTTTTCCCCGTTAAGTTCGTGGCTTTGTCTGAATTATACTAAATTCTACTAAAAAAAGGAATTTAAATGGTATTTGGAGGAAAAGATTAAAAAAAATGACAGTTTAAGATGTTGATTACATATTAAAGTTCGAAATTTACAGCTATTTTATTTATAACATGAATTATGCAGATAAAAGTTATATAACTTATCACAGCGTAATCACTTATTGTATATCTTAAAATAACGTTCTTTTCCGTACGGACATCCCTCGTATAACCGGCTTGCAATTTTAGAGTTATCGTTCAAGTTTTGATCCATGAACAATAATGCCTGATTTATTTTGTTAACATGCAGACATTTACAAACCGTATTCAAATTAAGATTTAATGTTTGGAATCAGAGTAGTGTGCTCTAGAATATAGCAAAATGTTAGTTCACTGATCACTATTGAGTATTTAACATACCGGATATATTTTGACACCGTTTAAGAGGCGCATCTACTGCAGGTTTATAACATATTGAAAAAGACTGTGTAACGAATACAACAGCTGGATCCATATACACGTGGCAAATTGATTGATTCCCAAAGTTTATGGCACGAGCTCTACATGCCGCAAAATCAGTTACTTCTCCAATGGCAAATAAAATTGTACATGCTGTAGTGCATTGAGAGACAGGCATAATAATGAGGAATTCCTCACAGGTCTGATAGATACATTCATTCTCTGAAAAAAAGATAAATAGGTTTACACGACAACATATATTGTATTATTGTTTTTTTTTAAAGAAGGGTTGACTTTAAAATGATTAGGTCGGTACATATGTTTTTTCAAACCATAGTCAAAATCAATTGTGACAAAGTTTTCCACGATAATCAGAAAATATAAACGAAATAATCCTTGTGTCTATGAACATAGTCTATAATAAATGAGCTATTTCATGAAGCCATTTGTTTGGAATTGTTTGACAACACATAGTTAGGTTATACAGTACGATAGTCAGTTAACTATTGTATGTTATTTTGAAAAGACTAAAAGTATGTAGCGTCAACTGGCTATTTGCAATAATTTATGAAACTATGCATGCACACTTCGCAACCATTTAATGTCAAATAAACTATCAATTCACATGTTTGGTATTTCAGCTTCAAGGAAATACATGCGTTGTTGACATTTTTTCCCCAACTCATTTTATTCATTTGATCAAATATCATTATGCATATCGATGAAGAATTTAAAGTCGCTTCACGGCAAAGAAAGTGAAGCATATTTCTATCTTTGATTAATGCGATGCTCAATTCCATATTTATAAGAATTAGCGACTCGCGGATACTTGGGCTCATTTTGAATTTTCTTCCTTTAACCTAAAACAAATTATGTACTTACCCCAAACACAAATAAATCTATTTTGTTCCTGGCATGCTATTGATAGCCATAGTATGTATGTGACTGTTGTTAATGGATGAAAGTCGACATCAAATCCCAAACACTGGTAATATTCAGGAATATATGAAGGTCTGTAGATTGTCCATTCTACCCAATCAGCAACACGACAATCATCCCAATACAGTTCGGAGAGATTTGCAGGGTTAGTTGAATGCAGCCCGAACCAGAATCTTGGATTGTCTCTGTGTGGTACTGTGGTTGTTAAGTCACTAAGAAATTAAATGGAAGTAAAGTGAGAGCTTTAAAAACATGGAGTAATTTTACTAACGTATAATACATTTGTACACGGCGATGAACCTTTTTTTTTCAAGCGTCCTTTGAAGACAAAACGCGGGTCTGATGAAAAAAATATTAGTCAGTATAAGTCAGGTATCTTTGATAATTATTTTTACTTATAGCTCCCTTAAAATGAAAAACCTTTCGAAGAATTGTTAATGTGATAGAAATCGCAAACCAGGCAAAGTCGTATTTTTCGGGAGATGTTTGCCCAATACGATTGTTCTGTAGGAAATTAAAAACATTAGAATGTAAAGTTTACAATGAAATAAAAATGAAGTCGTAATCTTCACTTAATTTAACTTTCTATATGTAAGTTAAAAAAAATAAGTAGCAGAGATAAATGTAGCAAGAAAATGCCTGAACCAAGTCAGGAATAATTATGACAGTTGTTTTCAAATCGTTAAATGTGTTTGAGCTTTTCATTCCATTTAGAATTTTCTTCGGAGTTCAGTATTTTTGTCATTTTGTTGGAACTCATAATTCAAAGTTAAGTCGGATTTTTGTGGTGACCATTATCACCTTTTTTTAATGACACTGTTAATATTGCGCCACGTGCAGCTAAATGTACGCATCTGGCTTCTTCTAATACTACGAAATCCCTTGTAATGAACCCTCATCGAAACTTAAGGTTGTTAAACACCTTCGTAGTTATACTTAAACGAATACAGAAATAAGTTGGCAACACTATTTACAAGATTTGGATACAAACTTTTGTCAAAAATGCCCGCCAAATGTACATATATGTTGTTGGTAAATAAAATAAATTATTATACCTCAGTTATCATTTTCTATATAAAATAAGTACACAATATTTTCACTATTTTGCAAAAAAACAAGCTTTGAACTATTGGACCGGTAAAAAATTTCAAACTAATAGGACCTGGGTGAAACTGTTTAACCGCAAGCGTCATTATATTCGCGGAATTTTAAATGCAGCTACGCGATTGGAGGATTTTGAAAATAACACGAAAGTAACGACGTCGTGTCTACCCATTGTATACGTATCTAGTATAGGGTTGACATCAGTGCAAGACGTAACCTTAGCATTTGAACATATCTATGAAGTAAATGTTATGGTTTGATTTCTTCTTTTTAATATTACGATAGTTGATTTATCACCGCCATTTATTGTCTGTTATCTTTTTCGTTATCATAAAACACTTACTGACTGGATATTCGAGGAATAGTAAGTTTATTGTCCCTCGGATACAACTATTGCCCTCGGCTAACCCTCAGGACAATAGTTGCTCCTAGGGATAATAAACTTACTATCCTACTCATACCCAGTCAATAAGTAAACACCATCACGATGATGTGAGTAACTAAGAAACTATTTTGAATCAAAACAGTTTTTAACAAAGTGTTATTTACCCATTAAAACAGAGATCTTGTATCTATGTAAGTCATTATATCCATATATGCATATATAAAGAAGTTGTAATAAGTGTTTTAAATTGTCTTGAGTCTAGTTTAGAATGGCGAATACCTGTAGAGTGGTATATTCATACTACTATGACTTAGATTGTGCAGATATTCGTCCTTTTTTGTTAGACTGTCCCTCTGGTATCTTTCGTCTCACTTTTACAGGAAATTTGAAGTTTCGATGTCATTAATGATTGAATAGTAATTTAAAACAGTATACGACAACATTTTCTCGTTTTGAGATTTCACTAGAGTGAAAAACACTCATTTAATGCAATAAGAAGCACGGCTGTTTTCCTGTTGCAACCATAAATTGATAGATCATTGCAAAGATTCAGTTCCCAAACTGCCTTCCTACAATTTCTCCAAGATCGTTCATTTGATATTATATACACCATTAATTACAAATCGAGTTTAGTTTTACCATGAGGAGAATATTTTCAGGTGTTAGTTTTGTCCTTTTTTTATGACTTTAAAAGGACAGTCTATATGAGTCATTGGATAAAAGTCCCTTTTATTAATACATCTGATGTTTAAGTGTCAAATCTCATATGTTGTATGTAAAAAAAGATGTGGTATTATTGCCAATGAGTCAAATCTCCACAACAGACAATCATGACACAGAAATTAACAACTATAGGTCACCGTACGGCCTTCAACAATGTATATGATTGACGATTGTTGACCTTCAGCTTTTTGTGTCAAATTGGTAAGGCCGCATAGACGCACGCGGATTCGATCAATTGGTTAGAACCTATATAAAACAGACATTAAGTGTTTGGCGTTCGTTTGTGAGTACAATGGGATGAAGAACATTATTGAAAATTATTTACTGCCAGTAAATAATTTTCAATAATGTTCTTCATTGTCTGCTTTCCAATAATTAAATACTCTGTACGAAAAGAGGGGGGAAACAACAACACATACTGATTACCTAATTATTAATTTGGATTCAAAGTTTTGTTGTCATGTCAGTAGTTAAAATAAGACAAAACAGAATCAGGAAATTTACAGCAATTCAATATCTACTTTGCATATTTGAAATGGTTTTCAATATTGTAGATATTTTGAATTATTTTGTTATCAGATGGGAAAATATGTTTCATTTAACAAATATTTGTCAATTTTATTTTATTTTTCTCTTATTGTAAATGCTTAATGCACAACTGAATTACTACATTAAATTTAATGAGTGTTTAATCACCGTACATTAATTGAAAAAATATTAGTTTGCACTGAATTTTATTTAACAAACTCAAATTAATAGATTTTCTATTTAAGTGCACCAAACAATAACTGCTTCGTGTTTATTTTTTGTAGCAGAGAAATTATAGCAAATAGATATGGAAATCTTTAATATAAGACAAACGTGCTTATCGTAGCATTAAGATCATGCATAATTTAATACTCAGATATGGAAAATCAATATATAGAATTGAAACCTAACAGGAAAATACAGATTATTTTATCATGTTATGGGCCGAAATCGTATTCTTTGATTTAATTAAAGATGTACAATGGTATTAAAATGGTTCGAATTTCAAATTTCTAACAAAACTGACTCCGAACAAAAGATACAATAAGCCGATATGATATCAAATAATAGTTTTGATATCATCATCAGGTTGAACATTTTAGTCCATGTCAATAAGATGCATTTAGTTTGCATTGCTGTTCCAGCTGTTGGTTTTTTATGAATTTCTTCTCTTATGTATTGTTTACATTTATAGTCTTTTTCTTATCCTGATATAACAATGAGAATAATTGGAACTTAGAAGAAATGTATATAAATAAAGGCAACAGTAGTATACCGCTGTTCAAAACTCATAAATCCATGGACAAAAAACAAAATCGGGGTAACAAACTAAAACCGAGGGAAACGCATTAAATATAAGAGGAGAACAACGACATAACACCATATATATTCATACAATGAACGCATCTTGTTCAGTCCCATAAATCATTTAGTTTCTTTTACCAAACGTATGATACGGATCCCCATAGGCAAGGCACATCGAAACATGAAATGAAACGTTTCATACCGATTCCCACCGGTACGAAACGTAAAAACAAGAAGAGAAAACATTTGGGAGCATCAAAAACAATCATACATGCATAAGCTTATCAGTGAACAACAAGGCACCATTTCCTAAGGAAACTAAAGCCTTAGTTAGAGTATATTCATATAAAACAATGCAGCATTCCGTTTCATTATAACAGCAGTATTCGCTGTATAGATTGTATCACAGGTGACGGACATTGCACAAGCTTCAATCAGAATCGACAACATGTTCTAGTTAGACCGATCCAATTCAGCACAACAAGTGTTTATAAAACAGTCGTAAGCGTGGACAGCGGTATCATAATCAACATTGCACAAAGCTTTGACATTTCTTTATGAGTTAGCTGCATTTTCGTAACATACAGCCGAAAGTTTGAAAGGTCAAAAAGAAATCAGAAAAAGATTGTAATAGCAAGATCGTAATAATCATATGGATCAGTTGAAAATCATAGGTAAACTATTGAAAGACATCGGTATATTCATCACATCAAAAATGTTTCAACTTAATAAAAATCGTTTCACTTCCAATACAAATGGCTTACACCCGACTGAATTTTATGCAACAAATTTCTGGGCTTTAATATGATATTTTTAGAATATCAGCCATGTTGTGACCATTTATTTACATAAAAAATTGTATATACTTACAACATTGATATCCAGAACTGCCATACATTGTCATTTGGCATTGACAACATAGTGTTGTTATTAGCGTAGCAGATAGCTTTAGCGTCGTTCCAGGTTTTCTTTTCATTGTAAACAGTGTAAACAACGGGATGCTGAGAACCCCATTCTCCATTACAGCACGGCCATTCTGTACAAATATTTTATTTATTAGTTGTCTGTAAATATCATTTAAAGAATTTAAAAATGGCTTGAGATGGATTTTCTTTTTATCTTTGCTTGGAGAAAGAAAACAAAATTCGGTGACATTAATTTTTCGTTGTATTTTCTTAAAACATGTTATAAAACGTATCTTCTCATATTTTATTTCAAAAATTTATTACATAGATTTCTTTTTATACCCATACATGCTTTTTGGAAAGTTTGCTATAGCTTGCTATTGCTACTTTCCTTAGGCGTCGGCCTCAACTTCCGGTGAGACAGACTATCCCAATGTTCTGCTCCAAGATAATGTAGTACTAGTGCTAGTGTTCGACTTCTGATTCTTGGATACTTTGAGTTGCTACTCTTTTGAAAAGATTACAGCTTGAATAAAATAAGGAATGAATGTTCAACGACAATTCAGATGAATTTAGCTTCATATTGAAAATAAGTATCACAAACACTACTTTGCGGATCGGCCATTGGCTGAAGAGAAAATCAAAGAAATCTACGCGAGACGGCGTTTCATTCATGAATATTTCATGAATGAACATTTTCCCGCACTATTTTTTACTATGTACGATATTTACAACTGTTTATTATTGAATAAGTAAAAGCCCGAGTGCATCGAAAGAGTCCGGTATGCGAGAACAAGTTAATATTTGACAAAATTGTCGGATAATTGACAAGTGATAATGGTTTGATTTATTTTAACAATACACAGGTGATAGAATATAAAATAATCGATAATTATATGGCTTATGTCTCACGCCAAGGACGATTAAAGGTAAATACCGGCTTATAGAAATAAATAGAAAAGTGCATTGTTTTTGTCAAACTGACATGGATCTGAAAGTTTTGATGCCAAAAATCATTTGAAAACTTTTAATTCGTTAAGTACTAACTGTTTCACATTCCAATGTGGATATAAGTACCTTCACTCGTTCAGCATGTTCAACTGGATCATATGGACAACAGAAAAAACATTGTCTTAATGACAATTAGTATCATAGCATCCGTATAATTTAAAAACAACTGAGTCATCAACTACTTCTAAGAATATTATAGTTCAGTGTATCAAGACCGAGATCAAGCTTAAGACAAGTGCTGTAGAAATTATTATAATGATTTAATAACATTTGTCCATGTACTAGCAAAATGACTTTCTTAGTGCTTAACAATGCAGTGGCGGATCCAGAACTTTTTATCCTCACTTTATTCCTGGGGCAGTATGATTTTTTAAGATTGACCTATAATTAATAATGTGTCCCCACAGAGGCAATGATTAAATAAATGGCTTAAAACAAAAATCTCAAATGTCATTGCCTCAATGGCAATTACGCAGCAGCAACTAAAATGTGTTTCAGGGTTATAAGCATGTGTACCTCAGTTCAACATTGTATGAATCTAGTATATATAAACTTTTTTATTCCTGAGGTCATACTACTATTGTTATGCCCCCACCATATTGAGTTTTATCCTTGTTTTTTTCTGTAAGTATGTACGTCTCTTACTTGTACGTACGTCCATACACCCCAAAATTGATTTCTGTTCTCTTACTTTAGTTTGCCTGAACCAAATTTTATGAAACTTATACGCAACCACAAAACACAAGTCAAGTTTGAATTTTGTTGGCGTCACTTTTACCATTCTAGATGTAAAGGGGTGAAATTTTCAGTATGCCCTATCAAGTATATATACCTTTATATATAAAACATACATAAAAACGGTCTTTAGATTTAGAAGTATAGATATATAAGAATGTGTCCCCAGTACACGCATGCCCCATCTGCACTATCATTTTCTATGTTCAGTGGACCGTGAAAATGGAGTAAAAACTCTAATTTGGCATTAAAATTAGAAAGATTATATCATAGGGAACAACTATAATACTAAAATGACGAGGTCCAATTTATCAGCCGTCATGGGGTAAAAACGACAAATCAAAGAATTTAATTTTATATATATCTAATATAGGACAATGGTGTTGATTAAAAAAAATTACAGCACTCTTCCACATAATTAATATTCACCTGTTACCTATTACTTATCGGTACGTTTCTCATCTGACAGGCGCACCACCAAACAGTGTATTTCGGATTTTGCCATGTACACGGGTCATAGTCACAGGGTTGACACTACTAAATTCAATCATTGTCAAATTGGTCCCTATTGTAGTATTTTAAGCAGTAAGACTTTCTAAGATGACAATACGAGTACTAAAAATCTGGACTTAAAATAAGAATCAAATAAGGCGTATAGGTACAGTTTTCAATTTGTTAGCGGGCATGACATTAAACAGCGAATCAAAGAATTCAACTTTATTTATAACTAAATTAATAAATATAGGACCATGCTGTTGATTAAAAAATACTCCATTACCAGGACCTTTTTGTTTTCAATTAATATTACCAATAATTGATAAGTTCCAGGTCGACTGGTTCAAACAGACAGATTTTGAAAGCAGAGAACACTGTGCATCTTATAATCGGCATGACTTTATCAGATGGCAATCCCAATACTAAAATAAGGCGTAGGCATAGTTATATACTTTAATTCAGTCACAGACCCGCGATATCACGGGTGTGTTCTAGTGTGTACTAAGTTTCAAATTAATTGGACTTCAACTTCATCAAAAGGTATCTTGACCAAAAACTTTAACCTGAATGGGACAGACGAACGGACGGAAGGACGGACGGACGAAGGGACGCACAGACCAGAAAACATAATGCCCATAAATGGGGCATAAAAAGTGATTTTTGGAAATTGCTGGCGAGACAATGGTTTAGTTTGAAAAATCAAAACAGGTATTTGAATACATATTTAAAATAATACACGTCAATAACCTATTTGAAATAATACACATATACAGTTGCAAACTTTCCAGAGGTGCTATCCAGCACTTTGATTTTCATGAACTATCTAAGCAAATTAGGGCAATTTTGAACGGTCCGTAGCTTAAAACATTGCACGGTGACTCATACTTTTTTTTATTATATTTAGAAAAAGCATAGACATATTGGCAAAGTATAAGAAAACCCTATCTGAGGAAAAATATACCGATGATAAAATATCAATCACAAAATATTCTAGACTAAAGGCCACGAACATAAAACAAAAGTGAAAAAAGTCAACTGTCTAAATTCAGCCTTTCGTGTATGAGTTGCAGCCTTACATTGTAGTTCGAAAACAATTCCATGTTATATAATCAACTTGAACGTACGAATATATTATATCTTATCATATACAATATAACATATGAATTTTACTGTATAATAATAGCATTAAATTAACGTAAATTCCACATTTTTCGAATTGGTGCTTAGCGAGCTGATGTGAAAAGTTTATCATATGCTTCGATTGTTATAACTTGCCTTTCTGTAACGTTATCGCATGGCATTCCGGTGATACTCGGCAAATTCCGGAAAATACACCTCAATGCTACATTTTGAGGGAAAACACATTAATTTACAAAGTAGTGTACAAAACACTTATTTGGACATTGGAAAGTATATTGTGTAAAATAATTTGAAAATTAAAAATAAAAATAACCAAACAGATTATTAAATAAATGCATCTTTTAAAAGTTTCAAACATAATTTAGAAAGTTACTTTAAAAAAAGTTGACTTTTCTAAACAGTCTTCTTTATGTATATTGTTGAATTATTATATTTTTGTCGATTCGCCCATATTAAAATATTTTTCTTCTCACTTTTCACTCTTTGAACGTCTATTTGAGAACAGCGTAAAAGGATCAAAATGTGAATCTAGCTGGGGTTTTTTTCCATTGTTGAAGCATATGATAAACAGACCATAAGATGTCATTTTTCATATCGCATGTATTATCAGCCCTCTGTCAATATCAGCCCTCGAGCCATGCGGCTCTTGTGCTAATATTAAACCTAGGGCTGATAATACATGCGATATGAAAAATGTCATGTAATGATCTGTTAATATCAATCAATCCAAAATTATAAAACTAAGGCTTTGTTGAAAAAATACCTATTGATATTTAAAATCGAATGATATGAAGACCCTTTTTTGATTTAAAATTTATATGAATTTATATGAAAATGCTTTGACGTTATTACAATGATTGCCTTATATATAAAATCTATCCTGGAACGGGTTAAATTTAAATGATGGTCCGTACCTTTTATTGATTTCTAATTTATTTTATTCGAAATTCAGTCTAATTATGCATTATTGTTTTTTGACTGCAAACATCATTGCATCCAGTTTTGACGATATATCTTTCTACTTTTATACAATCAGTTGGTATTCCAATAGAGATATGGATTCTTATTTCGCACTCATCTGACTGATTTGTTGTTTCATCACAGGGAGCAGAATTCATTTGAAAGAAAATTGCAAATAATATTTTCAAAGACAAAAAGACAAAATCCCTCTATCAAGTTTTCCAATTTAACTTTCTAACATATTGATGGTCCTGTCGCCCAATATCCAAGAATTCATTTAGTGGTTAAATCTAATGTTATTCAATTAATCTGACATCATGACATAAATGGGATCAGCAGTAACCTACATCTCAGCTGATACGTTAGGTGAATGCATATAAACACTATATAGATGATAACATGATAACAGTCGTAAAATCTGCTCCGGTGTGGTTATTAAGAACAACTTAAACCGACACTGCACTGTTTATGTGTGGCAAATTACAACAGATATATTTTCGCACTATTAAACCTTAAAATTAGTTGTGTTTAATCTCTAAATTTACGAATTTTGTCCTACTCCCTATCTTGACGTTTTGAACGCCCCTTTGGTGTATATTTAACTGAGTTGCATATGACGGGTGATGTATACAGCTTTATTACAAGATACGCTCATCCTGTAGCAGACCGGACTCATTACTATTATATTCAAATTGAATAGGAGAAAACTGACGATCGGAACTCTACTGTAATTCTTTTTCAAATATTTCAATTGAAAATTTAAATCTTCAGTAATGAGTCTCACATACAAAATTTTATTCTGGTATTTATGATGAATATTTCTTCAGGGTAGTATTAAATAAGAAAATATTAACATACCTGGGACTATAAAGATAGCAAAAACTGCACACATTTTTGTTTCCATTATTATCTGAAACAATTAAAAAAAACATTAAAGATTAATGTTATTTTGCCTTTTGTGCATGATCAGGGACAGTCGCTTTCATATGGTAATAAAGAATCATTAGTTAACATGAATGAGACTTCCGTCACATCTCATCATGTAGAAACTGGAGGCAAAAATTGGTCATTACATATAATATCTCAAGCGACACAAAGCCACTCATAATTTATTATATATACTTTTGAATCAGTTTAGAGTATTAAAACAGACAAGAGAAAAGAGGTAAATGCATAGTTTTTGTGTGGCTCAAATGCACTTAAAAGTGTTCGCATGCTTTTTATAGTTATCAATTCACTTAATATCCATAAACTGTATACGGTTCTGACATTGATGCTGATGTTTTGTTAATGCAATATTGAAATATTGTGAATATGTTTTTTTAAGGAACGACTTCACTAGAATTAAATTTATAAATCTTTGAAGTTAGCCCCATGGGTTCGAATAACTCATTATGCGGTATTTGGTTACGTTGAAGACCGAACAATTCCTATGTTTGTTTGCTTCCTTAATCATTGATGTTTAATGAATTGTTTTCTAATACACAATCATGCCATATCTTATTTTTTATCAATATAACTGCAAGTAAACTGAATAAAAAGCGCGTTACACATTAAAAGATAGACTGGAATATGAATAGCTGGCAATTAATTAACCAGACAAAATATCAATCAAAACAGATTTTTTGGGGCAAATAGTTCTTCATATATATTTAGTCTCTGGCCTTTGTTAGTTTTGAATGATTTTTCATTTTTTTTCTTTAATATATTTCGGAGTTGAGTATGACTTCCATTATAACTGAACTAGTACACATTTTTGGTAAGGAGTCAGCTGTAGAACGCCTCCGGGTGCGGGATTTTCCCGCTATTTTCTGCTTTTTGGTCGGTTTGTTGTCTCTTTGACACATTCCCCATTCCCATTCTTGATTTCATATACAATATTTGCAATCATCTTGTAATGCTTTCAGTTATGAAAAACAGAATATCAATCATGATATAATCGTCACAGAGTATTCAGAAAGAATTTATAATACATGTAATCTTAAATTACCTACACTTCAAAGTGAAATGATTGGAGAAACAAATGTCAATACAATATGATCAGATTGAACTATTACTTCCTGGTTTTCTTCTCATACGATAAAGGGATTAGTTGTAGTCTCTGTAAGATTTCTGAAAATATTGGATGGTTTAAAAAGATTGTTTTTTTATATAACATATCAGGAAATACGAAAATCGTTAGACTTTTCTTTTGTTTAGTATATTAAGGAAACCGTAAGATCTCTATAGAATTTAACGAAGTTTTGCATGCATCTTAATTGATTACTATTTACAACTTCTATTTGATCATGTTTTACAAGTAATGACATTCTTTTTTAATCCATCCACATCTTGTTATGTTCTATATCGATTACATAATGCATCAACCACATAAGCTTAAATTAAACAAATGTAATCATATAAGCTATGTACTAACACAAAAAGTACACCATTCATTATACTTTTGTTGATATATTTAGTTTTATTCATTCTTGTAATCTTAATTGAACTTATGCAATATGTATGTGTAAGAAGTGACTTCTCAGTCAAGAAATGAAATCTTGAAAAAATATTTGCTCGTCGACTTAAAACAATTGAATACTTTATATTTTATATTCAGAAGTAGAATAAAGATAAGAAGATATTCTTCAATAAGTAGAAAGTGAATTTAATAATGAAATAAATAGGGAACATTACTTTTCTATTCTTGGAATAATTACTTGAACTGTGTTGGCAAAACATTTTGGAATTTTTGGTCCTTAATGCCCTTCAATTTCGTACTTTATTTGACCATTTTAACTTCTTTTTTTTTTAGCGTCACTGCTGAGACTTTTGTAGAAGAAAAACGTGTCTGATGCAAGTACAAAATTTCAATCCTCATATATTATATATGATGAGTTTAATTATATGGATGAATAATCATCATCACACCCGTATCAACCCGAGACACTAATAAAATCCTATGAGTGTGTGTTCTTTGGATGCTTACATTTTACTTCTAAAAAAGTGTTTTCCTCGAAAGCCAATAAATAAATTGAAAAGATGTTATTTCCGTTAAAGGTGTTATAATAGAACAAACTTTATTTATTAAGAGGAATGTTGTTAAAGTTGTTAACTCGAAAAATATCTTTTTGCTCCTTTAAACGTTTTCGTTCAATAAAAATCATATTGAAGTTGAATGAGAACTTATAAGTACATGAAATGGATATTTTATAGATAAACAAGTTGCATCGGAAGATTTGAAATTAAATTACCTTTAAGTGAGTTTTGATGTTTTTTTTTCCTTCATGTAAGCTAAAACTGTCACTTAAGAATACTTGATAATTCCTTTTATCATTTCATATATATGTTCATTTGAACATTATCCAATATCCGTCACAGTTCCTTGAATGAAACAGTTTTTGAAATAGAGATAGTATTTTAATTTCGTGTTCAAAATTGTTCCTGCGTTTAACAAGTCATAGAATAAATAATGATATTTTATCAGTACTTCTATGCTGTATATATAGTTTTTAAGTCAAGCAAATATGCAAAATTGTATGTAATTCAATAATGTTTGTCCCGGAAGTGAAAGAGTAAAGGCAGTGCAATAAAACGATGCCCTCGGGAAATTTAAATTGTTTTTGAATGTTTTGGTTGGCTAATCTTCACATATCCCTTAAACAAAAAAACTATGTTATAATAATTTTCAATTTATGAACTCATGAAATATATATTTTGCATTTAACGTACAAAATTACATTATAGTTCAACATTTTTTTTTATTTTGTATTTCGTGTTATTTCTAAATTAGTCAATGGATTATTGATGAAAAATCAGGTTTCTGTTGCAACAAGTGGAACAGGGTTGCTTACCTCTCTAGTGCCCTTGAGTTTTCCCCCAAGGGTTCGGTTCATGGTTTTTTGGTTCGTCGTTTGCATTCTTTAGTAATCTGTGAACTTGTGATTTTCGATCGAGTTATTGTCTGTTAGTGTTTAATATAAAGTCATGGTTTAATATAAAGTCAGACTCCGTGTTGAAGGCCGTACCTTGACCTATGATGGTTTACTTTTATAAATTGTTATTAGGATGGAGAGTTGTCTCATTGGTACTCACACCACATCTTACTATATCTATTATGTCTGTTTTACGTCTCGACTTATTTGGTTGCATCCTTTCATTATCTTCTACCCTTTTTCATTTTATCAATTTTACACTTGTAATGATATTTTCATGATATACTTGTAGTACTATATATGACTAAAACTTATGAAATAAAAATTATTTGTAAAGGAAATAGGTTTTTTGTTAATTTCAAGAGTCAATGTTAAGTAACTTTGCCTTGATAGTACCGACTTATAAATTCCTCTTGCCGAAAAGAACTACAACCTGTAGTATTTAAGAGTAGAGGGCAATTTGCCCTCGATCTTCTGTTAAAAAACCTTAAGATACAAAAAGACCCAAAATGGATAGGCTCAAGAGAATCTGACAAAATAAAAAAGGAAAAGCGACGACAAGCCAAACAACATTAAAACTACAACTATAAAAAAAAACTTAAGTCTTACAAACAATAACCCCGCCAAATCAATTCACAAAACAATCTCAGGGTATCAAAATATTGCCAAATCATGTTTTACTTAATAGGATTGTTATATAAATCTCAGTAAATAAATCATACATAATTGTGTTGGCGCACATACAGTATGCATATTTCTGATCACTCTTATCAAAATCAACAAGACATTGCATCACAACTCTGTATAATTCTAAACCCCAGTTGCATAAGAGATTAAAAAAATTGCAGGACTGGAGGTCTCATGAAGAAATCACAAAAAAAACTACTACATATTGCACCAGTATCAAGTACAAACATACTCATCATAGATACCAGTTGAACACTCGATACGTCAAACAAGTGTTTTGTCTACAGCAGACTCATCAGTGATGCTCTAATAAAGTATAAAAAAATAAAGAAAGAACAAAGAAAGTTGAAGAGCACTGAGGACCTTGGTTATTGTGTCATTTATAGGTTGTTAAACGTAATACTTATATTTAAGAAGAAGTTTGGTTTTGATGATTATAGGTGAAGCAATTTTTATATCCTGATTTCGTCCAGGTATTATGCACTAAGATTTTCGTTACTAACAAAACGAAAGATTCAAAATACAATATTCGATAAATCTTAAATTGCAAAATTAAACTAATAAATGAATTCAGTCAAAGAAAGCTTGTTACTTAATGAAATGTCAATTAGACTATTCATTCCTATAAACTGTAATTAGACGATCATTACATGCAAATCTTTGAATAAGCTGTTATAAATCGATGGAAAAGTTAGAAATGAAAAGATGGATCAATATAGTAATTTTACGCTGTTCACAGTCCCATTGCTTCATACATGTAGCAGGCTGTTGATATAAAAAGTCTGATACATTGCACTAGTATATAGACATAGGCATGACATGTATAATGGGTCTTAAAAACTGATTTAGGGGTGTAATATGTACATCTTAGTAGGAAATGCTTAGATAACGAAACAGTAAAAGGTATCTCATTATGATTGCGATATGTTTTTTTTTGTCATAACCCTATGTGATTTAAATACTTTACTTTTTAAAACTGATTTTGGCAGTTGTTATTTAAAAATAGTCCGTTTCTATGAATGTTTGCATTTGTTTTTGTAACAGTTCAGTGTTTCTGTTGTATGTCGTTTTCATCTTACAGTTGATGTGCATCCCTCAGTTTTGGGTGGTGACACGGATTTGTTTCAGTTTAATCTATTTATGACTAAACAGTTGTAAACTACTATTGCCTTTATTTGGCTATATGACGAATGATGACGATGATGGATTGATGCTTAAAGTTTAGTGAAAACTATAGCATGGATAGCAGGACGTCTATGATAAAAATATGAATGCGACTTTGAACAAGTTATGGCTAGTTGATTTGTAACAAAGATAGTTCAAAAGGCAATATTAGTAAGAGAAGACTCTTCTTCCTGCACCAAATAACGTGACTGCAAGCAGACCACTCTTGGTGACTCATAAATTGCCAAGAGACGTACATGAAGTAGCAAACATCAGTTTTTAAAACTTTGTCTTGAGTCTTGCAAAAGCAAAACCAAACAGAACAAAATTTATTACTGCATAAGATGAATAAAACACTTTAAACTTGATACGTCCTGAACGAAATTCTGTATTTACCTTCATCAAGAAAACCCGAGAGCCAAACAATATGGTTAACGGAACACGTGAAAAGCTTTATGAACAAAAGGGACATAAAATAATTGAAAATAGATATCGAAAGTTGTGGTACAAATATATGAGTGCCAATGAAACAACTCTCTCAATCAAGTCACAATTTGTATAGGTAAACCATTATAGGTCAAATTATGGTCTTCAACACGTAGCCTTGGCTCACACCGAACAGCAACCTATTATATATATATATATGTATATTAAATCCATTTAAGGTCAACTTCATCTTAGGACGTTGGAACCTGGTTTATCATAATTCCTTAATATACACAAGGAAGATTTGAGAAAGGTAGTGATTACAGAAGCACTTATTGCTGAAAAAGTAAAATTACAAAAATACTTTACACCGAGGAAAATTCAAAACGGATATATCTTTAATGCGTTTCCCTCGGTTTTAGTTTGTTACCCCGATTTTGTTTTTTGTCCCTGGATTTATGAGTTTTGAACAGCGGTATACTACTGTTGCCTTTATATAGCCCCTAATCAAATGGCAAAATCAAACGCTTAAACACATCAAACAAATGGATAACAACTGTCATATTTCTGACATCATACAGGTATTTTTTTATGTAGAAATGGTGGATTATATCTGGTTTTATAGGTAGCTAAACCTCTAACTGGTATAACAGTTGCATACAATTCCATTATATTGACAACGATTTGTGAGAAAAAAAACAGACACAATAGGTAAACATGTCAATAAAAGGGGCACTGCAGTCAGCATTGTGTTATCATCTTAATCACTTACAAACAAACAAATATATTAACAAACATTAGCCATGGCAAAATAACCCAATGACGGAATGTATAAGTACAGAGCCACGTCATATGTAATAAAGAAACACAAAAAGTCAATTAGACAAAGCATATTACAACTGTATTAGCAAAAATTAAAGACAAGAATACAAAAATAACCATAGAACAATAACAGAATAAAGGGATGTTTAAGTACAGAACCACATCAAATGGACAGTAACAGTAATAGCAATAAAGACAAATAAAAGAATATTATACGCGTTAAAAAGATGACAAACAACGTCAGTACCCAAATGCTATACTTCAAGACCATCCTGTATTATTTGTGAAGTTGATACCGAATATTTATCAACAAGGTCTTGGTAACTTCAGATGAACAATTAGAAGAAGAAAAAAACAAGACGTTCGTTGACATACCCCTAGTTCATCAAGTTTCTGGTCAGACATATAATTGAGGCGGATTTTAAGCTGAAGATACCCTCGGAGCCTATAGTCCAATAGCCAACTTTTTATCAAGTCTGACATATTGTGATATCAAAGAATAAGTATATGCATAATAAATCTAAAAAACTTATATAGAGCCTTTGTCATACGTCTTTTCATCCTTTATCAATAGCCCCTCAGTTTACCTGTACTTGTATTGAATTATATTTTAAAATACAATGTCTTTATTCTTTTATAGTAATTCACAAAAAAACTAATCTAGAAACCAACGTGTCTTATTATCCGGATCCTTTTCAAACTGAGGAAATTAAACATCCGTTGTATTACGAAAGACATATTCATACAGAGACAAGCTGACCTCTTTCAAAAGTAAAAAGAATGTTGCAAGATATCTACAATGTCTTCATATAAGCATAATAAATTTATGCAATCGATTTAAATATTCTCTGTGTAAAACAAAAGTACTATTCTTTAATCCTTTTCAAAGCAGTGCATGTGACTACAATAGACGTGCCATAATACGAAAACACATGCCAAGAAACATTGCAAAGAATAGATTAAGCAAATGTACTACAAAACAAAGTACGATAAGGATCAACAGGTTTAAGATGTATTTTGTATATGTGTCAATTCATTCAAATATTTTATAAAGCCTTGGCGCATACCTATTTGCCCACAAAATAGCTTAAAGTAGTCATTTACTCATTAAGTTAAATATGTCATCATCATAGTGACATCACATGTAACCTTTTTTCCCTAAAGTTTCCAGAAAACTTTATCATGCTAATTTACCAATAATATTAACATACTCTTGAAGGCGTTAATAATTTTATTTAAGTACAATCTCAAGGGGTAATAATGACTCTTATCGTACATTCTTTTTTGTGTTCAAATCTTTTGTCCAGTTTTATCCCAATTTCTTTTTTAATTCAATGCAATCATCAATTATTCGCAAATAGTGAAAGTAATTACTTTTATGATATCTTTTCAGAGAATGAAATGTATTGTTCTTAGTTTATTTCCTTTACAATCATTATCTCTTTTTTTTTATTTGTATAAGATATATTTTATACATTTAAAAACTATAAAAATGTACTGTTTTTGCTGAACCAATTAGATGAACAGAACGCATCACAAAACAAAGGGTAACGTTGACTGCTTAATATTTTTGTTATCAATATTGATTAAACATTAAACTTATTTGTGTCCGAATAGCAGATATTATTATTGTCTCAAAACAATATATGAAACAAATTTCAGAGATGAATATGCATGTGACCCAAACAATGTACTGTAAATTATATTAGAACACTATACAGATGTTTGTTGAGCTTGATTTGCAATAACCTTCAATTATATTTCTTATACATTAATAAACCTGCAAATAAAATTGAGAAAGGAAATGGTGAATATGTCAAAGCGACAACCACCCGACCATAGAGCAAACAACAGCCGAAGGCAACCAATGGGTCTTCAATGTAGCGAGAATTCCCGCACCCGTGTATGGTTATTGTCTGTAATTTCTTTTTATTTCAATTTAAACACAATTTGTTTTTTTTTAGATATTTACAAATAATACTGTAGTACAAGAATGCCTTGATCAAATACTAATTTTAGGCTTACAATTGAGTACTCCAATCATGCGTTTTATATTCTTGAAACACATTATTGGCGTTCCAATCAAAATTGTAACTAAACCAAATCAAAAACTGAAGAGAACTGAAAACTCAAAATTATAATAGAAAAAGTTATGCTAAATCTTGCATCTATGTCTGATATAAAAAGAAGTCATATAGGTTTTGATTGATTTATGAGTTTTGATATAATAGTCACCATATATGTCAGCACAGGGATAGTACCTATGTCGACGAGACGAATCGACCATCAGTTAATATGTTAATAGCTACATGTATATATTCAGAGGATTCCATTATGCTGGCCTTTTGATATAAGCGATCACCAATTGACTATTATAAATGGACTTTTTTTGACAGTAATTACTTCTTAATTATCGTATTTCGCAATATAAAACAGTAACAAAATGTAAATATTTGCATAGTTCGATAACAAAGAGAATATAGCTTGTGTTCTTTTAACTAATGTTTATTTTTGATGAGCGTTCTTGAAATGCCAATATTATTCTAAAGGTTCATACAGGTACCAGGTTACTTAAATGTCAATCTGTCTTTTTACCTAAACATGCCAATAAAATAATGACAAATAAGTGAAAAGAAAAAAAGGCTTATCCTATACTTAAATTTACTAGTATATTTGAAATGAATTATTAATCAAACTTTGCGATCTTTCCCCCAAACATTTATAAAAACAGATAATACATAAACAAAAAAATGCTAAAAGTCAATCTTTCTTAAATATTTTACTTTCATAAATTGTGTTATATCTTTGGTTTTTTTTTTTTTTAATTATCATTCAAATGATGACTTTATGTCATTGTATATTTTTCACAGCAATAATTGAAAAATCTGTCTAAAATTTAGTTTCGTTAAATTTGCCAAACATTCGGAAACAAATATCATGGGCATTAGTTTGCGAAACGCGCGTTTTTATTATCCAATTGAAAGCCTGGTATATTTGTTATTTTTTTTCAAAATTTACGAACAAATTGTCGATGTAAGTGAAATAAAAGTTTCAAAGATTATAAGCAATATCATAAATCAACTATTGACGAACCTAACTTAAATATAGGCAACAGTAGTATACCGCTGTTCGAAAGTTATAAATCGATTGAGAGAAAACAAATCCGGGTTTATACAAGCTAAAACTGAGGGAAGCACATACACTATAAGAGGAAAACAACAGAAACACTGAAAATCAGAAAATTAAGCACTGTTACTGCTAGTTTTGTGCAAACTGATTTAATGAATTACATACAAGATACCAGACGACGCTTGTTGGTACAAACCAACGACTTTTAGTTGCTAACTCAGAAACTGCGGCACAAATGTATTACGTGCAAATGGACGGACGGATATTAAACAATATTCTTAATCCTTCATAATGTGTTGAAAAGATATTCAGTTTAATTAATATTTGGTCTCAGTAAGTTATATCTATGAGATCGATCCTGTTTATGGTTGGTTTTGGTTAGCTCAATTTTTAGTTTGTTTCTTTGTAATGTTTTGTAAACTGTTATTTGTCTTCTAGAAGTGGCAGTATTGTCCATGTTTCCTCTTCTAATAGTTTTAAAGTGCCATCTTATGTGTCCTCCATCTTTAAAAAAATATTCATTAATAATAACGTTTGGCGGAGAATCTTTTTTTTTAAACAACATTACTTTCATTGAAAATGGTCTGTGTGAATTTAACATTTAAATATTACTGTTGGTACAAATTATTGATAAAAATGATTGTTTTACATGTCATGATATCTATTAACTTTATTGTGCTATATTACATTGAATATATTCACAGATTTTGATAAATTTGCAACTGATCATTTACTAATATAGCTTTTCTACCCATCTTGTTTTCGTTTAATAAGATCTGAGATTAAATATTTGTTAAATTGCTTACTCATTTAGTGAGCCACAGTCTTCCTTGAGAGACTTATTAAGGTAGGTGCATGTGAATTAACGCAACCCAACACTGTTCTATAACAGTCTACTATATAGCTTTTACATACAGAAAGCTTGCTGGTCTTGCACAAATCTCACCAGTTACTGAAAGATGACATTGTTACATATAGAACAAAATGTCTATCTTCAGTCTTGCTGGTCTTGGACAGACCTCATCTTTTACTTAAAGTAATTATATTTTGTCACTTTTATGTGAGTTTTAACTTATTTACATTTGAATGCTTTTATCTTTACAATATTGATGATATTTGCTAAATTGTAATTTTTATTTATTAATAAACTATCAAAACTTGCTAGTGTTAAGTTTTACAATGCCACATATGAAGGATCAGATACTTAGGATTCCGATACCTAATCTTTATACAGACAGGGGTAAAAAGTTGACACAGAAAATACACAACGTAAAAAACCCTCCGGTTACAAACGTATCATTATCTTATATATCAAGAAATAACAGAAATGTTAGTTGTCTTCACCGTCTTTTTTAAACTCCTTATCTTAATGTTATGAAATTGATCGATCATGGTTTAAAAAGATCTTTTTTATATGGTACAATAATATCCCATTAATTTTCTGGTAAACAGTTTCATAATAGTTACATCTAACAAATCGATTTACTATCAATACTTAACTAAAAGGTTATTTCAAAAAGGAAAAGTTCATTAAAAACAGACAATATCAAACACTCGACCTTATACACTGGACAACAACTGCCTTATTCATGACAAATGGCAGGCATTTTCCGACGAATATAGTGGGTTAAACCTGTTTGATAGCGAACTGTATTATGGTAAATTGGTGTTTAATAGTTACGTATATGCTACTTCTATATGCCGTTTTATGTTTCTTTGTTAAATATTTGTTTGTTTTATAGTGATTAAAATTATAACACAATGTTGACTGCTGTACCATTATTTTTCACTTTTTACCTATTATGTCTGTTTGTTTTGTTCACACATCGTTGTCAATGTAATGGAATTTGATGCGACTTTCATACAAGTCAAAGGTTTAGCTAGCTTTTAAACAAGGTTTAATTCACCATTTTGTACATAGGAAAATGCATATACCAAGACAGGGATCTGACAGTTATTATCCATTCATTTGATGTGTTTGGGCTTTTGATTTTGCTATTTGATTAGCGACTTTCCTTTTTTAATTTTCCTCGGCGTTCAGTATTTTTGTGATTTTACTTTTAACTAAACGTTCAACTTGTACGACAGCAGTATGTTGTTCCGTAAACAAAGTTGTGGGAGCTACCCAAATAAACAGAACTCGTTGGAAGTACTTGATAAATTGCATGCTTATATTGGTGATTTTAAATCTGTGCAAAGTTTTGATTTTTCTACTCTGTATACCACATTGCCTCACATTCTCATTAAGAAAAAATTCACACACCTAATTAAATGGGCATTTAAAAAGTCAGAATGTGAATATATATGTTCAAACTCTTTTAGGTCATTTTTTAGTAGCAATAAACAAAAAAAACTATGTCAATTGGACATGCTTTGATACTATATATGCCCTTGAATTTTTACTAGATAACATTTTTGTTCGCTTTGGGGATTCCGTATATCGTCAGATTATCGGAATTCCAATGGGGACTAACTGTGCACCACTTATTGCGGACCTGTTTTTGTATTGCTATGAGTTACAATTTATGACAAAAAAAAGGAAAGACCCATCGAAACAACATCTGATAAACAAATTTAATAATACTTTTAGATATTTGGATGATATTTTGGCTCTCAATAATGACGACTTCAGTATGTATATTTAAGACATTTATCCTGTTGAACTTACTTTAAATAAAGCTAATACTAACAATGACCACTGTCCTTTCCTCGATCTTGATATCTATATCACTAACGGAAAGCTGAATACTAAAATTTATGATAAAAGAGATGATTTTTCATTTCCTATCGTTAATTATCCATTTTTAGATGGTGAAGTTCCCTTGTCACCATCTTACGGTGTTTATATATCTCAACTTGTACGATTCGCTCGTGTATGTAACAATGTTTTAGATTTTAACGAGAGAAATTTATGTATTACCGAAAAATTATTACACCAGGGTTTTCGATATCACAAACTAGTCAAAACATTTACTAAATTTTATCATCGGTATAAGGACATCATTCGTAAATATAGCTCAACATGCAGACTTCTTATACGTTCAGGTATTTCACATCCAATTTTTTATGGAAATATTTTTTATAAAGCACAAAGGTGTCAGTATTCACCTCAAAAACTAACAAAACCTTTGAATAGACTTATTAAGAAGGGATATAGTTACGATACTGTTGTCAGGTCATTAAAGATTGCATATTTTGGCGTTAATATTGATTCACTTATAGGGTCTATGCATCGGAACTAAACACATTTATTCAAAAACCAGTTGTTGGCATGACACGGGTTATGTTCTTCTCATATATGTTATGATGGTATGATACTAAACCCCTAACGGGAAGGATTGTGCCTGATGTTCATATGATGAAATCATAATCTTTCAGTCAGTTTAATTGAAGTCTGGAGCTGGCATGTCAGTTAACTGCTAGTAGTCTGTTGTTATTTATGTATTATTGTCATTTTGTTTATTTTCTTTGGTTACATCTTCTGACATCAGACTCGGACTTCTCTTGAACTGAATTTTAATGTGCGTATTGTTATGCGTTTACTTTTCTACATTGTCTAGAGGTATAGGGGGAGGGTTGAGATCTCACTAACGTGTTTAACCCCGCCGCATTTTTGCGCCTGTCCCAAGTCAGGAGCCTCTGGCCTTTGTTAGTCTTGTATTATTTTAATTTTAGTTTCTTGTGTACAATTTGGAAATACGTATGGCGTTCTTTATCACTGAACTAGTATATATTTGTTTAGGGGCCAGTTGAAGGACGCCTCCGGGTGCGGGAATTTCTCGCTACATTAAAGACCTGTTGGTGACCTTCTGCTGTTGTTTTTTTCTATGGTCGGGTTGTTGTCTCTTTGGCACATTCCCCATTTCAATTCTCAATTTTATACGTTGGTTAACCTGACTATAATCTGGATCCAGCAGCCAAAATTGTGTAAACATCGCACAGTCATACAACACAAATATTAGAAAAAGTATAGAACAAAGATAAATAAAAACAAAACCTGTTAAAACCAAAACATATATAAGTTTAACAAGAAAAATGAAATGACCTTATCAGTTGAAATTAAAATAACGCTTTATTTTCGGGCGTCCGAAGAGATTTTCTTGATTTTTTTTTACCAGTAATGATCTTTTATTGGTCCTTAAAACTATGAACTAAATATATACATACATATAATACATGAATAATACATGAATAATGTATACCTATATATAATACATGAATAAGATATACATATATATAATACATGAATAATATAATTAAGTATGTTTACGTTTTAGATATATTTTGATAACTTTCAGGGAAGTTAAAAAGTTATTATTGTAAACCATTATATCTTATGCACAATATACCATTTACTCGTCACAGATACCAGACGTATTATTTAGGACGAAAAGGAATGATTCGTTTACACCAAACTCAAATGTGGCACTCAGATAGATTTAAACACTCGATAGTCTAAATCAATAAAGGAGTTGAAGAGCAATTAAAAAATATTCATGACATTTTAGGAACACAATATTAAAAAAAATTATTGCTTCAACTATATATCATATAAGAGCACTATCGGATAGTGATATAGGAAGGAACAAAACTTATCAGGAAGTGACATTGCCCCACTGGTTATAAAGGTTCATCAAATGTGTCCCACAAATTATGTCTTATACATAAGATTCGTCAGTGGCGCTTTAATCAAAACACTTGAAAGGATATGTCAGTAACAAACATTAAGAGCGTTGATAATTAAAAATCATTTTATAAAAATGTTAGCTACTACCTTTACATAAGGGTGTAAACATTAGTCAGTATTTCGCATGTTGTTATCATTTTATGAATAGTAAATTTATGAAAATGACTAAATTCAAAAAGCTTTACAAAGTAAGTAGACTATCAATAGTCGATTTTTTTCCGCACACCAGCCTAACCTACTAGCACGCAAAAATTCTATTAATTTAATATATCAAAGTACTGAAATCAAAGAAAGTAGTATTTGACGAAGCTCGTTAAATCAGCGGATATAATATTCACCTTTTATACAAGTTAGGGTTGCCAGGCGAATAATGTTCGTATGTTCAAGTCTATCCCTTTAATATTGGGACAAAGCAAAATGTATGCTTAGATTGCATAAAGGAAATAAGCCAGTATATTGATAACCATGACATGGAATAGCTTTCTGTCATACTGTACCACAAGTTGTTGGCACAATTGTAATTCTAATTTTAATCCATACAATATGAAATAGAAAAACCACTTCTAATTTACATAACTTTGTGCTGAACTGAAATGTATTATAGTCATTTAGTATGAATCCATAGTGGGTCACTAATTTTTTTAATGATTAACTCGTATAAATAAACTTCGCTTCAATAGCACAAGTTTCAAGGCTATCAATCTTATAAATATATATGGTTTGACACAGTTAAAGATAGTTGAAACGACCCTTTACTCTTGAAAACATCGCTTGAAAAGTTCCAGCCGTAATCCGTTTGATCAATAACTTTTCATTACAATTACTTAGATGAAACATATGTAGCGAGAAGATAGACACATTCAGTGAATTCTTATAAATTAAATTATACTTTCCATATTAATTTCCCCGCTCCGCTGATAAAGCCCCTACCAACATTGTGTTTGTGTGTAAATAACATGATATAAACTGCCTGATAAAGGAATCAGTAAGAATCATATATGGTTGCTATAAAAGTCCATATATATATATATATATATAACAGTATATACAATATAAATCTCTTTCATCCTAAAACCGCATTTACACAAGTATTCACCATCTCGAACACAAAGACAAACTCAAAGAATTGGTCTTGCTAAGCTTCACAGAACAGACAGGCCAACCTAGATACCAGAATCTTGTATAGGGATAGATAAATCTTACTTTATAAAAAATAACTTTAAGAATTCTTAAGAAACTATCAGACACCGACATTATCAAGATGTTTGCTTTCTTGATTGACAAAATTCTTGTTTGGAGAACTCGTTTTAAACAAGTAATCGACATTCTTATGGGAACCAACATCTTTAAGCTATTAAATTTTAATATTTGTAATTTCATATCGAGAATAGTTGCGTCTATCCTTTGTCATAGAAATACTTAAAATTTTCACAGTCGGTCAAGTTTCGCATTTTCTTAGCCAATGGTATTTTAGTAATTTCTTATAATTATTTAAGAGACAATTACCAATCCATGATTTGGGGGATACCTAATCACTTGGTAAACTCAACAACGTGTTTATTAGAGAAATACGACTGTGGTAACACGGATGTGTCTTTATTCTTCATCCTTATCAAAGTTAAATCTAAAAGTACAATGATGCCAGTTGTTTAATTTAAAAATGTAATGTATAACATACCATACTACACTTTAAAGACATCAATATGAAAACACAAAATTGATTAGAACTATACAGGAGATGTCTTT
Source organism: Mytilus edulis (assembly GCF_963676685.1). Taxonomy (NCBI): domain Eukaryota; kingdom Metazoa; phylum Mollusca; class Bivalvia; order Mytilida; family Mytilidae; genus Mytilus; species Mytilus edulis. Next base: position 39,803,278 of record NC_092356.1, read on the forward strand.
TCCCGGATAAAATTTAATTTAGTTATTTTATATTTAAGGCATGCTTTTTCGGATCACACGAAAGAGATATCACAAAACTTTGCATGCAATAATTCTTGTTTTTTTTATCAACTTAGTTTGTAACAACTGACAGTTTTCACCTCGCCTCGATTTTTTATGAATTGTATTTTACTTTTATATCTAGATTCAAATATTTCAAATACGTCTTCTTGGTCCTAGTATCTAATAGAAACATACAACGGAGCGTTGTGTAGATATAAGAAGATGTGGTATGAGTACCAATGAAATAACAACTCTCAATCCAAGTCACAATTTGTAAAAACATTACATTACATTACGGACTTAAACACTGAGCATTAGCTCATACCGAACAGCATGCATGCTATAATTGGCACAGAAATGACTAGTGTAAAACCATCCAAACAGGAAAACCAACGGTCTTATCTATATAAAAAACGAGAAACTAGAAACACAAATGAAACACATCAACAAACGACGAACCACTGAACAACAGGTTCCTGATATAAGGACATACAAATGCAGCGAGTTTTAATATGTTAACAGACGACAACCTTCAATCTAACCTGAACAAGTTGTATAAAATAACAAGTTGAACACAGAAAGACAAAATTGCTTAAAACCTTTACTAACTTTGTCCGATACGATCCGGGTAAAATTATTGATCCTTTAAATAAACTTCCAAAAGGTTACCATATCAACAATGTAAATAGATAATTGAATATTGTTTTTATTGGACAATTTTGTTATACACATGTACACATGCATGGTATTGCAATCCGTCCCGTCGTTACATATATATCAGCATTCTATAGGATCGGGTTTTTCTCTGAATTTAAATGGCATCTTTACACTAAATTCATTGAATGGTGGATAAGAAAAAAAGGCAAAAAATAAAATTCAAAACGGAGAGTCCCTATTTAAATGGCAAAATCAAAAGTTTAAACATACCAAACGAATGGACAACAATTGTCATATTTCTGACTTGGAACAGGTATTTTCTTAAGTATAAAATTGTGTATTTAAGATATTCAGTTAGTTTTTTTGGCTTTGAACTAGCTGCTAGTATGTCATTTGGAAAGTATATGTCCGGTATATGTTTTCGTTCGATGTTTTCTGCTTTGTATCGATTTGAGTCCAGCCCTTGTCAAATTTTTTTCTTTATTTTTTTTTCTTGTGTTGTACTAATACACCACTCTCCTAAATTAGGGGAAGGTTGGCTCTTTTAAACAGGTTTGACCAAAAGTTGCATGTGCCTATCGTTGGATCATATCTGTCAAACTCGTTGTTCGTCAATTATCTTGTTAATATGAAGCAGGCATCACCTGTGAAAGGGGACGAAGTCTGTATACATTTTTTTTTAAATCAATAAAATTGAGAAAGGAAATGGGGAATGTGTCAAAGCGACAACAGCCCGACCATAGAGCAGACAACAGTCGAAGGCCACCAATGGGTCTTCAATGTAGCGAAAATTCCCACACCCGTAGGTGTCCTTCAGCTGGCCCCTAAAAATATGTATACCAGTACAGTTATAATGGACGTCATACTAAACTCCGAATTATACACAAGAAACTAAAATAAAAAATCATACAAGACTAACAAAGGCCAGAGGCTCCTGACTTGGGACAGGCGCAAAATTGCGGCGGAGTTAAATATGTTTATGATATCTCAACCCTCCCCCTATGTAGAAAAGTAAACGCATAACAATACGCACATTAAAATTCAGTTCAAGAGAAGTCCGAGTCCGATGTCAAAAGATGTAACAAAAGAAAATAAATAAAATGAAAATAATACATAAATAACAACAGACTACTAGCAGTTAAATGACATACCAGCTCCAGACCTCAATTAAACTGATTGAAAGATTATGTCTTCATCATATGAATATCAAGGACAATCCCTCCCGTAAGGGGTTTAGTATCATACTATCGTAACATATATGAGAAGAACATAACCCGTGTCATGCCAATAACTGTTTTTAAAAGAAATAAATGTTTAGTTCCGATACAAAGACCCTATAAGTGAATCAATATTAAAGCCAAAATATGCAAACTTTAATGACCTTACAACAGTATCGTAACTATATCCCTTCTTAATAAGTCTGTTTAAAGGTTTTGTAAGCTTTTGAGGTGAATACCGACATTTTTGTGCTTTGTAAAAAATATTACCATAAAAGATTAAATGTGAAATACCTGAACGTATAAGATGTCTGCATGTTGAGTTATATTTACGAATTATTTCCTTATACCGGTGATAAAATTTAGTAAATGTTTTGACCAGTTTGTGATATCGAAAACCATGGTGTAATAATTTTTCAGTAATACATAAATTTTTCTCGCTAAAATCTAATACGTTTTTACATACACGAGCGAACCGCACAAGTTGAGATATATAAACACCTTAAGATAACATATTTAAAGATCTAAATCTGTTAAAAAAGAAACGGAAATGACGTAACGTTTCCGATTTTGGGTCTGTTATTAGGGATTTCAGTTGTGACGTTATTCTAGTTATGAAGTCATATTCACTGTAAACAAAGAAACGCTATCACCAGGTAACGTTTTTTCATATCAAAGAATAATTAGATATGAAATTATTGTTGTGTTCCTTCCTATATTCACTGGGGTAAAGCTGATGACCGTAACTACATTCACGGTCATCCCAAGATGTCGGATGAAAAATTAGGTCAGTTTCTGTATTGTCTGTTAAAGTGTTTCTATATCATTTTCTTTACAAATCATACATTGAAACGATGAAAATTTATAAAAGATTCACACGGAAATCACTAATTACTACAGAGAAATGTGCATGAAACAGGAATTTTGATTTGAAAAAATCGTGAAGATGACCGTAAATCACAATCGAGATGACCGTAACAGAAACAGCGATTAATAACAAGAGTGACCGTAATTGGTTTTAAGATGACCGTAATTTGTAAATGATGACCGTGACTTTTAAAGGATGACCCTCAATTATAAGAAATATCCGTATTTATATAACTACCTTTTTGTATCAAATGATAAATCGTGTTGGTATAAATATATTAATATGAGAGTATTATCCTATAGGTAGAAGAAAATAAGACGTGCTTCAAATGCAAAGTTTACCATATGCATCTTTTTTACGGTAGAGGCCTAGGGTTTAATTTTTAAAATGAATTTGCAAAAAGACATGCAAATAAACAGGTAGGGAAAACATGCTTTCAAAAGCGCGATAAAATGACACCTTACAAGTATAATGAAAAAAATGCGGTGCACAGCCTCCAACTGCACGACAAAAGATTTTTTTTTATTTCTGGGATTCCTTTTAATGCATTATAATAAATACACATTTTTAAAAATGCCAATGCATGTACACCCATTGATATTATATCGTCTTCCATTTTGTCGTGCAAATAAAATCACAGAAAATATTTTGAAAATATCATACGACTAAACTAGTGAAGGTGAGCTCCAGCAAAGTAGATCCTTAAAATAGTCTTGTACGAATAGCGTATCACAAGGCGGAACGTTGTCAATTTGTATATACACAGAACTGTTATTAATACAGTTAGGATTATACTTCGTCAAAATTATCTCCCCATTACGCCAGTTCATGCTCACAATCGTAGAAATGGAAGCCATTGTAGGGATGACGCTCTGCCAATTTTGCTCTTGAAAACTGACAAATTTATCCACATAGCACCATTATGATCCTTATATGTCAGTTGTATTTTAAAAGACAAATGTATCTACTAGCTAATGAGCATCAGTTAATGATCTTGTCTGCATTGATTCAACTTAAAAATATTGTCTGATCGGATGTCAGGTGGAAATTTCGAAAATTCTTAAGCATTTTAAAACAAATTCTAATTAAATATTTCGTGGAAGGGCAGACTTAATATTTTCAGTGGTTGAAGATTATAAACCCTAGTTATCACGCACAAGAAAATCATATTTTTTCGAAGATATTCATTTTCATCATCCAAATTAAAAGACTGTCGTCAAGAACTTTTAGAAAAAATAGCTATTCGAACACACCTACTGTTTTTGTGATTCATTAGATAGGTATTTCACTTGCAGGTGGCAGTTAGGTCCGCTGCTGTATGCCCTGAGGTAATCGGTGCCCTGAGGTAATCGTGGTAATGCGTCATTGATTAAATACGCACGAAAATATAGTTCTTATTTAGATAGATCTTAATACCAAATTATAATGTGACCAAATACCAAAGATGTCAACAAACTTCCCAAATGATTTTATTATTTGTTTTCACCGATCATTCATTTCATATGTACGTGTAGGGTGGGGATGGCTGGTAAAATTATAAACTTTTTTTTTATTTTTTTTTATAAAAGTTCAATTAATGATCTGAAGTATTCATTCATGACAGGGTTACCTGAGGTAACCCCAATTATAACAACAAATACAACCATTAAACTCAAGTCAACTGAGGTAACTTTATATATACATCACATAAATAAAGGCAACAGTAGTATACCGCTGTTCAAAACTCATAAATCCATGGACAAAAAACAAAATCGGGATAACAAACTAAAACCGAGGGAAACGCATTAAATATAAGAGGAGAACAACGACATAACACTAAAATGTAACACACATAGACAAAATCCCACGAGAATAACAAATATAACATATATATATAACATCAAAACCAAATACATGAATTTGGGATAGACAAGTACCGTGACACGTCTTATCGCAATGTGAATTTACACTCAAAAATAAGAGAAAACAAACGACACAACGTTATAATGTAATACACACAGAAACGACCTATAATATAACAATGACCATATTCCTGACTTGGTACAGGGCATTTTTAAAGGAAAAAATGGTGGGTTGAACCTGGTTTTGTGGCATGCCAAACCTCGCACTTTTATGGCCATGTGAAATATAACATCAAAATGACAACACAGGACTACAATATAAATAAATAAAGACCTATGTGTGACGCACAGATACAAAAGTTTGAAAGCCGAAACGAGTACAAAGTTGAACAGCATCGAAGACCAAAAGATCAAAAAGGTTGTGCCAAAGACGGCAAGGGTTTTCTGTTAAGTTACCAGAAAATCCCTATAATTTAGAGTAATTTATACTTTTGCAAACAGTAAATTTAATAAAATGAATATACAAAAGATGTACATGATAAAGCTGAAGTATTAACTAATTACAGGAAACAACTGAAATACATTTACATAACCAGACATTTGAAACACAAAAGTAGACACATCCGAATACGTTTAAACCTCTACGCCAAGTGACGTCCTATTTGAAACTGAAAAATGACGAAAAAATGACGTCATTTGAATTAGTAAAACAGAGCATAAAAAAATGAAAAATGACGTCACATAAGAATGAATAAGATAGAATTAGGATTAATTTAAGATTATATATTTGAACTAAATACTGATATTGCATTTAATAACAAAGCACATTTTAATTCTTATTAATATAAAACTGAGGTAGCAATTAACTATATTATAAAACATACATACAAATATAAACAATACAAATCTATGAACTCCTACATTCTATTATAAAATTAAGAAATTGTGTAATTAAAATATAAATGTATACACTAGCAAAGTATGTACTAAAAATTATTTCATAACAGGGTAACCTGCGGTAACCCAAACAATAACAGCAAATACAACCTATTTAACTCAAGTTAATTCAGATCACCTTTACATATACATCACATAAACAATATAATTTTAATGAATTCCTACATAACAAAAGAAGAAAGTGGTTTATTACAGCATAAATGCATATACTAGCAAAGTATCTACTAAGTATTTTGTTATGACAGGGTTACCTCAGGTAACCCATAAAATAGCAACAAGTATTATCCATTGATATCAAGTTAACTAAAGTCGCTTTTCCGATATATCACATAAACAATACACATCTATGAGGCGTACATGTAAAATAAAGAAATTGTTTGATTACAACATAAATGTTTTCGCTAGCAAACCATCTAATAAGATTCTTTATAACATGGGTACCTGAGGTAACCCCAGATATAATTACAATTATAACCCACTTAACTTAACTAAAGTAAACTGAGATCACCTTTACATGTAAATCAAATAAACAATACAACTTTCATGAAGTCCTACATTTGAAATAAAGAAGTTTGTTTATTACAATAAATGTAAACACTACCAAAGTATTACGAAGTATTCATTCACGACAGGGTTACATGAGGTAACCCCAATAATTACAATAAATACAACCCATTCAACTCAAGTTAACTCAGGTTACATTTATATAGACCTCGCATACACAATACAAATCTATGAAGTCCTACATTTTAGATTAAGAAATTGTGTCATTACAGCATAAATGCATATACCAACAAATTATCTACGCAGTATTCTTTCATAACAGAGATACCTCATGTTATTTCAAAAATAACAACAAATATAATCCATTCAAATTAAGTTAACTAAAGTCGCCTTTCCTGAATATCATATAAACAATACTTATCTATGAAATCCAAAATGATAAAGTAAATGGTTAATTAGAAGTTAAATGTATACTCTGGAAAACTATCTACGACGTATTTTTACGTGACAGGGTTACCTCAGATAACCAAAACAATCACAACAAAGATAACCCATCTAACTCAAGTTCACTCAGGTTACCTTTAAATATATATACATCACATAAACAATACAAATCTCTGAAGTCCTACATTTCAAATTAAAAAATTGTGGAATAATAATATGAATGTATACACTAGCAAAGTATCAACTAAGAATTCTTTCATAGCTGGGTTACCTGAGGTAACCAAAACAATAACAGCAAATACAACCTATTTAACTCAAGTTAATTCAGATCACCTTTACATATACATCACATAAACAATATAACTTCAAAGAATTCCTACATTAAAAATTAAGAGGTTGGTTTATTACACCATAAATGCATATACTAGCAAAGTATCTACTAACTATTCTGTCATGCACGGTTACCTCAGGTAACTCATAAAATAGAAACAAGTATTATCCATTCATATCAAGTTAACTTAAGTCGCCTTTCCAATATATCACATAAACAATACCCATCTATGAAGTCCTTCATTTAAAATAAAGAAATTGTTTGATTACAACATAAATGTTTACACTAGCAAACTATCTAAAAAGCATTCTTTATAACATGGGTACCTGAGGTAACCCCAGACATAATTACAAGTATAACCCACATAACTGAAGTTAACTGAGGTCACCTTCACATGTGCATCACATAAACAATACAACTTTCATGAAGTCCTACATTTAAAATAAAGAAGTTTGTTTATAACAATTAATGTAAACACTAGCAAAGTGTCTACGAAGGATTCATTCATTACAGGGTTACCTCAGGTAACCATAACAATAATAGCAAAGATAACCCATCTAACTCAAGTTAACTGAGGTCACCTTTATATATATACATCACATAAACAATACAACTTTCATGAAGTCCTACATTTGAAATAAAGAAGTTTGTTTATTACAATTAATGTAAACAATAGCAAAGTATCTACAAAGAATTCATTCATTACAGGGTTATCTCAGGTAACCATAACAATAACAACAAATACAACCCATATAACTCAAGTAAACTCAGGTATCACCTTTAAATATATATTCATCACATAAACCATACCAATCTATGAAGTCCTACATTTTTGAATTAAGAAATTTTGTAATTAAAATATAAATGTATACACTTACAAAGTATATACTAAGAATTCTTTCATAGCAGGGTTACCTGAGGTAACCAATACAAAAACAACAAAAACAACCTATTTAACTCAAGTTAATTCAGATCACCTTTACATATACATCACATAAACAATATAACTTTAATGAATTCCTACATGAAAAATGAAGAAGTTGATTTATTACACCATAAATAGATATACTAGCAAAGTATCTACTAAATATTCTGTCATGACAGGTTACCTCAGGTAACCCATGAAATAGAAACAAGTATTATCCATTCATATCAAGTTAACTTAAGTCGCCTTTCAGAAATATCACATAAACAATACACATCTATGCAGTCCTACATTTAAAATAAAGAAATTGTCCGATTACAACATAAATGTTTACACTAGCAAACTATCTCAAAAGCATTCTTCATAACATGGGTACCGCAGGTAATCCCAGACATAATTACAAATATAACCCACTTAACTGAAGTAAACTGAGGTCACCTTTACATGTGCATCACATAAACAATACAACTTTCATGAAGTCCTACATTTAAAATAAAGAATTTTGTTTATTACAATTAATGTAAACACTAGCAAAGTTTCTACGAAGGATTCATTCATTACAGGGTTACCTCAGGTAACCATAACAATAACAACAAAGATAACCCATCTAACTCAAGTTCACTGAGGTCACCTTTTAATATATATACATCACATAAACAATACAAATCTATGAAGTCCTACATTTCAAATTAAACAATTGTGGAGTTACAATACAAAGGTATACACTAGCAAAGTATCTACTAAGAATTCTTTCATAGCAGGGTTATCTCAGGTAACCAATACAATAACAACAATACAACCTATTTAACTCAAGTTAATTCAAATCACCTTTACATATACATCACATAAACAATATAACTTTAATGAATTCCTACATTTAAAAAGAAGAAGTTGGTTTTTTTACACCATAAATGGATATACTAGCAAAGTATCTACTAAATATTCGGTCATGACAGGGCTACCTCAGGTAACCCATGAAATAGAAACATATTATTCATTCATATCAAGTTAACTTAAGTCGCCTTTCAGAAATATCACATAAACAATACACATCTATGAAGTCCTACATTTAAAATAAAGAAATTGTCCGATTACAACATAAATGTTTACACTAGCAAACTATCTCAAAAGCATTCTTCATAACATGGGTACCTGAGGTAACCCCAGACATAATTACAAATATAACCCACCTAACTGAGGTTAATTGAGGTCACCTTAACATGTGCATCACATAACAATACAAGTTTCTTGAAGTCCTACATTTGAAGTAAAGAAGTTTGTTTATTACAATTAATGTAAAAAATAGCAAAGTATCTACAGAGAATTCATTCATTACAGGGTTACCTCAGGTAACCATAACAATAACAACAAAGATAACCCATCTAACTCAAGTTCACTGAGGTCACCTTTTAATATATATACATCACATAAACCATACAAATCTATGAAGTCCTACATTTCAAATTAAACAATTATGGAGATACAATACAAAGGTATACACTAGCAAAGTATCTACTAAGAATTCTTTCATAGCAGGGTTACCTCAGGTAACCAAAACAATAACAACAATACAACCTATTTAACTCAAGTTAATTCAAATCACCTTTACATATACATCACATAAACAATATAACTTTAATGAATTCCTACATTTAAAAAGAAGAAGTTGGTTTTTTTACACCATAAATGGATATACTAGCAAAGTATCTACTAAATATTCGGTCATGACAGGGTTACCTCAGGTAACCCATGAAATAGAAGCATATTATTCATTCATATCAAGTTAACTTAAGTCGCCTTTCAGAAATATCACATAAACAATACACATCTATGAAGTCCTACATTTAAAATAAAGAAATTGTCCGATTACAACATAAATGTTTACACTAGCAAACTATCTCAAAAGCATTCTTCATAACATGGGTACCTGAGGTAACCCCACACATAATTACAAATATAACCCACCTAACTGAGGTTAATTGAGGTCACCTTAACATGTGCATCACATAACAATACAAGTTTCATGAAGTCCAACATTTGAAGTAAAGAAGTTTGTTTATTACAATTAAAGTAAACAATAGCAAAGTATCTAAAGAGAATTCATTCATTACAGGGTTACCTCAGGTAACCCAATAATAACAACAAATACAACCCATATAACTCAAGTTTACTCAGGTATCACCTTTAAAAAAAATATATGTATCACATAAACAATACAAATCTATGAAGTCCTACATTTTTAAATTAAGAAATTGTGTAATTAGAATATAAATGTATACACTTACAAAGTATATACTAAGAATTCTTTCATAGCAGGGTTACCTGAGGTAACCAATACAAAAACAACAAAAACAAACTATTTAACTCAAGTTAATTTAGATCACCTTTACATATACATGACATAAACAATATAACTTTAATGAATTCCTAAATTAAAAATAAAGAAGATGATTTATTACACCATAAATCGATATACTAGCAAAGTATCTACTAATTATTCTGTCATGACAGGGTTACCTTAGATAACCCATGAAATAAAAACAAGTATTATCCATTCACATCAAGTTAACTTAAGTCGCCTTTCAGAAATATCACATAAACAATACACATCTATGAAGTCCTACATTTAAAATAAAGAAATTGTCCGATTACAACATAAATGTTTACACTAGCAAACTATCTCAAAAGCATTCTTCATAACATGGGTACCTGAGGTAACCCCAGACATAATTACAAATATAACCCACCTAACTGAAGTTAACTGAGGTCACCTTTACATGTGCATCACATAAACAATATAACTTTCATGAAGTCCTTCATTTAAAATAAAGAAGTTTGTTTATTACAATTAATGTAAACACTAGCAAAGTGTCTACGAAGGATTCATTCATTACAGGGTTACCTTAGGTAACCATAACAATAACAACAAAGATAACCCATCTAACTCAAGTTAACTGAGGTCACCTTTAAATATATATGCATCACATAAACAATACAAATCTATGAAGTCCTACATTTCAAATTAAAAAATTGTGGAATTACAATACAAATGTATACACTAGCAAAGTATCTACTAAGAATTCTTTCATAGCAGGGTTACCTGAGGTAACCAATACAGTAACAACAAAAACAACCTATTTAACTCAAGTAAAATCATATCACCTTTACATATACATCACATAAACAATATAACTTTAATGAATTCCTATATTGAAAATGAAGAAGTTGGTTTATTAGACCATAAATACATATACTAATAAAGTATCTACTAAGTATTCTGTCATGACAGGGTTACCTCAGGTAACCCATAAAATAGTAACAAGTATTATCCATTCATATCAAGTTAACTTAAGTCGCCTTTCCTAAATATCATATAAACAATACACATCTATGAAGTTCAAATTTATAAAAAAGTAAATCGTTTATTACAACTTAAATGTATATTCTGGAAAACTATCTACAAAGTATTCTTACATGACAGGATAACCTCGGGTAACCATACCAATAACATCAAATAAAAAATACAAATCTATGAAGCCCTACATTTATAAATTAAGAAATTGTGTGATTAAAATACAAATGTATACACTAGCATAGTATCTACTAATATTTTTTTCATAACGGGGTTACCTGAGGTAACCCAAGCAATAATAGCAATTACAACCAATTTAACTCAAGTTAATTCAGATCACCTTTACATTTACATCACATAAACAATATAACTTCAATGAATTCCTACATTGAAAATGAAGAAGTTGGTTTATTAGACCATAAATACATATACTAATAAAGTATCTACTAAGTATTCTGTCATGACAGGGTTACCTCAGGTAACCCATAAAATAGCTACAAGTATAATCCATTTAAATCGAGTTAAGACAGATCGCATTTTCTAAATATCGCGTAAGCAATTTACATCTGTGAAGTCCTACATGTAAAATAAAGAAATTCTTTCATTACAACATAAATGTTTACACTAACAAACTATCTAATAAGCATTCTTTCATAACAGGGGTACCTGAGGTAACCCCAAATATAATTGCAAATATAACCCACTTAACTGAAGTTATTTGAGATCACCTTTACATATGGATCCCATAAAGAATATAACTTCAATGACAACCTACATTCAAAATGAATAAGTTGGTTTTTTCTACAATTAATGTAAAGACTAGCAAAGTAACTACGAAGTATTCATTCATGACAGGGTTACCTCAGGTAACCCCAACTATAACACCAAATACAACCCATTTAACTCAGGTGAACTCGTTTAACATTTACATATAATCGCATAAACAATACAAATCTATGAAGTCCTACATTTTAAATTAAGAAATTGTGTAATTACAGCATAAATGCATATACCAGCAAAGTATCTACGAAGTATTCTTTCATAACAGGATTACCTCAGGTAACCCAAAAAATAACAACAAATATAATCAATTCAAATCAAATTAACATAATGTTTCAGTCTTGTTATTGACTGCTCCATAGGCTTACATGCAAAACAGCTGATCTTAAAAAAAATCATGTTCATATCATGGATGTACCAAAACGAAATGGTGATTTAATTGAAAAAAGGGGGTCTTGCCACGAAGAATAAAACGTTACGCAATCCTGAAGTCAACTATTTTTTTTCTACTTTCTGTTTGCTATTTTTACTAGACCTCACCACTTCAAGTAAACATTATATCCTTCCACTTTCCTGGAATGATATCCCCAAAAGATGCAAGATTTTTTTAAAAGTCTATATTTATGTTTCCATTCACCATAAACCTATAAACAAACAGAAAAAAAAATGAGTTCAGAAAAAAATTCAGTCTACTAAATTATCTGTAAATCTCATTCTTGTCTATCTTTATGAATAACCCGACCATGCACAGTTGTACAGTGGTTCACTGAGGTAACCTGACCATGCACACGAGTACAATGTTTCCCTGAGGTAACCTGACCATGCACAGTTGTACAGTGGTTCCCTAAGGTAACCTGACCATGCACATTAGTACAATGGTTCCCTGAGGAAACCTACCATGCACAGTAGTACAATGGTTCCTGAAGTAATCTGACCAGGCACAGTAGTGCAATTGTTTCCTGAGGTAACTTGACCATGCACAGAAGTACAATGGTTCCCTGAGGAAACTTGACCATGCACAGAAGTACAATGGTTCCCTGAAGTAATCTGACCATGCACAGTAGTTCAATGGTTCCCTGAGGTAACATGACAATGCACAGTATTACAATGGTTCCCTGAGGTAACCTGGCCATGCACAGTAGTACAGTGGTTCCCTGAGGTAACATGACCATGTACAGTAGTGCAATGGTTCCCTAAGGAAACCTGACAATGCACAGTAGTACAATGGTTCCCTGAGGTAACCTGACCATGCACAGTAGTACAATGGTTCCCTGAGATAAACTTACCATGCACAGTAGTACATTGGTTCCTTGAGGTAACCTGGCAATGCACAGAAGTACAATGGTTCCCTGCAGTAACCTGACCATGTACAGAAGTACAATGATTCCCTTGGGAAACCTGACCATGCACAGTAGTACAATGGTCACCTGAGGTAACATGACAATGCACAGTTGTACAATGGTTCCCTGAGGTAACCTGACCATGCACAGAAGTACTGTGGTTCCCTGAGGTAACATGACCATGTACAGTAGTACAAAGGTTCCCTGAGGTAACATGACCATGTACAGTAGTACAATGGTTCCCTGAGGAAACCTGACAATGCACAGAAGCACAATGGTTCCATCGGTAACCTGACCATGCACAGTAGTACAATGGTTCCCTGAGATAAACTGACCATGCACAGTAGTGCAATGGTTCCCTGAGGTAACATGACCATGTACAGTAGTTCAATGGTTCCCTGAAGTAACCTGATCATGCACAGTAGTGCAAGGGTTCTCTGAAGTAACCTGACCATGCACGGTAGTGCATTGATTCCCTAATTACTTACCATGCACAGTAGTACAATTGTTCCCTGAAGTAACCTGACCATGCAGAGAAGTACAATGATTCCCTGAGGTTACCTACCATGCACAGTAGTACGATGGTTCCCTGAAGAAACCTGACCACGCACAGTAGTGCAATGGTTCCCTGAGGTAACCTGACCATGCACAGTAGTATAATGATTCCTTGAGGTAAACTCACAATACACAACAGTACAATGGTTCCATGAGGTACCATGACCATGCACAGTAGAACAACGTTTCCCTGAGGAGACTTGAACATGCACAATAGTACAATGGTTCCCTGAGGTTACCTGACAATGCCCAGTTGTGTAGTGGTTACCTGTTGTAACATGACCATGCACAGTAGTACAATGATTCCCTGAGGTTACCTACCATGCACAGTAGTACAATGGTTCACTTAAGTAACCTGACCATACACAGTACAATGGTTCCCTGCATATTAGTATAACGGTTCCCTGGGGTTACCTGACGTTGCCCAGTTGTACAGTGGTTCCCTGAGGTAACATGACCATGCACAGTAGTATAATGGTTCCCTGAGGTAACCTGACCATGCACAGTAGTACAATGGTTCCCTGAGGTAACCTAGCAATGCACAGTAGTACGATTTATTCCTGAGGTAACCTGACCATGCATAGTTGAACAGTGGTTCCCTGAGTAACCTGACAATGCATAGTTGAACAGTGGTTCCCTGAGTAACCTGACAATGCATAGTATTACAATGGTTTCCTGAGGTAACCTAACCATGCACAGTAGTACAATGGTTCCCTGAGGTACCATGACAATGCACAGTAGTACAATAGTTCCCTGAGGTGAAATAACCATGCACAGTAGAACAATGACAATGCAGAGTAGTACAATGATTCCCTGAGGTACCTTACCATGCACAGTAGTAGAATGGTTCCCTGAGGTAACCTGACCATGCACAGTAGTAGAGTGGTTCCCTAAGGAGACATGCCAATGCACAGAAGTACAATGGTTCCCTGAAGTAACCTGGCAATGCACAGTAGTACAATGGTTCCTTGAAGTAACATGACAATGCACAGTAGTACAATGGTTCCCTGGGGTAACCTGACCATACACAGTAGTCCAGTGGTTCCCTGAGGTAACCTGACCATGCACAGTAGTGCAATGGTTCCCTCGGTAACATGACCATGCACAGTAGTACAATGAATCCCTGAGGTAACCAGGCCATGCACAGTAGTACAATGGTTCCCTGAGGTAACCTGGTCATGTATAGTAATTTACATATGACCTGAGGTAACCTTGTCATGTACAGTAATTTACAGATGACCTGAGGTAACCTGGTCATGTACAGTAATTTACAGATGACCTGAGGTAGCCTGTCCGTGAAAAAAAAAACATAGATGTAATCTGTACTGACTAAGCTGACGAAGGGAGTTATGAACATTCAATTGTGGTAACCTGAGGTTTGTAGAAAATTAGCGTTTTGCAAAGTTTATCTGTGGTAACATGCAGCTGGTACAATGACCATGAAGTTGTGACCTTAGGTAACCTCACCATATTCTAACATACAGAGGTATTCTGAGGTTACATATTTATATACAGTAGTTAAGAAATGACATTAGTTAACATGTGCACTTGGCCATGTATAGAAATGCAGAAGTGCCTTGAGGAAAACTAAAAAAATACTGTTTTGTAAAGTTTATACAAAGTGTGGTAATACGAGTATGTGCAGTAATACAGAGTAACCTCACCATGTACAGCAATACAGGGTAATATTAGGTAACTCACACTGTTCAATCATACAGAGGTGACCTGAGGTAACCTCACCATGTGAGCAATCATAGATATGATCTGAGATACAGGAAATACACAGTAATTTAGAGATGACCTAAGGTTATCAGAACATGTACAAAAGTCCACTGGAGAAGTGAGGTTTTTCCTTGAAAATATCCAACATCTCTCAAATAAGATTGATTAAGACAATTAACATTTTAAAAAAGCAGTTATATACTATATAACCCGTGCTTGTAACTACGTTACTTTCAAAGTGATGTCAAATGAAAAAAAAATAGATTACTGTTCGTACTGCAATGTTTTTCTTTTATAATACTGGTGAATAAAATCCTTACAGTGTGTACTGGCTGGTCATCATCGCGTATGATACGATTTTGATACTCATACACAGCTAATGAATATTATGCATGAATATAGATAAGATCAGCACGTGTAACCATAGACTGAGAGTTGTAGATTTGTAGTGTAAATATATAGATGCCGTTTATAGAATACAAAATTAGATCAGAAACATAGTTATTAAAATTGAGAAAGGAAATGGTGAATATGTCAAAGCGACAACCACCCGACCATAGAGCAGACAACAGCCGAAGACAACCAAAGGGTCTCCAATGTAGCGAGAATTCCCGCAGTTGTGGGTGTCCTTCAGATGGCCCCTAAAAATATGCATAATAGTTCAGTGATAATGGACGTCATACTAAACTCCGAATTATACACAAGAAACTAAAATTTAAAATCATACAAGCCTAACAAAGGCCAGAGGCTCCTGACTTGGGACATGCGCAAAATTGCGGCGGGGTTAAACATGTTTATGAGATCTCAACCCTCCCCCTATACATCTAGCCAGTGTAGAAAAGTAAAAGCATAACAATACGCACATTATAATTCAGTTCAAGAGAAGTCCGAGTCCGATGTCAAAAGATGTAACAAAAGAAAATAAATAAAATGACAAAAGTACATAAATAACAACAGACTACTAGCAGTTAACTTACATGCCAGCTCCAGACCTCAATTAAACTGATTGAAAGATTATGTGTTCATCATATGAATATCAGGCACAATCCCTCCCGTTAGGGGTTTAGTATCATACTATCATAAAATATATGAGAAGAACATAACCCGTGTCATGCCAACAACTGTTTTTTAGAAATAGATGTGTTTAGTTCCGATTCGAAGATTCTATCAGTGAATCAATATTAAAGCCAAAATATGCAATCTTTAATGACCTGACAACAGTTTCGTAACTATATCCCTTTTTAATAAGTCTATTTAAAGGTTTTGTTAGTTTCTGAGGAGAATACTGACATTTTTGTTCTTTATATAGAATACTTCCATAAAAAATTGGATGTGAAATACCTGAACGTATAAATGTCTGCATGTTGAGTTATATTTACGAATTATTTCCTTATACCGATGATAAAATTTAGTAAATGTTTTGACAAGTTTGTGATATCGAAAACCCTGGTGTAATAAGTTTTTAATAATACATAAATTTCTCTCGCTAAAATCTAATACGTTGTTACATACACGAGAGAATCGTACAAGTTGAGATATAAAAACACCATAAGATGATGACAAGGGAACGTCACCATCTACAAATGGATAATTAACAATAGGAAATGAAAAAAACATTTCTCTTATCAACAATTTTTGTATTAATCTTCCCGTTTATGATATGGATATCAAGATCGAGGAAAGGGCAGTGGTCATTGTTATCATTAGCTTTAATTAAAGTAAGTTCTACAGGATAAATTTCTTTAGTATACATACGGAAGTCGTTATTATTGAGAGCCAATACATCATCCAAATATCTAAAAGTATTGTTAAATTTTTGTATCAAATATTGTTTTGATGGGTCTTAGCTAATTTAAGTCATAAATTGTAACTCATAACAATACAAAAACAGGTCCGCAATAATTGGTTCACAGTAAGTCCCCATTGGAATTCCAATAACTTGACGATATACGGAATCTCTAAAGCGAACAAAAATGTTATCAAATAAAAATTCAAGCGCATAAATAGTATCAAAGCATGTCCAATTGACATAGTTCTTTTGTTTATTGCTACTAAAAAATGATCGCAAAGAGTTTGAACATATGTACTCGCATTCCGACTTTTTAAATGCCCAGTTAAATAGGGATGTGAATTCTTTCTTAATAAGAATATGAGGCAAAGTGGTATATAGGGTAGAAAAATCAAAACTTTGAAAATCACCAATATATGCATGCAATTTATCAAGTACTACCAACGAGTTTTTGACACTCCAAAAGTAATTAATTCCACTATTTTCAAAGGCCTTATTTGAACAATTTATTATGAGGTTTTTTATTGTACCAAGTGTACTAGTAAGTAAAACAGACAATTTAGTAGTTGAACAATGGACAGTGGCGGGTCCAGGGGTGTTCTGGGTATAGGAACCCTTTTTTGGAGATCAATGCATTTGAATGGAAACATATAGTTGGAACCCCCTCCTTGTGTCCTGGATTGGGAACCCCCCTTTTTGAAATGGATGGATCCGCCACTGCCCCTCATGCAGTCGGACAAGATGGACTAATTTTCAATAACCTATCTATTAAATGTTATCATTTTCTACTTATGTTACTTTAAAGAAGTAACCAAAATCAATATATGCGTAATCTGTCCATATGTAAGTGTTATATATTATTAACTATTTTAAAGCCAATCGAGTAAAATACGGATCTATAAATGTATGCTTTGCTTAAATGATAAAGATTTATGATTATTTATACTTTGATATAATTGATGGAATACTTTTCACATATCGATTGTTTGTACAACTTTTATAAGAAAAAAAAAACGTATGTGCCTGCCCCAAGTCAGGAGCCTGTAATTTAGTGGTTGTCGTTTGTTTACTAGTATGTGCTACATATTTGTTTTTGTTCATTTATTTTATATAATTAAGGCCGTTAGTTTTCTCGTTTGAATCGGATTTCATTGTTATTTCTGAACCTTTTATAGATGACAATGCGATATGGACTTTGCTCATTGTTGAAGGCCGTATGGTGACCTACAGTTGTTAATTTCTGTGTCCTTTTGTGGACATGTTGTCTCATTGGGATTTATACCACAGCTTCTTTTTTATATGTATCATTATTGAACGCATACATATCGTTATCTAGGTTCTTCTATTTTAATTGTATATATATATATATCTACTACCCCTTTCGAATAAACAAAGAATGGTACACAAAGAAGCTTTAAATAAAATACATTTCAAATAAAGATAAGAAAAAACCAACGAAAGTGGTAATTATTTAACAATTTTGCATTAGTGTTAATGCTAATCTTACAGTGCAAGATGCATGCAGTACACTTAAATTCAAATAATGCCGTGACAGTTTATAGCGATATTTTTTGTAACAGCTCAGTGGTGGGTCCAGGGGTGTTCTGGGGATAGGAACCCTTTTTTTGGAGTTGGAGATCAATGCATTTGAATGGGAACATATAGTTGGAACCCCCTCCTTGTGTCCTGGATTGGGGACTCCTCCATTTTTAAAAATAATGAATGGATCCGCCATTGCCCCTCATGCAGTCGAACAAGATGGACTGATTTTAATAACCTATCTATTAAATGTTATCATTTTCACTTATGTTACTTTAAAAGAAGTAACCAAAATCAATATATGCGTAATCTGTCCATATGTAAGTGTCATATATTACCAAACACAATGATAGTCAAAGTTTCAACAGGACATTCACGAAACTTAGGCAGCAATCATTTCATTTTCAGGGGGGGGGGGGGGGCTATGGTTGTTTTTAAAGTTTGTTTCTAATTGTTCTGCCACTATATATGTAATGCTAAAATTGAAATGAAAGAAAAGAAATGTTTTCGACCTGTCTCCAAAAAATATTGTCTTTCGCCGAAGGAAAAAAATCCATAGCCCCCCCCCCCCCCCCCCCCACCCCCGAAAATCAAATGTTTGCTGCCTTAGGCATGTGTGGATAACTTTTATTCTTTAATAGTTAGTTTAAATAATTGTATATACATTTATTTACATAAATCTCTATGAAACCAGTTTTTGACAACTATTATTATAAAAGTTTAAATCGCCATTCAAAAAGTGTTTTCTATTTAATTATTTTAAGTCATTTACGTTTCACTAAATAAATATCTGTTCACGTTGCAAAGATCACAAATAAACCAAATATTTGGATTTTTTTCGTGAATTATTTGTCGTAACTTATTGTAAAAAATTGTATGTGTTCCTGTTTTCTCCTATTTTTCGCACATATACTGTCAGTCGAAATAGAAAGTACAATGATGTATTTTTAGTTTATTCTATTTTTAGATCATGTTATTACTACGCATATGGGCACTATTGCCACGATTACCTGAGGGCACCGATTACCTCAGGGCATACAGCAGCGGACCTAACTGCCATCTGCATTTCACTTGACCCATATATTCAATTTTCATCTTTTCGTACTGTCATTTTTTTACGTTATAAAGTCAACCTGTAGCTTTGATATATAAAAATGATAGAATCTGAAGCGAAATGCTATATCAAATACTCTTGCTTTATACGTTTTAAAGACAAAATATACACCTCAAACATGCCCTAACATAAAAAGGTGCACTCGATTTTCTCTTTTCGATACAATCGTTACCTATTTTGGGGATTTTTTTCTTGATTCACATAATGGAAGGGCAGACACGAAAATTTCTAAGCTAAAAGATTGATATGTTCTCCGTTCCTCCTTAAAAAAATAAAATAAATCGGAGGTTACGCATTTTCTACATCCAACTTATAGATACCCATGTCGTCGACTTGATATCTTATTGTTTTGCATTACTATGTAATAGATAAATTGATAACTTATGTAAATGGTGTTTTTAAAATAAAACACTTCGTAATTGAGAAGAAAATTGTTGTTGTATTTGTTTCTATTAACTTTTAAAAATTTTGTCACTATAGTACTAGTAAACATTACAGTAAACATTTATCGCCTTCTCTAACAAAGAGCTTCGATTCTTTTGTTCTATTTCAAGAGTGTTTCCGCCTGCATATATCAAGAAAAAATAAGATTTTAATCTGCTTGCTCTGGAACCATACCCATGGGCTCGATTACCGAATATCCATATGTATTATTAATGTTTTTTATGCTCCATTAATTGGCATAATGTTTTTCTGGTCTGTGCGTACGTTCGTCCGTTCGTCTGTTTGTTTGTCCGTTTGTCCAGCTTCAAGTTAAATCAACTTGAAACTTAGTACATATTTTCCCTATGGTATGATCTTTTTAATTCTAATGCCAAATAAAAGTTTTATCCCATTTTCACAGTCCACTAAACATAGAAAATGATAGTTTAGATGAGGCATCCGTGTACCAGGGACACATTCATGTTTCTTCAAATTTTCGTCGTATCGCTGTCAATTTGTGTTAAAATGTTAACGTCGTTGTCAATAAATATTTCATTGTTTACGAGAAATATGCAATTTACTATCATTGTCATAAATCCCAAATACGGCAAATTATATTATAGTTTAAAAAAAGAAATTTATGAAACTTATTTATATCCGCCAACCGAGCCCCTATTGAGATCGACAAACTCAACAAAAAGCTTTCAATACAAATACGGATATTTCTTAGAATTGACGGTCATCCTATAAAAATTACGGTCGTCCTATATTATAAATTACAGTCAGTCTTTACAAATTACGGTCATCCTTTACAAGTTACGGTCATCTTTTTACCAATCACGGTCATCCTTGTTATACGGTCATCTTGAAAATATTTTGATTATGATTTACGGTCATCTTCACGATTTTTTCAAATCGAATTTCCCGTTCTATGCACATTTCTCAGAAGTAATTAGTGATTTCCGAGTGATTCTTTTATTAATTTTCATCGTTTCAATGTATGATTTGTAAAGAAAATGATATAGAAACACTTTAACAGACAATACAGAAACTGACCTAATTTTTCATCCGACATCTTGGGATGACCGTGAATGCAGTTACGGTCATCAGCTTTACCCCAGTGATATTTTACTGGACTGATAAATATATATTTCACTTAAGGAAGCAATAAACAGTTAGGAAAAAATACTAAAATTTGCCCTTATGAATTTTACCATCCCCTTTTCATTGCTTTCTTGCAATATCAAGCTTACTGTTTGTGTCATATATGGGCATATGGATGTAATCAGAATCTTCCATAGATTTTATATCCAGTATACAAAATGGTAAAATATAATTTCTTTTTGGTGTATTCATGACAACAATCTGCATTTATTTGTTATAAAAAATTGCAAAAAGGGGGGAAAGATGTCAGATATTTCCCCAAAATTTGACTTAAAGTAGAATTTCAATTGAAGTAATACCTTTTCTGAAACTGTACATATATCATTCAGCAAATCCAATGAAAATCATATGTCTTTCATCTCATTTTTTTGTAAAATTGCGTCAAAAACTTCGTGTAGAAAAATAGTGTTTCTAAACAGTACATTAATTTCTGGATCGATGGACGGTCTAGCTGTGAAAATACGTATTGTCAAACAGAGAACAGCCCATAAAACATGTAAAAAATAATCTTGATGCACTTATAAACCATCTTTGAAGGCTAAATTAGCAATCATCTGTCTAAAAATGAATTTTATTACACAGTAACTTTCCTATTTGAAAAATCCACAGGGGCCAAAATACGAAACTAAACTCCTAACTGTGTCTTGCTACCTAAAGTCTAATGACAAGGAAACCGGAAGAAGGAAGTTGATTTTTGCGCAAATGCGGAATTAAAAAGTGACAAAAAAAGTTAACGATTTTGAGTTCAATAGTACAATGAAAATTTCGGGATATTTTCCCGATTTTTTAATTTTTTTTTATTGATTTTTCAACTGTATTAGGCCGTTGATTTTCTCTTTTGAGTTCATTCATATTTTTGATATTGGTCCTTTTATAGACGAATAAATGGTACGGGGATTTATCATTATTGAAAGCCGTTCTGCTGTGATCATATATGTACAACTACATCTCCCTATATTTATAATGGTAATATAACTTAACTTTGATATTGATGACAACTTGTATGGTCTACCTGTTGTAAAACTCCGGGCATCTTTCCTCGATTATTATTTTACATGCTTGAGGGTTAATTCAGTGGATCGAGAACTGCTCACCTTTCTGGAACCATTGAGAGGAACTTTCGTTTTGTTTAAAAGAAATGTGTGTTTCTGTAACTAAACCGTGTTTACATTCAAAAGTTATATTCAGTCATATTCTATGATTATGTACTTGTGGCGGTGGGCTATGCATTTGGTGAAGTCTCAGGGTTGGATAATAGACATTCACCAATATTAATTTATATACGACGCATACGAAATGTATGATATGACTAATCAACGCATTTTAAAGTGCATAATGAAACGCGTCGGAAGCCATATGTCAAACAGAAAATGCAATGCCTTTCGGATAAACTAGGGTTTTTTTTACGGTTTTTGGTGGAAGTCGTGTTTGTTGGTTTTAAATCTTCTGTTTATGGTTAGTGGACTGATTTTTGGTTTTTTTAATTAAATTTATGATTTAGTGTTTCACCAGCTTTAAAAAAAAAAAAAAAAAAAAAAAGATGAATGTCTGATAAAAAGAGAAGGTATGTTTGCAATATCATTGAGGTTATACATTTGGAAAGTGTTCGATTTTTTAGGACAAAAGGATAATAATGAAGAAATTATCAATCAGGTTATGGATCGAATTATGAAAAAAGCTATTTTCAAGATTCAATCAAATAAATTAAATATCTGGATAGATATGTAACGAATGATAAATGGTATTTCTAGATTTCATCAACATATTAATGAACAATTTTGATTTGTATATTGATGAATTTTAAGCATAATAGACATTAATTTAAAATTTTAAAATTTAAAAAAATAGAAATCTTTATCAAAAGCCTCAGATTCATTTTTATCGCATAATGAACGAATGCAATTAAAATGATCGTCAATATATATTAATTCATGTCAAAGTTTAATAACAAATTCTCCATGTTTGATTCAATGCATTTAACTTGAACGTAATGACATTGCATCCGTACTGACTATACTAACCAGTAAATCAACATTATCAAATACAATTATAGCATATCTATATACTTTAAGATATTTCTTCGCCTACGTTCAACACAAAGACACTTCTATAATGAAAAACTTTATTGAAAGTACGACTAGATTATTGTCATTATCACATATTTCATCATCAGTTAATATCAGGAGTGGTAATGACATAAAACAAAATCTCGGAAAGCATTATTTTTACATGTTGAATGGTCGGGTAAATATTACAAATTCTTACATACCTATCCAAACTTAATCAAAACGAGGAAAGTACCGAGTATTTGTAACATTAAGTACTTACACTATATTGAACTCGAAAATATGAAGAAAAAAACAAGTTACAGGATCAATAATGTGGTTATTTTATAAATTTCCTATTTACAAAACTTTGAATTTTTCGAAAAACTAAGGATTTTTTTATTCCAGGCATAGATTACCTTAGCCGTATTTGGCACAACTTTTTGGAATTTTGGATCCTCAATGCTCTTCAACTTTGTACATGTTTGGCTTTATCAATATTTCGATTTGAGCGTCACTGATGAGTCTTATGTAGACGAAACGCGCGTCTGGCGTACTAAATTATCATCCTGGTACTTTTGATAACTAATCAACACAAGGAATGTATAAACGACGACACATGCTCTATAAAATTCAATCAGATAGCTTACTACTTATATTTAGTTATTTGTATACTTCGTACAATAACTTAGATTATATGTTGTTTCTAATGTTAACCAATTAAAAAGATGAACATATACATAAATAGTGAAATTCTTCTTCTGAATGTTAATTGCCTGTCATTTTTATTCTTTCGGTTTTTGGAATCTTTATAAAAATAGTTTCATTTTTTCTTTCTTAATATACTACCTGAGTTAAATATTTCCTGATAGAATTATTGATATTTTTGATGCACATAACCCAGTGTAGGGGTTAGGTAATTTTTTGCTTTAAATCTATTTTTTGGGAAACAACCGCATACTCTTATCGTGTAAACTTAAATATTGAGGCTACGAATTTTAATCGTTTGATTATTTGACTATCATTTTCATATTAAACTAAGTAGTAATCTATTCATTCAACTACCCCCAAAATCTCCAAATCTTACAAATAAAATAAACATTGCAATGTTAGTCTAATGAATTGGAAATAGTTCTTATAATTCTGATTTCGTTCCATGCACAATTCTTTCAAATTGGATGATCAAAGAAAAATATATATAACATGTCTAAGCGAAATATTGTTTTCTAATTTTTGGTAAATTTAAATCTAGTAAAATAGACTAATTTATTTTTTGTAATAGTAATTATAATCTTACCTCAAATGTTTGTCAGAAAGCAGTTTGTAGTTCCAAGAAATATATGATTAGGTTTGAACTCATTTTATATCGTCCATCAATCAATCTGATTGCGCCTGTCTAATATCTGTGAATACCTAGCATGTAATCACGCCAATTGTCAACAAACATTGATCACAGACCTTTAATATACCCGGCGTGTCAACTAAATCATAATCGTTATTTCTTTAATGAATTTATTGCCAAATTCTAATAAATACATATAGTTAATTAAATGTTAGTTACATATTGACAACTGATGTGTTGTTTATTGGCAGGAGGGAGTTAAAATGCATACAATTTGGAGCATTTTATACTAAAGAAGTACAAAAATAGGAGTTTCAATCTTTAAAATTTTAATTAACCTCTCAATACTCGAGTTTGAGTAAAAACTTTTAAATGATATATTCAATCAATTGTTAATCATTGTTAATGTAGGAAGATTATTCCAAAAATATGCAAACATAGAAATTTATGATGATGTGTTGATGTAAATTATATAAAGCACTACAAATGGGTTACTATTAAGCAATAAATGTGTATTGATAATTTATCAGGTTAGTTTTCGAACTTTCCTTCTTAAAAAGTAGGCTGATAATAAGAACGTAAGTGTCGATCGACTATCTGGCTTGGAATGAAAACTACTAGCATTTAAAGATACCAGGCCTACGATTAATTAAGGAGGCGAAAGTTTATTCTGATTTAGGCTTATCAGAAGCGTTTAAATGGTCCATTCAAATACGAAGTCGAAAAACATATAAAACCGAAATTTCGAAAAGTCGTGCAAAGTTGACTGTATCATCGATCTTTTATTTCAACACAAATGTTCTGACTACTTGGCGGGAAATTCCCTTGGATAGAGGGGGTCAGGTTACGTCTACCAGCTGTGACATATATCGAGAAGTACAAATTATTAAAGATACCAAGCCTACAATTTGTAACGAAGGACGTGCTTTCAGTTCACATCACAGTCATGAGTAGCGCTAAATCAATTATAAAGTTGAAGAGTATTGTAAACTGAAAAGCTTGGCCAAAAAATGAGTAAACTATGAATGGAGTTCGAGCAGGTACGTCGACAGAGTAAACGTCTCCTATTCTTCAAGCATAATCAGCCATGCAAATCCACATTCATTCAGAATATCTGAATTAGGAATAGGACACAAGTGGTAAAATTACAGAATATACGACATTTCTGGTATCTTAAAATGTAATATTAAAGTGTTATGAATAGATTCAAGGTTAGTTATATTTAAACAGAGACTAAAGAGTCGAGGGCCAATACAGCTGGTCGAAAATTTATGACAGGGCCAATACAGAAACAGCCATTTCATAACACTTTTATTAAATGATTCTACATAAACTACGAAACTTACTGTTAGAAAGAAACAGAATTTCATATCTGAACAAGTCTGCCAATTGATATTTTATCGTATGTTTTTCTTTGTTGAGATGTTATGCTATTGTTTCAGAAAAAGGGAGAAGGTTTGGATTCATTAAAACGTTTGCACCTGTCCTAAGTCAGGAATCTGATGTACAGTAGTTGTCATTTGTTTATGTAATATATACGTGTTTCTCGTTTCTCGTTTTGTTTATATAGATTAGACCGTTGGTTGTCCCGTTTGAATGGTTTTACACTAGTAATTTTGGGGTCCTTTATAGCTTGTTGTTCGGTGTGAGCCAAGGCTCCGTGTTGAAGGCCGTACTTTAACCTATAATGGTTTACTTTTTTAATTGTTATTTGTATGGAGAGTTGTCTCATTGGCACTCACACCACATCTTCCTATATCTATTGTCTTTTTGTATCCACGTCCATGGATTTTTTGTAAACATTGTCAGATGTAATTTCAGATTTCTTGTCAAAGTACTTAATGATATGCTTTTGAAATTCACTAAACATAATTTAATCTTTTTATTTTATGATTATGATTGCAAATATAATACAAATGTTTTTTTACATAACGATACGTCCAAATTTAATTAAGTCGTCAGAAAATTGAAACTAGAAGTGAACGTCATCTTTTAGCTCATTGGCCAATACAGTTTGTTTCCGTATTGGCCCTGTCTGAATAAAAATATGAACTCTAGATTTATATCGAAAGGGCAGCGTCATCAGTATTGAGCATGCTTATTAATCCGTATTAGGACTGATTGGTTTGTTCTTATCATTTAATGATTTGGTAAATGTCGCAAGCGAGTTGAGACACAGATATACAATTATATGTAAACCAATTCATTGTGGTGATGGTAATCTTATGGATTGTCAATTTCAGTTGTTTGTCCTCAAACCTCTGAAGGACCAGTTTTTATGTAATTTTAAAAATCCTATAGTATGAACATGCACGATCGTAAAGTTTGAATTGAGATATAAAGACCCCACACGATAGGGCAATGGTTATATTACGACAATTGGAAAGACGAAAGCGTCACATTTGTCCTAGATTCTTGTTAGAAGTCGTCCATTTGTGACAATACCGAGAATAAACTTTCCAGTTTCAATAGTATCCTTTATCTCAAGGGATACTGGAATATGTGAGATGCAAGTAATAATTGAAGTTGTGTGTGATCAAATGACAGGACATCATCAATATATCTCAAAGCGATATTATAGATCTTTGAACGACGTTTTGTTTGTCTTTGCACACATTCAGTACGTATTTTGTAAGCTTAAACAATACACATTAGTCGTAAAAGAATACAAAGCATGCACATCTCGTGATTCTTTCCATGTGCTTATTGTAAGTCATAGATTTTTCATATAGAAAAAATGTCCAACTTTGGTTCATCTGGGTCGCGCTTTATCCATTTTATAGTTTATTCCTAAACTTCATCAGGAGCCTCTATAAAATTTCTTTCATTTGATGAGCTGTGGAGTTCAATATTTCTGGCATTTAGCTAACTACTCTCTAAAAGAGGGGCGAAAGATACTAGAGTGACATTCAATTTTATTTTTTACAGAAAATGTACATGAATTGGCAGGATCGTAGATATTGCATGTCAACACAGAGAGGCTGATTACTAGCCTGGTTGTGCCCTGGGATAAAACATTATCTATAAGTGACATTGGTCCAGTGCTTATAAAAACTCATACCTGGATAACAATATAAAACGAAAGACGCGTGTTATGTACCAAGTCAGGAATATGGCAGTAGTTATCAAATGGTTCGTTTATATGTCTGTTGGCGTTCGTTTTTGTTCCACTTCGGTAATCCTGTTGTTTCTTTGTTTTCCTCTTATAATTGATGTGTTAACATTGGTTTTGGTTTGTAACCCGGATTAGTTTTCTCGCAATTAATTGACTTTTGTACACTGGTATACTATTGTTGTCTTTATTATTTGACAACATAAGTGTCATCAGTGACGCTTAAATCAAATCAGTTGGAAGGTCACATTAAATACGAATATCGGGGAAACTGGAGGACAAAACTTTCATCAGCAGAGATATTCACCCAGTGGATGTTAAGATTATAACTATCGAAAGCTTGTGATTGATTACCCGAGTTTCATTTCTTAAGACTCATCAGTAGAACAGGAGTACAAAAAATGGAAGTCCATATCATGGATTAATTTAAATCTTTTCAAAACTAAAGATTTGAAACACAAGAGAACAATCACTTTAGATGTGTCGAATTCCTGAGGTAGAAATGCCTTAGTATTTCAAAAAAATCCAAAATTTTGTAAACAGTAAATTGACAAATATAACCATATCAATGACAATTCACGTCAGCACATAAAGTGCTGACTACTGGGCTTGTGATACCCTTGGGGAAATAAATCTCCACCAGCAGTGGCATTGACCCAGTGCTTGTAAATAAACTCATCATAGATACCAGGACTAAATTTAGTATACGCCAGACGCGTCTACAAAAGACTCATCAGTGACGCTCGAATCCAAAAACGTTAAAAAGGCCAAATAAAGTACAAAGTTGAAGAGCATCGAGGACCAAAATTCCTAAACGTTTTGCCAAATACAGAAAAAATTATAGAAAATTATTATATGGAACACAAAACAACTCACAATAGAACATTCAAAACGCAGAAGTCAATAGAAACTTATTTGATTAAACAATCAATTGTTAGCTGAATATATCCACTATATAATTGTTATCTGTTTAACTATTAAAAAAACATAAACGTATATACCTAGAGAGGGAGGCATGCCCGTATTAAGTGTTTCAATGTTGGCAGTATCTAAACAATGGTGTATGCGGTCATATGAAGTTCATGGTTCAAATGCATTGTTTACTATGAATTAAAATGAAATCACTCAGTTATTGCGTTCCTGTAAAGGCTATACCAAAACATAATAAATCCTAATGGAATATTAATTTTGTGTCATTGGTTTCCTGTTTATATCGTTTAACTTAACTGAAATGTTTTGTTTCTCCTAGTATAATGATTTTTTTTAATTTTGAAATTGGAACTTCGCCATTTTAATCTTTAATCTGTCTTATTTCTTATTTGTTTGGTGTTTGTTTGACAAAATAAATTGAATGATTTTGATCAATACTAAAATAAAATTCTGTACGTACTGTTTAATCGGTTATTAAATTATTAAACGACATATTGATATAAGTTTTCTTGAAATATAAATAATGAAACCATTGAAAACATAGGCTTCATACTAAAGTCCCTGAATCTGTTCCTTTTTACAGTATTAACGAGCTCGCTTGTTAAATTGAAGAAGAAAACCGGTCTTAATATCTTTGCCTAACCAATAATTGCAAATCAGGAATTATAAAGACGTTCCTCGTTACTTACACTGAAAAGGATAATTTGTTCCGACAAATCAAGGTAAAAGATTCCGCGAAACCCGGTAATAAAATTAACGTTACCAATTTTGTTGCGCCAGATGCGCATTTCGACAATACATGTCTCTTCAGTGATGCTCGTGGCCAAAATATTTGAAATCCAAAGCTTATATAAAAGATGAAGAGCTGTAATCAAAAAGGTCCAAAAAGTATAGCCAAATCCGTGAAAGGAATCAGAGCTTTGCATGAGGGAGATACATTCCTTAATTTATAATAATTTCTATCATTTTGTAACAGTAAATTTTAATAACACAAAAAATCCGTATTTTCATGCCAGTACCGAAGTACTGGCTACTGGGGTGGTGATACCCTCGGGGACTGTAACTGGCTTGATAGTGCTGCTGTAAAAGCGTATTGTTGATTGTAATAAGAGAGTCCATTTATCAGTAAAATACAGAATTTTGAAAACATAAACGTTTTCTTTCGATGCATTTTATTCTATTGTCATCAACTTTCATAACAATCTCTGTAAAAAAACTATAAAAAAATTAAGTCAATTTTTCAGACACAAAAAAAAATGAAAATATAACAATAAATATATTTACATAAAGTTTACCTCCGTCATTATCTATTCATTATTAAAAGAAGTTTCTTCCCAAGTCCATTAAATTCTATGAAATATTAACCATTTAATTCATGTGTAACAAATTTTTATCCCTAACTGTATCTACTTGCGTAATGCAAATTAATCTTAGTAAATCGGGAAAAATGAAAATAAACATTTCTAATTTTGCTCTGGATTCTCTTATGAAGCATAGATACCTTCTGTCCAAATTTCATAAAATTAAATGAAGGTTTGACAAAGTTACAGTTTATTTTCGATTTTCGAGTTTGACTGTCCCTCTGGTATATTTCGTCCCTCTTTTATTGAAGTCTTAATACACTATGTCAACAGACTGAACCTAAATATTAACGACGACAATTGCAGACGCCAACGAAGGATAAGAATCGCTATTTTTAGCTTTCTTGACATAACTATCGCAGGCTGTATAATCAATTTCTATAAAAACAAAAATCTGACTTTACCAAATCATACTAAACAGCCAATAAATTTTCAAAAAAAAAGGTTTCTTTTCGATATAACTTATTTAAAAACAACTCTGTATATATATTTAAAGTCTTGTAATTATTTACGGGTAGCTATAAATACTAGTACTAGTAATAATATTTTGCCTCTTTCCTACTGTTGTTTCTTTCGATTTGCAACGGTGACCAAATTGTAATGTGGTTGGTATTATAGGATACACTTTCGAAAATCACTTAGAATACAACGTAGGTTTAATCAATTTCATTGCAAAGGATAATACAACTATTTACAACAACGACTGTACTAAAGGGTGTTTATCGGCATCAACATTTTAAAACAAGAAAAAGAGAAAAAAACATTTTATCAGACCGTTTGATGAGCAAAGTGTCTAGTGGTTCTTCGCTAAAACGTAGGCAAAAGGAATCAATTGGTCTCTTGTGGAGAGTTGTCATTCAAATGAACAAATAGAAAATGTAGATTGTGAAAAACTTCTTGGTTTATATATTGACAAAAACCTAAGTTGGAATCAGCAGATAGATAAAATGTCATGTACTATATCAAACAGAATCAATTTATTACAAAAGATAAGAAAATATTTACCTATGCATATACGTATTATCTATTTTAATGCTTATATTCTGCCATTATTTGATTATTGTTGCAATATATGGGGAAGCTGTTGTGAAAGTGGAATAAATAAACTTAATAAGTTATTAAAGAAATCTGCTAGGGTTATAGTAGAAGCTGACATAATGACATCATCCAGTTTATTGTTTAATAGTTTACACTGGTTAAATATGAAAAAACGCATTCAATATCAAAAGGCAATACTTGTATTTAAATCATTAAATGGTATGGTTCCTAACTATTTACAAGAAAATTTTCATTTTACTGATAATCAAAATTATAACTTACGTTCAGCTGATGAAAAACTATTAAATCTTCCAAAACCAAAAACAAATTTTTTAAAGAAAACATTTACATATTCAGGTTCTCAAATATGGAACAGTTTACCAAATGAAATAAAAATGAGTAATACACTTGTATCTTTTAAAACAAAATGTTACAAATTTTTCATCAATTGTGCAAATTAATATGCTTTTTCATTATTATTTAAATACAATTGTATATTGTGTATAATATAACTTTATAATACTCTATGTACTTATAAATATGTTATTATTATTTTGAGGACGTTCAGGAAGATTAGTTTTAACTAATGGGATCATCCTCTTGAAATAAAGATTATTTATTTTTATTTATTTATTTTATTGGCAATCATACCACATCTCATTCTTTTAATACACACAGAAATTATCTGCCTATATCTCCATTAATAAAGTCAATTATTTAATTATAGATTTTTCATTAATGGAGATATTTTCCAGTCAACGGGATAAAGCAAAACTGCTATAAAATGAAAATGAAATATCAAACAATTTAATAAGTCATTATTTTCAGGTGAAGGGTAATGATTTAAACATAATCAATCATAGATCTTATCGTAGACACAACCTCAGATTTTCAGGAATTTAGGGTTTTTTTTTGTAGATAATATCGTTAGTTATTATTTCAAGCTGATATTATTATTTAAAACTTTGTAAATGAATATTACTTTCGTATCGATTTTAAACGATTTAATCTTAGTTTGCAGATAATGGACAACAAGTGACAATAAAAATACGTACGTATTGTTTACGAATAGTTAATAAGTTGAATACAATTGAGCTTGAAAGGCCGAACAGTTGTAACAATAATAATATCTACTGATATATTATTTTGTTATCCTCGCATGTAAGGCTTCAATTTTTTAAGGCAATAGGTTTTTGATAATTCGCTTCGGAACTTAACAGATCCCCAAGCGACACGAACTTTAGAAGAATACCTACACAAATAAATGTTTATTCTACTTTGTAAAATTAAGAGAAAAGAACTGGATCTTTCTACATTGAATTAGATATTAGAATGTATTAGAGTGTCCGTAGAAAAACGTCATATTTCAAGGATATACCATTTTTAGCACAAAACTTTTCTAAAATCAATTAAAATTTCTCTATAGACACAAGGCTTCAAAAATAATTAAAATCCTCAATTTTTCCGGCTGGTGTAAATAAGGTACAGATTTTTAAAAATAAATCCAAAGTATTGTTATAGAACACTAAGTCTCTCTCTTTGTGATTGTCTTCATCACTCTTAATTAACATATATTTTTCTCATTTCTAAACATATCAAATATTACTTTGGAAATTGCAAGATGCCAAGGGCATACAATTTATAGTAATGACGATTTGAATGACTACCCATAGGCTTACTATCATGCAAGGACCAACGAAGAAGGACAACTTGAGTTGCTAATAAACATGTTTTTTTTTATATATATACAAACATGTTTATCAACAACGCTGAAGTTTAATCATCACCGATAAAAATCGATTTGTGAAATAAAATTAACGATTGACGTCATCAATTATGAAAATATAAAAGGGTAATTCCTTAATGTGTACTTTTTTATTGACTACTTATCTGCTATTATCATTTTTCATGAGCATATTTGTAATTGTTAGTTAGTACTCCAATCGGAATCAATTTCTCTCCCACTTGTTCCTTTGCTTTCTAAAGAGTAATCGAAAGAAGCTAGCATCTTTTTTTCTTCAGCTGATTGTTCTATTCTAAAGTTGATATTTATCAACAGAATTTAAAAAAAAAAAGAACAGTTAAGATACACCTCAATCTGTTAAATACTTGAACAACCATAAGGGTCGAATGTGATTTATGCTTTTTCGAAGAAATTGATTACTACAATCTGAGACAACGTTAACAGTGTGATAGAGAAGTTTCAGATATAGCCAAATATTGGATTTTTAAGAATTAAAAGACTATTATTTATTGTATTTGTTTTCCTTTCACTAAAATGAGAAAAAGTGATTTCATTGATTGAATTTCATTTTTTATAGAGATTACTGTTAAACTGTTTGTTTTGCCATTGAGAAAAATTGTCTATGCATATTCTATCATTTTTAACAACACACATATTTTTTGGTATTATATTGTTTAAATAAATCATGGGTCGTTGAACTTTCTAATAGCGGCAAATTCACTTCATTATCGATTTTTTTACATAGCATCTAACGAAACAGTACAGGAAGACTAGTCCGAGATTTCTGTCTCATTTGCGGCGATCATGCCACATCTCCCTTTTTACATACAGTAATAAAAAAAAGACAGTCTGAAAAATCTCGGAGTGCAGGAAGACACGATCTAATTCAATACCCGAAAACAAACAGCACACAGTATAATAGTGGAAAATCGAAAGAACCATGCAATTCGGTATTGCTTCAAGAAATACAGTTGCGAACTATATGTGTATATTAAATAACATACCAGTGCAGTGGCATAATTTTACATTTTATTAATAAGTTCATTAAACCAGAGAGAAATATTTAAGTACAACTTTTAGAACCTTTATCTTATACCTGAAGGTCATAGTTGTGCAATAAATCTATATAATTTTGATGAAAAAGTTGTTTGAAATTCGAGACGTCCTTGAAGAAGAATCTACAAATTGAATATCAAGAGTCAAGACCGACCTTTTTAATTGCTTACTTACAAATGAAAGCAACCAATTAACACATTTGTATACCCAAGGTATCATTATTAGTCAGTATCAAAAGGACAAACAATTATAAACACAAACAAAGGAATACAAAGCTGTTGATGAATTGCTCTATAATGTGTACATAATTAAGAGTCTCATCGGTGGATAGCTCAACTGTAACATATTTCTTTGCTGATTGTTAAAATTTGTTTAAAAAGAAATCAACTGCCGCAGAATTTTCATAGACAAACAAGTGCCGCCTCCCCCGCCCCCATTTTAAAAACCTTAGATTTGTCAATCATCACTGCTCCTTGCTCTCTTGTGGCCTACATACATATATAATTCATCAAAAACAACTAATTGAAACCTCGTCATCTGATACTCGTGTCATATGAGAGAGAATTTAGGTCCCAACGAAAGCCTAATGTATTAGCTTTTCTTAAGATTTTTATAATGTATTTTTAAACCTATAGTGATCTTTTCTACAATTATTATTTTAATGATAATAATTTCAAGCATGTAGCCTATAGAATATACATTAGTTCAATTAAACGATTCAAAATTGCATGCAATATTTGCCACTTGACGTCAAAAACCAACTATCAATCAATTATTACAATTGATATGCAGTGCATCAGTATCAAATTATTAAAAATCATTTTACAACATTCTCATATGACGGAGAATGGCAATTATTATTAAGAAATAAGAAATAAGAAATAAAACTACGTATTACGGATTTTTTTTTATATTAAACATAAACATATTAATTATAGTCTTGATGAATAATAATACTATGTTTGTTCAGAAATTATAGTATATACTGATCGTTCAATAGATAAATAATTATTTTATCTACAATCGTACTCCGATGATTTTGTGAGCATATATTCTAGATGAGGGTGTGTCTGCATAGGGTTTTTTCATTGGTTTGTGTTTGAGATCGTCGATTTTTTTTAGCAATAAAACAAAACTTCAGGTTTAACTTTTATCAAGACGGACAATGCGATTAAATTTTCAACGAATAGACCACGCTGATGGCATTGCAGCTAGTACAAAAGTTCAGGTAGAAGAAACTTAAAAAATATATAGTATATATATGTTGTGTACAAATTATAATTTTTACAGATTTTATTGTACAAGTAACCAGTATTTTATGAACCGCTTAACACAAATGGATAGTGTAAGCACACAGTCTTTTGTTTCCCATAGACATAAAGACATAAGACATAAAGCTTTATTTAAAGTCGGTATATGCAATACAAATACAAACATAAGCTCTGATGAGCTTTTAAAACCCATATTTCTGTCATATTTCCATGACTACATGATACAGTTTAATACTGAACATTGAAACAAAAAAACTTATAAGAACACAAACAAACTTTTTATGGATAAGATTTTGGTATAAGGAGAAAAATAAAAATAAATTTCAAACCATTCAGGAGATCATTTAGGTATTGTTATTTCCAGTATGAAGACAAGGATAATAACACTAAATGTTAGGTTAATGTATAAGGGTTAGACTTATGATTGTTCTTTTCGGTGGGATTGGTGGCTGCGTTAACAATTTGCTAAAGTTTGTGAATAGTTCAGCATATAAGGGAATCATTGTAGGGTCAATATATGGAAAGCATTTGTATAAGCCTCGAAACATCTCATTTGCAGATTATTTGACACTACCTCCTCGGCTATAGTTGATTGACTTTGTAACTTAATCATAGTATACATGTTATAGTTTGTGATTATATCACTTTAAAATAAATCGTCTAATACGAGTCAGTGATATTTGGTATGCTGCTGGTTGTATTAGCAGTAAAACTATTTATTTTTAAAGTGTTTAATCGAACCATATTTAACCTGGTTATTTCAAATATTGGCTTGTTAAGAAGAGTTAAGAGCAGAAATGTTAAGTACAATGCGATCTTAGAATAAGTCAGCATGGCCAATCTGTCAACCCACTCAATGCACTAATTGCTATAATTATTGTCAATATAATGGAATTTGATGCGACTGTCATACAAGTGAGAGGTTTGGCTAGCTATAAAACCAGATTCAATCCACCATTTTCTACATAAGAAAATGCCCGTACCAAGTCAGGAATATGACAGTTGTTATCCATTCGTTTGATCTGTTTGAGCTTCTGATTTTGCCATTTGATTAGGGACTTTCCGTTTTGAATATTCCTCGGAGTTCAGTTTTTTTTTAAACAATTCGAAAACTATAATACAATATCAATAATATCAGCAATGTCTAGGTTGAGTTCGAAAATCGCGCTGTTTGGGTACAATTACAGGGAGCTATGTCCATATTTACTGACATTGATTTAAATGTTAGTTCATCTTATCCATTGAAAAGGTTCAAATCTTTCTAAAAAAATGCAGAAAATGCAACTTTATACAATAGAACTCTATTAAGTGTTTTGTTTTCCATATCATAACTCCATTGTAGTCTAGTAAATCTTTTAATTTGTTCATCAGCCATAATTTGTATTTTTAGTAAGAATCATAGTTTTCTTTATAAGAGGCGGAGAAGATTTATCAGAGGAACTGTCAAACGCAAGATCAATTTAACATACTTTTGACAGCGAATACAATTAGTACATTGACATGATATTTAGGTTTCCATTGACGTTTCCCTACTCACAGTACTCTTGCCATACTTCAATGATTTGTGTTCAAAATTTGGAATTTACGTCTTCTTTAGTAAAATTTGCGTATTGAACATACTTTTGTCATAAGAATAGTCACGTCAGCCCCCTTCCCCCCCCCCCCCAACCCCTCCCCCCCCAAAAAAAAGAATAACCCAGGGCTATAAAATATTGGGAATCGTTGAGATAGCTGATTATGAAGTCCAGAATAAAAATCTACCGACAGAACAAAGCAAAAATGACTATATTCAGTTAATACACTTCCGATTTTGCATTTTTAATAACAATGTCCGTAAATCATGCCAGAGATGAACAAATGTACGATACATGTATATACAAAAATCAATTTTATTAGAGAAACAGACAAAATTTATTAAATACAAGCATTTGACAAGGCATACTAAGGGAGTATGCTGTGTAAAAGGTTATTGCAAATATGTGTCCACTGACGATTGTAAAATATATCTTTATTACACAGTCAGGGTAATAGTTTGTGTGATGTGTTTGCCATTTAATCCAATAGCTGTTATTGTAATATAGATATCCATTCCACTGTAGAACTTAACCCGAAGTGGGACATGCATCACAAGAAATTCATTTGTCGTCTCCTGCCACTGTACAATATCTGCTCCATTTAAAGCTGTCCCTACAGACACTTCATAGTACAAGGTAAAAGCAAAGGTAAAATACGCATCCCAGCTTATGGTTAACGTTCTGTTCTTTTCAGACATTGTGATGGACTTTGTTCCTGAACATAAATGATACATTCATTTAACATTTTATGATTGAAAGTAATTGAAGTTTTGACAAAATATTCTGAAATGAGCCTACGATGGAAACGTTTATAACTTATAGATCATTCTTGAAACTTAAGAATAAAAAAACTTTCTCCTGATGTGATCCTGAATGCTTGATCAGAACGGCACTTTTTGTTGTTGATTGTTTTGGTTTTTTTGGGTATAACTTGAATTGTTTTTATTGGATGTCTTCATTGATAATTTTCCTATTGATGAAGGAAAGTTACGCTTTAATTTTTATTTAAATTTGAGTATAAATGTCGCTGTATTCTGTATAAATTTGTTCGGTTTACCTTTTGTGTGTTTTTCTATCTTTCTATATTGATAATTTAATTGTTCATTTTTATAAATATTAAATGCTCTCTCGTATAAAGAAAAGGTTATACATGTTGAACACCACAAAGTGTGTTCGATTCCTTTGTTTGATTAGTGCAATCAAACGATACAAGGCTTATAATGAAATAAAAAAGGAAGTGGAAATTTCCAAATATTTTTTTTATGAAATACTTACAGTCTTGTATTATGATACTTGGTGGTAACATACACATATAAGCCACATACGTATCAGTTTTTATAAGATAATCAGGCCAATCTGTTTCTCTTTTGAAATGTTGTTATAGTATTTATATTGTCGAATAACATGTACGGTGACCTAAACTCGTTTCTTTTCATTTGTGATTTGAATGGAAATCGTACCACATGTATGTGTATAAGCATTTTAAGAAATGAAATGATAATCATACCTGATACTTTCGGAGTTATTGTTGACACAGACAGATGTGTTGATACAGGTTGACTGGATAGGAATGCATTATTTATGGCTGAAACTCTCACTTCATGTTGTCCATCATGCAAGTCTAAACCAGTCATGCTATAGTACATAGCACCGTCGAGGTCATAAAGGATTGTCTTCGATAAAGAAACCGTCTTGTTTTGGTTTTCAATTTCAACCTTCAATATATGATATATTTTGTGAGAACATGTGATGATGTTTATTTTGGCATAATGGGCTAATGTATATGCTGAGTTCCTTTTGTTGACAATATTATCCTTACTTTTGTACTTTTTTGTAAAATTTTGGTCTATAACTACATTATGATGTTATCCATTCGTTTGATGTGTTTGAGCTTTTGATTTGGAATTTTCCTCGGAGTTCGTAATTTTTGTTATGTACTTTTTTGTTGGAAATCTTTTGTACATTAATATGGGATCTTCGTATGATCAGTAACAAAATAAAATATAGAAATGGCATTCTATATGACAGGTGCACAACATGCATAATATGTCTTTTGATTGAGTTAAGCCATTTCAATTGATAATGTTGTGATGTATCACTAATATTTCAGCTAAGTTTGAAGGTTGGCGCCTGTTAAAACATTTTACAATGTTTTTTACAAATAGTGACTTAGATGGAGGATTGCCTCATTGGTACTCATACACCATCTTTTTATATTTATATAATGATATACGACGAGTGGCAGATGAAAGATGCCTTATTCCATTTGTGTGTCTGAAGGCTAGTGCACCCCACAAACACTCAAGTAAAACGATAAAAGAATTGTTTCAAATTGTAGAATGTGAGAGTAAA
This sequence comes from Mytilus edulis, assembly GCF_963676685.1. NCBI lineage: Eukaryota > Metazoa > Mollusca > Bivalvia > Mytilida > Mytilidae > Mytilus > Mytilus edulis. The sequence goes on from NC_092356.1 coordinate 39,842,667, forward strand.
ACTATGAATCTGACACAGTTTGTAAATTAATGGGATGTTCGATGCCAACATGTTAACTTTCGACTGTCAGAATGACGAAATTCGTTTTTAAGTAAAATATTGCTACAATGCGCACGATATATGTTTTATTACAAAATATTCATTAGGTGCACTCGAAACAAAATGGAAAAGAAACAAAAAACATAAAATGATCGGTAGCATCAACACCAAATAGAACTGTATATCTTGATATCTTGGCCGACGGGAAAATTGTTTTTATGTTTAGCTGAAGTTTTCAAACGGAAGAAAGTATTCACTTACATGAAATGAATCTAAGCCTGATTTATCTTCAAAACCCATCCACTTCAGTCTCACAATAGAAGTGTTTCCATGGAAGTTTTGTTTACTTCCATATTCCGTCATTGGTTGGTCTAAAATTTGAATTTGAGCATTTTGTATACTTGGAGGACTGTCTGAAATTGTAACTCCATCGGAAGATTTCTTGCTGTGTAAACCTGCCTTATTGTGACACCGTAGTGTAACATAGACCGTCTTTGATGACAACAAACTATGTTCAAACACTTTAGATACATATGACAGTTCTGTAGGTATTCGGACAAACGCCTGGATCTCATTACCAAATTTGCTAAGACCTATGAATAAATGTTATTATATCAGAATATATCTAAAATCTTCAAACTTAATGTTGAAATAATATAAACGTATAACTGTATATAAAATGCAAATCAAACATAACTGACATTAACACTTCTGTATTGACGGTCTTCATAGATTTTGATTTGATGCGTTATGCCCATAGAATAATAGTAAATGAATGGTAAGAAAGGAATGCAGAATCACAAGTTAACTGTAAATTCCATGGAAAGGGATATAAATACTTCGTCTTACCTATGGGTTGCAATGGTAAGATTATGTCACGATTGTGCGGCTACCCTAAAAAGGTTTAATGACTGGGATAAAAAAAAACAATAGTCTGAAGAATAAATGTTACTGAACATCTGGTACGGAATTACTGCATCTGAAATAAAATCCCACTATGCTCATCTATGTTGCTACTGATGTTAATTGAAGAGCATACTACGTCTATGAATTTTTTTAAAATAAAATAGCTATATTGTGTTTGAGAATGTTATTTGTTACAAATATGATGTAGTTTTGGTGATCTTTAATCAGCCGAAAGTCTTACCAACAGCCCATTCACAATGCGATAATCCAGACTCCAAATCTTCAACCTTCCAGTTAACAATGATTTCATCTGTTATTTGACTGTCTATATCATAGCCTAAATGAAGTGACAAGAATAAGAATATTAGTTCTGATCCAAAAATTTGGACAATGCGCTTGTAAAAACCCTCTCCATGTTTTACTTGATTTCTTGAGAAACATATCTATGTATATTAGTCTGAGATCGACTTCCAGCCTCTTATCGACGTCTATTCCTTGATTTGACGTCTAAATCTGACGTCACATTGTCAAATCGACGTCTTATATTTTGATACTATAATCGACGTCCAATGTGACGTCATGTATTGTCAAAACGACGTCTTCTCTTATCGACGTCTAATATCAATCGACTTACACTTGTACATATACATATTTTGTAGGGTTCTTATGACAAGTAAATTTTCAAAAAAATATACATGCACTCCATATAGAATTTCTTAACCCACAATAGGTAACATGCATATTAATAAATATCTTGATAAAAAGTTTATCACCTCGATCTACATTGTAATGCGTAATTCCTAATCATATTAATAAATGACATGCATGTAAGTGTAAGTCAATGATAAAACAACCCAATAACAACAAAAAAACTAAACGACATCTAGAGGGCGTTATTCAGTCTTCAACAATAGACAAAATAAAGAAGTGCAAACAATTGTTTTGAGGGTAATATAATTCAGATTCTGTAAGATATTTTTTAACAATTGTTTTACATCTGGAGTGAAACATATACGTAAGAAATTGGCAATATGTTTTTATGTTGTGCTGTTACACAACCGTTCCAGGTAAGGATAGAGTTAAGTGCTCACACTCATGGTTAATCCTGTCACATGCTTTATATGCCTATAGTCCAGTGGTTTTCGTAGCCTTAATTCATAAAATTGGCCGTCGAGTAGAGGATATTTTATTGTGACATCATATTTGGACGTCGATTTGAGGAACATATGTCGATTAGAGAACGGACGTCGATATGAGTCTTAATGTAATATAATGTATGGCGCAAAAAGAAATTTTTAATCCTGGTATCTATGATGTGTTTTTTTTTTACACATATTTAAATAAATAGCACAAACTATTATAAACAATTGGGTAAGTCTTGTTCATTTATGCTGTTCAAATAATTCATACTACTCATTTGTCACATATCGCTTCGATAATACCAACCCTGGTAATAAATGTTAGCACTTTGCAGAAATGTTAATTGTGTCAAACTTTTGGATTGAGCCCTTCGTATTGTTTGTTTTTCAGGCTTTCTTGAATATGATTTGATTGTTGTATGTACATCTATTTCGTCGGATTGATCTTATGTTTTCTTATCGATTGCTTTGTTGTTCTTTCAATTATTTTATGATTTTTTTTTCTTTAATACAAACTATATTAAGATATGTGGTACGATTGCCAACGTGACAATATTGTATTAACTTTATATATACATAAAAAGAAAAAAATAACAATAACACCTAACTCCGCGGAAAATTCATAACGGAAAGTCCCTAAATAACAAATGTCATATTCCAGACCTGGCACAGGCATGTCTGATGTAAGAAAATGGTTGATTAAACTTGGTTTTATAGTTAGCTTCTATTTAAGTAATGGCCATTATTGCATTTACTGGAATTATGCTCCCGTACAACATAAGCTTTTAAAAATACCATTCGTTCTGTTGGTATGTTTTGTAACTTATTATTAAAAGTACATGTACATACCAATTCCATCATAAACGAATTCTATATCAGGAGGTGTAAGATCAATAAAAAGGGATTCTGCTGTGGCTACTGCCGACAACCCAGCACCATTGATAGCAACAACTGTTATGTGCTAATGTAATATTATAATTGTAGGCGAAAGTGTTCAGCCCAACACTTGTATATCTCTGTATTTCTGTGCTCCCTTCTTTATAACCTTTCAAATAATGAAGTCATTATCAATAACAAATAAATAAAAACGGACAATGTGACTCCGAGTCACCAAAATTAGCAGACAAAACAACGGTATTCAGATTAATATTTAAATAAACGCTATTTAGTATAACTAATATTTAATCATCTGATTAAAATACATATACCTGTTAAACTGCCATTGTCTTTATTCATAGCTATTCCTGGTTTTATTATTTTAATTGCTAGTAGATATTTTTTTTAAATGCTTTCAAAAAAAATTATTCTTGCTTCAAAAGATCAGAACAAACATAATACAAAAATATAAACTTACCAATTGCCCATAGATATTCAACAATAGGACTTTCCTTATCAACAAAATACCAAAATGCGTGTATTGATGACCATTTATGTAGCCATACTGCGTGAGATAAAACGGGATAAGGATGCGTCCCAACATCAACAACTTCAACCTTAGAAAATTGAATGTTATCAATTAAAATTCCTGTTGTGTCGTCCATGCTTCCATATGTAATATTAACATCTTTATTCTTTGCGGTAAAGTAAAATGTATGAGAATGCCAGGATACTTCAATGTCTGAACCATGTTTGTCTTGCTTTTGGTACACAAGAAACACGTGTCTTTCATTGCCAAATTCAATGTAGCCTTCTTTTGTAGAAAGAACTGAATCTTCAAAGGGGACATGAGCAGTAAAGAATTTGACACTATAAAAGATGTCTATTTCTAAGTTATGTAATGTCTGCAATACACTTCCTCTGAGAAAAAGAAATGATCGACCATCCATAGCAATAGATTTTGATGAACCCAGGACGCAAATACAATCCTGATCAGAAGAATTCCAGTGATATGGTTTTGTATATCCACAAATATTAGCTGCGGAAATGTTTGAAATGTCTACAAAGTCATTATCACCGTCTTCAAATGATGGATTAAGTATCAAACTGTTTTCGGTAAAAACTAGCTGTACTGGTGTTGGAGGGGTTTCATCAATGACAAAACCGTTAGAAGTTGCAGTATCTGATATGTGACCGACAAAATCAACAGCATATACTTTACTTAAAACCTTTGCCCCTAACAAATAAAAAAGTAATACTAATATATATGCAATTTGTATATGACAGAAATTTTAATTCATTGTGAAAATTTAATCAACTACTTTACAAATTTTTCAAGATGACAGATTATTATATTTTCATTTAAACTAATAATAAGAATAAGTTTATTCTAATGTTGATGTCTTTTAAAATAATTTTGTTCCTTAATAACTAAAGGAAGACATCCTCATATCGTGAAAGAAAGTAAAACTGCTTTCTAGATACCAACGTTGGCATGGAATATTTTAAGAAAAAACACCGAATCAGAGTTATTTCTTGTTAATGTTACCTGAGTGTATTATAGAAGAGTTGATGGACTTTGATACTGATCTATGAATACCAACATGTTGATAAGGCAGAACATCGCATCCCGTTTCGGAGTTTTCCAATTGAACGCACCAGTAATAATTCCTAATCCCCGAGTCTTGGTCACTAAAACCATTCCAGGAAGCACTAACAGAGTGTGAACTGTTTTGAAAATCTATTTCTGTGTATCCTACATATGCAAATGATTTTTAAATGATTGAAAGCAGAAAATCAACAAATTTGATATAATGACACATAAAATATTTCTCTTAGCATTGATAAAATAGTAAATATTTTCAAAAAGTGAAATATGGAAAAACCTTCTTTTTTTCTATCTCAAGAAAAAAATTCTATGAGAACATAAAGAAAACAGTACTCCTATATTTGAACCTTTTTTTACCATTTACTGAATGGAGTAATTGCACGTGACCATACAAAATAGTTCTCTTAATGAAACCATTATTTTTAAGATTAAAATATCTGGTGTATACAAAATGTATTATTATTATATTTCTTTCTTTTAACATGCAAAGATGAACAAACCTATTCCGTCATTTACAACTCCGACTAAAGGTTTATCAATATCTACAGTAAACCCATCGGATGACAGTGTCACATGCTGTCCGGCATAACTGTAACCAACCACATTAGAATAATATCTTACACCGGGTACCCGGGGAACTCGGCTTATATTAACAGTTGGTACTGATCCTGGAATGTCAATTTCAACTTTGTGCATGTCATGACCTGAAAAAAATGTGGACATCATGGAATTTATCACAATTACTTGTAGATATATACCGTATTATAAAAGCACAAACTATGCAAATGTTATCCGTTTTCAACATGTACATTTACTATGAAAACAGGTGGTTGACTTTGAGAGAAAATGTTCAGTTTAATGTTGTCCATGAGTGTTGTTATTACTCCAAGTTCGTGAGAAATTTGAATGTTTTTCTCAACATAATAATTGGAAATATATGATAGCTGTTTGTTACAAAAACTATTGTGAGACAATTGCATTAAAGACAGAGATGCTAATGCTATGGTAAAAATTAAAACAAAGAGATACGGTTATTTTATTGAGAGAACTACATGTATGTCGGTGACGCTTCTGATCGAAAGTTATTTCTAAACAACAATCACACATTTTAAAGACAGTATTTTGTTAAAATGCGAAACATACATGGACATAAACGATGTTCATGATTTACAGAAATAAATGTATGAGAAGCTGGTTGACTGAAATTTAAAAATCAATCTTTGCCGCATATAGATAAAAATGGGGAAATAAACATGAACATATAAAACCAGAAAATCTGGCAAGTCAACAATTGTCTGAGTCTTCCACATAGTCCTTAGCATATAACAATTTCTAAAAATGTACATAACTTCACGTCTTATGTTTTTGAGTACACCAGTCTTTTCTTGTCGTGTTAACTTTCCTTATAGAATATTGCCTTTTTGTTAATATAACAAATTAAAAGTAATGTCTGTGCAGGCTCAGTTTAAATATTTTTTCTATGTTTTATCCAGTTCTAAGAATAGGTTGTCTTAATTTCTGTACATGTATTTGTGTCTTCTCGATCCATTCACTTTCAATTGTACATCGGATTAAAGTCTTCGAATTTGCTAAGTACTTTAATCTAAAAAGTATTTATATTTGCTTCACGTCGATCTATTCCATTGGATGTCCCCCTGATCTTCTCTGGTCTAGTTACATACATAAACAAATTTTACCCAAAGTTCATATAGCCTGCTGTACACGTTGTTTGCTACTTAAGGAGGGAATGATATCAAAATTTTAAACATTTCATTTTTATTTCAATTACATTTTATCGTAAGTATGTACCAAAAAGTTTTCCTGTGAATTAATAACTAATAGCTTTCTTGCTAAATCGAGACAAACATTGAAACGATCAAATTGTCTGTGTTTACAGGGGAGGCAATATTTAGTCACTAGATTTCTAAGTGATTACATTAGATGTAACTAATCATAATGTAGCATCGTTTTAGTTTAATATTGCCAAAAATAAAGGTTAATACATACCACCAGGATTTGTACTCAAATAAACATGAAACTTCTCTATAACAGTGCTAGCTTTCAAAAATATTCCATGCCACGAAACTGTAAATAGCCCCCCACGTAGCATATAATCGATATCCTTCTTCCAGTTGTCAGGCAAATGTTCCATTACCTGAATGCATTAGTTACTGTATTACGTATTTTATATTATGTTTGAACATGAAATATTTTCAAAATAAATCTGTTTACATGGAACTTAAATAGATAAATTGGTCATAATTATATACAGTGAAATGGACATATAAAAAGAATAAAAATACCAGCGTTCTTATGTACCGTGTATCTAAGGTATATTGAAAAATATTCTTTTGATTCTTATAAACTCTTTCTTAAATTCTATTAAAAAAGTATGAACAATATCGCAACAATGGTATTTTTCAAATAATACCTTTCCGAAAAGCATAACTCCTGTAAAACAGTTGGTTGGTGTTGGTTACCGGAATCTTTAATGATCCTGTTGCGATAAAACTTTTGATTTATATTTGATTACAACTAGTCAAGAATCGTTGGCTTGATCGTGGTAAAAATGCAAATTTCAGTATATTTTATCTTTCTAAGGGTGGTACTTCTTTACAAATAATTGATCATCACTGAATTAGTAACTCGTCTGAGACATTGCTGATATAAACCTTTGAAATAAACGTCATCAGAACTGTACACTAAAAATTCATATAAACAAAACTGACGCACAACCTAAATTGCATTGTCCACCACATCGCCTAAATTGCACAGCGGAACGAAAAATGTTTAAAAAAATAGGTGTCAATGGTGAGACAACAATACAGCCAAATCCAAATGAAGCAGATTTTAGCATCTTTACGTCACATATATCAAAGAAGTGCGAGTAATATTTTTATTCTTAATAAACAGGTGATTAGTTTCTTACCCCTACGCCAAAAACTTTTGTTGTTGTCAGTGGTTTTGACATAACTGTCACACCATCAGATTTAAAATCAGCAAAAGTGTTGCTATCATACCATACTCTCACAAAGAATGAGTATACTTAGTTATCATTTTAAACATTTCCTGAAAAACCATTATGATATATGATAAATGAGTATTACTTAAAATATTTGTCACTGAATGTTTAACAGACTATAATTAATCAATCAGTTTTTCCAAATTTATAAGAAGGCAAATAATAGACTGTACAGTCACAGTAAACAACTAACATGCAATTATTTTACCTTTTAAAAATTATTCAAGTTGCTGTTTAAAAACTAAATGATCCTCGTACATGTAGTTCTGCTAGATTACCACTCCAAAAAAATCTTTTTGACAAATAACATTTTTCCAATCTATAAGATAGCTCTGTGTGCAAAAATAATTAAGAAAAAAGTTATGGTTGCTGTCTGTCATATTTTTTCTTATTGTTTTGTGAAAAACAGCTATTGTCATTTCTTTATTTGAATTGTTTTACACTTGGCAAGTGCGGGACTTCTACAACTGACATTAATGTATGAGCTTTGCTCCTTTTTTATATGACCTTCAGTTGCTTAAATCGACTTAATTTTGATTTTGTTGGATATTTGTATCATTTGCAATCATAAAACATTTCCTTATTCAACACCATACATGTATATTACTTTCATTAGAGGGAATTGCAGAACTGATGGATCTGACCTTTTTTTTAACATCTTATTTTCATGAAATGAGTGTTGGCTTTTGATTGGTAAAGCCGTTTCCATTGCATTGTCTTATTTCGAATAGCCATTTCAGGCTATTTGACAGTTTACTAACTTTTACTTTTTCTTCAAAAGACTACAAAGAAAACAATCCCTTAACATTTGGAATGTAAATATCCCATTGACTATATTGGTCATATGTGCACATTCTCACTATAATCAGCAGCCAACATATACCCAAACTAACATGGCAATTTGGACCACAAAAAATACGTAAATAATAAATGCATAATGTAAAAATTATTTATTGGTAAAAAACAATGAATAACAACAATAATTGAGTATTAAAAATTATTTATACAATGTTCAGCAAATTTACCTCGAGGCAACGTGTATATGGCATTATCTATTTGACCACAAGGATGCCAAACATTTTCAACAGAACTGTCAATTATCCCTTCTGGTTCATTAGAGTCTGTTATTCCTACACTCCATTCATACCTGTTGTCAACATACAATTTATAGTAAATGTATTTTGAATTTTACCACGATACTAATTTATCATGTTAAAAGTTGATTATTGGCAAATTTACTATGCGTCAGAAATATATATCGGAAAGAAAAAGCATGCATTGCCAGTACTTGTGTAACTATTAAAACATCAAGTAAAATATGGATATATGTGTCCATGACAATGCGTCGTGTGCGTGATATTTGCTTAATAGGTATCATGAATCATCAATTTACCGAACTATTCAAGGGATTACAAACTAAAAAAATAAATGCGCAAGCAATTACATTTATTGCATACATTCGCGTTCATGTGATAAAGCTAAAGATAAAGCTTCATAATGTCCTTGCGCTTTTTTTAAACCTAATTTTGTGGTAAAGGTTTTTGATCGGTACAAAAAATGTTCTTCGAGAAAAACAATTAGTTATGAATGAAGTATATTTTTATAGACATATCTTATAGATTTTCTTATTCCAGGCATAGATTACCTTAGCCGTATTTGGCACAATTTTTAGGAATTTTGGATCCTCAATGCTCTTCAACTTTTTACTTGTTTGGCTTTAAAAATATTTTGATATGAGCGTCACTGATGAGTCTTATGTAGACGAAACGCGCGTCTGGCGTACTAAATTATAATCCTGGTACCTTTGATAACTATTTACACCACTGGGTCGATGCCACTGCTGGTGGACGTTTCGTCCCCGAGGGTATCACCAGCCCAGTAGTCAACACTTCGGTGTTGACATGAATATCAATAATGTGGTCATTTTTATAAATTTCCTGTTTACAAAACTTTGAATTTTTCGAAAAACTAAGGATTTTCTTATTCTAGGCATAGATTACCTTAGCCGTATTTGGCACAATTTTTAGGAATTTTGGATCCTCAATGCTCTTCAACTTTTTACTTGTTTGGCTTTAAAAATATTTTGATATGAGCGTCACTGATGAGTCTTATGTAGACGAAACGCGCGTCTGGCGTACTAAATTATAATCCTGGTACCTTTGATAACTAATTATACCAAACAGTCTATTTTGCCTGATCTTTTCAAAACACGTAACTCAATGGCCATTGCAATTTTGTGTACCTACCACTGTGGCATTAAACCCTGAATTTGAACTATTCTCCATCTAGCTGCTAGTGTGTCATGTGATGGCGTAAAACTAATATCATCTGCTTCTAATTGTCGTATATCAGTCACATCATATATAGCAATTAAGGTGTTGGTATTGTCTGAAAATGTCATTACTTTTTTTTAAAAATATTACTTGAAATAAGTAGTGATTCTTTTCAGTAAAAAAAAAACCAGATGCATAATTCAAATTGAAAATCCCAAAACAAAGACATTTTGCCCTCAATTGTAATATCAGTAGATCATGTAGTGGATATAATCAATAGATTTTATTGAACAGAGGTTTTACAGGAAAACAGTGCATTGCTATCCATGAAACTGTTCTGAGAAACTGGTGAGAAAAAAAATTACAACTGCAGATGCAGGTTATTTGAAACCGTTTACACTACATTGGCTGATTTATCAAATATGTAGACAACATTGAAGACCTGTGGGTAACCTTCTGCTGTTGTGTTTTCTATGGTTGGGTTGTTGTCTCTTTGACACATTCCCCATTTCCCTTAAACTTTTGTTATTTTGTTATATGTAGTTCTGTGTATCCATCTGATGAGTTTTTCAACTGATTTCCATGGTTCGTTCTTATGTTGTACTGTTACACTACTGTCCCTTTGCTCATTATCGAAGACCGTATAGTGACCAATAGTTGTTATTTAGTCTCTTATGGAGAGTTTTCAGTCTATAACTCTCAAATCGTACTTTTTGTTAATTTGATCTCTAAACACATTTTTTTATATTTTTTTCCCTAATATTCTATGTTCATATATTTTTTGATATATATTCGATTTTTTTGTTATATATTCTATTTTCAATATGTGCAGCCTTTGAACAAATGTCCGTACTCCATGCATGTACTCCTTCCAACAACATTATCATATTTACCTGTGAACGTTATTTAACTAACGCCGTTTTGTCCAAGGCTATAGTTGTCATTATCATATTGTTTTAAATCATTCCGTTTGTTCATCAATATTGTATTTATATGGTGAAATATGTCAAGTTTATTCGTTCAATGTATGTTTACGTTCAAACACGCTGCATTTGTTTGCGCGGGTTCTAAAATCCTGAGGTTGTAAACATTCATTTCCATATAAATACAAACTAAGTGAATGCAGAAAAGATAAGGGATAGACATTTACAAAACAGAACTGAAAAGTCACTAAAAGTAGGACGATGTTTCAGCTTTGGTTTAATTTTTTGTTAACCTCAGACAGACTTACTCAAAACATATATAACATTTGTATGAGAAATACCAATATTCAAATAAAACCTTATGATTGGACACTCTAAAATACTGTCTCACTTTGTGTATTGTCTACACATGGCAGTCCTTTATTTGGACATCTATGATCTTTTAGAGCACACAGTCAGTGTCATAGACATGTATCAGAAGAACATTGTCGTATCAACTCTAGGGAGCCACCAGGAATCAAACGAAATTGACTGTGAATCATATCACTTTGAAGTCCAACCTAAATAAAATGTATAACATAGAACCTAGCGAATCACATTTTATGGTAGCAGAGTCCCTAATTGTTTACCGAATTATTTATCGCGACAGTATCATTTCTCTGTTGTATTCATTTGACGTGGCTCGGTACTTATACATCCCGTCAATATGTTTGTGTTATCTTTCATTTTTGCTGGTGTGTTTTGTATATGCGACTTTTTGTGTTTCTTTGGTTCTTATAACGTGACTCTGTACTTTAAAAGATCCCGTCAGTATGTTATTGTTCTATTATATGTAATAATGTTATTTCTATTATAAATTGAAAAATACGTTGAACCACAAACGTCAACATTATTTAATCTGGAAGTGGTATTAACAATTTGTGGATTTTTAACAAATTCTAAAGAACTTCTGGACAATTTTAAATCTCAGTCTATTTCTAAAATTACATTTGATTTTTAAACCCTGTATGCCAACATTGCCCATGTGAAATTATAAAATTGTTTTTTATAAACATTGAACGACAAAATTTCTTCCTATGTGACTTATAAAATTTTCTGACGTCAGACATGCGAAGCAATAAATGTGCTTTTTTATTTGATAGATGCTTTTGTGTTTTTTGTAAAATTGTAACACGGCGATGACTGATGTACCCATATTTTATTCATTATGTCTGTTTAGTTCACGCATCGTTGTAAATATAACGGAATTTGATGAGACTGTCGTACAAAGTGAGAGGTTTAGCGCTATAAAACCAGGTTCAATCCAACATTTTCTGCATTTGAAAATGCCTGTACCAAGTCAGGAATACGACAGTTCTTGTCCATTCGTTTTTTATGTGAGTTGTCATTTGATTTTGCCATGTGATTAGGGACTTTCCGATTTTACTTTTCTCGGAGTTTAGTATTTTTGTTAAAACTGTTTACCATTTTATGCACATACATTGAACGGAATACATTTTGATGAAACAAATTAACACAGGGTACCTTGTATAAGGCCAACATTTCCAAACCATTATAGCATTGTCTTTATTCAAGTGAAAACGTATTATCAAGCAAACGAACACAAATGTCGTAAACATTATTCAAACCAAGTTTTACAATGTTTGGAAGTGTAACATTTGTCACATTTTTTTACAGTTAATTTGTATATGCATACTATTAATGCTAGGTTTTATTTAAACATTTATATGTACTGAAATAGTTATAGAACCATCTTCCCTATGGGGTTATGCCTATTTATAGTTTAGTAAAATAATATGTCGGATCACGTAATTTGCTGTTATACATACAAAAGTATTTTTTTTATTGATAAGAAATGAGACATTATTACGTGTGATTATCCTTGATTGAATTGTTTAGATATGTTATCAATTCAAAACCATTTAAAAGAAACAAACAAACATTCCGTCAAGACAAAAAAATGATGACCATTTATTCACTTGCAAAATGAAAACACAGTTCAAACATGTCACCTAATTTTGAATTATCAAGTTTTAGACCATTATCTATATAGCGGGTAGTAAAGTTAAAGGATACTGATAACTTCTCTTTTTCTTCCTTAGAAGTTCCTGTATGAATCCGGCCTAATATAGATAGAGGAACATGTCGGCAAGTAAGAGGGATTGTTTGTTCTCGAAACATTACAAATATTTTAATCAAGAAATAAAGCATCTCGATAATGTCAGTGCCATAGAATGTTTTGTTTGAATCAGAGTGTTGAGTGTAGGTAGTTTATATTCTTAAAATAATCATTAGTACAACACATTTCAACGAACTTTTTAAATAAAGACATATTTGTTGGAATTCTAGAGTAGACATATTAGTTTCAGTTCTGTTTTATTTCTGTTAAAATTTATAAGGAAAATTTCTTTGACTGTAAAGGAAATACAGGTGTGTTCACCATTGTTGTTTTAAATATTTTAAAAGGTAAACTACGCTTATAAATGTAGTTTTAAAGAACCCGAGCTTGGAGTTAAACTTGTTAAAACAAACAACTACATGAAATATAAATTTTATATGTGATATTACCATTCTGGTAAATGTGCCGTATTCGTATTTGATATACATCGGTATAAAGACATCATTCGTAAATATAGCTCAACATGCAGACTTCTAATACGTTCAGGTATTTCACATCCAATTTTATATGGAAATATTCTTTTTAAAGCACAAAGGTGTCAGTATTCACCTCAGAAACTTACAAAACCTTTGAATAGACTTATTAAGAAGGGATATAATTACGATACTGTTGTCAAGTCATTAAAGATTGCATATTGTGGCGTTAATATTGAGTCACTGATAAGGTCTTTGCATCGGAACTAAACACATTTATTCTAAAAACAGTTGTTGGCATGACACGGGTTATGTTCTTCTCATATATGTTATGATGGTATGATACTAAACCCCTAACGGGAAGGATTGTGCCTGATGTTCATATGATGAAATCATAATCTTTCAGTCAGTTTAATTGAAGTCTGGAGCTGGCATGCTAGTAGTCTGTTGTTATTTATGTATTATTGTCATTTTGTTTATTTTCTTTGGTTACATCTTCTGACATCAGACTCGGACCTCTCTTGAACTGAATTTTAATGTGCGTATTGTTATGCGTTTACTTTTCTACATTGGTTAGAGGTATAGGGGGAGGGTTGAGATCTCACAAACATGTTTAACCCCGCCGCATTTTTGCGCCTGTCCCAAGTCAGGAGCCTCTGGCCTTTGGTAGTCTTGTATTATTTTAATTTTAGTTTCTTGTGTACAATTTGGAAATAAGTATGGCGTTCATTATCACTGGACTAGTATATATTTGTTTAGGGGCCAACTGAAGGACGCCTCCGGGTGCGGGAATTTCTCGCTACATTGAAGACTTGTTGGTGACCTTCTACTGTTGTTTTTTATTTGGTCGGGTTGTTGTCTCTTTGACACATTCCCCATTTCCATTCTCAAATTTATGTATCTAAATTGTCATCATGAATAATATGACAGTTTTGGAATGGAACGATACCTGATACCAAATATTGTTGTGCTTTCTGTTTATCTATTGGTTGGAATAAGCGGAAACGTCCTTGTTTTGTTGGTTTATGCTTGCCAGATGAAAAACTCTTCTGACGAAAGATATTTTATACCAATTTTAGCCGCTTGTGATTTGATAGCTACTGTGTATCTTGGGTCGTTTGGAATATACAACTCGATTCACCAAGTCACCTATTCAAACTATGTTTTATATAAAATAACATCTTTCTTTCGTGGCTTGGCAACTTTTATCCCAATATGTGTGTTACTTATCATTGCAATTCAACGATACTTCAAAATATGTATGAAGCTGAATCATTCAACAACACTTGTATTTAAGAGAGTTTCATTGGTTTTAGCAAATTTGCGTTCAATTATGGCTGCGATGCCATTGCCGTTTGTAAGTGAATTAATTCCGGTTCACAGTTCTACATACAGAATTACCGGATGGCGATGGGGATCGTCTTCCAAAGGGAATAATTTTGCAAGAAATGTATACTTTATTGTGGTTGGTTTGTTTGTTTTTGTTACAGTAACAACGTTTATCGTTTTATATGCATGAATTACATATACAATCTTTGGTCATTTAAAAAAAAGAAGACATCAGAAAGATAAAAAGGGGAACAAATCCAACATAGAAGAAAAAAATGTAGAAAATATCAAAATAAATCAAGAAGAATTAACGATGAGTGATTTTTCCACGAATTCACATGAAACTGAAAGCAATGAAAACAACCAAACGACAGCTGTTTCTAAACAATCGGAATCTGTAAAACGACAACGAAAGGATCGTGACTTGACGTATAAAATGGCAATCATGTTTTTCATCATTACTTTGGTGTTTTTTATTTGTTATACACCAAAACTAATAATGATAATCTTAGCTGGAATCTACAAAGATTTTGTGGGAAAACTTTCGAATTCAGAAAGATCGGCTATGTTGTTTGTTTATGATATGCAGATAATCGATTAATAACATCGTGAATCATTTTATTTACGCTTTTATGGACATCATGTTTCGTGAAGAAGCCAAGACATTGTTAAAGGGCGTGTTTACTTTTAATTGACAATCAACTTATTTCAATTTTTATCTGCATCATACTCAAATAGTTGTTTGGTTTTGACACACACAAAAAAAAGACAAAACATTTTGAATGAATGTCATTTTGTATTTATTTCGCTTAAAGTTTCTTAATTCATTGATTTGCTGATCGTCCTTATGTCTATAGTAGACGAAACTAAAAGGAACGTAGTCTATAGTTATCGTATCAAAATCGAGAATAACATCCTTATTATTACATTGGTTTTATTTATAGAGCACGTTAATTAAAATATGGTCCATTTAAAGTTATTGATTTTCTGAATTAACTATGTTCTTAATGGTTATGAAACTAACACTATACTTAACTAATATCGATACTTACATTGAATATTAGTTTTGATGATTATAAGTCTTATAACGCAATTAAAGATATATTTTGATACAGTTATTAAACTTATTGTCCTAAATCCTGTCAATACACTGCACTATTGGTTTAGTAAATGATCATGCTTTCCCAGAATGTTTATGACGTCTATATTACAAATCTTTTGGATGTGTACTGATTGATACTTTTTTTCTGAGAAATCATAATTTATACATTACTTGTATTTGCCTTTCAGTAATTGGCAGTCATTTTAGTTGAGTATTGTATTGGGGAGTTTGCTGTTTATGCTTCGTTGTTTTCCTCTTATAGTTGATGTGTTTCCTTCGGTTTTAGTTTGTAACCCGGATTTTTTTTTCTCTCAATCGATTTATGACTTTTGAATAGAGCTAAACTACTGTTGCCTTTATTTATTTCTTGCTGATCTGATGAGTTCAGCTCTTACAGTAATAATTTTGGATATTGCAAGTCACAGACTTTTCAAACCAGTCCGCATTGGAAAAGATGAAATAGAGAAAAGATATTTTCTTAATCTTTCCTTTGCCAACAGAGGTCTCGATGGCGTCAACTTAGGCAATATACTTCATCATAAATTTGTTCAATCGAAAATACCTCCTTATTTCAGTCTGTACCAATCATTTCTTATACCTATATATACCAAACCTATTGCAACTAAAATTTTGCAGTATCTCAATATTGATGACTTCAAGTCTAAACCTCCTCATTGCACTTGTACTAGTTCCCATTCACATATAATCCGGCTGGCCACAACATTGTCAATAACACTTCCCTGCAAAATGTGTTATCAAAAGGTCCGAAATATCGTGAGCCTAAATCCATCAATTGGAAATACAACTTCAAAATTTTGATGGATTCAGTCGAGGCTTATGCCAGGCAATGGGCTAAGCGCAAGAAGGAAGACATAGACACTCTTTCCGAATGGATTAAGGGGGTGAGGTCGTTGATACAAATGATAATTAAGAAACTGAATGGGTCTATCAATGACCATGCTACGTCAATCTTTAAAGACCCAAAAGTTGCAAAACACTTATACCTTCTGGTCTATGTTCCTTAGGAATTTCAACCAAAGATGAAGAACTGGATCGTCCATCACTGTATTATATACCTAAACTAGATAAGTATCCTTACAAACAACGGTATATTGCTAGGTCTTCTTCTTCAAAGTTATTGTGAAACTGCCTATTCTAGAGGTGGCGTGAATCAGATGTGGATACTAAATTGATTTGCTGATCGTCCTTTTGTCTATAGTAGACGAATCTAAAAGGAACGTAGTCTATAGTTATCGTGTCAAAATCGAGAATAACATCCTTATTATTAGATTGGTTTTATTTATAGAGCACGTTAATTAAAATATGGTCCATTTAAAGTTATTGATTTTCTGAATTAACTATGTTCTTAAAGGTAATGAAACTAACACTATACTTAACTAATATCGATACTTACATTGAATATTAGTTTTGATGATTATAAGTCTTATAACGCAATTAAAGATATATTTTGATACAGTTATTAAATAAAATTGAGAATGGAAATGGGGAATGTGTCAAAGAGACAACAACCCGCCCAAATAAAAAACAACAGCAGAGGGTCACCAACAGGTCTTCAATGTAGCGAGAAATTCCCGCACCCGGAGGCGTCCTTCAGCTGGCCCCTAAACAAATATATACTAGTCCAGTGATAATGAACGCCATACTAATTTCCAAATTGTACACAAGAAACTAAAATTAAAATAATACAAGACTACCAAAGGCCAGAGGCTCCTGACTTGGGACAGGCGCAAAAATGCGGCGGGGTTAAACATGTTTGTGAGATCTCAACCCTCCCCCTATACCTCTAACCAATGTAGTAAAGTAAACGCATAACAATACGCACATTAAAATTCAGTTCAAGAGAAATCCGAGTCTGATGTCAGAAGATGTAACCAAAGAAAATAAACAAAATGACAATAATACATAAATAACAACAGACTACTAGCAGTTAACTGACATGCCAGCTCCAGACTTCAACTAAACTGACTGAAAGATTATGATTTCATCATATGAACATCAGGCACAATCCTTCCCGTTAGGGGTTTAGTATCGATCATACCATCATAACATATATGAGAAGAACATAACCCGTGTCATGCCAAAAACTGTTTTTAGAATAAATGTGTTTAGTTCTGATGCAAAGACCTTATCAATGACTCAATATTAACGCCAAAATATGCAATCTTTAATGACTTGACAACAGTATCGTAATTATATCCCTTCTTAATAAGTCTATTCAAAGGTTTTGTAAGTTTCTGAGGTGAATACTGACACCTTTGTGCTTTATAAAGAATATTACCATAAAAAATTGGATGTGAAATACCTGAACGTATTAAAAGTCTGCATGTTGAGCTATATTTACGAATAATGTCTTTATACCGATGATAAAATTTAGTAAATGTTTTGACTAGTTTGTGATATCGAAAACCCTGGTGTAATAATTTTTCAGTAATACATAAATGTTTCTCGTTAAAATCTAAAACATTGTTACATACACGAGCGAATCGTACAAGTTGAGATATATAAACACCGTAAGATGGTGACAAGGGAACGTCACCATCTAAAAACGGATAATTAACGATAGGAAATGAAAAATCATCCCTTTTATCATAAATTTTAGTATTCAGCTTTCCATTAGTGATATAGATATCAAGATCGAGAAAAGGGCAGTGGTCATTGTTAGTATTAGCTTTATTTAAAGTAAGTTCAACAGGATAAATTTCATTATAAATATACATACTGAAGTCGTCATTATTGAGAGCCAAAATATCATCCAAATATCTAAACGTATTATTAAATTTGTTTATCAGATGTTGTTTCGATGGGTCTTTGCTTATTTTTGTCATAAATTGTAACTCATAACAATACAAAAACAGGTCCGCAATAAGTGGTGCACAGTTAGACCCCATTGGAATTCCGATAATCTGACGACATACGGAATCCCCAAAGCGAACAAAAATGTTATCTAGTAAAAATTCAAGGGCATATATAGTATCAAAGCATGTCCAATTAACATAGTTTTTTTGTTTATTGCTACTAAAAAATGACCTAAAAGAGTTTGAACATATATATTCACATTCTGATTTTTTGAATGCCCATTTAATTAGGTGTGTGAATTTTTTCTTAATGAGAATGTGAGGCAATGTGGTATACAGGGTAGAAAAATCAAAACTTTGAACAGATTCAAAATCACCAATATAAGCATGCAATTTATCAAGTACTTCCAACGAGTTCTTGACACTCCAAAAGTAATTTATTCCACTATTTTCGAAGGCCTTATTTGAACAATTTATTATCAGGTTTTTAATTGTACCAAGTGTGCTGGTAAGAAGAATAGACAATTTAGTAGTTGAACAATGGCTTGAAGACGAAATAAATCTATATTTAATTTGTAAGGGGTTTTGTGTAGCTTCGGAAGCCAATACATAGTTGGGACTTTCATTGTATTTGGCTCTGCTTGTAAAGCGGTGCCTAAAAGTTTATGTTTGTTACAGATTTCGTTTTCTGAAAATGGAGTCAGTTGGAATGTTGGTGAATTGGTGATTTCCTTTTTCAGAACCTCAATGTAAAATTTACGTCAAACAATAATAATATTATTAGCAGCTTTATCTGCCGGGACAAAAACAAATTCCTTGGCTAGTTCTTTTAGTTTA
Source organism: Mytilus edulis (assembly GCF_963676685.1). Classification (NCBI taxonomy): domain Eukaryota; kingdom Metazoa; phylum Mollusca; class Bivalvia; order Mytilida; family Mytilidae; genus Mytilus; species Mytilus edulis. Next base: position 39,862,130 of record NC_092356.1, read on the forward strand.
TGTTTGATACGAGAAATAGGTTTATTGTTGTAAGGGTTTATAGTAAAATGTTCTTTAAAATGTTGAATACGTATATCAACTATCTTCATTACTGAATTAAAAAAAGAGTCCAAAGATTTTTTGTCAGCTTTTTCCCGTTTTATCCATTTCATACAGTAAGTATGGAGTGAGTCGTGGATGATATTACGACACTCATTCCAATTAATAATTGACGGGGACGATATTTAGGTCCTTTACTGAGGAATGATTTTAACTCTCGGTCTTGAACGATGTTAAGATCTCCTGTTATAACATGGGAAATGGGGCCATAAATATATTCGGAATTACTGCAATTACATGAAGTAGGTGTATTTTCACTGATATTAACATCTTTACACAATTGACTATAATTAAACACAAATTTCCGGGTAGATTTCTTGTAAATATAACAAATAAGAGGTAGCTCAGTATTGTCAAAATATCCAGGAATTTGTTCTTTAACAGAATGGTCGTTAAATATACCGGCAATATTTACAAAATCAAAGCCTTTATTGACATACTTAATTTTAATAAAATGTTTTTTATGATCTTCAGGGCGATCAATTTTGGGAAATAATTTAGAATAACAATATGCCATAATAATTTGAACAATTTCATACTTAGGACTGCTATATGAAATTGTGTTGCAATCCTCCAAAATTTTATTTAACTTATTAACCGGTAACGAACAGAGTTTTGTTAACAGATAATGTCTGCCGTTGTTTTTTGAAATAGAAATTAGGTCCGAAATATTGGTATGATTGGCCCGAAATCTTCTTTGATTGCGATTTGTTCTACGACCGTGAGAACGTTTTTTACGAACAGTTTTAGAAACTATATCCAAAATGTTAACGGAATTGGTTCTAGATATATTACCAATTCCTATGATATTATCATTTAGACCGAGAGGGTAAACTGTCTGTAATTTTTTAATCCAATTTAATTCAATTATTTTCCGTGATCGTACAAACTTTGAATGCGATTCACCAGGCTGCTTATTTACTACTTCTAAAGGTTGAACTGCTAAATATTTAAAAGGATGGTTGTGCTTCTTAAGGTGTTGGTAAATGATACTTTAAAACTTATTGTCCTAAATCCTGTCAATACACTGTTCTATTAGTTTAGTAAATGATCATGCTTTCCCAGAATGTTTATGACGTCTCTATTACAAATCCTTTGGATGTGTACTGATTGATACTTTTTTTCTGAGAAATCATAATTTATACATTACTTGTATTTGCCTTTCAGTAATTGGCAGTCATTTTAGTTGAGTATTGTATTGGGGAGTTTGCTGTTTATGCTTCGTTGTTTTCCTCTTATAGTTGATGTGTTTCCTTCGAAATAAAGATAGAAAACTGCATAAATTCTGTTTTTTCATCGTTGTTGTGAAAACAGTACATGTTATGACGTAATTGTGAAGAATTTTACATCGCATGTACTTCTATAGATATATTTCTGAATTTTACAGATTTAAAAAAATGAATTGAAGTCAATTTGGTTTTTGCTTTGATGTATATTTAATTACCAGTCACAAATATTTCACACATGGCAATTAAAACAAATGACTTTAAAGATGGACTTTATTTTCAGCGAATATTCTAGCTCTATAAACTTTTTAGGTTTATTATTAATGTGCTTTTGTCCCTCAGAAAGAGTGGTTGTATGGGGTATTGTAACAAACAAAGGGCATGACAACTTTGGAAAACCTGACATCAGGCATCGTTTTCATCGTTGTGTTCTTTCAATATTGTTCGGTGAGTTAAATACTTTCTACAAACATCATACCCATAACATGATCAAATATTGGTATTTTGGAATTCTGTCTGTTAAATACACAGTTTTTATTGCAAACTGTTTTTCCCTTGCACTTATACGTAAAAACAAGGTATTGAAGGTAATCTGCTGACATGGAACCCTGAAAGAAAACCGAGAGCAAACCGTTTTTACCGTCTTGTCAACCAAATTCTTTGGAAACTATATAATCACTGTTTTAGCAATATGAGAGTTCATCCAAACTTGCGTTTGAAGCCTTGTGCGTGGGATGTGCTGTAAAAACGAGTTTTCACAATGGGGAATTTTCAATGTAAACGGATAATTCCTGATCTCCCCTTTAAAAAAAGATAGTATCACCAGCCCAGTAGTCAGTACTTCGGTGTTGACATTAATATCAATTATTTGGTCATTTTTATAAATTGACCGTTTGCAAAAGTATTAGTTAATCGAAATACTAAGGATTTACTTATCCCAGGCATAGATTACTTTAGCCGTACTTGGCACAACTTTTAGGAATTTTGATTCTCAGTGCATTTCAACTTTATACTTGTTTGGCATTTTAACTATTTTGATCTGGCCATCACTGATGAGTCGTATGTAGAGGAAACGCGCATCTGGCGTATCAAATTATAAGACTGGTACCTTTTCTTAACTTGGAAGATTGGAAGAAGATATAATTTCCTCTTCACGGAGGTGAATTATATCAGATTTACAACACTTCCACATGGTACCATCATCATGGAACAGAGCTGAAGGTATGAGACTGATAGGATATGCCAAGATCCTGACCAGTCACATTAGCAAGAACGAAAGCACGACGAACTATTTTTACTGGGTTTATATGTGCTTTAATAAAGTCATCTGATTTACACTTTAGTTTTAGGATCTGGGTCGTATGATTGAAAGTATTGAGAGGAGACCTTGGAATAGGACTATAGAATACGTGGGTTTCAGTCTAACTAAAACAGCCTTAACTTCCAAAAAAGATTTAACAATATGGTTGTCACGTTCAAGAAATTTAAGAAGAGAATCATGAACTCTTTTGAGGCTTGTAGAAATATTTATCAATAACTAAGAATGATCGGTCATATTTGAATGTATATACCCTATCAAATTTTTCTTGTGTGTCATTACCGTTGGCTTCGTATTCTCTTGTTCAGTTTCTTTATCTCTGGTTATTCCCGATCTTGATCTCATTTCAGAACTAAAATGCACAAGGATGTGTTTTGTAAGAATCCTGAACATCTAGGGGTTCCAGGGTCAACAAGAAAGTCATAAAGCCCAGCTAGTGCCCATAACTTGCCAACTGTTACTATTAAACAAGAAAGGCCATGACTTCCTCCAAGTCTTATTATGTGTGATTGAAAAACGTCTAGCGTAGACCATTTTACATTTTGGCAACAGCATACAATTAATTGTCAAATGTTTCACAGAATATTGTTGACCGGCACGTTTTGACATATCGTATTATTGTTTCATAGTTGTTAGTACTAGTGCCATGACGCTAGGCTTGGCATCTATAGCTGGCATAGGCGGATTTAGGGGGGGGGCCAGGCCCCCCCTTTTTGGGAAAAAATTTGGTTGCTTATATAGGGAATCACTGAAGCGTGACTGGAGCGGGCCCCCTCTTAGGTCAGTCAGTGGGCCCCCACTTATGAAAATTTCTGGATCCGCCACTGGCTGGAGCATAGGCTACAAACGAAATTTCAGATGTAGCCTTATGTTAGAACCAGTCCAAAATGGAACAATTTGTTCACTGCTTTCTGCAGAAAATGAAATACCAAAGACAAGGACAGATATATCTAGGTTTTTCATGAAAAAAGACACAATCTTCCAATGAACATCATAATAACGAGAAGGTCCATATCGTTCTCTTGGCTTGTCAAAAAGTAAACATGGCATACAATTGGTATTCGAATATTTCAATGTCAAAGATCTTTTTAGTCCCCGTTTAACCTTGATGGAACTTATGTGGGCGTTTGATGATTCGTTTCGATACTGAAATACAGTTTTAGCCATGGAGTGAAAGGTATTTTTACCATCGATTCCCTCAGCATTTATGTCGAAAGTTTCTACTCGACACCTAAAACTGCTAAATATGCATTTTAAAAATAACTGGATACTCAAGGCAGAATACACAGGTTTTTTACTATACAACTTGTTAATGGGATATTCAGTGGGAGAAACTAAACTTCACCCAGGTTTATGTACAAACAAACTAAGGACAAAGTCAAATTCCACAAGCGGTCACTAATCATCAAGACATGCATATTTGTATTGGGATTGATGTATAATTAAACATCCTTCTAAAACATGTGGTAAACTTTAAATCTAGCTGATTGAGATAGAAAAGAAAACACACATCCTGAGAAAATCCTAAAACATTATGACTACTGAGTGTAATGAAAATCAAATTATGTAAAAACATTACTTATATAACATATAAGTACCTAGTTAAAAACAAGTGAATGGGGGAAAATTGGGATTTTTTGCTACAATTATTTAATATAATTCTGTTTTTTAAAGCATGTCCTATTTCAAGATTGAGCAACAGCCATTTGTAGCACTCTATAGAAATAGGGTAGTCCTATGCTCAAGAAGTGTAAGCAACATCTGGCCATCTAGTGATAGTTATTTGTTCTTGTAGTAGGAAACTCACTAGAAGTGAGAGAGGTTGTGGATTTGATCAAAGGCCAGGTCAAACTTTAGACTCAAAATTTAGTATTTGCTAATTATTCAATAAGAACATTGAAATTATTAAAATGATTCGCTGAGCGCAGCCGGATACATCCCCAGAGGTTGAACCCTGAACAGTTGGGGCAAATTAAGACGCAATATTCAAGATTGATACTATCTGAATCTGGATTGCGATAAAATTTTTGACATAGTATAGGTTTCGGACACAAAAAAAATGTCAAGCTCTTACAAATCTATTGTGCATTTAAAGTTTTCTTCTTGAAACATTTCAAAATTTGAAATTTTGAAGAAAAAAATTGAACTCCTTAAAAAAATAGGACCCCCCTCCCCCTTGGGGCAATTACCTCTACACTGTATCCTACCCTTTCTTTTATAGTATGGAACCTTGTAGTACAATTTCAGAGAGATCCATTAATAAACAATAGTTATTGTCTGGAAACTAGAAAAATGCGTTTTTGACCCTTTTTTGGCCCCTAATTCCTGCATGAATAGAGCAATAACCCCCAAACTCAATCCCAGCCTTCCTTTTGTGATATGGAAGTTTGTGGTACAATGTCAGAGAGGGATACACCTGCACACAAGTTATTATCAAGAAACTACAAAAAATGTTTTTGGCCCTTAATTCCTAAACTGTTGGCACCAAAACCTTCTACTTGTGGTAATAAACAAAGTGGTACAATTTCAGAGCAATTGAAATACCTATACACAAGTTATTATCCTGATAGTAGAAAAATGCTTATTTTGGGCCCCTCAACAGTTGGGACAATCATCCCCAAAATTAATCCCAACCTTTCTTTAGTGGTATTGAACCTTCTGGTAAAAATTTATAGAGATCCATTCACATAAACAAACTAAAGTTATTGTCCAGAAACTAAATGTGTCTTTGGACAAGGACAAGGAGGACGAGGACATGATAGCATTATACAACGCAAATTTTATTTTGCAGTCCTATAAAAACGAGAATTATGTCTGTAAGTAGGGTGACAAATCGTCATTCAGACTGTTACCTTGTAAACTAGCTAGCACATGTTCTTGTATGCATGTTATAAATACCACTGGACATTAAACACTAATTCATCAATTTCATCATAATCCTGACCTTGGTCCTGTTCCTGCCATTCATTTTCATTGTCATCATCATCATTAAACATTTATAATAATTAAGAATTGAATGCTTCTGTTTGTAACTTTATTTAGGTGTTAAAGCGTTGACCGAAGTACATTTTGTATGAAGCATGAACACGCTTCATTCTAAAAATGTGTGCACGATCAATGCTTTTACAACCCTATGAACTTACAAAAAAAAGCATTCAACACATTTTTTAGCTATGATCATGAAAACACGAACTTCAAACATATGACAGACATTATAAAGAAAAATATTCTTGTTGGGTAATGAGTTTTATTTTATAAATTTGATTTTAATAAATGATGACAATTACATTTATTTTGTTTAATATGAGAATAGGTATTAATTATGAAATAATAGTGAAAATTGAAAAATAAGTGTGTACATTTGTTATTGTGAGTTTAAATTATTGTGATTATAACCTTGATCATTATTACATTTTGTTAAAATTTTCATGATTTTCAAGCATTTGTGCCAATGACAATATAGATTGGCAACACAACTTTGTGCTAGTTAAGATTTTAACCTAATGTAGCAAAACACAATGTTACTTAAAAATAATAAAAAATATGTTCATAATATATTAAGGTTTATGACCCCTTCTATACCATTAGGATTACACAAAATTTTCAAACTGCAATACATGTACTATGAAAACAGCAAAAATGATTAATAATAGAGATGGGCAATTTTGAAAATATACCTTAAGGCTAAGGGAAACTTCCTGCAAAGCATTATTATTTTTTGTTTCATTGCATTTTATAGAAAAAGGGGATTTTTGGCAAATAAACCAAGATTTTTGTAGAAAATCCACAGACTTTAAAAAAGAGATTTTTGTTATATAATGTCAAACATAGATTATTTGCTTGTTGTTCTATGATGTGCTAGCCTATATTGTTAACAAAAAGTCAGAAACAACCTTCCCCATTTCCATTCTCAATTTTATTGAAATCCAAATATTCTCGTGATGAGTCACTAAAGTCGAATGCACCCGAGAAGGTGTATTGAATTGGTCCATATTTATATTTATTTTAACCAATATATAAATTTATAAACTTGCTTTAAGGAAATCATTGCTAGCACTGCATGCAATAATCCTCTATCTACCAAGCGCGGAATGGCAAAATACGAGATTACAAAGAGAAAGGCTGTGGATTTTCTATAACATTTCCATATGTTTAGCATTGAATGAACACAAGGGAACATAATCCTTAATCAAAAAGTTTTTCTGTCTAGTATAAAATAAAACAAACTCATAAAATTGTCAAGTATCATTGTGTTTTTTCTTGTTGTATTGGCCAATATCATATCTAAATGACATGGCCAGTGCAGAAGTTAATTTGTTTTCCATTCAAATTTTTAATTTTCTGTTTTGCAAATGTTCTTATTGGTCGTAAATGAACTGGATTGTATTTTTATACACTTTCAGTTGCTACATTTGGTTCACTATCAGTGCTTATGTGATCTTGTATCATTGACATTTCAGTTTGTTCCGCTACGATTTCAGCTTTATCTTCATGTTGGACAAAAGTTTCATTGTTCACTCCCACATCACTTCCAGGTTGGACAAAAGTTTCGTTATTCACTCCCATATCACTTTCAGGTTGGACAAAAGTTTCATTGTTCACTTCTATATCACTTTCAGGTTGGACAAAAGTTTCATTTTTCACTCCCATATCACTTTCAGGTTGGACAAAAGATTCATTATTCACTCCCATGTCACTTTCAGGTTGGACAAAAAATTCGTTATTCACTCCCACATCACTTTCAGGTTGATCAAAAGATTGGTTATTCACTCCCACATCACTTTCAGGTTGGACAAAAGATTTGTTATTCACTCCCATATCACTTTCAGGTTGGACAAAAGATTCGTTATTCACTCCCATATCACTATCCTGTTTTAAAAGAAATGTATATTCATAATATTACGGCCAATTGTGATTGTAGACTGACTAATATATTAAAACGAAATTAGTTCAGGAACTCGTTTTCTACTCTAATTAGTTCTTTCCACTTTTCTGTGAAACACCTATTGATTTTTTTTTTATTATTATGTCATTCCACTTTTCCGTTGAAAGAATTTTAGATATTGTTCTCATTATTTTTTTTCTTGCACAGTTCTTCTACAAGATGTCCCTTTGATATTTGGTATATGATATCGAACAGTTTATGTGCTTTTTAAACTGATCCTTTTTAACCAAACACTTTTCATTGTAAGAGTTATCTCCCCCAAAACTATTTTTCTTGTGTTGACTACTCTTTTGTTACCGTATAAGATAACAACAAATTTATTTTACCAAATTGCTCGCTATATCTTCTGGATATTGAGTTTGGTTTTCATCGAAGTGTTCCTGAGTCTCCATATGAGAGTTATTTCCCCTAATGCATTTGATATAAGTGATATGTATTACTTACTGGTAAATCAAAAGTGATGGGGTCTTTAAATTTAAGGTCCTTGGTCTAAAAAAAAGCAAATTAGGTCAAGGCCAAAGGTCATATTCTAAATTTTGATTTTGGCTTATTTTAACTTCTTTATAAAAACCATATAAGATATTGACAACATAATTTTACTAAATTGTTAGATGGGACATGTCGTATCACAGACAGTTTGTTTGAAAGGGTACGCTTACATTAAATTCGAGTTTTCTCCCCTCTCATATTTATAATTAAGTGTATGGTGATATAACTCATTAGCCATATATAATAGAGGGGGGATAGGACCTTTATCGGGACTCCGGGATCGGGTGTTTTTAAGCTCGGGATTTCGGGATTTACCCTTTCGGGATCCGGGAATCCCTTTTTTCGTATTTCGGGATGTCGGGATTTACTTTATTTAAATTCAGGACCTTGGGATTTCGTTTTTTAAGCCCGGGATTTCGGGATCAGGACCCCTCCTATCCCCCCTCATAATAAAGACCTAGGGTCTTTTGATTTGAGGTCCTTGGTCTTTGACCTTCAAATTGAGCTCACGGTCATAGGTTAATTTTACATTCTAGATTTTATAACCTTTGCTTTTACCTCATATGTATACATGATAAAGCCATGGGACTTATTGCACTAGGTTACAAGCACTTTGATCTTGGAAATTTCAAGCTGAAGTGACCTTTAGTAAACCGGAAGTAGCTATTTTATGTGCGTATTTAATATAAAAGTATAAAGAACCATGTACTTTTGGAATCAGTGTCAAGTAAACATTCTTGTAATACCGGAACTATAAAATTATCTCCCTTATTTAATTTTTTTTTGTACAGAAATCATAAATTTTTGGAATCAGCGAATATCATTTGACACTGGAAATAACATTTTAATATCAAAATATATCATTACTACAACTGTTCTCTGAACAATTGGTCTTTAATAAAAAAAAATTTACTTCTTCCACCGACGTTTGGTGGATTCATGAGATGTTGCTTTGATTTTTTGCATATGATATCGAACATTTACCACTTTAAAACTTACCCTGTTTAACCTATAACTTTTTATTGTAAGAGTTAACTCCCCTAACACTGTTTTTCTTGTGTGCACATCTCTTTTCCAACCGTAAAAGATAACCACAAAATTATTTTACTAATTTTGCTGGTTATATTCTCAGGACCTAAGAATAATTTTCACTGAAGTGGTCCCAAGCCTCTGTATGAGAGTTATTTCCCTTTTGTATTAAAAATAAGTGAAATGTAATTGTAACTGGTAAACCATAAGTGATAGAGACCTAGCTATATAGGGTCTATTGATTTGAGGTCTTTGGTCAAATCATAAGAAAATTAGGTCAAGGTCAAATGTTTTTTTGATTTTGGTTTAGTAGGTCTTTCCACCGAAAGTGGAAAGACCTATTGATTTTCTTCTTCTTCTAATTATTTTTTTCTTCTTCTTCCAGCACTTTTATTTCTTGGGTTTAAAGTTTGTTTTGCAAGATGTATTTAGATGTTTGGTATATGAAATCGTATAGTCTTGTGTAAACTGGAAGTGTCTATTTTTGTACTTATTTCATGTAAAAGTATATAGAACAATAAAATTTTGAAAGCAATGTTAAACTAACTATCAAATAATACCGGAAGTCACATTTTTCAGACCGAAAGTAACAAATTACCTCCCTTATTTCAAACTAAATGGTATAGAAACTGTATAATTTTGGAATCAGCAAACAATGACCTATAATTTGACAACTGGAACTAACATTTTAAACCAAATTCTAATAATTTCATATCAAAATATATCACAAGGGATGGAGACTTTCAATTGGGCTCTGAACAATTGGTTTTAAATTATTACTCTTATTTGAATTTTCTTTTGCCAAATTTGTTTCCTGCTATAAATTATTGTTTTGCAAAATGTGGCTTAGATATTTCTTATATTGTATCGTACAGTGTATGCACTTTTAATCTTGACCCTGCTTATCTTAACAAGTATCTTTGTAAGAGTTATTGTCACTATTTATCTTGTGTGTTCATCTCCTTTGTAACAAAAAAGATATTGACAAAACTCTTTTTCTGAATTGTTCTTTTGGAGAAAATATACCTGTACACTGACGAATGTCGATATAATGAGCTGTCGAAATATTGATATGTTGGAATAATGGGCTGTTGGAATAATTGGATGTTGGAGTAATGGGCTGTTGGAATAATTGGATGTTGGAGTAATGGGCTGTTGGAATAATGTGATGACGGAACAATAGTTGTCGGACTAACAGGATGTCACCAATAATGACTTACTATAATATGAGTCACTGGTTTAAAAGGTATAACTTTGACATGCAACCTTCTAGCCTAAATAAATTTAATAAATGTATAGATTCCATTCTTTGTCTAGAACAAATAGGTGCATAGGAGCTGTGTTGGCAAGGGATGTCATGAGAATTATCTAAACAGTGGCTGATCAGAGGACTAAAATTTTACAGCAAATCATGCTGTTTTGATCAGTAAAATTTTGACTGCAAACACTTCTTGTTATGATCAATATTTCAATCTCAACACTTTCATGCATTTTCATTTTAAATAAGTGTTTTGCAAATGTGTTCCGTGTTAAAGAACAGGTTACCTTTAAGTCATTTCATTTTATAAATCATTCTACCATTAAATTTATCTTAGTGTAGTAAGTAACAATTGAATTCAGATGAGCCTTATGAAAACATCATACAAACTAACTAACATTTTAATATAATACTGCATATACAAAAAAACAAAATCAGGAAAACAGTTAGAGTGGGGTGCTGATTTTCGCCTTATCTTTCCATGTTTTCTTCAGTTTATGTTCAGGTCTTTATGTTTTTGAAGTATACTGATATTTCTTTATGAAGATAACTTCAAATGCAAAATATTCTTAGCTTGAAAACGTGTTTGTTTTGAGTAAAATCATCTGAAAAGTTGGATTAAAGGGTGTTTGAAGTTTCCTAATTTTTTGCCAACGGGGGACACATATTCCCTCGTTTTCACATATCTATTTAAAACCAAATAACTGCAGCTTAAAATAATATTTATCAAATAAATTTCTTTATAGACGAATAGCAGACATTTGAAAGGTGTAAAAAACTGATATTTAGGGCAATCAGTCAAAGAATTACTAAGGAATGCTTCTTTGAAATCGTTTTTGTCATTCAGGAAATTGGCTGAAAATCTTTGTCCATTTTTCGGTCATTTGCCGTAAGTGCCGAAATTTAGTCTCATTTTCAAAAATAATCATATTTGTTATAAAAATATAATTTAACGACATATTTCTTCCATTCCAACCATCCTTTGAAGTTTTTACACCTCAAAATTATAAAACAGCGAAATTGTGTCCACGGCGAATATGAGCGCCCCACTCTACAAATAATTTTATAATAATATATTCAATAAATGTTTTACACAAACAAGTTACATCAATTTATAATTTCCAAATGTTAAAAACCCAAATTGAATTTACCAGATTATGAATATAGTTAAGAATCGCACTGGGGAATAAGAAATACATAAAAAATAAATTACTCACAGATTCTCCTTCAGATACATGAAGAGCTTGACCAAACTTGTTGGCATGTAGAATTAGTGAGTGGAGTATCCACCTGGCCTCCCCAACATCGTCATCACTTCTCCCAGACTGCTGGCAAATTTCATCCAAGTCCTCCCCTGTAAGCTCTTTCACATGCTGTGCAATCTCCTCCATATTCAATTTTTCAGTCTTCAAATTTGTTTTCATTTTGGCTAATACTTGTAATGAATCCGGCTGTCCTGATTTTATACGTTCTATTACCTGAACTAGTTCTATTCCTTTTAAACTATGACCCTTTTTCAGGACTGGTGCCATCTAAAATAAACAACCAAAAGCATTTATCAATAGTAATTCATTTTCATATATAGACTATCATGAATATTTTCACTTGGCTTATTCTTACTACTTCATTTTTTTTTATATATAATAACAGTTCCTCAAAGGAGTACTAGCTACAAGAGTTTTTTGGTTCAATTACTAATGAATATGAAATAGTGAAATAATAACTCACCTTTTAGCAGCCAGTATGGTTCAATTTTGTCAAAATAAGCTAAGAAACATCTCTAATGGTAATTATTCACTTGCAAGTGAATAATTCGACCTCATTGAATCTCTTTTTTTTTATACTTCAAGTAAACCCCTCAGCTAGATGTGGATTATGCATGATTGATGTGTGTTAGGTTATTTAAAGAAATGAATTTCAACATTGAAATTGAAACAAAGATCAATCATTAGATCGACTGTTTCTATCCACAAAAAATCATTCTTATACAGGTAAAATTGAATATGAACTCATTATTCTAAACTTAAACTTGAAATCAAACAGACATAGAAAAATCCATTTGCACTAGGTCCATATATCTATTTATATTAATGTTATGTGACCTTAAATTGTCTTGGAGGTCATCTCCATAGTTAATTAGATGACGTCTAGACTAATATACAAACTAAACAAATCTATCTTCATGAATCTATCTACATATTATCTACCCCATGCCCCGTTAATAATTTATTTACTTTTTATAATTTGGATAAATGTTTGACATTATTATGAATCTAATGAGAATTTGAGTCAAATCGATGAACATGAATTTGAAAGCTCGAGCCCTTTTGAATTGATTGAAATTTACAAACAACAATGCATTTTAATTAAATAATTATAAAGTGTATTTTCATGAGATATTAGAAACAATTAGATATATATATATATATTTAGAATGGTGCAAGCGTCTTAACTTATGTTTAGTTTGACTTTTTTATTGTATAAATTTTAAGATTGTTCTGGTTTAATCTAAGTAGACTGATATATGATTCATTTAACATCACAATCATACTGATGAAGGATATTTGTTATCTGAAATATTTATAAATAATTACATTTATAGTTTCCTTTTTTTGTTATTGGTGTTGTTGTGTACACTTTTTAGGCGTTTATATAATTTATTTATTGTGTACATGTATCATTACTCGTAATGATCCAGCCCCCTCATGGGAAAAATTGTTGACTGTTATTTAGACGTGCTAAATTGTATATACAAGTCTAATTTGAAAAAAAACCAGTTTAAACCTATGATTGTGTTGGATAAAAACCGCAATCTTTATATGTGTACAAATTTCAATGTAGAGGGGTCTAAATACAGCACAAACAACATTTTCAAAAAGACCAAAAGAGTGAAAAAATATATTTTAACAAAACACATTTAACTACCAGGTCAAACAACTTAAACCCTGCTGACTGCCATTGATGTTTGTGAAATATATATATGCATGTATCCCAATTGCTGTCTCATTCTGTTAACAGTACCTAATATTGATTAATCAGACAAGCACTAAAGGAATCGAACAGACCCCTACAGACAGAAAAAAAGCACACAGCTAATAAAAACAAGAATGTGTCCATAGTATATATATGCCCCATTTTCTGTTTAGTGGACTGTGAAACTCTAATTTGGCATAAAAAATAGAAATCTCATATCATAGGGAACATGTGTTTCAAATTAATTGGACTACAACTTCATAAAAAAAATTGACCAAAAACTTTATCCTGAAGCGGGAAAAACAGACAATGGACTCATAGACTGGAAAATATAATGCCCTTAAATTGGGCATAAAAATGTGATGACAATCAACATAATCAACAGTATAACCAAAATATTTCCATAAAATAAATAATTATTTCTTTTTAAAAATGTAACCAAGCATTAGAATGCTAAATTCTCAAATCTGATCTAATTCATTAAATAATACTTAAGATGACTCATTGCAGCATTTAATCTGTTCTTATTATAACATCATTAAATACCAACAATATTACCTTGCTTAAACATATACTATACTATGCTTCCCAAGTGCCAGCCCGAGGATTATTGACACAAGAACAGAAAGAAAATCAGAGAATTTTGAAATAATGGTTTAAAAATCACAAAGTTTAACAAACAATCATACTGCATAACTCCTAAAATAAACCTTTCTAAGAATGCATATTATGGTGTCTTTGACTAAATCAATTGGAGGTACACAGGCTGATATTTTAAAAAGCCTAGGAATTCAAAATTTTAAAATTGAATTTGAACTCTTGTATGGATAATATGTGTCATTTTGTAAGTTGTGTATTATTGTGTTGCTAAGTAACAATTTGAGAAGCAAAGCCAGTATCCCTTCAAGTTTGTTTTCTATTGTTGTACTGTTACAACACTTTCCTATGTAAGGGGTTGGGTTTAAAAGCTACAAACATATTTGATGACACATTTTTATGTGCCTGGCCAAAGCAAAGAACCTGTTATCCATTTGTTGTTGTTTGCCATGTTCCTTGTGTCCCTCTGTAATTACAGGTAAATAACTTCTTTTTTTTTTAAACAGATAATAGCTATATATTTTACCTGTTCTGTAGGGGGGTCTAACCAGTAATCCTTCATTTGAAATCTAACATAAAAAAGAAATGTAAATGTATATATCAAAATAAATTTTAAATTAAGAACAGTGTATGCAGTGTAACCTAGCGTAACATATATAAACATCTTTAAATCAAGATGCTGTCAGAATGACAGCAAAACCGGATTTTCCTGCAGAAGTCAAACCCTAAACAGTTGAGCCAGTAAGGACACAACATTTAAGCTTACATTTATATAATAACTCCAATTCATAAAATAACAACAACCAGTAATTACTAAATTCTCTAACATTAGATATGTTGAATCACTAAAACATTGTTAGCATCTGCAATTATCAAAGAACCCCAAGAATTCTATTGTTGATGAAATAAAACAAAATTTGGAACATTTTGGACCTCATTCAATGTGATTTTATTTAATTAAAAATGAAAATAAATACAGGTTTGGATTTAGCATTTCAAAGAACCCTATATATTTTCAATTTATGTTGGTCTCAAAATCAGAAATCTAAATATATGTTTTATTAATAGGCAATATAATAACGCACTTTTTGCAGTGGTAAAATATATATTACTAAAATTGGCCAATCAGAATTAAAAAAGAAAATATCTCCATCAAACAAAGAATTAGGCTTCAAATCAAACATCAAATATTTACAGCACAAAAATGAGAAATGCTATCAAAATAATTTAACAGAATGTATAGAATCACCTTTTCTTTACACAAACTACCACAATGATCATCGTTACTATCAAAAGAAAACTCAGAATTATCACTGGGATGATCCAAACTTGAAAATCACAATTAGGCTCATCCGGTGGACATCTACAGTCATACATGTTAATACCATCAATACATTGATATGGTTCCAGACATGGTGAACTTAAGCATTCATCAATATTTTCTTCACAGTATACACCTGAATATCCAGGTAAACAGACACAGTCATAATACAGGTCAAAACTTTCTGCTCTGTAGGTACTGGTGCAGGGGTAGTTACTACCGTTCTTTGCTGTAAAAACAAGTAGAACTGTGAGCTACTAATCACTAATGAAGCAATTTACTGCTTAAAGATTTTGTTAAACAGGAAGTTGAAGAGCTATGGAAGAAATGAATCACACAGTAAAGCATGTTTTCATGAAGCATGAAAATAAATTCAGGAAACTCTTATCTATAGTTTATTAAAACAATGCCGTAAAAATTTCTTACTTATAGGACAATATTGTTTAGAATGTATGAGTTTACAGTATACAGGAATTTAATGAGTGATAAATCTAAAAACATATCATACAGCAAAGCATGAACACATAAATTAAGCCTGATAACAAATTTCAGGAAGCTATTTTTTGTACTTCCTATAAAAATGAGACAAAAATTGCATATTCCTGGCCAGTATGTGTTAAAATTATAAATAATCGTTGGTCATTTCAACGAGATTGATCTTCTCGCAAGAGCCTATACGCAGAAAGTGAGAAAAACAATTGAGATGAAATGACCAATGATAATCTGTTTATTGCCATTTTACCTATGACGATGTTGTTTATTTCATTAACAACAGCATGTGCACCCTTAGTTTTAAATGTTCCTTCATCCAAGCATATCTTGGATGTGCAGGATGAAGGTCATTCTTAGAATATGAGACTGAGGCTCGAAAGTAATGAATTAGCTTTACTTCTCTATGAGGGGTGAAGCTTACATATAATATCTCTGTTTAAAGAAACAAACTATAAGCACCTATAGCTGGCCAGTGACCTTGACCCTAGTATATAAGCACCTGTTCCATAATAACTTGTCATAATTTAAAGCAAGTTTGTGTCGACCAAATATAAAACCCAGTGGAAAAGGGTGGGTCTGACTGATAATCCCTAGGGTGGGAATTAATTACTTTCGAGCCTCAGGCTCATATTCTAAGAATGACCTTCATCCTGCACATCCAAGATATGCTTGGATGAAGGAACATTCTTATTCATATTTCGCCTTCGGTCTCAAGTAATGAATTAGCTTGTTTAAAGTGTAGACACAAACTAAAAACAATTTTTATATAAATGCCAACATTTAATAAAGGATAAAAATCACAAGATCATCCAGTAACTACAACTGAAGAAAAGTGTTTTAGTACTGATATTATTTACTTTCCTGTTATTTTTACCATATGTCCAGACAAAACTGTTGCCATAATGTCCTTAATAGAACATCCTGAAGCTAAATGCACTTATGAAGAGATTCCTCTAAATGAGTTAACCTTAAAACCTCGGATAAAATTAGAACTCTCTCTAACTATCTAAACTTTACGAAAAGACTTAGATGAATTCTCTCACCTATTTTGTACACAAAACATGATAAATCATTGTCTTAATCAACACAAAGTTTTGGTTTATCAAAACCTTTGATCACCTCATTAGGTAAACTAACTAACAGATCTAGTATTTTTCAAAGACTCATGTATATGAAAAAATAAAGTGCCATGTCTCTGAATGAAAGACATAGAATGTAAATCTACAGCTGATAAAGATAGTACTTCAAGGCAGATGTAGTCAAGGCAAATAAAGACACAAGTATAAAAGACAGTCTTCAATGTTAAATACTCCAATGAATATTAAGAACTTAAAAAAGATAGCGCTAAATTCATCTCCCAAGTGAAAGAGTATCTAACTCTTCAATTGCAGATTCAGGTTTAAGCAACCTTCCACAAATACATGTAGTAAACAAACAAATTCAGTAAAATCTATTTCTTAAAGGATAAAGTCTGTTTCAACACAGACCAAGAAAAATTCACATTAAACATGCTGAATATGAAAAGCTTGTGTTTTACAAAAATTTCAATAATCAATAACATCCTTTTTAGAAGGAATTGGTTCTCTAATTGAACACACCAAATAATGAAATTTCTCAAAAAAAATATTGATAATGCTTGATTATAAATGCATGGTCTCCAAGATGAAGTGTAAATATATTTTACAAATGATTCTGAAATCTCCTGTTTATATTAAAGTGATTTCTGAGTATAATACACACGTTTTTACCCTACTGCACAATCAACCCTTCAGGTGTTGGTTCACTTTAATTTTTTACAATATACAGTTAAATTAAGTCTCTTCCTGACGGAAAGACATTATCTTCAGTATGTAACATTGTTACTAATTTTTATGCTTAACAGTTTAACTGGCAAATAAATTAAAATTGGTCTCAGCAAAGAAAACCAACTCTGAGCAAGCCAAAAAGGATAATCAAAAGAGCCTTCTGAACTTTATCACTAATAATTTTCTTTATAAATATCCCCAACAATGAAAAAGATGGGAAAATATAAGGTCATAATTCTGATCATGAAAATAAAAACATCTCTGAAAGGAGCTTGTTGGTCAAAAGACAACAAAGTAATTATCTACAGATTGAAAATGAAAACGTAATAACAACAAAACAAATATATCTTCTTTCAATTGACATCCTTTTGAATCTGTAAATTTTTTAGACATATGATAAGCATCAAAAATTTTCTTACCAGGAATATAAAGAGCTGTGATAAAAATGTTCTTTCTTGAACACCAAGCCCAAATAATGAAATATTTGTAGTAAGCATGTTAAGTGACAAAGAGGTTACACCTCCTATTGCATAATAAAAGCTACTGAAATTGTATCTTCTGATTGTATAACTCTCTGTGACTAAAACTTTTTCTCCAGAAGAATATTATAGCCAACAATACTATGAAATCTATATGAACTGAGTGCATACTCTTAAAGAAGCTCCGTCTACCAACAGAAACATTTTCTTCAAATTTGGATCCCAAATCCTTATGTCAGAGGAATCTGGTACAACCCAAAAACTTATTTGGATGGGTCTATAAATCAAATTTTTAATTTCTGATTTTAAATTGTTAAAAAATTTCACCTATTGATGATAATAAACACTGTAACAACTATACAGTGTTTCAACATTATTTCTCGCCATGTTTCTGCAATGTAACATTCCCACAGATACTGCATTAAAAGCATTCATCACAAGACCAATAAATGATGTAAATCATCTATAATACCGTTACACAATTCTATTTAAAAAGAATTTCCCAAGGGAGATAATTTTGCCATTTCTCATCTGTCAGAAAAAACTTAAATAGCTCAGTATCAATAATGAGACAAAGGAAAACAATGTGCTTCCAAGGAATGAGTACCAACTTCTCAAAATTTTTCTGAAGCACAGCTTATCAAGCATTTGCACCACTTCTTCTGTATTCACAATACAATCATCTAAACTCTGATCCATAATAAAAGAATCATCAATGTATAAACTATAGCATGTATATACTTCAAGTGACATTATTTCATAAATACATAGACAGGTTTTAAAACCTTAGTAAAAACTCTTGATGCAGAAGCCAATCCAAAACAAAAAACATAAATATCATATCAATGTCTTTTCCACATAAATCAGGAAATTGTGATATAATCATAAATGATACTTAAATATGCATCTGTGAGATCTATAGATGTTAGCTCTATCTATATATATATATATATAGATAATTATCCTAAAGAATTACATCTAAACAAAAGATAAATGGTCCTGCTCCAAATGCTGATAAGCCACAAACTAAGTTTGTTTTAATTTTTCAAATAGATACAGGCCTTGAAGACCAATCTTTCTTAGGAACCAAGAACATATAGGAAATAAACTGATTTTCCATTGATCGATCAACCTTTTAAATAGCTCTCTTAGCTATCAATTTTTGGACTTCTGAAATTAATTCATCCTTATGAAAGGTGAAATGTATTTAATTCAAAAATGATAAACCTTGTGGTACATCATTAAAAATAATTTTATAACCATTTCTTAATAAATCTAATATCAATAGATCATTAGTAACATTTTCCAAATCATAATATTTAAGTTATCTACTGTATATATAGCAACTGGTTGAGAAAAGTGACCTCTTCGAGATTCTCTGTTCCCTTTTTGGAAACCTCTCCCTCTCAATGAAGGGAATTGCCTACTACATGTAGTATAGTCGCCCTGTTGACCAACAGAGCCTCTGCAGTTAAAAAACTGATATTGCCTTTCCCATAACAGCTGGGAGTAAATTAATTGCTAGACCTGGAACCTCTTCCAAGGAATCTATAATTTGCTTAGAATCTTTGTATAAACACTAAGTTTGCTTTTTGCAATCATAACTAGAAATGTGATAAAGCAACTATCACAACAGAATTACAAATAAGTTTTATCATCTAAATATTTCTGAGCATCTCCTATGGGTTTAACCAGAAAACCATGGTAAAACAAACAAATATAATTTTACAATAAAATCCTTGTATTATCAAGATCCAATGGCTCATTCTTACAACAAGAAATAGCCAACTCAACAATAGGGGTGATGATCAACCCCTTAATAAAGTATCTCTGGGTTTCCTGCATCTTTGAAACCACAGAGTGGGCCTGTCTAGGCATTGCCATTTCGATTTTTTAATTATCCTAGACACACTAGGATTGTCACAGTTCTCAGTGTGATAGTATTTCCTCTATGAACTTTATATATTCCTGATTTTATCAAAATCATGATTAAACTGTTCAACAAACAGGATGAGATAATGGACCATTAATCTCACTAAAAGAAGCCTTAAAGGCTTCTGAAAACCTTAATGCAGGATCAAAAGACCTTAATGCAGGATCAAAAGACGTATCAAATTCAACTCCTGCTGGACTATCATCAGCCATGGCACATACTCCAAAAGGAGGTACATACACCGTATCAATTCAGTAGATAAGATCAAAATTTAGAACTAAATCTTCATTAAAGTAAGCCTCTAATGGCAAAAATTCAAATATAGCAGCAGGTTTCTCTACAAACTCTGCTAGAGTTGAAGGCAGTGAAACTGTCTCAAACCTCATGATTCATACAGGTTCTTTAATACATTAATAATAAATAGTAAATGTATCAATATACATGCCTATCTAAATCTCAACAGCACTTTCGTTAGAAACAATCACAAATCAAGTAGATTTTGAAGTTATACAAGTAACACTAGATTTTAAAACTTACTTTTTACAGGTTCTGTTGCTTTGTCAATTATTTCCAATTGCCATGCCATTATGATCTATTATAAAACTACTAGGTTTTATAACTGTTTAAGAAGAGGATTTATTCAAAATACCTCTTGTATTCCTATTAAATTTATCATCTTTAATTTCTAAAACATTCCAGAGGTGATGAAAATCATAACCATCACCCTTGTAAGTGTAAACATCATTCTAAACATCTTGCAAAAACAATACATTTGCATAAACAAATTCAGCCATTGTAATACAAAAATGTGTACCTGTGCAGGTAAAACACGTGTAAATTGTGAAAAGTACTCACGACCTTCAGGTGAATAGAAATACTTTTAAATATCTACCTGTTTAACAGGAGTATGAATTAAGTAACAAATGTGCTATTAGGCAAAAACTTAATGAATATATAAAATTGTCATACATCGTAGACAAAAAAATATTTAATTAATTTCCATGAACACTTGTCATACATCGTAGACAAGAAATTTTTTAATTCATTTCCATCAACAATTGTCATACATCGTAGACAATTGAGGAATAATTATTTGTAAATAACAAAATAACATTAGAACTTGTCGTACATCGTAGACAAGTTAATGTAACTTTAATAACTTTCTGCCAAATTTAAGATAAAAATAAACTAACTAAAAAGAACTTATGTGAAGTGTTCACTTCAAACCCTCTAGAAAAATAATGACAAGTTATTATGGAACAGGTGCTTATATACTAGGGTCAAGGTCACTGGCCAGCTATAGGTGCTTATAGTTTGTTTCTTTAAACAGAGATATTATATGTAAGCTTCACCCCTCATAGAGAAGTAAAGCTAATTCATTACTTGAGACCGAAGGCGAAATATGAATAAGAACTATAATTTTTCATATCACTCTACTGTGCTGAGAAAGGAAATTATCTGTCAGTAAGATCAAATGAAAATTCTGTAAAAAAGCGATAATATACAATTGTTCAATAAACAGGAGGTATTAAGGATTGATCAATATCTGAAACAGAATCACATGGTAATTGATGCATCAGTTCAAATAATCCTGATAACAAAGTTCTTAAAGATATGATTTCTAGTTATATTGACAGATATTTTGTAAATGGTCATGAATTTAAATATGCTACAATATTTTAGTATTTTAGTTCTGTAAACAGGAAGATAATTAATTATCCATGCATCTGAAACAACATAATACAGTAAAGCCAATTCAGGAAGCTCTGATCTGTTGTCATGTTTGATAAAACTTCATTGGTCACTGATGGTGAGACGGACAGACAAAGGTATTTAAAACAGTATACCCCCTTCTTTCAATTAAAAAAATAATTTGTAAGGGGTTCCACAGAACCCTGTGTTTTGCCTATGATTGCTGCTGTCTGTGTTAAAGAGGGAAATTGCCTTTAAAGGAGAGTCCATTTATCAGTAAAATACAGAATTAAGAAAAAAATCAAACTTTTCTTTAGATGCTACTTTTTGGTCTTGTAGAAAAGTTTCTGTCCATGTAGTCTAGTCAATTTAGTGAACAACCTGCAACTTATTGCAAAGTTTCATTACAATCAATGAAAGCATACAAATTTATTGTATAAAAAAATTAAATGTTTTATGGTCCCTTTTGGTCAGATAGCTCTTCATGAGTTAAGTCACATACATCCTCTAAAGGTAACCCCAAAAAGTGCTTCAAACACACAAAATTAATCAAGTGTTATTTTCATTTACTGATAGTGTTTTCAGACCCAATCATATTGGAGTTCTGAGGTAGACTGTTTAAACATTAGAGATTGAAAAGGTTGTATCATTTGTGAGATTTTTATAGGATCTTACTACCGATAGTTGTTTTCACAGGTCTAATTTGTGAATTGAAAGATTTGAACCACTTTTCTTACTAAAAATCTCTGTTCTGATAAAATTTATCCTAAATGGATAAGTTGGTCCTAACTATATCTTACTTTCTGATGTTCATCATGTGAATGTGACTGCCATGTGTAAAATAAGATTTGATTTGCTGAATCAGACATTCATGAAACTTCTGTATTTCAATTTGTTTTATGAAATCAAACAGAAGAACTGGCCAGATATTTTACCTAACTGCAGTAAGATAGCAACATGTAGTGAAGTCACCACTATGAGTTGTGGAAGTTCAGAAGAAAGCATAATTCCAATTACATGTATTATCAAATAGTTAAATTTGAAATACCTAAAATTGAGCTATTTATTCAACTTACGTCGGCAAGATCCATCATTGTGACAAGGGAGTTTCATTACGACAAACTGTATCGTCACAACAGCTGATGAAGCATTCAGAGAATCTGTGACATACAATTTTACCAAGTCATATCCAGATACATTCATAGCCGGTGTGTAGGTCAATGTGGTATATATCCATGACATGCTTTCTTTTTCATGTGGTAATATAACACACGGTTCAGTAGTTACCTGGATGTAGAAAATTGAAATTATCATTAGACTAGAAATGACTAATAAAAATATGTTTTTGTTTCTAACTCTTACTAGTTTGAATAATTTCAAGAACCTACCTTATTGGTTTCTTGTTGAGTTTGTTCTCATACTGTAATGCATATTTGCTACTGGACATCAAGCAAAGTAAGAACCATTTATAGTGAGAATACACAAATACTGCAACTATCTGTGGACTCCCTCATTTTATATTTCAAAAAATATGTAAGGGTTCCACGGAACACAGTGTCTCGCCTACTTTTGCTGTTAATTGCACATTCAACAAAAATGAGGAAAAAATCAATAAAACTATTCCTCTCGATACTATCTCTTGATTGTCAGAAGCTTCGGTCCAAGTTTGGTAAAAATCCAGGATAGTTTATGAATCTTATAATGTTTCAAAAACTTTTACTGCAGACTGTATGTAATGTTAACTTGAAGAAAAACTAAGTCCATTTATAAGTAAAACACGGACAAAATTGATTTTTTTTAATACAAAATTTACTTCTGGATACTATCTTATGATCAGAAACAAGCTTATGTCCAGTTTAAGAAAGTTATTAAAATTTTAAAAACTTTAACCACAGAGTGAATGTAATGTTTTCTGGCAGAAAAACTAATTCTATTTATAAGTAAAATATGGAAAAAAAGGAGTTTTATTTTTACAAAATTTATATCTGGATACTATCTTATGATCCTAAACAACCTTCTGTCCAAGTTTGGTACAAGTCCAGGATAGTTAAAAAAAGTTATTAAAATTTCAAAAACTTTAACCACAGAGTGAATATTTGTGGACACCACTGCCGCCACCGACGGAATGTAGGATCGCTATGTCTCGCTTTTTCACCTAAAGTCAAGGCTTGACAAAATATAAAACACATCTAAGGGCATCATTGCCTGAGTGGTCTGAAAAATTAATTTACTGTATCATTAGCCTGTCAATATTGAAGATGTGAGTTTGATTTAGGAATCAATGGACATGTGTAAAAAAGTAATTATGTATATCCCCATTGAAAGGCCCCAGACATACTGTATTTGGGTGAAGTATTTTTTTAACCACAGCCATTGAAAGCACATGATAACATTTAAAAATACCAGGTGTCCATGTGCACATTGTTATGAAATTCATTCTTTATGTGTCACCTGTAAATGTAATTTTGAGAGAATGTTTTACAAAGTTTGAAATTAAACTGGCAATAATTTAAAGGGGCATCAGCAACAATTTAAACAGAATAAATAGGACATGTGTCCATATGGACACAGATGATGCCCAAGCTAGCATATAACATTATAAAGGGACATAACTCAAGAACTGTAAAAATGACGCTTCCCAAATTTGAACTTAAACTGAGTTAAGTGGAAATAAGCATTTAATATAAACATTTCATTAAATTAAGTTGACACAAACTTAAGTTAGAGAAGGGAAACAAAATGTCATAATAGGTTATAAATGACAAAACTGAAGAACATTAATCAAAGTGCTTGTAAGCATCGATGGGTAAAGATTTTTTTAATCTTATTTTTAAAAATGGACTTATCTTCCTTTGTCCATAATTGTAGTTGATTCAACTACAATAATGGACAAAGAAAGACAACTCCAATTTGAAAAATTAATTTTACAATTACATCATTGATAATTTTAGAACAGTTATAAGATTCCTATTTTTCCATGGTAAAAGAGCATAACTCTAGAACAGTTAAAGTGACACTTGATCTGTGATCTGTATTTCATTGTAATAAACATTGTGTACAAGATTAATAACATTTGATTGAGGTAAACTAAAGTTAGAGAACGGAAACAAAAAAATCAGCATTTTTTTCATTTGTAAAGGAGGGCATAACTCAACACAGTAAATGTGAAGCCACCAAAAATCAAACTTGATCTGTGTTTTGTGGTAATTAGCATTTTGTATAAGTATCATAATATTTGGTTCAGGTGTAATGTGTACCACCATTGATGTCCCCTATGAGTGTTTGTTAAATTTGTACTTTTCAAAAAATTGTGCATAATTTATCTTTGTTTCAAATAAAATAATACTTGGCATGAGTAATAAGCTTATAAAATAGCTGATTTATAATAATTGCTTGCAAGTAAATTATTCAAGCTTATTGGAATGGTATTTCTGAGGCCATCAAATCTACCCTTACCTTGAGATGGGTTAATTTCAATCTGGGCCGTAAGAAGGCCTCAGGAACAGGCATGGGATTTCTGGAGCTGCCAACTGAGCCGAAATATTATTCATGTATAACTGATTCTTAATTATATATGCAAAACTTTAGGAATGAGTGAACTTTTCGCTATAATATTAATTGTTATAATTGGTAAATATATAACTTTTAACATATCATCACGAGATCAAGAAATTAATTTAAGAGAGCTTAACAGTCATTAAAGTAAGAAATGTAGGTCATAGTGACCAAATTCTCATAAATATTGTGTTAAATGCAGTAATTTTTTGTTATACTTGTCATACATGTATGTTATGATTCAGAAAAATGTTCTTTAATACAAAACTTTGCCTATTAGATGTAGAGATGAAGAAAACATTTCTATATCCCAGCCACTTTCATGGAGAAGCTTAAAATTTCTTACATTCAAAGTTGTCTCACAATAATTAATATCTGGAACTGTTGTTTTTTCATCCAAAATAAAAACTGTACCATAACTTGGTTCATATACTTCAATGTGTAGATTGTTTTGTTCCACATCAAATGCTCCTATTTCTGCAGTGAAATCCTGTGTCCATTTCCCCTTGTTAAAAATGTTTCTCTGCTCTAAGTATACCTAAAAATATACATTAACTAGTATACATTTTTATTTAAAGGCCATGCAGCTGAGGCCCACCTTGTTGTTCTGGAATTACTCGCTTTATAGAAGACCCATTGGTGGCCTTTGTCTGTTATCTGCTCTTTGGTCAGGTTGTTGTCTCTTTTACATTTGATCTAATCTTAAATTTTTTCCCCATGGAAATTGACTAGGAAGTGATGATTTTCAAGAAGAGTAAACCTGACTTAATATTAAATATTGTGTCTGTAATACTGTACATGCTGTATGAAATAAAGGGAAGAATAACACTGCTGTGGGTCATAATTTGTTTGCTAAATGGTAGATACTTTGACATACTAGTAATCAACAGATACTGTATTCCCACTAGTTAGTCCTGTCTTTTTCAGAAATCATAATGCTGACCGGTTGAGGTCTTTTTTTGTCATTTAGTTGCTGTCTCCTAGACAAATATTGGTTATCTAAAAGATGTTGACTCCTCTTGTTTTTAAATTTTTCCCAAATATTCAGAATCCTTTAGTTTTATCAATGTAGTGCATTAAAAAAAATCCTGCTAACCCTTGTATGTAGCTACTTTTCTGTTCATAATTTTATTACATATAGTGCAATAATGCTTTGCCGAGGGCAAACGAACACAGGGGAAGAACCCTGAACAGTTTGGGCAAATTTGGACACAATATTCAAGCTGTCTGAATTTGGATTGTGATAAAAAATACATATTCATTTTTTTCTGCATAGCAAACATCCTTAAAAACCTTTTTTCATATCTCAATATATGCCTTTTGGTCACGTGATTGGGTTGTGTGTCACATTGATGCATACCATACACTCATTTTTTTTCTTGTTATTAGTGTAACTTAACTGAAATGAACTTGCACATGTCATTTTTGGGGCCCTTTATAGCTTGCTTTTTTCGGTGTGAGCCAAGGCTCCATGGTGATGACCATACTTTGACCTTTAATGGTTTTTCTTTTACAAATTGTGAATTGGATGGAGAGTTAACTTGTGTGCATGCAATGGTACTTATACCACATCTTTTTAAAAAGATAAACAGTTTATAAAGACTGTAAAGTAGCACCAAAGTGTTACTTTAGTCTTAATTGAAGATAACTTTTGTATTCACACCCTTGCTATTTGAGCAATCACTTACTCTATTATCAGATGGCTTTAAAAGGGTTAGTATTATTTCTTACCAAGACTGGTTCAGATGGATCAAATGATAAAATAGATTGACCATGTTGTGTTAAGAATATTTCTGGTGAGTCATTATAATCTATTATGGTAATAACAATGGTTGTTTCACTACTGGCTGGAGGTATATCTTCGTTGGTCTGTACTTCTGATAGGATTATTGTTAAGGTCTCAACTCCTGAACAGTCAGTGCATGGGGTATAAAGCAGTCTACAAAACAAAACTATCATTAATGTTAAAATAATGTCAATTTGATGAGGCAAACTAAAAGTTAGAGAATGTAACCTAATATGATGTAGGTAGAAGGGTAAAAAAAAAATGCTCCTATTACCTAGCATGGATGGCATTAAAACCTAGATGTGTCGGAACAACAAGAATGGCCCTGGCCCATCTCCAAAAGTAAAAAAAAGTCTGCAATTTCACCAACACATGTGGACACATCTATGGATGCATAGTATCCAGCTCTCACATATCAAAACTCAGCCCAATATCTGAATGCGTTTCGAAAAAAAAAGTCTTTATAACTGTGATTTTAACAATTCCTGTAATTTCAGAGGAATAAGCAGAGCAAAACAAAACTTAAACTAAATCTGTAACGCATTATGGTAAACTCACATACCAAAAATCAGCCAGATGTCTGAAGGTATTTAGAAAAAAATTGTGCATGATGGTTTGTAGTGGAATGACGGACAAGGGAGAAACTATATGGCCCGACAACGTTGTTGCGGGGCCATAAAAATCAACCTGTGACAAACCAAACAAAATATTGACGACACAGACACCAATAACTTCATACTGCATTCACTTTGTCTTACCTTCATATTCTTCATCATAGACAAGATAAAAAGAAATTTAATACTTTTTTTACTTTTAGTTTTAAAATTTCTGTTTCTTTAAATGGTTGTTAGAGTCCCAGTGATAAAAAAAAAAAAACACTTTTTGAGGAGCATACATCACATCATCCTGAACTAAAGCAAATAACAAATGAATAAGAATTACTTATATCTCTGATTCTCTGTTCAAGCAATTCATTTCATTATTGAAACTGATTTTTTTTATTCTCGTCAGATTCATACAATTCAATTAATCTAAATATAAAATGAAATAGCAATAAAAAATTGTTTGAACAGATTATCATGTAAACAAGGTTCTAAATAAAGGTAATCAATTGGGGGCAAGCATTTAAGAACTAGCATCATAGCTTAATGCATATAAATAAGAGTCAGAAATTTTATTGAAAGTCGATATGCATGAATTTCCAATTTCTCTGAAGAATTAAAAAAAAAAAGCTTTTGAATAGACAAAATGTACTAGTCAGGAGCCGAGGCTACTTCATAAAATATATCTAAGTAATCAAAATGACTGGAACATGACCCCAATAAAAGCACTGCCTTAAAAAAAAATGATCATATCACTTACAGTCCATCCTGTAGTGGCAGTGATTCAATACGGCTGAGTTTATTTGTCTGACTTGCCAGACTGAATTTGATTACATCACCTTCTTCATCAAACGCTTCCAACTGGTATTGTATTGTACCTTAGAAATAACATATAAAAGTTTACATATTTTCAACAATTCAAAGTAGATTTAATATCACTAAATAAATAAATGGAAAACTACGAACATACTTTTTAGATAAGTGCATGAAGTAATGAAAGTTTTCATTTCAAAATGAGATATACCTTAACCTTCTAAAAAGGTTTTATTTAATAGCTAGAGTTTTCCACAAAGCCAGACTACTGGTAATACCCCCTATACATGCATCTCAGTTAAAGATTCAATTTGACACATGAACATAGTCTGAGATTTTCATATTCTAAATTCACTAAAATGCTTCGCTGAGAACAGCCTGATACAACCACAGAGGTCAAAACCCTGAACAGTTGGGGCAAGTTTGGACACGATATTCAAGCTTGATACTGTCTGAATTTGGATTGTAATCAAATTTTTGACATAATATAGGTTTCTGACGCAAAATATATGTGATCAAAGATCTTAGAAATTTGAAATTGAACATTTAATTTACTTATCTATAGTATGGTATGATATCCAAAATCTAACAACATGATTACAATAATAAATTCTTTGTTTAAAGAGGGTGAACATGTAACAGTTGTTTGAATCCGCCAGTGTACTTTATCCAGAGGATGAAAATCCCTAGTGTTTTTATCCACCAACATAAATTCACTAGGTTTTTAATCCGGTTCCAGTGTAAAATATCCATCACTTTTGATAAGATTCTAAAGAGAGTTTTTTGAAGGGGAAATATACAAAAAATGGGGCTTGGTAATTATTTTTTTTTGGGGGGGGGGGGTATTTGGTATTTGAATTAACATAAACTTGCATAGCTAATTTATGTAACAGATGGACAAAGTAAACTAGTGTTTTTCATCCACGGAATGTTCACACAAATGTTTTGAACCAGGAATTATTACACTAGTGATTTTGAACTAGGAATAATTACACTAACATTCAAGATTCATACATTGATGAAGTGTTTTAGTACTCACTCTGAACACATAACACAATATAATGCTTTAATTACGAATTAAATTTTGAATTTTTTTTTAATCAAAACATCAAACCATATGCTTTTAAATTGTCACTAATTGTAATATTCATATAAACAGTATTCCCAAATTTTTTCTGTACATTTGAGTTTTGGTAGACTTGATATAAAATCATATCTTCTATGTCATTATCTATTAATAGAAACTGGTTCCTTGACAACTATTCTTATCTTAATCTATTAATTTATGTAAACAATAAACTGGTCTAATATAAACAAAACAATGATATCAAGATCAACACTTTCACACTATTTACATCCAATATATTCACCAGTGAAAAAAAGTTACCCAGAATAAAAACTGGATGGAATGAAATTACGCTTGGTGGTTCAATACAATCATACTCAACTTTAACAGTTACAAATTAAACAGAACTTATTTGTTTTCAAGGTGTGGGGGTGGGGGGTGGAGTGTTCCTACAAACCCCTCAATCCCCCTGGCTAAGGGTGTGTTTTGTGCATGATATTTAACTGACAAATCTTAAATACCTTCATCTTCCTCCATGGTAATAAATCTGTCACTAGTCAATATTGGTGGAGTATTATACACTTTGTTTGATACAATAAACACAGCAAATTGCGTCTCTTCTGAGAAATACGACATATTTCCCTCACTTTTGTTGTTGTTAATTTCATCACCTGTCCAAGTTTTGCAAACCTTTAAAATATATTGCAAGTATTAATTGTTATAGTTTTTGTGTACACCCTTTTTTGATGTTTTATGGTTTTCTGTATTGAGAAGTCCATATGTGGTATATTGTTCGCAACACCGTTTTTGACCATGAGAATTCAGAAAAAAGTTTTTGTTACTTCTTGAAAATGTTCAATTATATAATGAAACTTTGGTTATTTCAAATCATGTGTGATTGTTTACTGTATTTTCATAGAACACCCTATTTTCCATGGTAAAGTAAAAGTTGAAAATGGTTGTAAATGACTCCTAAACGTTCCACTATTATAAAAATAAGCCAAAATCACTTGTAAACAATTGGGAAATTTGTATTTCAGTAAAAAAAGACTTTTTTGTAAAATAAACTGAAAGAGATTGGTCTCTTGTCATACTGGTTATTTCAAGCATTACTGGCAAGATTTGTCATAATCAGTTTGAGAGAAATCTAGTACACAGTAAGACGACATCTGCAGCAAATCGAGCAAAATTTCTTTTAAAATCCAAATCATGCCAAATCATGATAGAATATAGTCTGGACCAGGAGAGAAAAATATGTTAATTTGATACTAAAAGTTTGATTAGAGTTGGTGCATTTAAAGCTTACTGCAGATTTCTACGTTTAGTTAAGGTAGCAGTCATGCTTAATTATCAACCACTAAGTAATCAAGATTGATACCTAAAGGATTTTATAAGGCATCCATCATCAAAATTTGGAAGCTATTTGCCTGCATTTTACCCCCTATATTCTACTTTTAGTAACAGTGGCCATGTGTGTTGATGTTTCAACTACATGCATGCATGGATGTAATTATCAACAATATATCCTATTGAAAATTTAGATTAAGTTTGGTGCTATTTGCATTGGCCTAGAAGTTTCAGAGGAGAATGGATGACAAGTGATGGCAGAATTTGAGGTACAAAAGCACAATCATTTGAGTAAGATTCTGTGAAAGGTTCACCATTTCAAAATTTTGTCAACACATTTACAAGGAGCAATTGCAGATACAAAAGTGGGAATGAAGGACAACTGAACAAACAAACCAACAAACAAGAGGAATCCTCAATCACTATTTGCCTCTAGTATAAGAAAGCAGGGAGTATATGAATGATAGCTTTCAAACTATTGCTGGTATATAAAATATAATCATAACTATTTGTCAAAGCGACACGAATGGCCCCGTCCCAAAAAGTTGAAAAATCTGCAATTTCAATATAAACACATGTGGACACGAATTTGATGGTAGTCTCATATATCAAACATCAGCTCAAAATCTGGAGGCGTAAAGAAAAAAAATCTGTATAACTGTGATTTTCAATAATTTATCAAAGTCCAAAGCCCGTAATTTCAGCATAAATTAGTGGAGCAGAACAAAACTTCAACTTGATCTGTAACTCATCATGGTTAATTCACATACCAAAAATCAGCCCAATATCTGAAGGCGTTTAGAAAAAAAGTCTGTATAACTGTGATTTTCAACAATTTCTCAAAGTCCAAAGCCCGTAATTTCAGCAAAAATTAGTGGAGCGGAACGAAACTTAAACTTGATCTGTAACTCATCATAGTTAACTCACATATAAAAAATCAGCCCAATAACTGAAGGCGTTTAGAAAAAAAAGTCTGTATAACTGTGATTTTCAACAATTTTTCAAAGTCCAAAGCCCGTAATTTAGGCATTAATTAGTGGAGCGGAATGAAACTTAAACTTGATCTGTAACTCATCATGGTTAACTCACATACCAAAAATCAGCCCCATATCTGAAGGCGTTTAGAAAAAAACTCCGTATAATGGTTTGTTGCGGAATGACGGAAAGACGGAATTTCGGAATTACAGACAAGGGTAAAACTATATGGCACCGACAACTTCGTTGCGGGGCCATAAAAATTATAATACCTCAACAGTCTTTGTTCCACCTCCATTATTGATTTCAGACGTTGATGTTTTACCACAGGTCATACCACTTAACTGCCACTGTTGTAGAGCTATAAACAGAGAAAAATTTTACAACTATTACTATGTTTTGAAATAATGTGCTATATTTTCTACAGTAATAACTGATTACGAATTCATATCATCAATACCTTGCATTTCACCCTTATGTTCTATTTTCAACCATGTCAGCCATCTTGGTTGACAGGCAGGATCATCAGACACATTTTTTAAACAAGATACCCAAATAATGATGTGGCCAAAAAATTTGGCTCAGCAGTTTCAGAGGAGAATACTTTTTGTAAAATTAACCATCACTGACAAACAGATGCCAAGAGAAAATCTCACTTGGCCTTTAGGAAAGGTGAGCTATGAATATATAGATTATGAGGTCTCTTTAAAATTGTCATTGAGCTAGGAAAGCATGAAACCCAGAAATATTTGACCACAGAAATATTACAGAAAGGTTGAAAACCTAAATAGCTTAACCTCCTCATATGCTCTTTTGGAATATAAACATCCTTGTAAGATTCATTAAGTTAACTATTGATCTTTTCATTATATAGAAGAACAAAAATGAAATTTCTGAGTCACCCTGATGGGGCATGCTGGCTGCTGTATAAAGAAAATGGTTTATGGCATGGTCTTTTGTGGAGCATTATGTTTTTTCACAATTCTTTTTAAAGTATTGTGATGTCTGTCTTTTTTAAACTTATGCCTTATTTTAAGTCCAGATTTTTAGTATTCGTATTGTTATCTTAGAAAGTCTTACTGATTAAAATACTACAATAGGGAACAATTTGACAATGATCGAATTTAGTAGTGTCAACCATGTGATTATGACCCGTGTATATAGCAAAATCCTAAATACACCGTTTGGTGGTGTGCCAGTGTCAGATGCAGAACGTACAGATAAGGTAATAGGTAACAGGTGAATATACTATTGGTATCGGTATCGGATTCGACCCGGAACTTGTTAATTATTGGCAACATTAATTATGTGGAAAACAAAAGGGTCTGAAGTGGTGTAATTTTTAATCTACACAATTGTCCTATATTAGTTATCATGTAAAGTTGAATACTTTGATTTGTCGTTTTTACTTGATGACAGCTGACAAATTGGACCTCGTTATTTTAGTATTATAGATACCTACCTCCTCTTAATTCAAAGTATAAGCAAAGTACAAGTCTGACAGATCTGAAAAGCACATATACCTTTCAAATAATCACTGAGAATATAAACTGACCAAATCAGATATTAATCTGTTTTGGTAGTTTCTGAGAAAGGCAATGAAAATATTTAACAACCAAACAGATGGACAAATTAAGGGATTGCAATATCTATCATTATCATAAAATGCGGGAATATACCTGTATTCCAGTGTGCCAGAACTGTTTTGTTGTCTTCATTCTCGCCAACAGTATCTGGATATGTAATATTCATTGGTCCTGGCATAGGTAGGTGACCAACTGGTATCACAGAAAAAGTCATTACCAAAGAATGTATTCTGTAAAATATAAAACAAAAATAAAACTATCAAAACTCTTCCATTGTTAGACACTAAACCCTATATAACCATAAAAACTATAATCATACAAGACCCCATCTTCAATAATTCTGCTTTAAAGACCTGGTGTTTTATGAAATTTCAATAATTGTGTTATTCCCTCCTAAATGAATCTTCTCATTTCATAACTCCATAAAAGACACCATAATATACCTTATAAATGCCAAAGAACACATTTAGTTAAATCTATAGTTTCTTGAATTGTTTTTACAAATAGAGGATATTTTTGATTAAATTCAAGTTTGTGTTAACGACCAGTAGCAGAGGAGATAACTAAGATAATGTAACTTTTACACCGGAATGAGTTATCAATTTACCTATTTTGATTTGAAGTTATGATAAAAGGTGTTAAAACTTCAAATCGTTATCTAATTATAATTTGTTGTTTGTCTTTTAAGTCATGAATTTTGCTTGAATATTCCCATTAAAAAAAAAAAAAAAATCATACACCCTGAAGAACAAAAAAGTTGAGACCTGTGCTCCATTAATGTAATTAGTTTTACTAACCACTATTTGGAAACATTCCAATATTAAATAGATTTAGAGATATCCAAAAACAAGAATGTGTCCTAAGTACACGGATGCCCCACTCGCACTATCAATTTCCATGTCCAATGGACCGTGAAATTGGATAAAAAATCTAAATTGACATTAAATTTAGAAAGATCATACCATATGGAACACATGTACTAAGTTTCAAGTTGTTTGGTCTTCGACTTCATCAAAAACTACCTTGACCAAAAACTTTAACCCGAAACTCTCACTTTCATTTTCTATGTTCAGTAGACCATGAAATTGGGGTCAAAAGTCTAATTTGGCATTAAAATTAGAAAGATCATATTATAAGCAACAAGTGTACTAAGTTTCAAGTTGATTGGACTTCAGCTTCATCAAAAACTACCTTGACCAAAAACTTTAACCTGAAACTGGCACTTTCATTTCTATGTTCAGTGGACCGTGAAATTGGGGTCAAAAGTCTAATTTGGCTTTAAAATTAGAAAGATCATATCATAAGCAACCAGTGTACTAAGTTTCAAGTTGATTGGACTTCAGCTTAATCAAAAACTACCTTGACCAAAAACTTTAACCTGAAACTCGCACTTTCATTTCTATGTTCAGTGGACCGTGAAATTGGGGTCAAAAGTCTAATTTGGCTTTAAAATTAGAAAGATCATATCATAAACAACCAGTTTACTAAGTTTCAAGTTGATTGGACTTCAGCTTCATCAAAAACTACCTTGACCAAAAACTTTAACCTGAAACTCGCACTTTAATTTCTATGTTCAGTGGACCGTGAAATTGGGGTCAAAAGTCTAATTTGGCTTTAAAATTAGAAAGATCATATCATAAGCAACCAGTGTACTAAGTTTCAAGTTGATTGGACTTCAGCTTCATCAAAAACTACCTTGACCAAAAACTTTAACCTGAAGCGGGACGAACGAACGGACGAACGAACGGAGGCACAGACCAGAAAACATAATGCCCCTCTACTATCGTAGGTGGGGAATAAAAAAGAATCTCTGGTTTCACTGATTGGGGTTGGTGTAGGATGCATATATGTACCACACAGAAATAAAAAAAAATGTTATAAAAGACTGTTTTACACCATTTCAGTTCCATTAATATCTATCATTAGGTGTTTTAAAAAATCAAACTAAAATCACAGTACCTCTTGTACAATAATCTTTCCACCATATCAAGAGTAGTTGCTGGGTTAACTATGTATGGCTGAAAATCAGTTGAAGAATCAGATCTGTATTCTGTTGTTAGATCTGCTTCAGATATTGGCTGAAGTACAATGGTCTGTCCTGGTATTAATCCTATATAAGTATAAAAGTTCTTATATAATCTCATCTCCAGGAAAACAGACAATGAAAACTGCTTGTATCAAATGAAATTCAAACAGATTGAGTCCAGGTGCTTAGTCCTATATACTAAGCAGCTAGTGCAACCATTTGTTGTTAAGGTAAAAACAGTAACAATTACAAAAACTTTAGTGACCTGTTGAAGCTAAGATAAGAATTGGCATATATCATCTGTTCGTTTTATTATGAGGTTTTATACCAAGTGACTTCAGCAGTGGTTTTCCTCTTATTATACTTGACCCTCCTAGAAACCACTTTTCTACACATTAACTAAGGTATAATTTTACTATTTTGACCTTGATCTTAGAGGTAGTCATTAATTAAAACAGAAATACCTCTCATTATATATCAGCTTATTTTTATAACTAATGTTGAATATAACCCTTCTAAATGTTTGGTCAACATCCAATGAAAATTGTAATCCTAAACAAATATGGCATTATAATTTAGTTTTGATTATAAATGTACTCTTCCTTGAATCATATTTAATTTTTAATATTCAAATTGACCAGACAAAATGTTACCTTCCGGAGTTGTTAAAACAATTGTTTCCACACTTCTTTTTCTCCTTGTAGATCCTGTAGCAATATTGTCTACAATTTTAACTGATTCTCCATGATCTGATCTTTTTAATATTGATTCTGTATTAGTTATTAGCACACTTCCTATAGATTTGTTAGAACAGAGTTCTGCTTCATTACAAACTCTCATGGTCAGAAACAATGTCCTTCCAGGTTCCATATGAAACGCACTTGTTTTGTTCTGTGTTTGGTCCTCAGATACATTCCAAAATCTGTTCTGCAGTTCTGATAGAGGTCTTACTTTGATATTATCAATTAACAAATATCCATCTTTGATAGAAGCTGATCCAGATACATTATATCCCACCAAAACACAAGGGAAAATATCATCTTTATTTTTATTTGTTCCAATACACAAATCTGAAGAAAAATACAATAAACTGGTATCATTACCTTCGACTTTACAGTATCTGAAAATATACTATATGTAGAAATTATTGAATGCAACTATTATTGTGATTTTTCAAGAATGCACAAAAATGTCAGATTAGTTAGTGCTATTTCAGGAAAACTGCATACAGATAAATGTATCAGATAAGAGAATGCTAGTTCATATCATTCATACCTGCCATCTTTTCAAAATGCTCATGGGGGTTTTATGTGCAAGATGGGTCTTATAGTCCTACAAAACCACCTTCATATATATTTTAATGTTGTTTTATGGCTTCTTCATACTTTTAAAAGCATTTGTTTTGTTTAAAATTGTGGACAAAATTGCTCTTTCAAAATTTCCATTTGGGTGCCTCCTTGGGGGATTAATTGAAATGAACACAAATGCACATAATGACATTTCTCGCCTGCTTTACAGAGTCATAGTACATAGATGCCCCACTCTCACTATCATTTTCTATGTTCAAAGGACCGTGAAATTGGGGTAAACAATCTTTGGTTGTAGGCAAGATAATAAATGGAGAGGCCATTTGATTGCCCCTTCTGGTATTTACCTTTTAATGTTCTCTTTTTTTCTTCAATCTGATATTCTCTTTTAAAGATTTTTCAATATTAAACAATCATTTTTTTTATGTTTCATAGTATATATCTATTCTTAAATGTCATGTATTCATGTACATGTATTGAATACATTGAATAGAAATTCCATTTTAAGCTCATCATGTTAAACTTACCATATTTGTTAATACTTTTATCTTCACTAACAGTAAATGTAAATCCAATACTATCAGGATCTGTACTCTCCATGGCATCTGAAGGTATCACTGGTTCATCAAATGGTTTAACTTCTCCTAGGACAGTATTGTTTAAAGTATCTACTTCTGGCATTTTAAACAAAGGAGTAACACCTACAATTGATAATACATATATGAATGCACATGTGAGGTCAAGATTGTAAATCTTACTTAGTTATATTTTTGTATATCTCATATTGATAATCAATTTATTGTTTAAAAGTTTTCAAGATAATATTGTCTAAATTATCAAAAACAGTAAAAATCCTATAAGGAATCTGACAATTTTGGCCATGTTGACTTATTCGTAAATCTTATAATCCTGAACATTTTTGCTACTTTCCATTTCTCTGAATCTTTAATATTCCCTGACAAAAGCGCAAAAACAAGTTAAATTCCTCTGATGGTCAGTTTATGATTTCAAACATGTTGACATGTTTATAGATCTTATTTTGCTGAACATACATTTTGATGTGAATACCAGTTATTCCTTGTACCACAATGTCTTCTTGATTTAAAATATGTGAGATGAATGTACCTTTTTCATAATACTAGAAAACAACAAGTTATCTGTTAAACATACCATAAGTATCATTCCATTGCTTAGTTTTCCCACCTCCATTGACACAGATAATGGACACGTAATATGTAAGATTATGTTGGAGAATGCCTTCAAATGATGAATTAACGCCTGTTACATTGAGACCAACTGATTGAAATTCTTGAAGTTCTTGTCCACCAGGAGTTTTTCCAATAGCCCAAAAGTTCTCCTGAAAACATTGTTTATCAAAAATCATTTTAAATTGAATATATTAATGTGTTTATATCATATTATATTTTATATAAATATATTTAGTCAATTAAGAAATAATTCATGGCAGGCAGTGGCGGATCATGAAATTTTCACAAGTGGGGGGCACTGGCTGCCTTAGAGGGATCCTGTTCTGGTCATGCTCTGGGCAGCTGTTGATTTGTTTTCATTTAACTATCAGTTGGGCATTTATATTTGAATATTTCATATAAGCAACAGTGAGAGGTAAAATAGAAATATAAGTGCCAACCAAATGTTTTAAAATGAAAACAAAACTAAGGCTGCTATAAATTATTTCGATTCTAATTCAGTAATTTTGTTAACCGTGAAAGCCCTCTACACACGATACTGATTTGGCTGTTCCCTTTTACACCCATTAGATAATATTATTAACATTATATTATTTAAAAACCTCACATTTTTTACCTAAATATGTTCTCTTAACGTAATTTTATTGCATTCTGAGGCTTATAAGAAGCTTTAAAACACCTGGTGTTAACATATAATAAGGAAGACTGGAAACATACATATGACATCACCTTGTTTTGTTGTCATGCAAAGATGTTAACATCATTTTGCAGATATTTCTTTTTTAGGAAATTTTATCAACTGATTGGTTTATTTTGTTTCAGAATAAGGACAACTTTATTGTATCTGAATCTTGGCCTACTTGAAATGTGGGCTTCCATGTCACAAATTTAGAATAACTAAACTTGGTAGTTGGGTGTAACACGGAACAGTCAGTTTAATATATTTATGCGCTAGGGGTTAAAGAAGATACATTGTGATTATACTGGTTGACGATATAATAACATTGTGCAGTCTTAGCACCTTTGTACATGACATTTGAGAAACTAATAAGAAAGGAAAAAAAACAATGATGTTTCAATAACAGAAAATCACTTCAGAATTGGCCCAATCACAATGTCTTCATTGATAAAATCATGTCGTAATTCAAAACTCCACATAATTATACTTTATTATCTGAATTACTGGTGTGGAATAGTTAATTTAGGCTCCAAAATAATGTGAATTTTTTTTTAACTTAAAAATAGTTTATGATTAAGAGGGGAAACATAATTACCTTTATTTGACTTTCTTCATCAGTACATCTCCAAAAAGCTTTAATGGTGCTGTTTGATGCTTGGAACTGGACTGGTTGAAATTCACCTCGGGTTTCATCACTATAAATTGGTGAATTTAGCATAATGTCAAGGTCAAACACAGGACCTGTGATATCAATATAAAATCCTGAAGATGAGGATACAGCAGTATCTCCAGATCCAGTTACAGCCTTTCCTGTAAAATATCAGACTTAAGGAAAAGACTCATCAAAACAGCAGTACAACAAATGGGATATGTATATATGTTTTTATAAGACAATAAGGCAGAAAATATAAGGTCAAATATTGCATATTAAAGAATAAATGGCCAAAACGTCTTGAAAATTGGATTGTTACTACAATAATATATAAGAGAAACCAATAATCTTCATGGAAGCTTTTTTTAAAGTCTAAAGCCACTTTTTTATACAGTTTTTATCTTTATTACAAGTAAGACAGTCAATTGACATATATTGAAAATACATATGAGGAGGACTTGTATGTTATTCTATGTATTTGTGTGCCAGATATCTGAAGAGGTAGCAATTCATCTTAGAAAAAAGATTTTTAAGAAATAATGCTCCAGAGAAAAAATTTGGATAAGTATTTTTGACTTTTACTAAAACAATGAGTTCATTTACCTGTTAAATAGTATATCACAGTTTTATTATAGTAATGCCCTGTTTCATTTAAATCCATTACATATGGTGCAATATTTAAGTTCGTTAAAGTAAAACTGTAGTCCACAAGTTTATCATGATCACAATCCTGGTCACAGATGTAGTTTAGACATTCCCCAAAGCAAGGTATACATGGTTCTATAACTTTCCTAAAGGGTACAATATCTGTTAATAACTTGTCGCTCCCAATACCAACTTCATACTTTATTATTGGGTTAGTTCCACCTCTGAATGGATCACCATAGCGACAAAGCGCACCAGTTGGTGGTGGTAGTATAAGATTTGTGAAAATTGCCCTTGCTGAGAATATATTGAATACATCTGTAATCTCTGGTACATAATTGTCACGATTGAAAACATGCAGAACTAGATTTGTTGTTTCACTCAGATCAGGTATTCCACAGAGCTCAGTTATTTCCTCATCATTAACATATAACACAAGACACATCAAAATCTGAAAAAAAGGACATATCGAACTTTTGCTTTAAATATTGCAATAAAAAAGGGGGATAATTCCATCTCATAAATCATTATTAAATAAGATTTTTTTCTCACTTTTACTTCATAGATAAAATATATTAAAGTATCTTTTTAATTTGGTTGACTTAAATATACTTTTTACATAAATCATAAATAATGAAAGTAATTGTAAAAATATTCCTTAATTTTCAATTTTAGACACTTTTGATGAATTTTCACCTAAATTAGATACCTTCTATTGATTCTTTGAATAAACTTCTTTCAGATTATCAATTTAACACCTTTATCAAGATCTTTACATATTTTTGTTGTTGTTGGTACTATATTTGCTATACATTTATCAAAATTTATGGTCATTCATGATGGCTTCATCCTGGCCATACTGTGCCCTTATATTTTGATATATATTTTAGGAATGGTCATGGTGCCTGTCATTGTAATCTGTTGAACCTATTCTAAATGATATTTTATTCAAAAAGAAATTTTATTCAAAAAGAACACGATCCATCCATCAGTTGTAATTGGAATTTTTACTAGCTTTCTGTTATTGTGGGTACTTTTAGATCAGTTCTGAAGTCTTTTTTATTTATTTTAGTTGTTTTAGTGCTGCATGCAAATTTGACAAGATAAGCCATTTTCACATTCTTGTATTTTTAGTACTACAATGTAGTACATGTATAATTAATTTTTTTTTCTAAATTTTCATAATATATATTCAATATAAAAAAATATTACACTGCTTATTGAAAGTTATAAAATGATACTTACGTCAATTTCGCTATCCATCTCTTGTTTAAATATAATTTTAAAATTAAGAAATTCTCCAGTGATGTTGTAATCAACTGCTGTCTTCAAACTAGGGAATGTATCATCAAAGAACCTACACCATGTCACAATTTTTGAATTTTCACCTGGAAAATAGAAAAACTAGGTTACATCTACATGAATAGTTTTAAAAAGTTTACAACACCAAAACATACATCAAATGCAATTATTTACTTAAACCTTTCCCTCTTAAACTTGAATTCAAATCTAAAACTAGTTTAAACATATATTCTATTGTTCAAAATGACAAATGGATCAGACACAAGTTTTACAACTTAGTAACGTCTTCTCCAAAATCTCTAAAACTGCATACCTTTTAATAATTCATTCAGTACAATTATTTTCTTTAAGCCCTTTTATATCTTTTTATAAGAAAATAATGCATAGATTTAAAAGGAACAAGAATGTGTCCAAAGTACACGGATGGCCACTCGCAGTATCATTTTCCATGTTCAATGGACCTTGAAATTGGTAAAAAATCTAATTTTGCATTAAATTAGAAAGATCATATCATAAGGAACATGTGTACTAAGTTTCAAGTTGATTGAACTTCAGCTTCATCAAAACCTTAACCTGAAACTCGCACTTTCATTTTCTATGTTCAGTGGACCGTGAAATTGGGTTCAAAAGTCTAATTTGGCTTAAAAATTAGAAAGGTCATAACATTAGGAACATGTGTACTAAGTTTCAAGTTGATTGGACTTCAGCTTCATCAAAAACTACCTTGACCAAAAACTTTAACCTGAAACTCGCACTTTCATTTTCTATGAAAGTGGACTGCAGTGAAATTGGGGTCAAAAGTCTAATTTGGCTTTAAAATTAGAAAGATCATATCATAAGCAACAAGTGTACTAAGTTTCAAGTTGATTGGACTTCAGCTTCATCAAAAACTTCCTTGACCAAAAACTTTAACCTGAAGCGGGACAGACAGACGCACAGACCAGAAAATATAATGCCCCTCTACTATCTTAGGTGGGGCATAAAAATGACAATATGATCTTTTTTTATTTCTTGCTAATAAGCTTTGTGGCACATAAAGCTGTCATGGTGCCACACAGGCTCCTTCAAACATCAATAGAACTAAGCTGATCAACATAAAAATATTGTTGAATAAGTACCACAAAGAACAAACTTTCTGTCAAATAGAGATCAAATATAAACCTAAGTCTCACGTAACATCCACAAATAACAGCACTCAGTAAGAGTAGAAATCTTTCTATCATATATTATTCATCATTTTGAAGAACTCACTTTTCAAAAAAAGATCTTCCAATTATTTCACTAATTAAAACTAAAATCTTCTACTATTTTCTAATAACTGTATACATATGCACTTTCAACATTAATAAGCTGAAGAGGTGATCACTAAACATCAACTTAAAAACAAGTTTTATTGAAAGGTGACTGATACAATTTATTTCTTCTATTTGACAAATTGTTAAAAAAAAAAAGAGGAACATTTTTTCCTTACAATCAAATAATAAAGTTTACATCATTCTTTAATATTCAAATCATTAACTATATAATATATACAAGTATATCATTTTGTGAATATCTTTTCTTTCTTTCTTTTTTGACAAGAAAGGAATATCATCACCTCATTGTAAAAAACAATTTACCATTAAGAATCTGAATGCCACAGGACTTTTGTGCTAATGGTGTACTAGTATCAACAGGTTTAGAAACAACACTGTCATCAGGATTATTGACTATTTTATACGGTGGTGGTATTGTTGGCTGACTTGTTATTGCTATTGTTGTACTGGGTACTGTAGGTAGCGTGCTGTTTTCGTATTTATCTAATAGATATCTGGAGCAATTGCAGTAGTTACATTCCTGAAAATGAAAACATTTGTTACTCTGAAATGCATGAAATGTTTTTTCTGCTTCATGTTTTTAGATCTTTTTACCAAATATCATGACAAGTGTGTCTTTTAATCAAATAAGACCTTTTTCAAAAAGCTTGATTTAATGGTTTTGAATACAACAATTTAAGTCCATATTTGGCCTAAAATAAAGTTCAAATTGAAAAGTGACTGCTGATATTTATGTTTATATCTATAATTCCACTAATATGACAATGATGACAGTTTATTGTTATAATAATGTATTAAATTTCACATTTTGTGAGTCTCAATGGCAACAAACTATGACTTAATTAGTGTATAATTAAATCAGGAAATTATCCATGGAACATTTGTGATAGTTATAAAGGGACATAACTCAAGAACATTAAAGTGGAACTACCCAAATGTGTACTTGATATGAGTTTTGATGTAATAAGTGTTGAGTACAAGTTTCATAACATTTGGTTCAGTGAGATACTGGAAACAAAAATTCAGCAATTTTTCTTTTTGAGAAGGGGCATAACTCTTGAATGGTAAAAATGGCCGCACCAAAATTCAATCTTGATCTGTGTTTAGTGGTAATATATGTTGTGTTTCAGATGCATATCATTTGGTTGAGAAAAACTAAAAGCTGGAGAACTGAATTGAAATATTCAGTATTTTTATTGTTTGTAAAGGACTATAACTCTAGAAAGAAAAAGTGATGCCATCCAAATTTATACTTGCTTTGTGTTTTGTGGTAATAAGCATTGTGTATAAGTTTCATAACATTTAGTCAACAGACATACAGAGGGACAAGAGTGAAACCTAATGCCCTGTCCACTATGGCAAGGGCATTCAAATCTTGATTTACCATCGTTTATTTTAATCAACTTTTGAGCAAGTTTAAAATGGGAAGTTTGTGTACACTACACTAAAATCTTAATATTTGATGGAATTACAACACATGCTATAAGAAAGCTTGTAAAATATGGCCTCATAACAATGCATATCTTATTTAATAAGTCATGTCTTGATTTTTATGCACTTTCTTATATTAGAAAAAAATAAGTCATGAACTGTCTTTTTCTGGGCCCCAAAATGGACCTATATGCCTCTTATTTTTTACCATAAGATGATTAAAGAACTTTTCAACCAGAAGATATTAAAGATTTTTTTAAAATTTCTATTATCATGATGCTTGTGACCTCAATTCAACCCATTGATAACCACAATACTATAAATTCCTTAAAAAGTACAGTTGTAAATCTTAAATAAGCTATATAGTTCTGATTGTTTTTACCAGGGAATTTATGTGTTTCATATTTGTGTTAAAGCAATGGTTAAAAACATTTATTTTTATCTCTGAATATATACAATTAATTTTTGAAGACATTGTCAATCTTGCGATCAAATATTAAAATTTACAATATTTGATCAAATAATGTAAGATATCAGGTATT
Organism: Mytilus edulis; assembly: GCF_963676685.1. Taxonomy (NCBI): domain Eukaryota; kingdom Metazoa; phylum Mollusca; class Bivalvia; order Mytilida; family Mytilidae; genus Mytilus; species Mytilus edulis. Next base: position 39,906,624 of record NC_092356.1, read on the forward strand.
TTCAATTCAAATCTATACCTCTGGTACTGGCTCTATTAAACAACACTGGCACACAGTTAAAGACCAATCAACTTCTTCTTCGTATTCATAAGTAGCAATACTAGTATCTGGTCCATCCCAAAACAAAATTTCTGTCACAGCAATTCCATGTCCTTTTGCAGGTTTCACTGAAATCTAAAAGAATAAAATAACAACTTAAAAAAGATTGTGAAGGTAAAACCGGCCAAAAGCATATTAAGGATTTAACCGAAAGTTGACATCTTCAATTGTGTCCCTTATTATGGAATTGCCGTAAATGTTATTGATGTCACAGAGAACATATAAATAATGCTGTTTTTAAGTTTTGAGATGTTCAGGCATTTCGAAGTTGAGAGGTTTTGGTGAATAAAGAAAAGAAGAGACAACTCTCCAAAAGAAACCAAAATCACACAGAAATTAACAACTATAGGTCACTGTACTGTGGCTGCCTTCAACAATGAGCAATCCCCATACCGCATAGTCAGCTATAAAAGGTCCCGAAAAGAAAATGTAAAACAATTCAAAAAAAGAAAAAGTAACAGCCTTATTTATGTACAAAAAATGAACGAAAACAAATATGTAACATATAAACAAACGACAACAACTGAATTACAGGCTCCTGACTAAGATAACAATTATCGAACTCTTTTCAGGGTTATGAAATTGGATAAGTTTGGGCGATATTTAGTTTTATGGAAACATTTGGGCAAAATAGACAAGTTTGGGGGAACAGGACACTTTTAGGGAGTGTTACATATATATAAGTGCTTACATGATATGCACCTCCATTTAATAAACTAGCAGGTCTTAAATATGCTCCAGTCAGCATCTGTTCTTTTTTATGGTCTCTTGCAAGCTTTATTGACACTGTATCATCATTATTATCCCTATAGATGTTCTCTAGTTGATACTTAAGGGACCATTTCTTTCCAGATGGATCTTTAAGACCAATCTGCTGCAACTTTTTCCAGTCAGTATTATTGGTCATTGAAATGAGTCTTGCTGGACATGCTGAGCCAACTGGACTGGCTAAGTGCAAAAATGAACCTGAAACAATAAGCAGAACTTTTATCAGCAAATATCAAAGCATTTCAATGATTGTTACATATAATGTAAATATAGATAAAACAGTTGCATATAATTGCTTACATTCACTTCATTTGAAATTATGTGGATAGTTGTCTCATTGGAAATCATACCACATCTCCCTTTTTTTATAAGGACAATTTTTTTCCAGTTGGATCTTTAAGACCAATCTGTTGCAAAATGTGAGTCAAGATCATTGGTCATTTAACAAAATCTTAATGGAAATGCTGAGCCAACTTTTGCATACGTTAAATGTTAAAGTTTGTGATGAGGTAAGTTTACATTCCATGGAGATTATGCCTTGCCCCCTTAGTTATGATTTATTGATTTTGAATGTTTTGCTTACATCTAAGAGTTTGTGTTTATGTCAGTTACAAAGAAAACATTGATGATTAGTTGGCTGTTAAATAGATAAGGTGTGTACAACTAAAAATTATGACCCATTCTACCTTTAATAGACCAACATTATCCATATAACAAAACTAGTGTAAAAAATGAAAACAACAAGTGCCTTTTTATATGTGTGTTACAAAATAAAAGATCAAAGAGTGTGGATTTATCAACTATTTAACCCCACCATATTAAGTGGCTGTTACCCAAGTAACCCTAACTAGATATTTTGTTACTTATGTGTATATTTTTACAGGAGTTGGTAATTTATTCTATCTGTTTTACTGTGACAGTCCTAAATAATAAATAATTTCTGCTACTCTTTTGACATATGATGCATGCGAGACATTTCTTTGAAATTACCACAGAAAGTCTTTCCATTTGTGTTTTTATTTTTGGCAGTTTCTATAAAAAAAAAAAAAAAAACCCAACTAAAACAGCAGTAAAAGCTCTGTTCTTTTGCTTTTGATGTTTTTTTGATGTTTTTTGATGTTCATTTATTTAATGCATTTTATCATAAGTTAATACACAATATACTATTCGTTCTATCTAGACCTCACTTACAAAAAACAGCCATACCAAATGTAACCAAAGGTTCAATTCTAATAAGAATTATTCTGTTATACATGAATGCAAATACTCATCAATCTATGATTTTGAAACCTGACATATTTTTTAAATAACTATTTTTTTTTTTTACTAGAAACAAAGTACATACCTGTAATAGTCTGTGTAGAACTAAACCAAACGTGTGGTGTTGTAAAGTCTGGACCATCAACTATAGTACCTGATACAGGTTTAGAAGAGTCATATAAAACTGGGGAGGATTTCTCAATTATTGAAAGGCCTGCTTCATTTGTGACTTTAAATTGAACTGTGTATAGAATGTTCATCTGAAAGAATAAAATGTCAACTGACTGCACTATATTACACTATCCCTATGTTTGAATCAACTCATATTTTATAATATATATATTGACATGATCTGACTGTCTTAAAATTAGCACAAATGCAAAAATTGTGAAGATTTCAGTAATTTTGCAGGAATATTATTTGCAAGTACTGGATGCGTGTGCATTGTATTGTCAAAAACAGCCCATATTTATGGAACAAAAGTAATCATACTTTTCAATAAATAGCAAAACTTTTTATTTCAACAAATTTGTAAAAGTGTTATATTTTGGATAAAAAAAAAGTTTAACTAGGCCTACTCTTCCAAACAGACTGTTACATAACAGTCTATTATTTGAGCTTGGAATTATTTTTAACTATGGAATTTGCTTGATTTCTTGTTATTGAAATTTTTAATAAATTCCATGATTATTCTGTACTGAAATGTTCTGTGCTGCGCACAACACTTTCTATTACAAAGAAAATTGTATATTTTCAATAGAATGTACTGTGCCGCGCACAACACTATCTAACCAAAATACATTGTATGGAAAGTGTAATTAACCGCTCAAAAGATCATAAAACAAAATAAACATGGAATTTATAAAAAAATTTAAACACAAGAAATTATGCAAATTCCATAATTAAAAATAATTCCAAGTTCAAACAATAGCCTGTTTGATATTAAGTGTCTACTTATATATTAGAATAAAATTGAAAATTGAAATGAGGAATGTGTCAAAGAGACAACAACCCGACAACAGCTGAAGGTCACCTATGGGTCTTCAATACTTAGGTATCACATGTGCTGTGTCTGACAGAAATCAACCTTAAGCAAATGAATATTAACACATCTGTTAATCTATTTTGGGTTGAACAATTCTCATTGCAAAGTCTGTAACTGTTTGAAAATTGAGTTGTTACAAGAACCCTACAAAACAGAACAACATTCATCTTTTATTTCGCATTTGAATGTTCCAAAATCAATTAAATTATTATACATGTACAAAAAAAAAAATTGTTCACATACACTTGCAAAAGGTTGAATTTTATCAGACACAGTTTATATAAGGCAATACACCCCAAAAAATGTAAAAAATCATTAAAGGTCAACAACTATTATAAACAGCTGCCAAATGAGGGCATGATAAGCCCATAGCTTTTTCAGAGAATAAAGTTCAATAACTTTAAATGTCATATCCCAAATTCATAAATAACTAAAGGGATGTTATCTTAACAGATAAAAACCAATCACCAGTTTCATGATAACTGCTCAAAGTTTTTTTCAAAGTCCGAAAACTAGAATATTTCTTTTTTATTAATAAAATCACATAACTCCGAAATGTAAAATGTTCAAAAAGGAGCTACCATCAATAGATATGAACAATTAACCAAAGTCTCATTGAGCTACTGTCAATAGATATAAACAATTTACCAAAAGTTTCATGAAAACTGATGAAAACATTTTTGAGTTATTGTCCGAAAACTGGAAAATCTCCCTTTATAAATGAAAAAATAAAACAACCCAAAAACTCAAAAAAAACACTTAAAATAAAAAATTTATAAAAAACAATAGGTCAATATATATGAAAAATTTACCAAAGTTTTATGTGAATAGGTTCAAGAATTGTTGACGATGGACAGACAGACAACGGTATACCATAATACGTCCCGTAAACGGGGGTATAAAAAGGAATTGACTGCAAGTTTGACCATGTTAGACTTAAATGTGAAATTCATCACGCTAATCATTGTTTCCTTTTGTCAATTATAACTTGCAAGATAAAAGGCCAAAAAAAAAAAAAGAAAGAAGTAAAATTAGTCATTTAAGGGCAATAACTCCTATAAAATTCATCTGACACTTTTGAAGTAATACAAATAGGAGCTCATCCTTATAAACATTTATGCCCTTGTCAGATTTTTCTATTTTCTTGTTTTTAAAAATAATAAACTAAAATTGCAATTTACTGGTATGGTCTATTTTAAGCCAGGTATTTGTTAGCATGCCTGGTCATCAAACTTTTTTTTAAAGCTAGATATCCCAATGATTTTGGTTTAGTTTAGTTAAATTTGGCACAGTAGTTTCGGAGGGGAAGATTTTTGTTAAAGCTAATATACCGCATCGCTGAGCACAGCTGGATACGCCCCTAGAAGTTCAACCCTGATCAGTTGAGGCAAAAATGGACACAATATTCAAGCTTGATACAGGTCTGAATTTGGATATTGTAATCAAATATTTGACATATTATAGGTTTCTGAATAAATGTAGTCAAAGAACTTGAAATTGGTTATATGAATTGAATTTATATTCAATTAAAGTTTTCTTGCTGTTGTGCATTACACTGTACTGTTGTGCAATACTTAGTACTGTAAATTTAGAAATTGCATTTTTTATTGCGATTTTGTCATTTCAGACCTGTATGCGACTTTAAGTTTTGCTATATTGAGAAAAATCCTATTTATTCATAAAAAAAATCACAATAATTTCTGAATTTACAGTAAATCTGTTGTCAGACTATAAACAAATAAAGTTCAATGTCATATTTGAAAATTAATGAAAAGCAATAGGGAGATTACATCAACAGCTATAAATAATTCATCAAAGTTTCATGAGAACTGCTGAAAGCATTTTTGAGTTATTGTCCAAAAACTTTTTAATGAATAAAACCCCATAATTAAGAAATGTAAAATGTAAAATTTATAAAATTCTAAAGAGAGCTTACATCAACAATTATAAACAATTCACCAAAGTTTCATGAGAACTGCTGAAAGCATTTTTTAGTTATTGTTCAAAAACTGGAAAAAAAACCTTTTTAAGGAATAAAACCCTGTAACTCTGATACGTAAAATCTAAAATTAATAAAAATCGAATGAGAGTTCATGTTAATAGATATAAACAATTCACCAAAATTACTTGCAAGTTGGTGAAGGCATTTTGAGATATTGTTGGGAAACTGTAAAATCCCTACCTTTTTTAATGATTAAAACCCCAAAACTCAGAAATGGTAAATCTTAAATTTATAAAAAATGAAAGGGAGCTCACGTCAACAGATATAAACAATTCACCAAAGTTTCATGCCTATTGGTTAAAGTGTTTTTAATTTAATGTCGGACATGTTGACAACGGAAGGACAGAAGGTCAACGGTATACCATTATATGTCCCGTAAACAGGCAAATAAAAATAAAAACAATCCTGTAAGGAGTCAAATGAAGATTACATTTAAGCTATTAAAAGTGTTGCTCTTCCCAGAATAGTTTCTTGAAAAAAAAGTAAAGATTATCATTCAAGTGCCATATATAGCAGTTGACTGAAGATTTCTATCATGTTGACTTATTTATAGATCTCATTTTGCTTATCATTTGAGCTTTTGACAGTTTTTCTCCATGTTATATGTATATAATTTATATTGCTACATACTGTAAGATTTAAATTGACAAAGCTGTACTCTGTATAGTTGCTGGTCAGTTCTATCCAATCAATTAACAGTATCTCTTCTGCACTGGAATCACATGAGGTATTCTTCCATAGTGAAACTTCGTAAGTTGCTATATCAGACTCAGGATCACTGTAATTTGTCCACTGGACTGTTAAGGTTGAATTGTCTGAAGTGTATGCTAAATCCTAATAAAAACCCATTTCTAAATTAGTTTTTTCTTTAAATAATATCAGCTGAAACATTATGTGACTAGAATAATACACCTTAATTCATATATTACACCCTTTTCTAGTACTAAAACCAAATCTAAAATATATATATAACAGTTTAATGGATGTCAAACTGTAGTATAAATTATTTAAACAAAACTGATTGTAAGATAAGTTAATAAAATAAATAACAAAAGTTATAGACCTGATAGTTTTAGAATACCATGTTTGTAAATTTTAGACTTGACCTTAAATCTATGACTGTCTGCTTGCTTAAGTCAAAATGTATTTGTTCAAATATTGTATTTGTTATATAAGTTGCATTTTAAGTAAAATAAGGAAATATAATACCATGTTATAAAATGGTCCAGAAGTCATAGCACCATACAGTGGAGATGTTGTATCAACTGTGAATTTGTGGTGAATCGTTCCACAGTCTCCTGATTCATCTGTAGCTGTAATTTGAAGAAAACAATGAACAATATTAAACATGTTATATTGGTTATAGTATATAATAATACATAGATATATGAAGATGTGGTATATGTATAATTGATTTGATTTAATATCTTCTTTATTTGACTAAGTGTACAATGTTTTAAACTAGATTTCTCACTTTGCAACATATATAAAACCTTGGCCATTACTGTATACCTGTAATGTATTGCAACATTATAGGAAAATCTGCTTCTCACAAATGCTGTTGATTATATTCATTTATAGTACATATGTATTGCAAACAAAAAAATGTATGGGCCTACATGGTCAAGTGGTCGAAGTAAGTACTGTATCAATAGCCTGTCAACACTGAGATTGCACTTGGCAGGTCACTCAGCACTCGACTTAAATCATGATTGACAAGGATAGTCAGTTTTCCTGCTGAAGGATGGTTGGTCTCTCAGTGCAATCGGTCTTTCTTCGACAATAAATATTGTCCGCCACAAAATAGCAAATAGATAATTTAAAACTTTTTCCAAGGGATATCGAATAATATTATTATTAGAATTTGAAATAACCCATAGAGCAGTGCTAGTAAACTCAGGTTTTTTTTTTTTTTTGATATTTATGTTGCATTTCATTGACAATTATCCATGTTTTTCTTCTTCTAGATCTGACCTAATTAAAGCATAGCAGGTTCCTCAATGTTGTAATTTAATGATGTCAGACTTTTTATCTAGAACTTACCTATAACCCAAGCATAGTAGGTTCCTCCCAGTTGTAAGTTTAATGATGTCAGTCTGTAGAATGTATTCTTGTTTATGTTTAGCAGTGGCACAACATTAAATGTATTTTTCTTATTGGTATCACTGTTTTTTCCATCAATCTGTCAAAAATACAAATACTGGTAAAACAACTGATCAGAAATTATTTATTTATTAAGACAAATGGCATAAGTTGGAAACTTATCCTTATTAGGGGCTTAGTATCTGTGTACGAGGTTTTATTCTTTGGTGCAATATATCCTCTTGTAATGTTAAACAAGAGTGTGTCCAAAGTACACGGATGCCCCACTCGCACTATCCTTTACCATGTTCCATGGACCGTGAAACTGGGTAATAATCTAATTTGGCATTAAAATTAGAAAGATTATACTATAGGGAACATATGTACTAAGTTTCAAGTTGATTGGACTTCAATTTTATCAAAAACTACCTTGACCAAAAACTTTAACCTGAAACTCCCACTTTCATTTTCTATGTTTAGTGGACCGTGAAATTGGGGTCAAAAGTCTAATTTGGCTTTAAAATTAAAAAGATCATATCATAAGCAACAAGTTTACTAAGTTTCAAGTTGATTGGACTTCAGCTTCATCAAAAACTACCTTGACCAAAAACTTTTACCATGAAACTCCCACTTTCATTTTCTATGTTCAGTGGACGGTGCAAATTGGGGTCAAAAGTCTAATTTGGCTTAAAATTAGAAAGATCATATCATAAGCAACAAGTGTACTAAGTTTCAAGTTGATTGGACTTGCAGCTTCATCAAAAACTACCTTGAACAAAAACTTTAACCTGAAACTCCCACTTTCATTTTCTATGATCAGTGGACCGTGAAATTGGGGTCAAAAGTCTAATTTGGCTTTAAAATTAGAAAGATCATATCATAAGCAACAAGTGTACTAAGTTTCAAGTTGATTGGACTTCAGATTCATTGAAAACTACCTTGACCAAAAACTTTAACCTGAATGGACGGACGAACGGAGCCACAGACCAGAAAACATAATGCCCCTCTACTATCGTAGGTGGGGCATAAAAAATATTACTGACATTTCATAAATGTTTGGAAATAAAATATAAAGTGCTTTCAGTGTCTATTGTTTTTAAGATAGTTGTTTTTTTGCCTCTTCCCGATTTTTTTAGCCAATTGAAACTGATTTTAAGTTTTTTGTCATGTAGTGCTGGCTCCTGCCTGTTATATTTGTTTTTCTTAGTTTTAGTTTTAACCCATACTGCTTGTTTTCTTGTTTTTTCAAGAATTCAGAAAATAAATACCTTTGAATTATTTGAAAATCAGAAAAGGTCATTTTCAACTTTAATGAAATTTAATACAGTAGCCCTTCCCAACTTCAATATAAACATGTCTTACATATTGTTTACAATCTGTTCCTACTGCTCCTATGTTGTTTGATAGTCCTACATAATACATCATTATTTCCAGCTTAGATGTAAAACCTTCAAACTGTATATCTACATAGGTATCATTGTTAATAAAGTCTCCCATAATGATAGATCCACCTATGACAACAGAAAAATACAACTTGTCAAACTTATTCTATTCACACATCTCACTCAATTGACAATTTCATAAAGCTCAATTATTTTTAGCAAATGTATCATGTACAGGAGAAATAATTCAAAAAGATCAGTCGATTGTAGGTAAAATAGCTGCTGTTGGAAAAGAGATTTACTAATCAAGGTGATTTTAGTTCAAACATAAGTATGTGCAAGTTAAATGTGAATTGTTAAATGTGAATTATTTTCAAAATATAATGAATATTTATTGAGATTTTACAGTCAACTGATAGCAAAATTCCAATTATTCTTCAGAAAAAGACAAATATTGCATATTTTGCCAAAAATTGACAAGTGGGAAATAAGAAGTGCATGCAAGTACCACAACACTGTTTACATGTTAGGAATTGTTCATATATACACAAATTGTGGTAAATTAATTTCATGGGCTCTTTATTAGTGTGGCAAAAAAACTATGTAAAAATGATCAAAATCAATGTTTTTTTTGTTCAGGAGTTATTTCGCTTTGATGAGATTGAAGCCAAGGAACTGTCTCTTGTTTAGATAGATTCATACTCTTCGATAAAGGCCATAATTGTATAAACTGAATTAAAATAAATAACCCATGAAATCATGTTCACTGAATATGAAAAGTTGACAAACTTTTGCGGAGTTCTGTTCATATAATTACAACATTCTGCAAAGCAATAAAATTAGAAAGCTAAAATTACCCTCAACACCACCATCATATCCAACATGGAAACCATTAGATGTAACCGTGGCAATAGAATATGATATACTGTAGGCTCTCACAGTGAAGTAATACATTGCTGTTCCTGATGCTAGGTTAAGATCATAAAACGTTACAGATTTGTTTAAACCAACATTTGTAAATGGTACAATATTATCTCTGGTTTTCTGAAATCTTCTATCTGTCCCAACCGCTACTTCATAATACATTATTTCTTGAGCAATGGTTTCGTCTGCTGTATTTGAATCTTTAGCTTGATACCCCTGGTTGCCTTTAATGAGAAGGTAGACTTCAACAATTTATCTGATACTTTTGAAATTCCTGGTACATCATTTAAGTTAAAAGCTAGGTTATATTAGTTCTCAGGTAATAAATGTTCTAATAAAACTATATTCTACAACGTTAGCTGAAAGGTGTTACGAAAAATGCATCACTATGAAGAGAATAAGAAAAAACAAGTGAAACTGCGAGCTACTGCTCACTGATGAAACCCCCGCCGCAAGTGGATAATTTTAATAGACGTGTAAAAATATGCTCATGTTTGGTAAAAAGAAAATTGTTGAGTGATGATTCTGAAAACGCATCACTTTATATAATTCTGCTATACCAGCAGATTTATATAAATCCTGAAACCAAATTTCAGAAATCCTTGTATTGTAGTTCCTGAGAAAAATGTGACAAAAAATTTCAACTTGGCTATCATGTGTAAAATTATACAAGTGTTCGGTAAAGGAAGTTGTTGAGTGATGATTCTGAAAACGCATAACACGGTATAGCTGACTTATATAAACCCTGAAACCAAATTTCAGAAATCCTTGTATTGTAGTTCCTGAGAAAAATTTGACGAAAATTTTCAACTTGGCTATCATATGTAAAATCCTACAAGTGTTCGGTCAACAGGAAATTGTCAAGTGATGAATCTGAAAACGCATCACACTGTATAGCTGACTTATATAAACCCTGAATTCAAATTTCAGAAATCCTTGTATTGTAGTTCCTGAGAAAAATGTGACAAAAACTTTCAACTTGGCTAGTATGTGTAAACTTATACAAGTGTTTGGTTACCAGGAAGTTGTTGAGTGATGAATCTGAAAACACATTACACAGTATAACTGACTAATATAATCCCTGAAACCAAATTTCAGAAATCCTTGTCAAGTAGTTCCTGAGAAAAATGTGACGAAAATATTCACGGGACTGACAGACTGAAGGACAGACGGATGGATGGATGGATGGATTGACAGACAGAGGTAAAACAGTATACCCCTCTTTTTTCAAAGTGGGGGTATAAAAATGGATGGAAGGACATTTGTATCATAAATATTGAGAAATAGCGAGATTTGTTCTGTTCTCTCGCTCTTATTTTGATACTGAAAACAACATACCTTCAACAGCTGCCTGAGATAAAGCAGAAGCTGGTAAACCAAAACCATCCCAATTAGCTGATATTTTACGTCGTGAGGGTTGAACATTCAAATCAAACCCAGGAATATATCCATCGAACACACTGCCTGGAAGCAAAGGATCATCTTTGACAGTAACTCCATTGGATCTTATGATGTAGGTATAGTTCAATGCATTTGTCACTCGTAACAAAGAATAATAGAATTCTCCACTTCTAAGATAAAGTCCATCTAAAATTGCTTTTTCTGCAACTGAAAGATTATACAATACAAAAAAATAACAATTCAGCTCTAAAAATTTTTTATCTCTGTCTTTTTACTTTAACATGTAATTTCTCTTTTCATTAAGATCTTGTATCGAAAGACCGTTCTCTTATGTAAGATAATTCATACAGCATTTTTAAACACTACATTTTTTTTTATTCATTCTTTTTTTTATAACAAACCCATATCAAATATGCTTAAATTTGAGATGTGTTTCATGATTCAAATCTTCTGCATTTTTAAGATACACTTTAAATATATTTTCATATAACCATGCATACACAAATATATGATTTTCTCCTGATTTAAGATTATAAAAAAAACCCTGACAAAATGTAATTATCATTCATTCATTCATTCAAAGTTGAGTGCAAACAAATCATAACATGTAAATGTATGAAAAAAGTAATTAGTAATTGGGTTCCAATTGGCCAAGTAGTTTCAGGGAAAAAGATTTAAGTAAAAGTTAAGACAATAATGGATGGTGTATGCTAAGTGCCAAGAAAGCTCAAATGCATGATACATTGGGTCAGGTGAATGTTGAAATACAATAACTTTCCTGTTTCAAATCCATATTATAACTAGAATTAACAGCTGCACCATGAGCGCATGATACCCCCATCGTCTTGTGTGTAAGTTTTATGCAATAATCATAAATAGTTTCTGAGATACAGTGTGACATGTGAAAACCCACCTTTTTTTAACAAAATACTCAATAAATCTAAAATAAAACTTTGAATCAACACCAAAAAGTATATGGATTTTTAGATTAATATAACTAAGAAGTGTGTACAGTTTTAAGCAATAACCAAAATTGTTTTTGAGATATGCCATGACATGTGAACCCCCCCTTTAAAAAACCAGATGCTCCGCAGGGCGGAGCTTTATACGACCGCATAGGTTGAACCCTGAACGGTTGGGGAAAGTATGGACAAAACATTCAAGCTGGATTCAGCTCTAAATTTGGATTGTGATTAAATAGTTGACACAGCATAGGTTTTGGACACAGAATGAATGTGGTCTAATGAACTTAAAATAATTTTTTTGTCTTTGAGCAATCACTATGCTGTTGAATATTAATCCTCTCAAAAAAATGTTTGAAGAAATTTTCTTTTTATTTATGAAATCTGAAATGAGAAAAATTAACCCCCCCCCCCCCCACCATTTTTTTTTCACATCCCTCTTTCCCTTTTTTCAAAACTGATCTCAATTCAAATTTCTAATGGAGTTTGCAACAATAACTACTCATTTAAATACATCATAAAATATTAAAATGTAACAAAAAGTGCTTGTTATCACTGAATGGTAAAGAGTGTTTTAATTTATCAGTTGGTAGTAAAAGTGAATATACATTGTGCATTGTATAAAACAATGATTTAAGTTGATTCAACTACTATTCTGGACAAAGAAAGATAACTCCAATCAATTGAAAATTTCTTGCTATTGCACAATATTGTGCAATTAGATATTTCTTGCTGTTGCGCAATACTGTGCAATTGAAAATATTTGCTATTGCACAATACTGTGCAATTGAAGATTTCTTGCTATTGCACAATACTGTGCAATTGAACATTTTTTGCTATTGCACAATACTGTGCAATTGAAGATTTCTGGCTATTGCTGAATACTGTGCAATTGAAAATTTCTTGCTATTGCACAATACTTCATATAATAATTTTGGATCCTGATTTGAACCAACTTGAAAAAAACTGGGCCCATAATCAAAAATTTAGGTACATGATTAAATTCAGCATATCAAAAAAGCCAAAGAATTCAATTTTTATTAAAATCAAACTTAGTTTAATTTTGGACCCTTTGGTATTTAATGTAGACCAATTTGAAAACTGGACTAAAAATTAAGAATCTACATACACAGTTAGATTTGGCATATCAAAGAACCCAAATTATTCAATTTTTGATGAAATCAAACAAAGTTTAATTTTGGACCCCGATTTGGACCAACTTGAAAACTGGGCCAATAATCAAAAATCTAAGTACATTCTTAGATTCAGCATATCAAAGAACCCCAAGGATTCAATTTTTGTTAAAATCAAACTAAGTTTAATTTTGGACCCTTTGGACCTTAATGTAGACCAATTGGAAAACGGGACCAAAAATTAAGAATCTACATACACAGTTAGATCCGGCATATCAAAGAACCCCAATTATTGAATTTTTGATGAAATCAAACAAAGTTCAATTTTGGACCCTTTGGGCCCCTTATTCCTAAAAACCTGTTGGGACTAAAACTCCCAAAATCAAACCCAATCTTCCTTTAATGACGACGACGCAAGACAACGCAGGACGACGACGCCAACGTAATAGCAATATACGACGAAAAATTAAAACTTTTGCGGTCGTATAAAAACCAAACTCAATATCTCTTAAATAAAATTTTGAATCAAACCAAAAAGAATACAGATCTTAATATTAATATATTAACTTAGAAGTGTATTAAGTTTTAAGCAATAATCATAAATGATTTTTGAGATACGGCGCGACATGTAAAAAAATCCTCCCCTTTTTTATTTTACAAAATACGTAATAAATAAAAAATTTTGAATCATCACCAAAAAGTATACTGATCTTAAGATTAATATAACTAAAAAGTGTGTAAAGTTTTAAGTAATAATCATAAATTGTTTTTGAGATTTGCACAACATTTGAAAAAAAAACCCACCCAGTTTTAATTAAAAAGTCCTGTAACTCAAAAAGTTTTAATCTTATTTTTCATGAAATTTGGATATGTAGTCCTCAAGTTACGGTGGACAGACGGATATATAGGCAGACGCCGGACATTTGTATACCATAATATATCCCGTCAAAATAATGACGGCCGTATAAAAATGAGTTTTGAAATACATTAACTATGGTTATAAATAAATTCCTTTACCAGCCATGTCCAACCATTCTGAAACAACTTCTCCATCCAATTTCTGTACCTGCCATTCATTTCTCACTGATGGACAGGGATCACCTGACAGAACCCATGATGCTTGAAGTGTGTCTAGACTGTTCTGGAAATCTCTTTACATAAAATATAAAACAAAATTGATTGTATTTTCAAGTGAAGCATTTTTCTTTTAAAATTGTTCTCTTTTGATAAAGAAAAATACAGAAAAGATTCAATTAAAGCCTGATCATTGTTTTTTTTTTTTTATCCATATCGGCATTTTAATACTATCACAACTTCCTGTTAAGATTTGACTAAATACCTATATCCCAATATCATCGGGTAAAAATGTTACTTGTAATAATCTTAAGACATTTTGAACTGTTTTGCTTCCTCAGATTTTCTCTATCCACAACAAGTTTCAGTTTTAAAACAATAGCTGCATGTTACCCTATGTTTTCTTTTTCAACATGCAAGTGAGGTAAAAAAGTATAAAAACCTATTTCTATGCTCATGACATTATTTTTGAAATAACCTTTAATTGGACTGTGCTCAAGAGCACTAACATAAAAAGGCGTTTTTTGACCTCATTCAGTTGTTACCTTTGGTTAAATAGCACAATTTTAAAAAGGTTTTTCAAAAAATTCTTACACATCAATACCAGAGTCGTCTAGTACATCATTAATTGCAATATGTGAAAGTGGTTGTAGACCCTGACTTAAGTAAGAGAGATATACTCCATTGGAAGTGGCTACACTAGATAATCCAGCTCCATTTGTTCCTCTGATAGAGACATAGACCTACAATACAAACAATTACTGCAATAATCTTTTATATGAAAACAATAATAACAGAAAAACGCATCAAACATATACTATAGCTCATGACTGAGTGAGTTAGCTGTTTCAGAATCTAATGCATTCTGGGTAATATTTTTCAGAACATACACCAAACCGTTGTGATTGGTTAAAACATTTTAAACAATTGAAATTCAACCAATGACATAATGTTATTATAATTTTGGTGTACAAACAATGAAATATTACCCCTTCCTTTTGATTCCTAAAAGGCAAATTATAAATAATGTTCTTTGAGGAATCAGGATAAATATATTAGGATATCTTAATTCTTAAAAAAGTTCATCATTTGGAATGTAAATAAAGTAGAAAATGCAGGGAACTGTATTTTTCCATACTTTTTTTTGGCAACACCAATTGTTGAAAAAAGGAGTGATATTATAGGATTTTTTAAACAGTTTGTATATGACTATGAGATAATATTTTAACATATCAACTGTCAGTCAAACAACTTTTAACAATATGAAGTTTTACCTAGACCTATCTGTTTCAACTAAAAAGAAATATAGACATATGCACTGTTTTCTAGAGGATTTTTTGAAAATTGCATTCAATTCAATGCTGAGTCAACCCAGTAATGGATGTTTTAGTGACTTAATAAATTGTCTACATCTCAGTTTGAATTACGATCAAGCTCATCAAGCAAATACTGATAGATTAATATTACCTAAAAAACTAATAGGCACACAGTCCAGAAAACATACTGCCTATAAATGGGGGATAAAAAAGGATACCATGGCACGAGTGTAATTAATAATAATGTATTACCAGCCATTACAGATTTAAAGTCAAACACAACCATAACATCAGTAGTTCATAAAAAATAAATTCACCTTTCTATATCCCTTTAGACTAAGACCCGACACTGTGTAATATCTAGCATCTTGTGGAACATCAAAGAAAGCTTTGATCTGTCCTCCACCTGGCGTAGTACCTACTGCTATCTGGTACCTGTTCAATGAAAAATAGGAAGTTCATGTAATATCTTTATACAGTAACAGACCGTTTCAGGTAATTCTATAAAAAGTTTCAGATTCAATCTCACTAGAACACATCAGAGTTTAGAGCGTTATGGAAAGTATGTAAATTGTTGTAGCATAATTTTTTGTAAAAGATTTATGACAGGAGAAAATTAGGATAGGTGTCAAAAGTCATAGGTACTTTGGAACAGGACATTTTTTAGCTTCCCCCTTTTTCCAAAGACCGTTTTTTGTTTTATATTTTTCAGTATACTATGAACATACATATACTATAAATATTATGATCTAGAGAATACATTGAATATCGGCAAATATGAGGCTACTATAACACTAGTCTCAGGGCAAATGCACTATGAACTACAACTGCAGGTTAGACTATACCCATTTAATCTTTAACAAGAGTGCACGCTGAAATGTCTCGCCTTCTTTACTAATCATATTATTATTTTGTTGATAGTCATAAGTATAAAGCTTTATTAAAAACTGTCACAAAAACTTAACATCAACCAAGATAACTAAACAAAGACCAATGAACCATGCAAATGAGGTCAAGGTCAGATAAACCATGCCAGGTAGACATGTACAGCTAACAATGCTTCCATACAACAAATATAGTTGACCTGTTACTTATAGTTTAAGAAAAATAGACCAAAACACAAAAACTTAACACTGAGCAATGAACCGTGAAAATGAGGTCGAGGTCAAATAAAACCTGCGCGACTGACATATAGATCATAAAATATTTCCATACACCAAATATAGTTGACCTATGGCATATAGTATTAGATAACTAGAGGCTCTAAAGAGCCTGTGTCGCTCACCTTGGTCTATGTGCATATTAAACAAAGGACACAAATGGATTCATGACAAAATTGTATTTTGGTGATGGTGATGTGTTTGAAGTTCTTACTTTACTGAACGATTTTGCTTCTTACAATTATATCTATAATGAACTTTGCCCATTAGTAACAGAGAACTATATTTGGTAAAAATTTACATAAATTTACCAAATTAATGAAAATTGTTAAAAAATTGACTATAAAGGGCAATAACTCCTTAAGGGGTCAATTGACCATTTAGGTCATGTTGACTTATTTGTAGATCTTACTTTGCTGAACATTATTGCTGTTTACAGTTTATCGCTATCTATAATACCGTATATTTTCGAATTTAAAGCGCATCGTTTTATAAGCCGCACGGCCGTTTTTTGGGGGGAAGATTGTTTTTGTCCTTACATAAAACGCACCTGAATATTAAGCGCACACTGAAGAAAACGTATATTTATTCTACTGACCTGATAGTGTCATGAATATTTTCTCCTTTTGTAACTCACACCGTAATTTGTTTCATTTCTATTTTCAGATTGGTGAGAAAGTTGAGAGTATTTTTGAATATATTTATTTGTGTCATATTAAAATAAAAAATCGTAATAAAATAATTATACTTTTCTCATTGTTTTAATTATGCCAGTTTCGTTTGATGTTTTTTGTCAACAATGGCCATGTGTTGACAGCTTGGGTGTCCATTGAACCTTGTTGTTTTGATTAAAATTAGTATGGTATTAAGGATTTAAATTAATCTTAAAAATGTATGCATGAAAGGTCACCCAAGCCATAAAACTGCCATTGTTTACCTTGATTATGACCTACTTACCTGTACCCACGTGTGAAAACTGTTCACCCAAAAGTCAAGATTTTTTTTTAATTAAATCAATCTTAAGAATTTTATTGTTGTCTATAAAATAAAAGTTGAAGTTTTGAACGTAACAAACATTTTTCAATTTTAATTTGGATGAATACAAGAAACAAAACAATTTACTTTTTGCAAGTCATTGTTTAAATGAAAGTGTTATGAGCAATGACAAGGGGGATTAAAAGAAGACGGCAATAAATAAATGTTTTAACAGATTAAATTATAAAAATTAGTATTCTTTTTTTTTTAGTTAAACATCCAATAATATTTCGTAAAGATATTTCGTTTTGAAACACAATAAAACGACAAACAGTTACTCTTCAGTATTTTATCCTGTTTGGTACCTCTTCTCAAACACGATTATCTCTCTTTGTTTATGAAGCACTTTAAAGTGTCGATTTAAGCAGATGCATCACCATCGTCATTTAAAGAAACTTGTAATATTGGCAAGACACACAATCACTTTCTTTATTATTTCATTAGAAAATTTTATATTAAAACACATTAAATCAACTAACAACTACATATTTATGATAAATACACAATTAATATCCTGTATGGACACAGTTATCTTTCTTTGTTTACGAAATGAACACTAAACACATGGTTATCGACTTCCTGTAAACCAACAATGATTGAATGAAATAAAAACAAACGATTTAGTTAATATATTTATTTATTCATAACAAAATATGCAACATATTCAAGATAACCAAAAACGGCAAAATTTCTTTAAAAATTACCAATTGGAGGGCAGCAACCCAACAACCTGTTGTCCAATTCATCTGAAAAATTCAGGGCAGATAGATATTGACTTGATTAACAATTTAACTTCTTGTCAGATTTGCTCTAGATGCTTTGGTTTCATAGTTATAAGCCAAAAACTGCATTTTACCCCTATGTTCTATTTTTAGCCGTGGCGGCCATCTTGGTTGAATGGCCAGGTCATCGGACACATTTTTCAAACTAGATACCCCAAAGATGATTGTGGCCTAGTAGTTTCAGTGGAGATTTTGTAAAAGATTACTTAGATTTATGAAAAATGGTTAAAGATTGACTATAAAGGGCAATAACTCCTAAAGGGGTCAACTGACCATTTTGGTCATGCTGACTTATTTGTAGATCTTACTTTGTTGAACATTATTGCTGTTTACAGTTTATCTCTATCTATAATAATATTCAAGATAATAACCAAAAACAGCAAAATTTCCTCAAAATTACCAATTTAGGGGCAGCAACCCAACAACCGATTGACCGATTCATCTGAAAATTTCAGGGCAGATAGATCTTGACCTGATAAACATTTTTATCCCATGTCAGATTTCCTCAAAATGCTTTGGTTTTTGAGTTATAAGCCAAAAACTGCATTTTACCCCTTTGTTCTATTTTTAGCTGTGGCGGCCATCTTGGTTGGTTGACCAGGTCACGCCACACATTTTTTAAACTAGATACCCCAAAGATGATTGTGGCCAAGTTTGGATTAATTTGGCCCAGTAGTTTCAGAGGAGAAGATTTTTGTAAAAGATTACTTTAATTAACGAAAAATGGTTAAAAATTGACTATAAAGGGCAATAACTCCTAAACGGGTCAACTGACCATTTTGGTCATGTTGACTTATTTGTAGATCTTACTTTGCTGAACATTATTGCTGTTTACAATTTATCTCTATCTATAATAATATTCAAGATAATAACCAAAAACAGCAAAATTTCCTCAAAATTACCAATTCAGGGGCAGCAACCCAACAACCGATTGACCGATTCATCTGAAAATTTCAGGGCAGATAGATCTTGACCTGATAAACATTTTTACTGCTGTCAGATTTGCTCTAAATGCTTTGGTTTTTGAGTTATAAGCCAAAAACTGCATTTTACCCCTATGTTCTATTTTTAGCCGTGGCGGCCATCTTGGTTGGTTGACCGGGTCACGCCACACATTTTTTAAACTAGATACCCCAATGATGATTTTGGCCAAGTTTGGTTTGATTTGGCCCAGTAGTTTCAGAGGAGAAGATTTTTGTAAAAGTTAACGACGACGGACGACGGACGACGACGACGACGACGGACGCCGGACGCCAAGTGATGAGAAAAGCTCACTTGGCCCTTCGGGCCAGGTGAGCTAAAAAGACCAAAACTCAAAAACTTAAACTTTGACCACTGAACCATGAAAATGAGGTCAAGGTCAGATGACATCTGCCCGCTAGACATGTATTACACCTTACAATTATTCCATACAACAAATATAGTAGATCTATTACATAAAGTATGAGAAAAACAGACCAAAACACAAAAACTTAACTATAACCACTGAACCATGAAAATGAGGTCAAGGTCAGATGACACCTGCCAGTTGGACATGTACACCTTACAGTCCTTCCATACACCGAATATACTAGCCCTATTGCTTATAGTATCTGAGATATGGACTTGACCACCAAAACTTAACCTTGTTCACTGATCCATGAAATGAGGTCGAGGTCAAGTGAAAACTGTCTGAGGGGCATGAGGACCTTGCAAGGTACGCACATACCAAATATAATTATCCTATCACTTATAATAAGAGAGAACTCAACATTACAAAAAATCTGAACTTTTTTTTCAAGTGGTCACTGAACCATGAAAATGAGGTCAAGGACATTTGACATGTGACTGACGGAAACTTCGTAACATGAGGCATCTATATACAAAGTATGAAGCATCCAGGTCTTAAACCTTCTAAAATATAAAGCTTTTAAAAAGTTACCTAATGCCGCCCCCGCCAGATGACAAAAGTTGCAGACTAGACAAAAACCTAAGCTGTACAACTTTTGATCTTTCAATTTTCATTAAAAAAAAAATTTGATCGATGAACGTCAGATTTCCGGAGATGATCTGCTGTGATAAAGTGTTCATTTTATATCCTCATAATTCTCGTACGGTAATAATAATTTCATGCTGGGTTTGTTTTTGATAAGAATTAATTTTACAATGCAAGGTACATTTATAGCATTTGTTTATGTTACTTTTTTCTGGAAGTGACATGTTTATTGCCTAATTAACACCTTTCATGGTCTTTAATCTGTTGATCACTCGATTTCAGGTTAATGAGTGTCATCACAATGATTTACACAGGTGCAACAATCTAAATGTTTACATTGAAATTTCCTTCAATCAAGACAATTTGTAATCTGTTTCTTATGGCTTCAATTCTTCACACTATTTTTTTTTTTATAAACTAAAATCTACGAATTTTAAAACCCACGAACATGTAACTTTTGCACAAACCCCGAAAATTGATACCCACGAATTACAGTCATTTCACAGTAGTATAAAGGGCTTTCTATATATAATATATCTGTGACCGCAGTGGATATTTAACTATTGGAATTGATAGTAAATGGCAAATACACCTAATCTATTTATAGTATTTATGATCATAGTTATAATACAGAAAAATGCTAAAATAATCGTATCCAATTAATTAAATAAATTATGTGCAATTTTAAACAGTTTGATGACAGAAACAATATCCGGATGCCTGATATTTCATTTTCCTCCCAAAACTACAATAACTATATGTGAGGATGATAAATGCGATTATGCATGGTACCTAAAGGTCATGGCGGCGTGATGATTATTTATTGTGGAAGGAAGAGAAGTAACACACAAAATGAGGTCTTCTCATTTAATAGTCTAGATGTTTTCCAGCTACTACATCTATATCAAGTAAAATACAAACCCCACAATTCCTGATTCTTCATCAGTAAACAGCTGCCATGTGGCTGATACAGATGTGAGGGACTCGGAACATACAGCATCTAATGCATCACATTCTACAGAAAGACAAAACAATATTGCAACAAAGGATATATTTACATCTTTAATAAAAACGAAAACACAATTGCTGTATAATGAGTAAAAAAAAATGTTCACCATTTTCTATTATCATTACTTTTTATGTGTGACTCCTCTTTTTTTCTACACTTAGTTTCACTTTTAATATTTTTAAGGTGTAAATGCTAATTTAGAATTTAACATTCTATCTACTTAAAATACATTATCATTTCAGCAATTCCTTAGGAAAATAAAAGGTCATCTTTATATAAATAAAAACAAAAAGACAAAGACAAAGAGATTTCAAACCTAGATCTGTAGTGCAGATTTTAGCATTCATTGCTGCAGTTTGGTGAGTGTCATTGAGATTGATTCTGTAGACTGTATGCAGGTCCACTACTTTCCCATGTTTGGGTGGTGTTGCATCAATGGAGATAGATCCTGAGAATGCAGATGTTTCCATGTCAACTGAATTCACTGCTGTGACTGTAGCAAAGCATGATCTGCCATGGTCTAATTGATAATTGGCTCCTAAAAATATGGCGAAAAAAAGGTATGTATTTAATATTTCATAAACAATAATGCCCCATGTCAGATTTGCTCTAAATGCTTTGGTTTCAGAGATATAAGCTGAAATCTACATTTCACCCCTATGTTCTATTTTCGGCCATGGTGTCCATCTTGGTTGGTTGGCTGGGTCACCTGACACATTTTTTTAACTAGGTACCATTGTCTTCAGGCATTTAACATCATTACAAAGCTTGAGCAAACATATTAACAAAACTTGCAAGCATGTAAACCAAACTTTTGGTCAACAGCTCTAATAAACGTACCCTTTATGATATATGAAGATGTAAATCCACTGACAGTTGTTTCAAAAATATCTGAAAATCCTTGTTCTGATCCAAGAGTGATAATAAATTTCTGTATTGGACTCTCTTCATCAAGAAATCCTGACCAGGAACATAATATTGGGCTCTCAACCTGCAAATTGTGAGAAAAGCTTGTTTAGAATGGGAGTGGTTCAGCACTTGATACATGATATTGACACTTGTGAAAGATCATTTGTTGAACTTAAGATGTCATTTGTTTTGTTTATAGGTTGCTGTCTCCTTGACCTGCACCTCACATTTCCTTTTATTCATACCTTTATTTCAAGAGAAGAATCATTTTTGAAAACATGTGCTGCAGATTATATTTCTGAAAAATTATAGCGAAGCATGATTTATTTTATACTTTACTAGCAAGTGGTAATAATCAAATATAATTGTTTAAGGCCATTCATAAAAGTCATAAAATTAAACTTCTGTAAACTTCACACTAAAAGAAACTTTCTGTGCGGCACACAAGATTTTCATTGATTGGATTGACAGCTAATTGACATTCCATTAGTAAAATGATTCTTAATTTATACACAACACAATTTAAGATACCGGTATATGTTTTATTATTAAAATATCAAAACATACTAAAACTACAACTAAATATTAAAATAAACTGTATCATAACAGTACATATCTTTCTACATTGTATGACAAACTATATAATACATTATTGGCTTTCTGGGGGCTACTCATTCACTTAAGAGAATTGAAATAAACATTTCAAACTATTCAAAATATGAGAAAATAAATTCAAAACTTATCAAAATATGAGAAAAATAAAAATAAGCGATTAGTAAAAAATGTTCCTGGGGCGATCCCCAGGAATGAACCTATGTGTTTCCTGGGGCGATCCCCAGGAATGAGCCTATGTGTTTCCTGGGGTGATCCCCAGGAATGAGCCTATGTGTTTCCTGGGGCGATCCCCAGGAATGAACCTATGTGTTTCCTGGGGCGATCCCCAGGAATGAGCCTATGTGTTTCCTGGGGCGATCCCCAGGAATGAACCTATGTGTTTCCTGGGGCGATCCCCAGGAATGAGCCTATGTGTTTCCTGGGGCGATCCCCAGGAATGAACCTACATTCCTCGACAGGAATGAACCTAATTGCTCCTGGGCGATCCCAGCGTAGTAAAAATACTACTTAAAATACAATTTGTTCCTCGACAGGAATTAACCTATCTGATGTATTATTGAATTGGGGGAGTATGATTCCCCTGGAATTAAAAAGAAAAGGCACATATCATTTCCATATGAGTAGCCCCTAAACAAGAGATGAACAAATATTAATATATTTAAACTAACAAACAAGATATATGAAGAAAATATAACATGTCATATAGCAATTTCAAATCACTCTTTCTATAACTTCAATTTATAGATGATATTTTTTAACTTCGCAGGAATGGATAGCATTAAAACACTTTAGCTTGAATGAAAATATAACAAACTTAACAACTGTATGAATATTCTTAAACAGAAATACCAAGAACTTGCAGTCAGAATTACACAATATTGGTCTGACTATAACTTAGAGTAACACCTTTAAAATTTTACATATTTTAATACATCCATATCATACCAATCACATAAGATAAATACCCAGTTAATGCACAGGTGTAGTTGGGGCTGGTGGGTGGGATAACTGATTGTAATGCATCAAATACAATGATGCTTCCTCTCAATTCATCAACAATACTCTAACCCCCCTCTAGGGCACTATTCCTACTAAGCTAAAAATAGATGTTATGTAATTGCCTAAGAATAGACTAGATACCTGCCTGCTGAAATCATTGATAACAGATACATTGTATTGTGTATAAACTATAATTTAATAAATCAAATTTCCTTTTATACACAACACAATTTAAGATATATGTTTTATTATTAAAATATCAAAACATACTAAAACTACAACTAAATATTAAAATAAACTGTATCATAACAGTACATATCTTTCTACATTGTATGACAAACTATATAATACATTATTGGCTTTCTGGGGCTACTCATTCACTTAAGAGAATTGAAATAAACATTTCAAACTATTCAAAATATGAGAAAATAAATTCAAAACTTATCAAAATATGAGAAAAATAAAAATAAGCGATTAGTAAAAAATGTTCCTGGGGCGATCCCCAGGAATGAACCTATGTGTTTCCTGGGGCGATCCCCAGGAATGAGCCTATGTGTTTCCTGGGGCGATCCCCAGGAATGAGCCTATGTGTTTCCTGGGGCGATCCCCAGGAATGAACCTATGTGTTTCCTGGGGCGATCCCCAGGAATGAGCCTATGTGTTTCCTGGGGCGATCCCCAGGAATGAACCTATGTGTTTCCTGGGGCGATCCCCAGGAATGAGCCTATGTGTTTCCTGGGGCGATCCCCAGGAATGAACCTACATTCCTCGACAGGAATGAACCTAATTGCTCCTGGGCGATCCCAGCGTAGTAAAAATACTACTTAAAATACAATTTGTTCCTCGACAGGAATTAACCTATCTGATGTATTATTGAATTGGGGGAGTATGATTCCCCTGGAATTAAAAGCCAAATGAAATGAGTTCATAAAATGAAAGAATGAAAGCCCCCAAGAAATAATAATGCTAGCAAATACAAATGTAAAAAAAAAAAAAAAAAAAAAAAAAAAAAAAAAAAAAAAAAAAAAAAAAAAAAAAAATACATTTACAATACAATAATTTCAAAAACAACACCTTTCTGTTGTGCTTTAGAACGTATTTGTCCTCTTAGCAAATA
The DNA here is from genome assembly GCF_963676685.1 of Mytilus edulis. NCBI lineage: Eukaryota > Metazoa > Mollusca > Bivalvia > Mytilida > Mytilidae > Mytilus > Mytilus edulis. The sequence goes on from NC_092356.1 coordinate 39,931,673, forward strand.
AGTTTGGTTGGCAGTTGGAAGGCATCAATGAGCAATTGACTTATTTTACATGTACCTTCGGTAGTGAAGCGCTAGAAATTGACTTTATTTTACATGTAACTTCGGTAGTGCTCTACTAGTTCTGAAAAAGTGATCACAGTAATCACTTCTCTCTAACCCAGACGGATAAAATAAATCTGTCTTACATACATGTAGTTAAAATTCTTGCGTTTAATGTTTAAAGAAGTGTGACTGTAGTTCTGACACATTAACTATGAATGCATGAATCAAGTTATCGTCCTCCTTATATATTCCGGTGCTATATACATGTAGTTCTGAAGTCTGCATCAAGATATTGCTATCTTCATATCTAGTGCTTAATAGTTCTGAATTCTGCATCCGAAAACGATAGGTTAAAATAAACAAAAGTTGAACTGTTGTCTAACACATTATACTATATATGAAGGCAGGCATCAGGGTATTGTTTTCTCATATATAACGGTGCTATAAAGTTCTGAAGTCTTCATCCGAAAAACGAAGGTTTTAATATCTGTGTCTGTATCTGTATGTTCCTGTAAAATAAAAAAAAAAAAAAAAAGAAACAACCTGGGAAGTTATAGTAATCCTTAAACAAGAGGGTCTAAGTGGAAATACTAGCTGAGTTAAATATAACACATTAATACATAATAAAAGATAATATGACCTGTGGCGATCCAGCAGGCGTAGTACAATACACATAAATAAATTAATCTGTGGCGATCCAGCAGGTGTAGTACAGTATACATAAAGATAATGAATGATCTGTGGCGATGCAGCAGGTACAATACGACCTGTGGCGATCCAGCAGGTGTAGTACAATATACATAAAGAGAATGAATGACCTGGAGCGATCCAGCAGGTACGACCTGAAATATAATATATATAACTGTACTGTATGAAATGTACACCTAGAGCGATCCCTGCATGTGTGGAGCAATCTAGACTAAAGATATAAACATGATAAATACTGTGTACTACATGTACTATGTGCTGAAATATAATACATATAAAATAAATACATACATGTATGCATTACTATACTGAGAAATAAAGAGAATGAATGACCTGTGGCAATCTAGCAGGGGTAGTACGACCTGTGGCGATCCAGCAGGCGTAGTACAATACACATAAATAAAATAACCTGTGGCTATCCAGCAGGCGTAGACAATATACATGAATAAAATAACCTGTGGCGATCCAGCAGATGTAGTACAATATACATAAATAAAATAACCTGTGGCGATCCAGCAGGGGTAGTACAATATACATAAATAAAATAACCTGTGGCGATCAAGCAGGTGTAGTACAGTATACATAAATAGAATGACCTGTGGCGATTCAGCATGTGTAGTACAGTATACATAAAGAGAATGAATGACCTGTGGCGATCCAGCAGGCGTAGTACAATACGTACAATATACATAAAGAGAATGAATGACCTGGAGCGATCCAGCAGGTACGACCTGAAATATAATATATGTAACTGTACTGTATGAAATGTACACCTGAGGAGATCCCTGCATGTGTGGAGCAATCTAGACTAAAGATATAAACATGATAAATACTGTGTGCTACCATGTACTATGTGCTGAAATATAATACATATAAAATAAGTACATACATGTATGCATAACTATACTGAGAAATGTCCATCTTGGGAGATCCTGGAATGTGTAAAATAATCTAGTATAGAGATAGCAAATAGAATAGCGATATGAACATGATAAAAAACTGTGTGCTTCATGTACTATGTGCTGAAATATATATACATATAAATTCATATAATTCTTAATATACCGTACGAAATATACACCTGAAAAAATCCAGGCCGGTTGTGGAACACTCAGGAATAAATATAAATATGATAAAAACTGTGCTAAGTGATGAAATATCATACATATAAAATAAATACATATGACTGAGAAATTTCCAGGAAGGTGTAGAATAATCTAGAATAGAGATACATGCATGTACATGTAGCAATCTATAATAGCAATATGAACATGATAAATACTGTTGCTTCTGTACTGCATGTACGTGCTGAAATATAATACATGTACATATAAATATAAATTCATACTATATTGTACGAAATGTTAACCTGAAGAGATCTCTGTCGGTGTGGAACAATCTAGAATAGAGATAAAGATACCGTGTGATACTATGTGCTAAAATATGAGACATTAATACATAGTATTACTTACATGTATTATATACATGTATGTATCTGCTGTTATTACAAATGTATGTTTTGCTTATCACTAAAATAAAATAATATTACTTATACTTAACAAAGGCAAAGTTTCCACCAATACAATACATTCAGTTGCGTATCCTTAAGAAGTTCAGACATATACGTGCTTGAGTATACGTGTCCTCGAATCTCCATGCTGCTCTTCACACCCTACTCTGCAGTAGTATATGATAAACCTGTATACTAGTATCTGGTAAACCCGAAGTGTTCTGTATGATCTAAGCGTTCCCTCAGTGTCCTGGGCTAGTGTTGAAGAACTGCGGAATTAATACATTGTAAGGACTAATCTGGAACTATATATTCTACGTTGAAGCAAAGTGTCCACCAGAGGCAGTGGTTCTGCATAATACCATAACAAATCGTATATATATCATGTATCACGATCACTGACTCCTGATCCTGGGCGGTAGAAACATGCTTATCGGCTGCTTATCAAAGAAATTAAGCATTAAAGGAAAATGGAATGTGTATACATAGCTAGTGTGTATAATGATATAGCATGAGTTCAAACGTAGTGTTTATGGAATATTGAGTGCCGTCGACATAGCGATAAAAACTGGCGGGCATAAAGTACGGGAAACTTGTAATGATACTGACATTTTGGAAAATGCTGACAAACAATATTTATTAATCAAGATGTGTATTAAATATTGAACGAACGTTTACACACTTAGTCTACTCAATCGTGGTTTTATTCCAATTATTGTTATTGTTTACATATATGCGTTGCATTGTGGGATCGCGCACTTGAAAATGCTGTCATGGCCGAATGTCTCGATATCGAAATAAGGTCAATCAGTCATCTCATAGCGTGAGCTGGACATCTATGTTCTTGTTCTCAACTCTACAAGAAGAGTTAATCCAGTTTCGAAATATTAAAGATCATAATACGATTATCTGTGTTTACCTGGGCGCGTACCCATAACACGCACGTGATATTGAAGTGATAATAATTACTCCATCAAATGAACAATATCCAATCACTATTCCAAAGAAACGTATATCCATGTCAATATCCGTTAACAAAAAAAACAAAAAAAAACAATTTCGAATATGGTTCGAAAATAGTAAATAATAACTGATTGTAATGCATCAAATACAATGATGCTTCCTCTCAATTCATTAACAATACTCTAACCCCCCTCTAGGGCACTATTCCTACTAAGCTAAAAATAGATGTTATGTAATTGCCTAAGAATAGACTAGATACCTGCCTGCTGAAATCATTGATAACAGATACATTGTATTGTGTATAAACTATAATTTAATAAATCAAATTTCCTTATATACATTACCTGGTCTTTAATACTAACGGCAATTATTAAAATATATAAAAACAAGAATGTGTCCCTAGTACACGGATGCCCCATCCACACTATCATTTTCTATGTTCAGTGGACTGTGAAAATGGGGTAAAAAGTCTAATTTGGCATTAAAATTTGAAAGATCATATCATTTGGAACATGTGAACGAAGTTTCAAGTTGCTTGTACTTCAACTTTATCAAAAACTACCTCTACCAAAAACTTAAACCAGAAGCAGGACAGACGGATAAATGAACAAATGGATGAACGAATGGCTGCACAGACTAGAAAACATAATGCCCATAAATGGGGCATAATAAAACGTTTTTTTGTCTGCTTATTATCATTTTTTAAGAATTTCAAGAAACTTACACCAATGTATTCTGGACAAGTTACATATCCTGTTCCTGGTTTACTGGTATCAATGATAACTGAACCAAACGTAGTTCTACCTATAATACCAGTTTTGTCTTCTGCCCAGATACTGATTATATTAGGTTTGCCTACAATTAAAAATGATAACAATAATAACACTGATTTAATTACTTGTTCAAATTTCCTTCTGACAAAAATGGGAACTTAGTATGTGGCATCATAATACTTGTTACATTTTTCAATGAATATTGATGTACCAGTAAGTTATGTTATGTGATTTTCCATATTGAATGGATACAGTATCAATGTTACGATGTATCATCCCATAAGTATTAAACAAGGAATATATATCATTATCTCTGTAAAGTTTGAAAAAAGTAGTGTTTTGAGTTTGATAATTGTGGCTAGATAACTTCTTACCTGAAATATCAGGTTTAACAGAGCCAACTTCAAAGTTACTACTTTGTGTAGAGGATATATTCACTTCAGTTCTAGGTGATATGTCCTCAGCGTATGGATATGTCCCAACAGAATACCAGGCTCTTATTACTTCACTGTCTGTGTCATTGTAGTGCCATAAGGCAGACAGGGAATCAGCTGTACTTTTATACATTGAAGAACTTGGCCCTATGTCACCATCAACTGCATTTTTATCAGCCAACCTAAATTGAAGGTAAAACAAGAGAATGGCTGAGACTACATTTTTTTTTATTTCTTCCTAGATCATAAATTTTATTTCCACATTTTTAATTCCACAGAGTACCATGACAATTGCATTGATACTTTGAATCTCACCTACTTTATGAATCTAATAAATGTAAATATTAATATTTTTAAGAGTTTCTGGTGTAAGGCTATCATATTTACCTATCTAAAATAATGTTTGGTGGTAGTACATCTACTGTAATTCCATCTGATACAGACTCAATAATATTTCCAGCATTAGTGATACCTCTGATGGTAGAATAATATGTCTTTCCAGGTTTGATGGGAACATTCACTTGTGCATATCCAGAGCTTGAAATACCTATAAATTTACAATAAAATGGTTTAAATATCACACTTATAAGCTCAATCCAAAAAATGATTATAAATTCGAAGGGTTGATTGATTGATAATGGCTAAATTGCTTAATGTCACATCAGCATCAACTCATTGAAGCATTAATAATGTTAATAAATGCGAATGGGAAATATTTTTTTACTTGAAAATACTTTTTTCAGTAAAATCAGGGAAGATTCTACTAGTACTATTAGTCACACCAATTTAATTTCTTGTTGTACGGATTTCCACTCTAAAAATTAATTGGGGCAAGAAAACAATTTGAAAGTTTTGATAAAAAAAAGATTTAATTCATAAATAGTTGAGTTCAAGCTTTAACATTAAAGGCAAGTGATTAAAATTTTATTTGTAAACATTAAATCATAGGTTCTGACAATAAAGTCACAATATCAAACAAAAGAAGATAGTATGAAACTTGATTTACCACTTGTGATTAGACATTTTTTTACTTTATCAACTGCTGAAGTGTTCACCAATATATGTTATGCCCACTTTTAATTGCAGCCTATTTATGACTTATAGTATTTTGGAGCAACCATTTAATTTCAAGGGGAGGTAATGGTTTTATGTCTGAGTCAGAATTCCTTTTTCATGCATATGTTAAGCGCGTTCATTCTTATTTAGTTTTACAACCCTTTCAATCAAATTGTATTTTTCAATATTTAACACTTTAAGGTATGAGAAAAATCTGGATTCAGAATACATTTTTTTTGGTCATCTGCCTGACCAAAATATTTTTTTCATCAAATTTTGGATCAGAATATATTTCTAGAAAAGAGCAATAACCCCCCTTGAAGTCAAATAATTATTTCAACTGTTTTGAAAGATCCCAATTGAATTGACAATAGATGCCTTTCCTCCTTCACAGGACATGACTAACAACTAACAACATGGCAAGTGTCTTGCAAGCAGCAGGAACTGCTTATCCTTCTGGGACACTTGAGTTCACCCACAAACATTTCATTGTCAAAACTGTGATATCAAACATCTCAAAAAATAAATAAATCCACAGTATCTACCTGAGCAACTCGTAAAAAAGGTGTTCTTCAAAATTTATTTCATGATATCATGGAGTTTGTTGTTAACCTTATTTCAATAGATAAAATTTATAGGAAATTAAATCCTACCATCTCCAGCAATAGTTTCCTCTTCTACATGTAAAATTCCGTCAGATGAAAACGTGGTAATATCTTGTCCACCTGGGGTTGTCCCTACAGCCCATTCATAGTCCATTACACCATGTAGGTGGCTCTCGAAGCCTGTGTACTGAACACTGAGGGTAGAAATGTCAGACTGGTAATCAATGTCAACACCAATGTCAGATACAGGATCATGGTCTGTGCCGTCCGTACCATCAATAACTATACCTACAAAACAAAGTAAAGCTCAAATCATGTAAATATATCAGACTGGTAATCAATGTTAACACAAATGTCAGATACTGGTTCATAGTCTTATTCTATCTGTGCCATCAATAACTATACCTTCAAACAAAGCAAAGGTTGTATGGCACATATTTTTTCCTACATAGACATTTTACACCCAATTTCAAATGATTCAACCTTTCTATTAAAATAAGTACTGAGTGCTTCGCAACATCATAGAAAATGTCAACATGAAGCAAGGATGTTTTTAAGGAAGAACTGAAGGTTATAAACTTGGCAGTCCACTGCAGGACTTCAGGAAAATTTTTAGTTAATAATTTCAAGTTCCATAAATATCCAATTAAACCAATGCAACTAATAGCTATACATCATGACACTATATCATAACAAAGTAACTCAGTAACAGCAAAAACTAGACAGCATTGAGATGGGAACCATCTCTGTTGGCACTGCTGTGAATAACATATGGTTTAAACATTTGTATCTTTAATTAGTATAACTGAAACCAACATTTTTGACCTGGACATTTGACCTAGGAAGTTGTACATACAGTATGACACATCCCTGGTGTTGGCTAATAGACATGTCAAGTATTAAGATTGGAATTATAAGGGTTCTCTAGATATAGAGCAGACACAATTTGTTACAGACGGACGGACAGACTGATCACTAAAGTGGGACTCGCCATTTGGCAGTGCCCTAATTTTTCATTCATCAGGGTATTTATAATTATGATCTTGAAAACCTAAACTGTAATATTTTATTTTTTTATCCTCTCCTATCTGATATATACGTGTGCCCATTTCTATATCATATTCTAGCCAATAGAATCTTTCCTAAATAGTAAGACAGCCAACAAAGGCAAATATTTGTTATATAATTATTTCAAGATAATATCATATAAAAATCATGATGCAAAGCAATTTGAGTAAAAACGTTGATAATCCTTCAGTGTATGAATATTTCTTCAAATCTGTTACAACAAAGCTGAAATGATAAAACTGAACTAGATATGGACAATGCCCCCCCCCCCCCCCCCCTTTTTCTGCTCTGCCATATACATGAGGTAAACAAACGGACAGGGGTAAATTAATATGCCCCCCACAACTCCCAACATTTTATTGCGGGAAAAAAAGCAAGCATGCATTCACTAATGAAACAACATATTTTTAGACTATTAATAAATATAATGCTATGCAATTACGAATATAATTACTATTCTAAGGGCATATAACTCTTTTAAAAACATTTGATCAACACTGATAGCATTTTCCTTAATAGATGTAAAATGTTCAGAATATGCCAGTGCAGTGCATGCATATAGTGTTTATGCCTGTTTTATTTTACTTTTATTTTCTGTGTGACTATTTGATTTGTGCAATCTTATTATTAACTTGTGCTATGTTTTAAGTGTACTATATGCTTTTAACTTATATATGTCATTATGGTATCTTACTATGCATTATATGTTTAAAATTGTGATGTTTTCATGACTTTTGTATGTGTGTATTGTATTGTGTGTGTGTGTATTGTATTTTGTTATTTAGTCGATTTGAAAAGCTCACTAGAGCTTGTGTTATGTAGTTTATTGAATATCGACTCTAAATAAAACTTTGAATTGAATTGAATTGAAAAAAAGAAAATAGTACTTTTCCTTTTCTTTTTTGCTGCCAGGAACATTAACTATCATTTCAACTAAATAAGATTAACAAAAAAAAATATCAACTATAAATTAACTATTCATCCTCATTGAATACCTGGTTTATCTGATAGGACCACAACTATAGGTGTAGACACCACTGGTGAACTTTCAAGGCCTGCTCCATTTATTGCCACTAAACTGACATAATACACTGGGGTCTTGGTTTCAATATCACTGACATTTAGTGACAATCCATCTACATATGTATCTTTCTTTAATCCTATATCTGTCCATGACTTCACCTCACTCCCACCTTATAAATAAAATCATATGCATTGATTATTAATAAACTTACACTAAAGCTGTACCTAACAAGTGTAACTGCAAGCTACTGCTCACTGATAATACCCCCGCCGCAAGTGGATAATGTTAATAGTGTAAAATTATGTAAGTGTTCAGCAAACAGGAAGATGTTGAGTGATGAGTTGAGTCATGTGTAAAATGATACATGTGTTTGGTAAACAGGCAATCTTATTAAAATAAGTTCTCATCACTTGCTCCTCGATTTTTTATATGTCACACGGCGACATATAAAAAATCGAGGAGCAAGTGATGAGAACTTATTTTAATAAGATTGGTAAACAGGAAGTTGCCAAGTGATGAATCTGAAAACACATCACACGGTAAAGCTGACATATATTAACCCTGAAACCAAATTTCAGAAATAATTGTATTGTAGTTGCTGATAAAAATTTGACGAAAATTTTCAACTTGACCATCATGTGTAAAATGATACAAGTGTTCAGTAAACAGGAAGTTCAACAGTCAAGTGATGAATCTGATTTCGCATCACACGGTATAGCTGACTTATATAAACCCTGAAACCAAATTTCAGAAATCATTGCATTGTAGTTCCTGAGATTAATGCGAGAAAAATATTCATGGGACGGACGGACTGACCGCATTTACCCATGTTTATTTTTGGCTATGTCAGCCATGCAGGTTGGCAGGCGGTGTCATCAGACACATTTTAAAACTTAAGATACCCCACTGATAATTGTAACCAAATTTTGTTGAATTATTGTCAGTAGTTTTAGAGGAGAAAGTTTAAAGTTTAAAGATAAAAAAAATTAAGAGATATTTTAGAGATATAAGCCAAAATCTACATTTACCTGTATGTTTTATTTTTGCAGCCATCTTGGTTGGCAGGCCTCATGTCGATGGACACATTTTTAATACTTAATACCCCAATGATGATCCTGGCCAAGTTTGGTTAAATTTAGACCAGTAATTTTTTAGAAGATTTTTTTATAAAACTCAGCAGATGACAATGACAACTGACAATGGACACCTATTGATGAGAAAAGCTCACTTGGCATTTCAGGCCAGGTGAGCTAAGATGAAACATTTTGAGTGGATTGAGTCTCAAAAAAATTGTCTTGAAAAAGGATTATCAATATAAGTAGACAGAGCAAGCCATACTCAGTGTTTTAGAAATTTTTATGACTTATCTCCTTATTTTTTATATTTTGCTATAATAGAAAACTTTTTCCATGCATACATCATCTGAAAAAAGCCAAGAAAGACTAGTCATTGGAACACAAAATACAAAATAGTTAAATTACCTGATGTTGATCCAACAGCTATTTTGAAACTGACAATTCCTGACTGATGATCTGAAGCTTGCCAGACTGCCTTTATACCATTTGTGTCAGCTTGATACACATATCCATATACAACTTGTTCTTCATCATCAGTCAAAGTGTTCACATGAAGCCAATTAACCTATTTATAGAATTCTCAAGTTTACTACAGAAGAAGAAATATATCATCTATAAGCTGAGAAATTTACCACAAAAAATCCTTCTTTTTAAAGTGATTTTTTTCACCAATTCTGTACCAATTTATAACTTCTCTAAGCCATTGTTTATTTGGAATAAACATTATTCATTTGATTATTTTCAGCTCAAATAGGTTAAATCAATTATGAATAATCATGGCAATAATTTGAAGAACACTTGCAAAATGTCAATATGAAGGAATTTGATAGTTGAAAGAATAAAATTTTGCTGTTTATAAAGTTAAATATTTCTCTATAGTATTAGCAAGTTATAAGTTGCAATAGAAAGAAATGTATAAATTATAAGTATGCAATAACTTACAGTTAAGAAACAAAGCAATACACTATTGACCAACAAAATAACATTACAAACAAACTATGTATAAACAGTCTTTATGATAGAAGATTTCTATAATAACCTGACTTGGCTGGTAATTAAGTATTACTTCTAATTCATTGCACTAAAATTAGCTAAAATGTATGACCAGTTGATAAGTTGGTAGAAGTATTTACATACTGGAATTGGGTAAAACTTTTTAAGAGTTAGTCTACTTTCATTCTACCGACTTTTGTCTCAGGGTCCTATATTTTTTTTACAGGTAACCTACTCTGTGGTAAGACATCACGGTACTCTGTCAATAACGAGCAACCACAATAAGTAAAATCAAATATATAAAGGGTGCAGTTTGGGGGGAAAGTTTACTGCTTTCTTATGATTTAGTCATGTATAGAAACATTAAACTGTAAAACTTCACTCATAATTGTACTGATTAAAATCTTGAATTCACTTATTTACACTGCTCTTGCTTGGCCATGGACTAGGATGTTCAACCACAGAGAATGTAGAATGTTGAAAAAAAAAAAATTCTGGAGTCAAAAGTTGGTAATATGAAAATGGTCTATTGGTAAAGTAATAGGCCAAAACCTTCTGGATAATAACTGTAACAACTCTTATTTCCTTACAATTGGAGGAGTTCTGTCTATTTTCACACCATTTGTTTCAAAAGCTGCCACAAATCCTGCTTTATTAACAGCTCCTATCCTGATACTGTATACGGCACCTTGTAGTAAATCTAGACTGGAATCAGTGAATTCATTTATTGTCTCATCGTCAAGCTGCAGCCAATCATTTTGAGTTGCTAAAAATAAAAAAAATATATATATACAAGTCTTTGTTTAATCTGTGTTGTTGTGTTGCTCTTTATTTGGTGTTAATTCAACATAATTTCTTTTATTCATATTAATAATCCAATAAGTTAAAAAATTAACCTTGCATATAAACTGTCACATTTATTTTCAAATAACATGCCATCAAATTATGGTATAAGTGTATATTACAATGGTATTCTTTTAAATACATAAGTTTTCATTTTATACAAGTTTAGACAGAATGAGTCAGGAGTATTAAAATGTGACCATCTTCTTGAAAGGTTGGTATAGAATTAAACAGAGATCTAAACTTTTAAACTTCAATATTAAAAATGGAATCGATGTAATTTTCTGTAACTTAATATTACTATGTTAAATGCATAAATTGTGATGCATTATCATAAATAAAAATATAGCTCACATGGAAATATTAGTGATCTAATACTCTGATGCCTTTGGTAAATCTGTATTTGGAAATGATCTAGTCCAGATTCTTCATCAATAAACTTGAAGTTACATGACAGATTTTTGGCATCTGACTGTAAGGAAATAAAAGAAAGATTTTTTTATTAAAAAATACTAATATCTCTACAAGCTCATTACAACAATTTGAACCTTATCCTTCTTAATCATATTTAACAGTTGACCAAGAAGCCAAAAACATATGTATATTGCAATCATTCCAAGAATAGATTGAATATTGCTGAAGACAATGATTCATGAGAAGTCAGTAAAATGACCTTTATATAAATCAATCATTCATAGCAAGATTAATATTTCTGAAGAGAAAATGAAATAATTACAGTTGACAAACTAAGATGGTCCATTACCAATGACAACAATAATAGAAATAGGTATGTAATACACCATTTTGTAGATAATTCAATTTAGATGTACAGGAAAATAAGTTTCTGTGGTGAAAGACGACCACTAAATTGAATATAATGGAAGTCTGCATTTGGAAGAAATGTCTCAAATAAATGAGTAAAGTGAATTTGATGAGCATTGCAATTTGGATTAAAATTTACTTTTGGATGTAATACATTTTTCGAATTAGAATGAAATAAATTTGAATTAGTTAATGTCAATCCAATCGAAATACATGTGAATGCAGCATTAAATTGTATTTTTTCAGGATCATTATTCAGATGATTACAGACACAACATCACCATAAAGAATAGGATGGTATCTGTTTGTAACAAGTTTCTACTGTCCATCTTTCTAACCTCTAACCATATATTTGCATTTATGAAAGAATTTAGTAAAAGTTTAATGTAAATTGAAGAAACGAAATCAATGACTTAATTATTTGTAAGTGTTACATAAATTACATTGAATCTATAATACTTTCTAAGACAAGTAATAGTTTTCAATAGGTCAGGTGTCTTCACAATACAGTCTTAAAAAACACATTGAAGAAAAGATGATTTCTAGGACACATGATTGCTAAGTATTGAATAAAGAACTGTCTGTCACTTTATTTTACCCCATAACTCATAATGATATAAAGCACTGACCTGGAATTCTAGATCTTTATCTTGAACCATGCCATCTCCTAGATATAATAGCTCTGGTGGTGTAAGATCTACAACATAGCCATCAGTCGAGTTGACTATAGAGTTGTGAGCTCCATTTGTAGTACGAAGGTCAATTTTTACTCTGTCTTTATGTTGAAATTGAAAATTCAACCATTTTACACTGTCTGTTGTGTTAGAAAATGGCACGAAATCTCTTATAATATTGTAGTTGTCTGTTAAATTTCTGAAAAAATAATGACAAGTGAATACATTGTAAATAACAAAATAGTTTAAAATAAAGGAAAAACAAGAATGTGTTCATAGTAAATAGATGCCCCACCCATACTATCATTTTCTATTTTCAGTGGGCCATAAAATTGGGGTCAAAACTCTAATTTTGCATTAAAATTAGGCAAATCATATCATTGGGGACAAGTAAACTAAGTTTCAAGTTGATTGGATTTCAGCTTAATAAAAAAAACTGTTGTATTGGAAAATGGCACAAAATCTCTGTTAATTTTGTAGTTGTCTGTTACATTTCTGAAAAAAAGACAAAAGGAAATAATACCTAAAAACCCTTGGTTAATTATGAATTACATGTTTTTCAGAGAATGATTTAAACCCAATATTTCAGTGTCTGTGACTTCTCTACTGTGCCTATGCAAAGGAAAGTTACCTTTTAGAATACAAATAGGCTGAATCCTTTTTAAGTTCCAGTTGAAGTTCTTTTATTCAAATTTTGACCTTGGTGAGTCATTGCTTATCATTAAAAAAACATGCAGTGTAATAAAAATGTTCCTACCATCCAATTGTGATGGCCACTCTCTAATATTGTCTGCAAAGTTCCAAGTGAGAAAAATCAATTTTTAGCCTCTGTACATTTTACATTTTACCCCTTAAAAAAACAACATACTGAGCTACTTGAACTTGCACTTCATACTGTCTGATTGTTGATTCAGGATCATGGTAATCTTTCCATTGTACCTCCACTTTAGCTGCATTACCAGAGAACTGGATATCTTCAAAATCTGTCTCATTTCCATCCACAACATGACCAGAAATTGGCTCTGTTAGATCCACTGTCACTGTAAAATCAGACATAAATTAACAATTGACACCAGATTTCTTGATGTGTTAGTTGCTAAATAAACTGTTGAAACAGAAATGTCTCCCCTGTTGGAATAAAATTCAGAAAAAGACAATCTGATGGACAGCAACATGGCTAATTAATTCAAAGTTGCTGGACCAACTAGTCTGATTCAATTTCTTTCAACTTTGCTATAAAAGGGATGATAACTCAGATAATGTATCTTGTATAAACTCATTTTGTTTTTAAATAAGACTTAAAACTAGTCCCGTGACTAGTGTTTGTTTTTCTTAAAGCATATAATAATTAGAGCTTTCTGTTCATAATTTATCTTAGAATTTTATCATTTAGTTCTCTTTGTATCACACAAAATTTGGTTTTCCTGTAGGATTTAATAATGTCCTCCATGAAAAAATGTCCACCGGACACATTTTGACAATATTTACTTATTTAAATGTGTCCTGGACACAATTTCCTATGAAAACATGTCCTCAGGTATGAAAAAGTGTCCATGAACATAGACATTATTCACTACCATAATATTGTCCAGGTGAACATTTTTTTCACAGGACATTGTGTCCGCAAGGGCATTTTTTGATATTATTAAAGTATTAAATAATATCCACTGCCTTGTTATTACTGGACGCATTTTAACTTTAATTACGAACTTGAATTAATTGTTACTTTGACATAAAAATTGTCTCATTTTGCACTCATACCATCCTTATCTTCATATCTATATTTTTTAATATACTTATATATGTTAGATCCTGTTCCATTTTATTTTCCTTTGAGGACACAATTTAATAACATTCACTAAGAAAATTTGTTCTGCAGATGGACCATATTTCATAACTGTTGCTGTAAAATGCTGTCTACTTAGGAGACAATATTTCATGGCAATAGACATTATTTATTTTCTATTGCCTTCTTCTCTGACATAATAAATATAATAAAGTTCTTCATATTTGATTTTACACTTCCTTCTTATTGTTATTCTTTCATTGTCATTACCATTTGCTGGGAATTTCTTAGAAATTCTAATTTCTCTATATTCACTTCCATCCATTATTTATTTGTTTACATTTGTATATTGATCAATTTCTCATCAATCCTTCATATTTTAATTAAAATTCAAGTATAATAAAACTTTGTAATGACCTTTGTATTACTTCCCTTGGAGGACACAATTTAATAGCAACTACTATGAGAATTTGTCCTGTGAGTGGACACTATTTCATATTGTTAGCAGTAAAAATCCGTCCTTTTGAGGGACACCATTCCATGGCAATGGACATTATTAAATACCAATTTCAATGAAAAAGTGTCCATGTGGACACTTTTTCATAGGACACTATTATGTTTTTCATTCCATGCACTATCTATACAAAATCTGATATTTTTTTACAATCTGTGGCTTGAAAAGAAGCCCTTTGACCTATACTTTTATTATATTTTTTTTAAAAGCATGATATAAACTACATTTTGGCATATTATAAATAATTCTATGGATTTTGATTTAAAATAATGATTTTGCAGTTATGAAGAAATTTTCTTAATTTCGCAAGATAAGAAATACTTTCAACATTTTACCTCCATTAGAAATAGCTGACACATTTTGCTGATTATTAGCACCATTAAATGCCCACACTGTTGTGAAGTAAGTATGTCCATGTTCCAGATAATTGTCAGGAGTGAGTTCTACACAAGCTTCATGTGTTGTCCTGCTGAACTCTGTCAAGTTGGCAATGTCTGTTACATTTATCTCTTTAACAGAACTAACACTGACCAAATACAATCCAATACCCGACTCAGGGTCATAGAAATGTAACCAGTTGGAACATATCTGAAAAACAAGAATGCACATTCTAAAATGTCTCATCTGCTGTACTGATCACAATTGAATTTATGTTGAAAAGTTCAGGTACAATTTTTAGTTATTCATGTAAATAAGGTGAAGGTGAGATTAACCATGTTAAAGAATGTTTGCCATACAATCATTCCTATAACCACATTGCTTACCAAAATAATTTACTCATGTGTAATTGCTTCATAAATAGTCAAAGTCATCAAAAACCCTTAAAGCAGTACTTAAGTACACTTACTCTATCTGAATACTTTGTGTACAATAAATCTTCATCATGTACAGGTCCATCCATCACAGCTCCAGAAAATGGTCCAGTTTTGTCAATAATA
This sequence comes from Mytilus edulis, assembly GCF_963676685.1. Classification (NCBI taxonomy): domain Eukaryota; kingdom Metazoa; phylum Mollusca; class Bivalvia; order Mytilida; family Mytilidae; genus Mytilus; species Mytilus edulis. Next base: position 39,947,502 of record NC_092356.1, read on the forward strand.
ATAGGCGAATCAGCAACAACAGTAGTACGCAAGTCAACTAAAAAATATGATGAACAATTAAACTATGTTAATCTATAACAAGAATGTGTCCATAGTACACGAATGCCCCACTCGCATTATCATTTTACATGTTCAGTGGACCGTGAAATTGGGGCCAATACTTTAAATTTAATTAAAATTATATCATAGGAAACATGTGTACTAAGTTTCAAGTTGATTGGACTTCAACTTCAACTTCATCAAAAACTACCTTGACCAAAAACTTTAACCAAAACTTTGACCTGATTTTCGCACTATCTTTTTCTTTGTTCAGTGGACCGTGAAATTGAGGGCAATACTTTAATTTGGCATTCAAATTAGAAAGATCATATCATAGGGAACATGTGTACTAAGTTTCAAGTTGATTGGACTTCAACTTCATCAAAAACTACCTTGACCAAAAACTTTAACCAAAACTTTAACCTGAGCTTTGCACTATGACCGTGAAATTGGGGTCAATACTTTAATTTGGTATTAAATTTAGAAAGATCATATCATAGGGAACATGTGTACTAAGTTTCAAGTTGATTGGACTTCAACTTCATCAAAAAACTTACTTGACCAAAAACTTAAACCAAAACTTTAACCTGAGCTTTGCACTATTTTTTTCTTTGTTCAATGGACTGTGAAATTGGGGTCAAAACTTTAATTTGGCATTAAAATTAGAAAGATCATACCATGGGGAACATGTGTACTAAGTTTCAAGTTGATTGGACTACAACTTCATCAAAAACTACCTTGACCAAAAAAAACTTTAACCTGAAGCGGGACGAATGGACGAACAAACAGACGAACAGACACACAGACCAGAAAACATAATGCCCCTCTACTATTGTAGTTGAGGCATAAAAATAGTTTTTTTTTCTTCAAAAGCTGACATCTATAATTTATAATATCTATATTTCAGGTTATCACCTTATCATACCTGATTTGTATGGAGTATATAAAGACAGTCAAGAATTTGAGGTTTGGTTTCAAATTTTAGAAGAAAACAAAAATTGGACAGATTATATCATAGGAAACATGTGTACTAAGTTTCAAGTTGATTGGACTTCAACTTCAACTTTATCAAAAACTACCTTGACCAAAAACTTTAACCAAAACTTTGACCTGAGTTTCGCACTATCTTTTTCTTTGTTCAGTGGACCGTGAAATTGAGGGCAATACTTTAATTTGGCATTCAAATTAGAAAGATCATATCATAAGGAACATGTGTACTAAGTTTCAAGTTGATTGGACTTCAACTTCATCAAAAACTACCTTGACCAAAAACTTTAACCAAAACTTTAACCTGAGCTTTACACTATGACCGTGAAATTGGGGTCAATACTTTAATTTGGCATTAAGTTTAGAAAGATCATATCATAGGGAACATGTGTACTAAGTTTCAAGTTGATTGGACTTCAACTTCATCAAAAAACTTACTTGACCAAAAACTTAAACCAAAACTTTAACCTGAGCTTTGCACTATTTTTTTCTTTGTTCAGTGGACCGTGAAATTGGGGTCAAAACTTTAATTTGGCATTAAAATTAGAAAGATCATACCATGGGGAACATGTGTACTAAGTTTCAAGTTGATTGGACTGCAACTTCATCAAAAACTACCTTGACCCAAAAAAACTTTAACCTGAAGCGGGACGAATGGACGAACAAACAGACGAACAGACACACAGACCAGAAAACATAATGCCCCTCTACTATTGTAGGTGGGGCATAAAAATAGTTTTTTTTCTTCAAAAGCTGATATCTATAATTTATAATATCTATATTTCAGGTTATCACCTTATCATACCTGATTTGTATGGAGTATATAAAGACAGTCAAGAATTTGAGGTTTGGTTTCAAGGTTTCAAATTTTAGAAGAAAACAAGAATGTGTCCATAGTACACAGATTTGTCCATAGTACACGGATGCCCCACTCACACTATCATTTTCAATAATGCTATAAGTGAACCAACACCTGAAGTAGTAATTGTGCAGAATGAAAAAAAAAAGGGTACAAGGATGACCAATCCGAACTTTCATTTTCTATGTTTAGTGGACCCTGAAATTGGGGTCAAAAATCTTATTTGGCATTTAAATTAGAAAGATCATATCAAAGGGAAATGTGTACTAAGTTTAAAGTTGATTGGACTTGGACTTCATCAAAAACTACCTCAACCAAAAACTTTAACCTGAAGCGGGACGAACGGACAAATAGACAAACGGACGAACAGACGAATTGACCCACAGACCAGAAAACATAATGCCCCTTCTATTGTAGGTGGGGCATAAAAAAGCTTATAACACAAATTTGGATCATATAAGTGAATAGGAGTAAGAGGAGAAAATGTTATTATATAATTACCTTTATTGATTGCTCTAATTTTCAGCCAGTTTGGAACACCATCAGTTAAAATTCTACCAAGAGTGATCATAGGATCAAATGGAAATCTGATCCATCTCATCTCAATACAATCTCTCTTTGTTCTCCCTAAACATACATCATTGAAGGCCAATCCTGAATGTGGATCACTTGAAAAAAGTATAAACAATGTAAAATGTCATGAAAAACTAATTTTGTTTTATTTAAACTGAACCAACAAAGCAAGACACATTGTGACTTTTTTCAAACCTCGCTTATACTTCAGTTGACATATTTTTTCTTTTGGTTATAACTGATCTTTCCTATTTAAGTACATGATATCTGTGAATCTATAACCACATAATATTTTCCAAAATACACATCCTGTGTTTGCAAAATTGAAAAATACGTTCAGTTTCTGTATTTTATTTAGATAAAGAAAACCTGAAACTGAAACTGTCTTACAATATTAATGTAGATAATAATTCTGCTATATGCTGCGGTGAAGGATCAGCAATGTAAAAGTTAATGGATGTAAAGAATTCAAGGCCAAATCTACATTTTCTTTGTCATAAAAGAAAAAAAACCTAGAAGATTAAACATTGACACCATTTTGGAATGGTGTAAGTTCATACAAATAGCTAAGCAACCACACTTTTCTTATTATACACATTTTTCTCTTTCCATTGATATGCAATGTAGGTGTGGGTTCTTCCTGTACATTAAAGTTATGATTAAATGAATTCTGGTTGCAGTTCTTCAAATGTAAAACAATTATTTTCTGGTAATAATTAGTAAATTTTGTGGTTTGAGGGAACCATGAAAACCTTCAAATTTGGCAAAATATTTACCTAGAGTTGTGCTTGGCTGTGATGGTAAAGGTACTTTCATCGTATCTTATATCATAAATTTCCAAGATTAAAGGTGGTGAGTTGTCTACAGTAAGTGGTATTGAATGACAAACAGTTGTAGCCAATGGACCTCCATATTCTACATTATTCAATGCTCTTACAGATATATAGTATTTGCCATCTGCAATATACAAAAAGTTATGTTAAATAAATAAAAGAAGAGTTCCAATGTCTCCTGCCTTTCACATATTTTATTAATATTTCAATGATCAATGATAATTACATTGATTTACCAGTGAATAAAAACCTTACATACTTTTTAACCTACAATATGAAATCAAACAGGTCAAGAAAAATCCAATTGCAAGTGGTCTCTGTTTATATTTATATTCATGTTTATATCAGGGTTATATGACCGTTGGCAGTCTTCATAGGTCATATCAATGGTTAATTAGATGATGTCTATACAAAATTACTTGAAATGTTGATACATCTTATAGAGTGCACCCATTTGTTTATTTAAAACTTTTTATAATTTTGGTACATGATTAAGTATATTATATCAGGGAACATGAATTTGACAGCTAATGCCCCTTTAAGACCCCAGAACTTTGTCATAATATGCACTCTTTCATGAAAATGAAGATAAATGCTGAATGTATCCACTTTTCAATCCACATTTCCCTTTAGAAAGCATCATGCAGCGTCAAGAAACAAAATAATTTCAAACCAGATGCTCCGCAGGGCGCAGCTTTATATGACCGCAGAGGTTGAACCCTGAACGGTTGGGGCAAGTATGGACACAACATTCAAGCTGGATTCAGCTATAAATTTGGATTGTGATTAAATAGTTGACACAGCATAGGTTTCTGACACAGAACGAATGTGGTCTAATGAACTTAAAATTTTTGTTTTGCCTTTGAGCAATTCACTATGCTGTTGAATATGAATCCTCTCAATAAAAAGTTTGAAGAAATTTCCTTTAAATATTTATGAAATCTGAAATAAGAAAAATTGAACCCCCCCCCCAAATTTTTTTTCACATCCCCCTTTCCTTTTTTTCCAAAACCAATCTCAATTCAAATTTCTAATGGAGTTTGCAACAATAACTACTCATTTAAATACATCATAAAATATTAAAATGTAAAAAAAGTGCTTGTTATCACTGAATGGTAAAGATTGTTTTAATTTATCAGTTGGTAGTAAAAGTGAATATACATTGTATATTGTATAAAACAATGATTTAAGTTGATTCAACTACTATTCTGGACAAAGAAAGATAACTCCAACTGAAATTTCTTGCTATTGCACAATATTGTGCAATTAGATATTTCTTGCTATTGCGCAATACTGTGCAATTGAAAATATTTGCTATTGCACAATACTGTGCAATTGAAGATTTCTTGCTATTGCGCAATACTGTGCAATTGAAGATTTCTTGCTATTGCTGAGTACTGTGCAATTGAAAATTTCTTGCTATTGCACAATACTTAATATAATAATTTTGGATTCTGATTTGGACCAACTTGAAAACTGGCCCCATAATCAAAAATCTAAGTACATGATTAGATTCAGCATATCAAAGAAGCCCAAGAATTCAATTTTTGTTAAAATTAAACTAAGTTTAATTTTGGACCCTTTGGACTTTAATGTAGACCAATTTGAAAATGGGACCAAAAATTAAGAATCTACATACACAGTTAGATTTGGCATATCAAAGAACCCCAATTATTCAATTTTTGATGAAATCAAACAAAGTTTAATTTTGGACCCCCATTTGGACCAACTTGAAAACTGGGCCAATAATCAAAAATCTAAGTACATTTTTAGATTCAGCATATCAAAGAACCCCAAGGATTCAATTTTTGTTAAAATCAAAATAAGTTTAATTTTGGACCCTTTGGACCTTAATGCAGACCAACTTGAAAACGGGACCCAAAATTAAGAATCTACATACACAGTTAGATTCGGCATATCAAAGAACCCCAATTTATCAATTTTTGATGAAATCAAACAAAGTTTAATTTTGGACCCTTTGGGCCCCTTATTCCTAAACTGTTGGGACCAAAACTCCCAAAATCAATCCCAACCTTCCTTTTATTGTCATAAACCTTGTGTTTAAATTTCATAGATTTCTATATACTTATACCAAAGTTATGGTGCGAAAACCAAGAAAAATGCTTATTTGGGCCCCTTTTTGGCCCCTAATTCCAAAACTGTTGGGACCTCAACTTCCAAAATCAATACCAACCTTCCTTTAGTGGTCATAAACCTTGTGTTTAAATTTCATTGATTTCTATTTACTTAAACTAAAGTTATTGTGCGAAAACCAAGAATAATGCTTATTTGGGCCTTTTTTTGGCCCCTAATTCCTAAACTGTTTGAACCGAAACTCCCAAAATCAATCCCAACCTTCCTTTCGTGGTCATAAACCTTGTGTTTAGATTTCATAGATTTCTATTCACTTAAACTAAAGTTATAGTGCGAAAACCAAGAAAATGCTTATTTGGGCCCTTTTTGGCCCCTACTTCCTAAAATATTGGGACCAAAACTCTCAAAATCAATTCCAACCTTCCTTTTGTGGTCATAAACCTTGTGTTAAAATTTCATAAATTTCTATTCACTTTTACTAAAGTTAGGGTGCAAAAACTAAAAGTATTCTGACGACGACGACGACGACGCAGACGACGACGCCAACGTGATACCAATATACGACCAAAAATTTTTTAATTTTTGCGGTCGTATAAAAACCTTTATTATATATTTACTTGCATACATATTCTTACCAATCAAAGAGTTGTTTCTCGTGTGCAAGCATACATTTCCAATCCAAAATATACTGAAAAGGTGATGTAACCAAGGAAAATCTAATATGTTTTTACAAAACATAAAGATTTAGCCATGGTAAATTGCTGCTGTGAATTTTGATCTTCGTTTTCTAAACACCCTAAAGCTTAGTATTGATAAAAATAACTTTTTATTTGCATTAATATTTGGGCCAATAGGGGTAAGCTTTCCCATCCAATGCTGCATTACTTAAAGCAGTCAGTATTTCAGTCACAGATTCTAATGCAACAACGTTTGTAACGTTCATTTTGATTGGATAACGTCACTTTCTTACATGGCATCATATGACAGATTTTAAATACACGTTTTAACGTTGTTTTCTGTCAGTTTCATTAGAATGGAGATAACAATATTGTATTTTAAGCTTCGACGGCATCAATTTGGAATTTGATGGTCGCAAATACCCGTTTACTGTCTCCGCTAACGCGTTGCCAGTAAACTTAATTTGCGACCATCAAATCCCCAATTGATGCCGTCGGAGCTTAAAATACAATACAGTTATCTCCTAAATTGAGTCTTTCGAAGGAAACTAATTCTAATGAATATGATACCCTTCTCTTTTTATTCTTATGTTAGTAAAATCATAAATATATACTGATCAATCAAGCATGTTGTCATAATTTTCATTTTCAATACTGCATTAATCTTAAAATTCTTATCAACATTTTCCTTTGAAATTAAGATAAAGCACGTTACCTGGCAGTGTTTGATATGGAGCAGGAATAGGATTAATTGTAGCAGTATGAGTCCACTGGGACATATCAAACAGATGTTTGTGTGGATCATAATGTGGATGTATCAAATCGTCACAGACACTCTTTCCAACAAATATTGCGTAACCCAATAGTCCACTTTCTTTATCTATGAATCCATCCCAGTTAGCTGTAAAAAAAAAAAAAGTGTGAACAAGAATAACTTAAATTCATTTATATTGTTTTTAGAATGCAATTTTGACTTTTTTGTAGTTTATTTTGGTAGGATTTTTTTTATAGATACTCCCAGTAGTTAAACTGCCACACAAGTCCTTGTTTACAGTAACATAAGTAAAGTAAATTAGTAGAATTTGTTTGAAATTTGATGCTGATTTAAATTTGTACTTTGTTATGATAATACTTGAACTTTAAAAACATTTGTTTTCAAAGCCAATACAAGCATCTGAGAGATACGAACCAGAACAGGTACTCCACTACACAGTCAAGGACAAGTCCCTACTCAGCTCCACTGTGTACTGGGACCTGATCCTGTTACAACAGTATAAAATACAGACAAACATAAATGCCCCCGTCTTCTAACTAGTATAGGTTGAAGATAAAAATATACCATGAATCAGAATGCAAATAGGGATAATAAGCTAATGAAAGTTAAAACACCTACATATAAGGTATATATCACTATAAGTTTTATTCCCAGAAATAAATACCAGTAATGTATGTGTTACGTCTTGTGAACAGGAGATCTGTCATTGGCTCCAAACCATTGAAAACTGCTTTGGAGTCTGGGCCATCTACTATCAATCTACAACAGTTAATTCAATACATTTAGGTACAAATTATACATAATATCTATGCATATATATTGTAAATTTAAAAAAAAATATTACACTTTAATCTTACAAGATTCCAATGTCTGATCATAAAAAAGGTCATGTCTGCAAAATATCAATGCAGAGTTGATACAGTAATTGATTTCTGAATGCATCTTAGGCCAGGGTTTTTTAATTTGTTGGTTTGAAGAATTTTCACCTGAAAAAGTCGGGTCAGTTGGTCGTGAAAAAAAATAATCATTCAAGGCCAAAAGATATGTAAAAAAAATAATATATTTCAGCTTTGTAACAATATGTTTTGTATGATATTTAGTCATCATTTCTTAAATTCTAGTTCCATGAAATATTATTTCTCAACTGTTAAAAACATAAAATGCATGCTATCGTCATATAATTTCCAAAAAGGGGTTTTTGTGCACGGACAAAGACGAAATTAAATCGTCATTTCACAAACCAGAAAAAAACTAGATCTGCATAGCTTTCTATCAATTTCGGGAAACTTGGTGAATAATGATCTTCAGAGAGCACGAAAACTAATAAATAAAAATTGCAAACATATTGTACGAAAAAAAGCTTTACATTAGTGTCATTAACGTATTAGACTCATCAACTGGAAAGACTAGGATATCAGATTTATCAGTTCCTGTTTTTGATATCCAAATGGACAAGTTTTTTTTTCATTATCTATGAAACAAGAACATTCCAAATTGTTTGTGAATATCTATTACTTTAACTTGACGACTTCAACGTTTGGACAGTTCCATTTCATCTATGAGATGATACATATTACGGAATTATGACAAAACAAGAATGTGTCCCTGGATGCCAAACTCGCACTATCATTTTCTATGTTCAGTGATCATGAAATTTGGGTAAACACTCTAATTTGGCATTAAAATTAGGAAGATCATATCAATAGGAACATGTGCACTAAGTTTCAAGTTCATTGGACTTCAATTCATCAAAAACCACCTTGACCAAAATCTTTAACCTGAAGTGGGACAGACATACAGACATACAGACGAAGAACGGTCAAACAAATGTACAAACAGACACACAGACCAGAAAACATAATGCCCCTCTACTATCGTAGGTTGGGCATTAAAAGAGAAACAAACTTATTGTAATGGGTTTTTTAAACATATGTTTTTCTCCGCAAAATTATTTGCGCAAACAACATTTCAAGGTCAGTTGTGATCGATTTGCCTATTTTTAGATACATAGGTATTATTTTTGAAATTTATTTTTTCACAACACATGTGACAACATGTTATCAATTCAGTTAGTGTTTTAAGCATTTATTATATAAAAAAGATTAATTTTATTTATATTTCAGGGATAATGTATTTGTTAGTTTGGGCGGGAATAAAAAAGCATGAAACGTCAATTTTATTTTTATTCTGCAAATTAAAACTAGGGTTGGCGATTCTGTAAACCAACAAATTAAAAAAAAAATAAAAAATGGCATTATATTAACTGTAAACAAGAATGTGGCAATAGTACACGGATGCCCCACTTGCACTATAATTTTCTATGTTTAGTGGACTGTGAAATTGTCCCTTAGTAAAAAGCAGTAATTCAGGTTGTAACACTGGTGATTATATTATTGGTATATTCTAATATAGATCTGTCAACCCTGATGTCAATCATTAACTAAATAAATACTGGTAGTGTAGCTGGCACAATGGTCAAGGCACTAGGTGACATTAACCAACAAAACAGTAAGGGACTAGTTTAGATATATAGTAGCTCAGAAACTTATTATTAACCCTTACTTACTTATTACATGTACAGCAGATAACAAGATGTATTTAAGCTTTTAAGTTACAATTTATTATATGCAAAATATCCAATACTTTTACATGTATGAATCACATAAAACCCACCAGAGAACTTTAGTATAAAATATTCAGAGTTTCAGAGACCCCCCTTTTGGTATGTTAATTGTTTGTCAACAACATAGTAAACGTAGTAAAACATCTAGGTCAATCATGGTTTGGTCCATTAATCCAACGGGGATGCATACAATTAAAGGTACATGTCGTTTACGGGTTGCATGACTGCGGCACACTTGGTTTTGGTCTGGTAATTTCCTTGGTATCAGGAGTGAACGTCATGGTAGTGGGCCACAGTCTACTTGAAGACTGTTGTGCACTCGCTTTTATACATCTGTCCCACAAACGTCTCGTGCCCCTATAGAGATGGTGGTCAAATTATGTTTTGCTGATTGGATGCGATCTCAGGTCATTAGGTCACTGATGTTAATAAACATAGTGATGCAAATGGTAAACAGAAGGTGGGAACAGTCGTTCAGTGAGGGGACCCCCCATGGTCAAACAGTGAAGACGAACTCTATATTATCATTCCCAGAAACCTTACTAACATTATTTTACATACCATTGCAATAAAAGTATATACAATGTCCATCCAATGTTTTTGTATATGCCTTCAAGTTGGCTAATAATAAAAGACAAACGTGAAAGTAGAAGTGAGTGTTTACGGAGTTGTATGTACAAACCTACAGCTTAACCCCTACACTGTAACAATATGATAGGCAAAAGGATCTAAGCAGTGTTGCTACACAAGAAAGAGTAAAAATAATATGGTTGAATGACATACCTGTGATTTTTTATATCAGGATTAGTCCCATCACAACGAGTAATCCAATCAGGTCTGTGTTCTTCAGGGATGAGAGACAGGCAGTCAACATGCTTAAGGGTGTCTCTACTAGCATTTCTTATATAACCTGAAAAAAATTGTGATCGAATGTATTGGAAAAAAAATCATAAAGGATTAGGAATCCATGGAACCCTGTATCTATTGACATTTGCTGCTGTCAGAGTTAAAGTGTAATGTTGACTTTACACTGAGTAATGGAGCATGAAAATGAGATCAAGGTCAAATAAAACTGAGAGACTGACATGTACATCATACGATATTTCCATACACCAAATATAGTTGACCTATTGCATATAGTGGTATTAGAAATAAAAGACCAAAACTCTAAACTGAACTTTGACCACTGGAACATGAAAAAGTTGTCAAGGTTAAATGATATCTGCCAGCTGGACATGTATCATTCCATACTCCAAATAAAGAAGACCTATAGACCACTTTCGAGTTCATCCGTCACCAGCAAAAACTCGTCAATTATGCGCACCTTTATGACGTCATTTACCAGATAGAGGGGATCGCCTGTATCCCTGCACTATTTACGTTCATCAAGCGTCTTAGTGATCGTCGTTGTGCAGGATAAACTAGAAATAATGGTTGTTCTGTAGGTACTTAATGACAATTCCCTAATGACAGCAGTGCTGATTGTCAATTTTGAGAATTTAATTTGGCTGAATAATTCGTACAATATAGAATTATAGTTTTCCAACCACTCGCTCAACATTGAAACGGAAGTGACGACGCCCCTAAACGCACAAATGACGTTCACTAAAACCAGAGTTTTTGACGGAAATGCATCGAACTCGAAAGTTGTCTATTGCTTATAGTGTCTGATCCATGGACCTGACCTTGAAAGCTTAACCTTGTTCACTGATCCATGAAATGTGGTCAAGGTCAAATGAAAGCTGTATGACTGGCATGAAAAAAATAAACATTACAAAAAATCTGAACCTTTTTTTAAGTATTCACTGAACCATGAAAATGAGGTCAAGGACAATGGACATATGACAGACACAAACTTTGTAACATGAGGTATCTATATACAAAGTATGAAGCATCCAGGTCTTCCAACTTCTAAAATATTAAACTTTTAAGCAGTTAGCTAACACCTTAAATTTATGTTCTGCTTTACATTAATTATGCATAATTTTAAGTTTTAAGTTTTAATCTAAATTGTGCCTCAGTTATAGTTGCTATCATGTATATATGTTATCTATATTTGTAAAAAAAAAGTGCCAAAGAGCTTATGATTGTACTAGCTGTTATATTTGAACTAAATCAAAACAAAACTTTTGTATTTTTATAAATTCTATTCTGTAAATCCTATCAAGACTCTATGCAATATAGTGTATATATATATTACCTGTAGTCGGTGTAGTCAAATCAACAAGGACACCTTGAGTGTTGATTATAGATGTATATCGTAGATAATTCCTAACAAGAAAATTCACAAAGAAAATCTTGTTGTGTGGTAGCTGTATCTGGTCAAAGGTAAATTGTTTACTCTTCCCAACACCTAATCTTTCATAATGGGAAAAATATCCTGATCGTGATCTTTTAAAATGGTACCCCTCGATGGCTTCAACAAGTTCACATGCTCCATCTGTAGAGTCAAAATTAAAACTCATACATTTGGTAGGAGGTAAATCAGCACATGATCTGGCACAATCTCCAGGTGTATGTTGGGAGGAGTCTTTGCCTGCTTTAGGTCCAACTAACTTTCCACGGCGTGGGTTAGTAAACATCCCTAATACCTTTCGATTAAGAGGATCAGACTCTGAAAAAAATCATAATAGAATTGAATAAAATGCTTTGCCTAGAGCAACCTGATACGACCACAGAGATTGAACCCTGAGCAGTTGGGGCAAATTTAGACACAATATTCCAGCTTGATACTGTCTGAATTTGTATTGTGATCAAATTTTTCACATAAAATAGATATCCGACACAAAATAGATGTGGTCAAAGATCTTACATATCTTTTGCGCAATACTGTGCAATTGAAGATTTCTTCTTGAAACTTTCAAAATTTCAAAATTTAAAAGATTTTGAAAAAAATATGAACCCCATAAATAAATTGGGACCCCAACCTTTTTGAATCCCCCCTTTTAGTAATTAGCCCCAAACTCTATCTCAGCCTTCCTTTATCCATACACTTAAACACAAGTTATTGTCTGGAAACTAGAAAAAGGTTGCTTTGGCCCCTTTTTGGCCCTTAGGGTAGATAAGGTGTCTTCCTCCATCTTGGATTTGGAAATACCAGAAAACAAGGTCTAGATCTTTAATAAAATGTGCAAAATTTTAGAGTAGTAGGTAATTCATGTGTAAGAACTTTCATTTCAATATTAAAAATGACATGTTTATCATATCTATGGTTGTTCTTTACAAAAAACAGAAAACTTTTGTCTGATTAAATATTTTCCAACTTTGCCACAAAAGGAAAGGCAACTCAAATGCAAGGGCAGATAATTCAGATTAATGTACTTTTACAATAGAATGTTAGGAATTTAACTGTTATAGAATGTAGCAAGAAAACGGGTCATGTGACCACATATTTTTCTTTTTCTTAACTGAAAGCATACTATTAAAGCAATCTTCTTATATGTTATCTCAAAATTCTATGGTGTAGTTTAAGCTTTATTGCAGAAAATTGGTTTTTCCATGCATAATCTATACAAAATTTATCAATTTTGAACACTGTGTAGCGTGAAAATAAGCCCCTTGACCCATTCTTTTTATCATTATTTTGTAAAAAGCACTATATAAACTACATGTTGGCAAATTTAAAAAAAGTTCTATGGATTATAATTTAGACACCCCATCTACCTTTAGGTGGTACCCAACACCTCCACTAAAATTTGTTTGGCTCGTTTAGTTTTCATAAAACTTTATATATAGCAGTTTGACAAACACTAATTTTGATCATTGAGAAGCTTAATATTTCCTTAACAATACAACATGGTTAAAACGTTTAGCTGATTTTACAGAGTTATCTCCCTGTCAGATTTGCTCTAAATGTTTTGGTTTTAGAATTATATGAGCTAACAAGAATGTGTCCAAAGTACACGGATGCCCCACTCCCACCATCATTTTCCATGTTCAATGGACCGTGAAATTGGATAAAAAATATAATTAGGCATTAAAATTAGAAAGATAATATCATAGGGAACATGTGTACTAAGTTTCAAGTTGATTGGACTTCAACTTCATCAAAAACTACCTTGACCAAAAACTTTAACCTGAAACTCGCACTTTCATTTTCTATGCTCAGTAGACCGTGAAATTGGGGTGAAAAGTTTAATTTGGGTTGAAAATTAGAAATATCATATCATAAGGAACATGTGTACCAAATTTCAAGTTGATTGGACTTTAACTTCATCAAAAACTACCTTGACCAAAAACTTTAACCTGAAACTCGCACTATCATTTTCCATGTTCAATGGACCGTGAAATTGGTTAAAAAATATAATTAGGCATTAAAATTAGAAAGATAATATCATAGGGAACATGTGTACTAAGTTTCAAGTTGATTGGACTTCAACTTCATCAAAAACTACCTTGACCAAAAACTTTAACCTGAAACTCGCACTTTCATTTTCTATGTTCAGTAGACCGTGAAATTGGGGTGAAAAGTTTAATTTGGGTTGAAAATTAGAAATATCATATCATAAGGAACATGTGTACCAAGTTTCAAGTTGATTGGACTTTAACTTCATAAAAAACTACCTTGACCAAAAACTTTAACCTGAAGCAGGACAGACGGACAGACGGACAGACAGATGAACGTAAGGACGAACGGACGCACAGACCAGAAAACATAATGCCCCTCTACTATTGTAGGTGGGGCATAAAAACAGCAAATTTTTCTTAAAAGTTAAAATTCAGTAGCATCAACCCAACAACAGGTTGTCTGATTCATCTAAAATTCCAGTCTTCATTCATTTTAAAAAGTGTAGCAAGCAATGTAGTTAGATCTAAGCGTTCACATTTAAAGTTAGATTGATTCTATTTAGATCAATTCAAACTAAACTACCTCTTTTTTGGTGTTTTAGTTTAGACCGATTGAAGATCGATTCAAAGCAATTACATTAGCCCTTAAACTAATCTAAAGTGAACCTATCTAGTTTAAATCGATCTAAATGTCCTAGTGTGAACATGTTTGTTTCATAATAATCTGGAGCGAATTGAACATGCAAGAGCGCTAACAAGACTGGATGGACAACTAGAGGCTCTTTAGAGCCTGTGTCGCTCACCTTGGTCTATGTGAATATTAAACAAAGGAAGCAGATGGATTCATGACAAAATTGTGTTTTGGTGATGGTGATGTGTTTGTATGTCTTACTTTACTGAACATTCTTGCTACTTACAGTTATCTCTATCTATAATGAACTTGGCCCAGTAGTTTCAGTGGAAAATGTTAGTAAAAATTTACAAATTTTATGAAAATTGTTAAAAATTGACTATATAGAACAATAACTCCTTAGGGGTCAATAGACCATTTCAGTCATGTTGACTTATTTGTAAATCTTACTTTGCTGTACATTATTGCTGTTTAAAGTTTATCTCTATCTATAATAATATTCAAGATAATAACCCAAAACAGTAAAATTTCCTTAAAATTACCAATTTAGGGGCAGCAACCCAACAACAGGTTGTCCGATTTATCTGAAAATTTCAGGGCAGATAGATCTTGACCTGATGAACAATTTTACCCTGTCAGATTTGCTTCAAATGCTTTGGTTTTTGAGTTATAAGCCAAAAACTGTATTTTACCCCTATGTTCTATTTTTAGCCATGGCGGCCATCTTGGTTTGATGGCCGGGTCACCGGACACATTTTCTAAACTAAATACCCCAAAGATGATTGTTGCCAAGTTTGGATTAATTTCGCCCAGTAGTTTCAGAGGAGAAGATTTTTGTAAAAGATTACTAAGATTAACGAAAAATGGTTAAAAATTGACTATAAAGGGCAATAACTCCTAAAGGGGTCAACTGACCATTTCCGTCATGTTGACTTATTTGTAAATCTTGCTTTGCTGAACATTATTGCTGTTTAGTTTATCTCTATCTATAATAATATTCAAGATAATAACCAAAAACAGTAAAATTTCCTTAAAATTACCAATTTAGGGGCAGCAACCCAACAACAGGTTGTCCGATTCATCTGAAAATTTCAGGGCAGATAGATCCTGACCTGATAAACAATTTTTTCTAAACAGATTTGCTCTAAATGCTTTGGTTTTTGAGTTATAAGCCAAAAACTGCATTTTACCCCTATGTTCTATTTTTAGCCATGGCGGCCATCTTGGTTGGATGGCCGGGTCAGCGGACACATTATTTAAACTAGATACCCCAAAGATGATTGTGGCCAAGTTTGGATTAATTTGGCCCAGTAGTTTCAGAGGAGAAGATTTTTGTAAAAGATTACTAAGATTTACGAAAAATGGTTAAAAATTGACTATAAAGGGCAATAACTCCTAAAGGGGTCAACTGACCATATCCGTCATGTTGACTTATTTGTAAATCTTACTTTGTTGAACATTATTGCTGTTTACAGTTTATCTCTATCTATAATAATATTCAAGATAATAACCAAAAACAGTAATATTTCCTTTAAATTACCAATTTAGGGGCAGCAACCCAACAACGGGTTGTCCAATTCATGTGAAAATTTCAGGGCAGATAGATCTTGATCTGATAAACAATATTACCCTGTCAGATTTGCTCTAAATGTTATAAGCCAAAAACTGCATTTTACCCCTATGTTCTATTTTTCGCCATGGCGGCCATCTTGGTTGGTTGGCCGGGTCATCGGACACATTTTTTAAACTAGATACCCCAATGATGATTGTGGCCAAGTTTGGTTTAATTTGGCCCAGTAGTTTCAGAGGAGAAGATTTTTGTAAAAGTTAATGACGACGGAGGACGATGGACGACGACGCCGGACACAAAGTGATGGGAAAAGCTGACTTGGCCCTTTGGGCCAGGTGAGCTAAAAAAGCAATTGTTTGATGAATAGATGAAGGATTGATGTTAAATGTTATGAATATCTATCAACATTTTGTATTCATTATTCAACATCTATTTGTAATATATTTTTGGTGTCTAAATGGGTGTTAGAATACATAGAGATACATATACAAATTACCTGCTGTAATATGATTTATAGTGCTTTGGTCAAGTTCAACATCTTGCCATGGAACAATCTGTTCACCCCATATGTCTTTTCCATAACCCATTGCCACTTTTGTTTCTACAAGCTCTGAATCTTCATAAACAGTCACTGAAGCTTTTATAACTGATGGGTTACTGGTTGTCTTGTAATCTTCATCAATTCTCCCACCAGGTGGGGTTACATCATATGTTGATAGATAACAGGAAGCTGTAGACTTTTGACCAGAGTCATTCTCAGCAGTTACAGTGAAGTACAGAGGTACACCAGATACTTTCAAAACCTATTAAAACATTTTTCTTCTTCTAAATCAAGACTTTTATTTACCACAAGAAACCAACACATTATACCTCTTGGTCTGGACCCTATACCTGCTTTTCCTGTAAACTATCCTATTATGTTTTTTTGGCTTTTATTCAAATTGTACATTGCATTATGGACATGTAAGAGGCTATGAAAATAGACAGCAAACCAGTTTTTTATTACTTTTATTAGATCCATTTTTGGCAGATCATTATTCACAAATGGCACAAACAGTGAGTTTCTATTGGAAAAGAAGGGAATATTGATGAAGGCAATTTTGATAATATAATATTTAAGATTAAAAATTTTAATGTATCTAAATTGCATCCAAAGACATTTTTATGCCCAGATATACCACTCTTATAAACTAGTAATTGCCAGTTGGGAATTAACCCTACCTTTACACCAAAAAAAACCCAATTTATTTATGGGCAAAAACTCTAATAAGCTTAAAGGGCTTGTCAAACAATTTCACTAATCCAACTAGTTTGCAGGTCTTGTTTTGATGATCATTTTTGTTTATTTCAGTAACTTTCTAATACAGTTTTTCAGGTATTATTGCGAACCTAATTATACCTTACCACTGATTCACCTGATAGTTACCTGTCCATTTAAACTTTTGGCAGTGATATTGTCCCATTGAACAATTACAACAGGTATTGTTCTCTGTATAGTTTATTCACTGGAACCTTTAAAATTTCTTCTAAGAGAAAATATAAGCAGATAAACTTTTTACTCAGGTAAATTACCGTATAAATCGTTAAATAAGCCGCAGGTTTTTTTCTCTGTCTTTGTCCCTGCGTGTTATACTCGGGTGCGTGTTATGTAAGTATTATTTTCTGTTTTCAGGACGACGGTGAAAGAAAAAAATATCTGGATTTGTTTTCTGGAGACAGTCAGATTGTCAAGTGCTTGCAGTGACTTGGTAAATTGTTAATGTTGCATATTTTGTTATGAATAAATAAATATATTAACTAAATCGTTTGTTTTTATTTCATTCAATCATTGTTGGTTTACAGGAAGTCGATAACCATGTGTTTAGTGTTCATTTCGTAAACAAAGAAAGATAACTGTGTCCATACAGGATATTAATTGTGTATTTATCATAAATATGTAGTTGTTAGTTGATTTAATGTGTTTTAATATAAAATTTTCTAATGAAATAATAAAGAAAGTGATTGTGTGTCTTGCCAATATTACAAGTTTCTTTAAATGACGATGGTAATGCATGTGCTTAAATCGACACTTTAAAGTGCTTCATAAACAAAGAGAGATAATCGTGTTTGAGAAGAGGTACCAAACAGGATAAAATACTGAAGAGTAACTGTTTGTCGTTTTATTGTGTTTCAAAACGAAATATCTTTACGAAATATTATTGGATGTTTAACTAAAAAAAAAAGAATACTAATTTTTATAATTTAATCTGTTAAAACATTTATTTATTGCCGTCTTCTTTTAATCCCCCTTGTCATTGCTCATAACACTTTCATTTAAACAATGACTTGCAAAAAGTAAATTGTTTTGTTTCTTGTATTCATCCAAATTAAAATTGAAAAATGTTTGTTACGTTCAAAACTTCAACTTTTATTTTATAGACAACAATAAAATTCTTAAGATTGATTTAATTAAAAAAAAATCTTGACTTTTGGGTGAACAGTTTTCACACGTGGGTACAGGTAAGTAGGTCATAATCAAGGTAAACAATGGCAGTTTTATGGCTTGGGTGACCTTTCATGCATACATTTTTAAGATTAATTTAAATCCTTAATGCCAATTCAAACAATAAACAAGCAATCAATACCATACTAATTTTAATCAAAACAACAAGGTTCAATGGACACCCAAGCTGTCAACACATGGCCATTGTTGACAAAAAACATCAAACGAAACTGGCATAATTAAAACAATGAGAAAAGTATAATTATTTTATTACGATTTTTTATTTTAATATGACACAAATAAATATATTCAAAAATACTCTCAACTTTCTCACCAATCTGAAAATAGAAATGAAACAAATTACGGTGTGAGTTACAAAAGGAGAAAATATTCATGACACTATCAGGTCAGTAGAATAAATATACGTTTTCTTCAGTGTGCGCTTAATATTCAGGTGCGTTTTATGTAAGGACAAAAACAATCTTCCCCCCAAAAAACGGCCGTGCGGCTTATAAAACGATGCGCTTTAAATTCGAAAATATACGGTAATCAATTAGTGATAGATTTCTCTTAGAAGAAATTTCAAGGTCCCAGTGAATAAACAGGCATATGGCATTTGCGCCGATTTTTAAAATTTGCCTTTTTTTCATTTGCCCCAATTTTATAATTGCTCCTATTTTCATTTACAGTTTAACATAGATGAATAAATACTGGCCATACATATCAGAAGGTCAGTGCAAATGATAGTGAGAAACATATACTTATTTTTTCTACACACTTCAATCTTCAATGTCTTTGCAATGATATATCTAAAATATTTATAATCATACACTTCACCCTTTACTACCTCAATGGAAGCAGTACCTCCCTCGGAGCGAAGCCAGTTGAATTGGTACGGGATGGCCAATGGGGTGTTGTCCTATTTGGAAATGAACTGACATTTTATAAACCACTATGAGGATCTCTACACAGACGTGCAAGAATAGCAGCTAACCACATCGTTAATAACTTTATTGACTAACTTTCACTTTTAACTATACTAGATTCTTATTTTAATTTCACTTTCACTTTCTATTTATATATGAACCTCAATCACAGTGACTACGGAACATACCAGTCAAGATAAACATTTGTTTTTATTTCTATTTTTAACTTTTATTCTTGCTACATTATGAACACTATTTTACATTTTCACTTTCACTTTCACTTTTATTCTTTTACGTCATAATTAATACAACCGCATTATATACACTTTATGAACATGTAAACTCTGTAATATTGTCCTGATGATGCCGCATTAGCGGCAAAACATGTCGACTCAATAAAACTATCACCTTGCGGTAACCCAGATGTTGTTGTCTCTACATATTATATTAAAATATTTATAGATGAAACTTTTAAGTGCTGTCCTAAATACTTTTATGATACATGTATCAGTTATTTACTTTACACGGATGTAAAATTGGAAACTGTGTACCTCTAATATACGCCTTCTTCCAAGCAAAAGTGTTATAAAGTATTGTTGAAAATAATTTGCAATCTCTGCCGTCCAAAACATCTTTCCTTTGTGGCCGAGGTTATACAGGCTCAGAACTGTTGGAGGAAAATCCAGTCTGTTGGGCTGCGCACAGAGTATACAGACCAATTATTTATTTTTTATAAAGAAGGCAGTTATTTTTCTCGTTTGAATTGTTTTACATTGTCATTTCGGGGCCTTTTATAGCTGACTGTGCAGTATGGGCTTTGCTCATTGTTGAAGGCTGTACGGTTACCTATAAATGTTAATTTCTGTGTCATTTTGGTCTCTTGTGGAGAGTTTTCCCATTGGCAATCATACCACATCCTTTTTTTTATTGAGTGACATTGGTAAAAGGCTATCTGAATTGACTGACAATTCATAACATTTGTACAATTGCTATAACGGAAGAGATTTATGATAATACATAAAAATAGCATTCACCTGTAATATACCTGGAAAAAAATCAGCGCAAATGCAAAACGCCAGAATAAACTATACAGAGAACAATACCTGTTGTTTTTGTTAATGGGACAATAGAGCTGCCAAAAGTTTAAATGGACAGGTAACTATCAAGTGAGTCTGTGGTAAGGTATAATTGGGTTCGCATTAAATTTAAAAAAAAAGAAGCAAAAATATGCACAAGCAATTGAGAATACTTGAAAATTACATTAAAGTTTGACTTCAACATAATAATTTTTTTTAAAACCTCTGACAATATTGTTGCAGGTCCTCCCAGTTCTCTCTTGTCCAATACATCTCTACCACCAGGTACAATTCCGACATCCAGGTATAACCTGATACCACTTCTGTCATCGCCAGCATGGATAGATACTTCAAACTGAGGCTCTGTGAAATCCTGATTTGGTATTTGTCTTACCAAACACTTTGTTGTGGAACGCTTCTTCTGGAATTTTTCATAATACAGTTTGATTAAGTAAAACAGAAATTGCACAATTCAGTCAATCAATTTCTATTTTAACGAATCACTAACTGAATGAGAAACATTTGTTTCTATTATTATTATCATTTATACCCTAGCTTCAAAATGATTTTTGATATTTGCGGACCATAGACAAAAATAATTTCAAAGGACAATAGAGCTACGTTTTCGCAGCTAATTTATACCCATGCTAAGTATTCATTAATTGAAATAAAAGTAGGTAAGTGATGGATCAATTCTAGAATTTTATAACCTGATTTTTGGATTTATGTCTGTTTGCAAGTAATTGATGAAGAAATAAACAGCTGCGCCATGAGCGCATGATACGCCCGACGTCTTGTGTGGAAGTTTTATGCAATAATCATAAATAGTTTCTGAGAAAGTTTTATGCAATTACCATTTTTTTTTTTGAGACACGGCGGGACATGTGAAACCCACCCCCCCACCCTGTTTTCTTTTTACAAAAAACTATAAATATCACTAAAATAAATTTTTTAATCAAACCAAAAAGTATACAGATCTTTAGATTAATATAACAAAGAAGTGTGTAAAGTTTCAAGCAATAATCATAAATCATTTTTGAAATACAGCATGACAGGTAAAAACCCCCTCCCCCTTTTTTTACAAAATACTCAATAACTCAAAAATGAAATTTTGAATCATCACCAAAAAGTATACAGGTCTTTAGATTAATATAACAAAGAAGTGTGTGAAGTTTTAAGCAATAATCATAAATCATTTTTGAGATATGGCGCAACATGTAAAAAAACCCTCCCACTTTTTTACAAAATACTCAATAACTCAAAAATGAAACTTTTGAATCATCACCAAAAAGTATACAGATATTAAGATTAATATAACTAAGAAGTGTGTAAAGTTTTAAGCAATAATCAAGAATCGTTTTTGAGATACGGTGCGACATGTGAAAAAACTAGAGGCTCTAAAGAGCCTGTGTAGCTCACCTTGGTCTATGTGAATATTAAACAAAGGACACAGATGGATTCAATACAAAATTGTGGTTTGGTGATGGTGATGTGTTTGTAGATCTTACTTTACTGAAATTCTTGCTGCAATTACAATTATCCCTATCTATAATGAACTTGGTCCAGTAGTTACAGTGGAAAATGTTAGTAAAATTTTACAAATTTTGTGAAAATTGTTAAAAATGACTATATAAAGGGCAATAACTCCTTAGGGGGTCAATTGACCATTTTGGTCATGTTGACTTCTTTTAAGGTCTTACTTTACTGTACATTATTGCTGTTTACAGTTTATCTCTATCTATAATAATATTCAAGATAATAACCAAAAACAGCAAAATGTCCTTAAAATTACCAATTCAGGGGCAGCAACCCAACAAAGGGTTGTCAGATTGGTCTGTAAATTTCAGGGCAGATAGATCTAGACCTGATTAGCAATTTTACACCATGTCAGATTTGCTCTAAATGCTTTGGTTTTTGAGTTATAACCCAAACTGTATTTTACCCCTATGTTCTATTTTTAGCTGTGGCGACCATCTTGGTTGGTAGGCTGAGTCACCGGACACATTTTTTAAACTAAATACCCCAAAGATGATTGTAGCCAAGTTTGGATTAATTTGGCCCTGTAGTTTCAGAGAAGATTTTTGTAAAAGATTACTTAAGATTAGTTAAGTCGGCTTCATATCTTGACTTACATCTAGAAATTGACAATGAGGGTCGGTTGAAAACAAAACTTTACGACAAAAGAGATGATTTCAGCTTTCCAATTGTGAACTTTCCATTTCTAAGTAGCAACATTCCAGCAGCACCTGCATACGGGGTATATATCTCCCAATTGATGCCATATTCCCGTGCTTGCATTTCCTATCATGATTTTCTTGATAGAGGTTTGCTGCTCACAAGGAAGCTATTAAACCAAGAGTTCCAAATGGTGAAGTTGAAATCATCCCTTCATAAATTTTACGGACGCCATCACGAGTTGGTTGACCGTTATGGAATAACCGTTTCACAAATGATATCGGATATGTTCCTTACGTCGTAACTTCAATCCCCTTCCCTTTCATGAATATGACCTACCGAATTAGACTATTTACCGGATTTGTAATCACATAAGCAACACGACGGGTGCCACATGTGGAGCAGGATCTGCTTACCCTTCCGGAGCACCTGAGATCACCCCTAGTTTTTGGTGGGGTTCATGTTGTTTATTCTTTAGTTTTTTATGTTGTGTTGTGTGTACTATTGTTTTTCTGTTTGTCTTTTTCATTTTTAGCCATGGCGTTGTCAGTTTGTTTTGGATTTATGAGTTTGACTGTCCCTTTGGTATCTTTCGTCCCTCTTTTACTAAGATTTAAGAAAAATGGTTAAAAATTTTGTGAAAATTGTAAAAAAATGTTCGGGTCAGGTGAGCTAAAAATCACACAACTGTTTTAGTTAAAAAGTGCCGTAACTCAAAAAGTTTAAATCTTATTTTCACCAAAAAGTATACAGATCATTTGACCATCATAAGAAACAACTATATTAAGTTTCATGAAATCTAGATAAGTTGTTCTCAAGTTACGTTGCGACATGTTTAGGCCCGGACAGACGGACGGACACAAGACATTTGTATACCATAATATGTCCCGTCAAAATTTTGACGGCATATAAAAAATCATATGGTGCAGCTCTTTTTTTTTTACTACTGTCATTTGAAAATATCCCATTTTTATTCATTTTCCCACCCTTTTTTGGGCTCAATTCTTGAAAGAATCATAGTTTCAAAATTAAACTTTTTTTCATACTTTCACAAAAAAATTAAGTTGACCAATCTGAATAAATTTAGTTTAAAAACTATAGGTTTTTGTCTAAATTAGAATTTTTTATATAATTTAATGCTTTTTTTTTTGGTCAAATCTGTCAGTTTTGTAAATTTGAGATTTTTATTCTTTTATTAGAACACTGATCTTAAGGTTAATATAACTAAGAAGTGTGTAAAGTTTTAAGCAACAGTCATTAATGGTTTTTAAGATACGATGCAACATGTGAAAAACCCTCCTCTTTTTTACAAAAAACTCAAAACTCCAACATAAAATCTTGAATCATCACCAAAAAGTATACAGATCTTAAGAATAATATAACTTAAAAGTGTGTAAAGTTTTAAGCAATAATCATAAATCGTTTATGGGATATGGCGCGACATGTGAACCCCCCTTTTTTGTTTTTACAAAAAACTCATTAACTCTAAAATGAAATTTTAAATCATCACCAAAAAGTATACAGATCTTTGGATTAATATGATTAAGAAGTGTGTGAAGTTTAAAGCAATCATTGTTTTTGAGATACAGCATGACATGTGAAAAATACACCCCCCTGTTTTAGTTATAACTCAAAAAGTTTAAATCCTATTATCACCAAAAAGTATACAGATAGTTTGACCATCATAAGAAACAATTGAAATAAGTTTCATGAAATTTGGATAAGCAGTTCTCAAGTTACAGTGCAACATGTGGACCCCGGACAGATGGACAGACAGATGGACAGAGGGACGGCAGACATTTGTATACTATAATACGTCCCGTCAAAATTTTGCAGCGTATAAAAACTAGATGTGTTGAAAGGACACGAACGGCCCTGTCTCAAAAAGTTGAAAAATCTGCAATTTCAACACCACATGTGGACACATGCATATGGTAGTCTCATATATAAAAAAATCAGCTCAAAATCAGAAGGCATATAGAAAAAAAGTCCATATAACTGTGATTTTCAACAATTTTAAAAGTCATAAACTCTTAATTTCGGCAAAAATCAGAGGAGCAGAACTGAACTTAAACTTAATCTGTAACTCTTCATGTTAAACTGACATATAAAAAATCAGCCCAATATCTAAAGGCATTTAGAAAAAAAGTCTGTATAACTGTAATTTTTTATAATAATTTAGTAAAATACAGATAAATAGGATTTTTTTTTACAATATTCATTTTTGGATCCTATCTTATAATCATAAAAAAGCTTCTGTCCAAGTTTGGTAGAAATCCAGAATTGTTTAAGAAATTTATTAAAATTCTAAAACTTTTAACCACAGAGTGAACATTTTTTGCGTTGCCAACGCCGCTGGAATAATGTAGGATCGCTTTGTCTCGCTTTTTCGACGTAATGAAAAATTTCATACATAAAAGTTATATGTTTATAAGTAAACAAATGTGCATCAGTAAAGAATGTAAAAATGCATTACAGTTATATTATGCTCATATAAAAATACCTAAAAGGTAAAAGAAACAGTGCTTTTAAATACTAATTTGTAAGATAAATCAACATGCAATAACTAAATAAATTTCAATTGATTGTGCTATTTGATTTATATCCAGTGAAAAATACTTCATGCATGTTCAGGACAAGAACAAATTAACAATAATTCAATAGACATGTCATAATATATGGGATCAACTGGGAAGAAAGGCAGAAAATATGGACAACTACTAGAAAATTAGGGTATGAATAAATTTTAAGAACATGTAAATACCCTTTCAGTGCCTGGTTTGTTAATGAACTCTGTTATAACTGGGTCGGTGAGATCTTTTTCTTTTTTCCTGTTGTCTATGACGTTTTTTTCTATACTTGGAGATGTATACTCCCATAAGGTTGCTTTGAACAAAGTTTTTGTGAAAAAAAATAGGTCAAGCTGTATCAACACTGTCATCTTAAGTCGTAATGATGCAATTTTCAGGTCCATAACAATTCTGAAATATATTTATGTACAATGGCATTATGTAAATAATACATGCTATACACACCTGTCAATATGTATGAGGGAGATCTCCCCCTTTTGAAAAGCTGCCTAGAAGGAGATAATTTGTAATTAAAATTAACACAATGATTACTTGTCTATTCTTTATTTGAAATATAATTAATTGATTCCATATACAATGTCAGTTTTTATGAATTGCCTTTTATACTCAATCATTTTATTCAGACTATTGTTTTTGTAGTGATTTTCCTGATTTTCATCATACTAATAACATGGAACATCCCTGAGTGCAGCTGGATACAGAGGTCCAACCCTAAACAGTTGGGGCAAAAATGGACACAATATTAGCGCTTGATACAGGTCTGAATTTGGAATGTGATTAAATATTTGACACATAGTAGGTTTATGACACAGAATAACTGTAGTCAAAGAACTTAGAATTGGTTATAGGATTAGAATTTATATTTTTATTTTTTATTTTTTGCTTAAGTGCTACTTCGAATTCCCCCCCCCCGCCCCCCCCCCCCCCCCCCCCCAAAAAAAAAAAAATAAAAAAAAAAAAATATTTTTCCCCTTTTTTTTGCTTTTTGCAAATACACTATGCTGTGACTAACTTCTTTTCACCTCTCCCACCCCCCTCCCTCCTTTTCCCCCTAAAAAAATGTTTTCCCTCAAGATATGGTCATAATCTCATTCAAATTTCCTATGGAGTTTGCAACCATAATAATCCAATTAAATAATAAATGAGCCTCGTCGGATAGAAATCGACCTTATGCAAGTGCATGTACACATATACATATCTAAGACTTTGATCGATTTTGGAATAACTAAGATATAAAAGCTGCATTTTGGTCCGTTTAAAAGGGTTGTCTTCTTATGAAAACCTACTTTTGAAACATTTACAGACTTTCCGTAGAAATTATTTTAACCCAAAATAGGTTAACAGAGGTATTGATTTTCGTTTGCATAAGGTTGATTTCTATCCGTCGCAGCTCAAATAATAAAATAATGAAAATTCTTTATTTAACGAAGGTAACACATTTAACAATGACATGTTAATCTTCCATGAGGCCTTCAAAAACTATTAATACAAATAGAAAAGAATACATCATAAAAGTCATTAAATTGAAAATGTCATACATAATCATGGCCAAAAATAGATATTCCTTAATCAGCATTTAAAAAACAAGAGGCTCTCAAGAGCCTGAATCGCTAACCTGAATTTTTTTGGTTTAATCTCTCATCAATGATTATTTTGGCTTTTCAATTTATTTAAATGTTCTTTGAATCGTCCTATTTTCTTCAAAAGCAAAAAAAAAATCATTTTCTCCTATGTTCTATTTTAGCCATAGGAGCTATGTTTCTTGACATACAAGGAAATGAAATATAAAATTTATACTAGATACTCTGAAACTCTAAAACTCATTTAGCCTAAGTTTGGCTGAAATTGATACAGCAGTTTCAAAGGAGAAGATTTTTTTAAAGTAAGTCAACATGATGAACAAATTGTGAAAAAAGTCTTTAAAGGGCAATAACTCCTTAAGAGGTCAATTGACAATTTTGGTCAAATTGACTTATTTGTAGATCTTACTTTGCTTAACATTTTTGCTATTAACAGTTTATCTGTATCTATAATAATATTCAAGATAATGACCAAAAACTGCAAAATTTCCTTAAAATTACCAATTAAGTGGCAGCAACCCAACAATGGTTTGTTTGATTCATCTGAAAATTTCAGGGCTGATAGATCTTGACCTAATGAACATTTTTACCCCACGTCAGATTTGCTCTAAATGCTTTCGTTTTTGAGATATAAGCCAAAAACTGCATTTGACCCCTATGTTCTATTTTAAGTAACAGCGGCCATGTTTTTTGACGGATCAAAAATCGAAGCACACACTTTGTGCAGGATAATCTAAGGAACAATCATGCTAAGTTTCATCCAAATCCATTCAGCAGTTTCAGAGGAGAAGATTTTTTAAAGTTAGCAAATATGATGAACAAATTGTGAAAAATTGTCATTAAAGGACAATAACCCCTTAAGGGGTCAATTGACAATTTTGGTCATATTGACTTATTTGTAGATCTTACTTTGCTGATCATTTTTGCTGTTTACAGTTTATCTTTATCTATAATAATATTCAAGATAATGACCAAAAACTGCAAAATTTCCTTAAAATTACCAATTAAGTGGCAGCAACCCAACAATGGTTTGTTTGATTCATCTGAAAATTTCAGGGCTGATAGATCTTGACCTAATGAACATTTTTACCCCATGTCAGATTTGCTCTAAATGCTTTCGTTTTTGAGATATAAGCCAAAAACTGCATTTGACCCCTATGTTCTATTTTAAGTAACGGCGGCCATGTTTTTTGACGGATCAAAAATCGAAGCACACACTTTGTGCAGGATACTCTAAGGAACAATCATGCTAAGTTTCATTCAAATCCATTCAGTAGTTTCAGAGGAGAAGATGTTTTAAAAATTGTTAACGACGACGACGTCGACGACGACGACGACGGACGCCAAGTGATGAGAAAAGCTCACATGGCCTTTTAGGCCAGGTGAGCTAAAAAGTAAATTCTAATAAATTGCTTTGCTGAGCGCAGCTCGATACAACCACAGAGGTTCAACCCTGAACAGTTGGGGCAAAAATGGACACAATATTAATGCGCTTGATACAATTGATTATTTCGGCCCCTTTTTTGCTCCTAATTTCTAAACTCTTGGGACCATAACCCACAAAATCAATCCCAACCTTCCTTTAGTGGTATTGAACCTCTTGGTAAAAATTCAAAGAGATCATTTCACTTAAACTAAAGTTATTTTTAAAATTAAAAACTGTAAGGTATGATGGGAATCTGCATTCAAAATTTTTTTTTTGGTCATCTGCTTGAACAGATTTTTTATAATCAAATTTGGGATCAGAATTTTTTTTCTTTCAAGAAAATACACCCCCCCTCCCCACTTTGAAGTTAATATTTATTCCCTAAGGAACATAAATTATGTACAAAGTTTCAAGTTGCTTGGACTTCAACTTCATCAAAACTACCTTGACCAAAATCTTTAACCTGAAGTGGGACAGACAGACAAACAAATGGATGGACGAATGAACAAACTGAAGCACAGACCAAAACATAATGCCCCTCTTCTATAGTAGGTCGGGCATAATAAACAAACAATGCATTTTACCACTATGTTCTATCTTTAAAATAGAATAAAGTAGTAAAATTAATTTCTTATTTATTATCTTTTTCTTGGCCAGGTCTGCCATGTTGGTTGGCCAGCGAGATCATTGAGAGCATATTTTAAACAAGATACCAAAATAAGGATTGGCACCAACTTTAGTTTCAAGTTTTCTAGTTGTTTTAAGAGGAATTTTTTTTTGTAAAAGTTAATGGACAATCACAGTCGTGGCCAATTGATGGCATTAGATTGAACTTAGCCCTTTGGGATAGGTAAGCTCAAAAGAGAGATTTAAATGTGCCAATGGCTTTGCCCACTTATATACATGTTCCGGACCATATGAGTATTTGGACCATACACGTATGATCATGACCATATGCATATACTCATATGGTGGGACCATATGAGTATAATACTCGTTTGGTTATTAACGGGCCAGACCATATGAGTATTTGGACCATGTAGGTATATTTTTTTTTAAAATTACATTATAAAAATTTCAATAATTATACAAAAACTTTAACTAAAAAACAATGATGGTTACATGACAATGTATTATTTTATAATTCAAATACTACGTACAATTTAAATATTGATGCCATAGTTAGTTTTCATCGCTAATTACATTCTTGCATGAAGGCTTGGGGTGACATTTACTTCCACATGGTACCATAGCTTTTTTGCATTTGCAAGTCTTGGTTGTGCATGATCCTTTTCATTTACACCTTTAGTTTGCGAGTGAAAAGCTAGCCTTTATGTAGCTGTGTACAGTGATACCGAGGTCTTTGGTCATTCCAAAAGTCTACAGTGTTTTTAAGAAGCTCTAGATCTCAAATATCGTAACATGACTGCAATACACCATATTCACAAGACAACTTAAATAAACTATGTTACTTTCCAGCGACTTCTTCACTTGTGTAACAGTTCATTAAGAAATTTTTGGAATTTATTTTTTTAAGTTGACATATTGCTATTCACACGTAATAACAAATCGGTAATAACCATTGGTAATGACCATCGGAATAAAATGTGTTTATTATAGTTTTGACAAGTAAGTAAAATTAACTATGTAAAAATTCTAATTTTTATTTAGCTTATCTTTTTATTATAATATAATAATAAACTCACCTAAATGATAGGGTCTTTTTAAGCAACAGTCATACCATATGAAGAGTTTAGAAGTATTAAAAGTAAACTGTAACAGAGTGTTAATTACCCCGACCATACGCGTACGGTCGGACCATATGAGTATATACCCATATGGTCATGTCCATACACGTATGGTCCATATACTCATATGGTCTGGAACATACACAATTTCCATGTAAAGTCCAACTGAATCTTTTTTTTATCTATATGAATTGTATATCCAACAGTCACAATTATTCATTACAGATTATATACCTCCAGACAGGTATAATGATATTTCTATAACCAATAGAGTAGAATGAAAACTAAAAATGTGTCAAAGAGACAACAACCGCACTCTTAAACACTTAAGGTAGTATAATTTGATAAGTGATATTACCCCACATCCAGAGGAAATTTATTGAATGCCAGTTCTCCTCTGGTTGGAAATTTCACATCCACTACATGTCCCTCAAGTCTTAGACTGGCATGTAATACCAAAATTCCAACTGATAATTCTCCGTAGGCAAATACTGAAGCATATGGTGTTATCTCAGCTATTCCCTTCATTCCCATAATATTTAATCCTACTTTCAAAGATATACCATAGCGTATAGCAACACCAACTTCTACAATAAATGAATGTGGTCATATATACTTAGGACTGTGAGCTATTGCTGCCAAATGATACAAACTACTGGTACAATGTATAAGTATTCAGTAATTAGGAAGTTAATACGCAATGAATGTGAAAACACATTAAACTGTAAAGTATACTCACATGTATCTTCATCCTAAATTTTAGAAAGCCAAATTGGAGATTTTATCAAAATATAGGTACAAAAGTTAAATAATATATCACATTCATTGTCAGCTTTGAATTTCATGTCAAAAGTTCACTTTATTATAAAATAATAAGACAGGGCAAATATGCATTCAACTATAATTGAACAAGTAAAACTGGGAGCTACTGCTCACTGATGATATCCCCGCCAAATACTTGACTGTAAACAGAAAAATGATTAGTGATGAATCTGAAAATGCATCACACTTTATAGCTGACTTATATAAATTTTGAACCAAATTTCAGAAATCCTTGTAATGTAATTCCTGAGAAAAATGTGACTAAATTTTCAACTTGGACATCATTTGTAAAATGATGCAAGTATTTGGTTAACATGAAGTTGTTGAGTGATGAATCTGAAAACGCATCACACGGTACAGCTACTTATATAAACTGGAACTTTATCATATATGTTACAATAATTTTCACTCAACTGCATTTTGCAACATAAACAAAATTGAGCACTGCATTAAAAGTATAAAACTGTTACCACAGATATATTTGTGACCGGATCCAGCAAAATCTACTGCTTTATTATTGGAAAACTGCATATTTCAGAGAGTATATTTAGATTTTTTAACTACACATACTTACTTCTAATGCTCAATTGATTATAATATTTTCAATTGAAACAAGAATGTATCCCCAGTACATGGATGCCCCACTCGCACTATCATTTTGTATGTTCAGTGGACCGTGAAATTGGGGTCAAAACTTTAATTTTGGAATAAAAATTAAAAAGATAATATCATAGGGAACAAGTGTACTAAGTTTCAAGTTGATGTGACTTTAACTTCATCAAAAACTACCTTGACCAAAAACTTTAACCTGAACTTTGCACTATCATTTACTATGTTCAGTGGACCGTGAAATTGGGGTCAAAACTTTAATTTGGAAATAAAATTAGAAAGATCATATCATGGGAAACATGTGTACTAAGTTTCAAGTTGATGTGACTTTAACTTCATCAAAAACTACCTTGACCAAAAACTTTAACCAAAACTTTAACCTTAACTTCGCATTACCATTTTCTATGTTCAGTGGACCATGAAATTAGGGTCAAAACTATAATTTGGCATTAAAATTAGAAAGATCATATCATGGGGAACATGTGTACTAAGTTTCAAGTTGATTGGACTTCAACTTCATCAAAAACTACCTTGACCAAACACTTTAACCTGAAGTGGGACGGACGGACAGAGGCACAGACCAGAAAACGTAATGCCCCTCTTCTATCGTAGGTGGGGCAAAAAAACCTCAGATATTTAAAACAAGAGTGAACACGCTGAAATTTCTCGCCTTCTTTACTAATCATTGATATGATTATGTTGATAGTCCTAAATATAAAGCTTTATTACAACTGTCACATAAACTTTACATTAACCAAGAAAACTTAACATTGACCAATGAACCATGAAAATGAGGTCAAGGTCAGATGAACCATGCCAGGCAGACATGTACAGCTAACAATTCTTCCATACAACAAATATAGTTCACCTATTGCTTATAGTTTAAGAAAAACAGACCAAAACAAAAAAACTTAACACTGAGGAATGAACCGTGAAAATGAGGTCAAGGTCAAATAAAACCTGCCAGACTGACATATAGATCATAAAATATTTCCATTCACCAAATATAGTTAACCTAGCTATTGCATATAGTTTTAGAAAAAAAGACTAAAACTCAAAAAAATAACTTTGACCACAGAACCATGAAAATGAGGTCAGATGACACCTGCCAGCTAGACATGTACAGTGACCTTACAATCATTCCATACACCAAATAATCTATTTTAACACATCTAATATTAAACAGCTATTTCATCTCCTAAGTTTTGAGACGAAAGTAGAATTTTTTTTTTGTGCTTTACACATTTAAATATTTCATGAACTTGTTAAACCTGTATTTATCCCTGTAAATGAGAATATCATGC
Source organism: Mytilus edulis (assembly GCF_963676685.1). NCBI lineage: Eukaryota > Metazoa > Mollusca > Bivalvia > Mytilida > Mytilidae > Mytilus > Mytilus edulis. The sequence continues at coordinate 39,980,189 of NC_092356.1, forward strand.
TTAATGTTAACACTTATAACATGTTACTTATCTGGTTTTTGACATGAATGGCCTTTTATAATATAACCCCCACTACTTAAGTAGGTACTGTGTAAGAGTATCAATCTACATCAAAGAAATTTATGTTTGCATGAATTTAAGAGACTAATTTCATTATTTTGCAAGAATAATAAATAAACATACTAAAACTCAAAACAATAATGGCAGCAATGGGTATTCTTGCAGGAGGAAAATCAATTTGTCTTGAATAAGCATGCACTGGAATTTCTCCCAACATATCAAACTCCTCCGATTGCAAAAAATCTGAATCTGCTCCGGCTATCTCTTTCAAGAACTCTGATAACTGTAAGAAGAAATTTTTTTCTTTCTATGAAATAACAATGTTTAAATTGTAAAATAATAATTTCGGAATCTGAAAGCAAAGTCTAACAAAACATGTTTATAAATATGCAAAACTCTGATTTCTTTCCAGATTTGGCTTATCTCTAGGTCTTCTTTGGTTTGATCCCCTCTCCATTGTTTGTACCAGATTTTGGATTTTAAAATATTTTTGCCTCCAAGATCACCCAAGAGACATCAATTATTAAAATGCCTGTTTTGCAATAAAATTGGTAAGGTAGCACAATACAAAGATTTTATAACTTCAATTCCCAAGTTTTAAAATGCTGTAAATTTCTTACAGTGAGTTGCTTATAGGTGTTACTGTAAAAGTTTACCTATAGCTCAACCTGTTTTTAAAATTGACAATACAATAGGGACATTTAAATTGACCAGTTGGTATTGTTAGATTTAAATCTACCTTGATGCTACCTGTAAAAAATTTTATTCACCTAACCCAAAGTTTCAGCATGCTTTTTTCCTGAACTTTTTCTAACCTAGGATTATTCTATTAACACGAATGTGTCCCCAGTACACGAATGCCCCACTCGCACTATCATTTTCCATGTTCAGTGGACCGTGACATTGGGGTAAAAACTCTTATTTTGGCATTAAAATTAGAAAGATCATATCATAGGGAACATGTGTACCAAGTTTGAAGTCGATTGGACTTCAACTTCATCAAAAACTACCTTGACCAAAAACTTTAACCTGAAGCGGGACAGACGGACGGACAGACGGACGGACGGACGAACAGACGCACAGACCAGAAAACATAATGCCCCCCTACTATCGTAGGTGGGGCATTAAAAATTGATAGGGAAGAAAATAGTTTTGGTTTTCATTGTTTTAAATCCCTGATATATATAATTTATCTATTTTTTACCTAAAATTCTAAATCAGTAAAAGATTAAATTAAATATGTATTACTATGTTTGAAAATTAAACTGTCTTTACACACTAAATGCTTCTTTAAAATTCCAACCCTTATATATAGTATTGTCCAGCTGCCAGTGAAACAAGAAATAGCTGTTCAGGTGTTTACAGTTTAAATTTTCAGATGGATATGTTGTTCATTTCTTCACATGTCCCTTCAAGATTCTCATTTTGGATTATTATTTGCAATGTTTGAAATCTTTTGGTGTCATTGTGCATACAATATTGGATTTATTTTATTTGAATTCACTTCTTAGATTTTTTATAGCAATTTTGCTTCTTAAAATGTGATGTGTTTTTTTCAAGATTTTATTGTCATGAAGGACATCAAGGAGGAAATAATTCATTCAAACTGTTTTGTGGGGCTTACATATGATGTTGTACATGTAAAATTCAAAAATAATTTTGGAGTATACCTTGCTGTGTTTTTTCTTTGAAATCTATTATAATATTAGTGGGACTTTTGTGCACAAAATGCTGTGTTCGCTCAAGGAAATTCAAATTTTCATACGATGGGATTTAGTTATGTTAAAGATTAAAAAATTTCAAAACTGGAATTCAAGTAGGAGATATAGTGTGAGTTCATCCAACATGTTTCTGTGGCTTTAAATGTGATTTTAAAAACATTCATTATTAATTTGGGATCTATTACAAACTTAAGATGATTTACCATTTAAATGGGATCTTGGAAATGAAATAAAATGTTGAATTAATGCAGTGGATATAGTCTAATCTAGTGATAAAGTGAAAAATGAAAGTAAAATATTCTAAAATATTCCTAACGTGAGGAAATGTTTTAAGTGAATGTGAAATTGGAAATAGTCATTATAAAATTCTGGATTAAATATTGTTTGATTTGGAAATTTATAATAGGAAATGAAATAAAATGTTTACTGTCGATATAGAAAAATCAAGTGATGTATAGTAAAAATATAAATAAAATATTACAAAATATTTGTAAAGTGAGGATAACTATTTGGAATATAGTAATGGAAATGATAAAAAAAAATTACAAGATTCTGAATTATGTATAGATTCTGCACCTGTTAAATTAGGATGTATATCATGGGAAGTTAATCAGAATTTATACTATGGATTTAGAAAAAAATCTAGTGAAGTAGTGAAAAATGAATAAAATTGGGAATTATTTAAAAACTTTGGAATTCTGGATGAGATGTCAAATATTAGTGTAAAAAAATAAATGAAATTGTTTATTCAAATATGATTTTGATGTTTCATAAAGTGAGTGAAATATTACGACTGGATTATTTAGGGTATTAAACACTGCTAGTAGTGGCTATGCAAACATTAAGATGAAATGTAGTGCATTTTAGGCCATGCAATTTTAAATAAACTGCAAGAAAATAACATATATGATATAGTCATTCTTGTTTGGCTTGATCACTCCTAATATTTTGAATGACAGTAAAATAAAAAATCTCTCAATAGAATAATCCTATGTAAGAAAAAGTTCAGGAAAAAAGCATGCTGAAACTTTGGGTTAGGTGAATAAATTTTTTTACAGGTAGCATCAAGGTAGATTTAAATCTAACAATACCAACTGGTCAATTTAAATGTCCCTATTGTATTGTCAATTTTAAAAACAGGTTGAGCTATAGGTAAACTTTTACAGTAACACCTATAAGCAACTCACTGTAATAATGCTTGAAAATTTATAAAAGTGGTAATTTTGGATAGCTAACAGATTACTCTTTCAAATAAATGCAATGTTAGTATTATGCAACAATTTTGTAACCAATTATAATGTTAACTGTGTCTAAAATATTTTTCACCAAATTTCCACTTTCAAATGAAATTAGCTTCTGCATACGTATCTCTAGAGGGTTGATTTTATTATATGTTGTTCCTATGGCCATTATCTACAAAAGGGTGTCTCAGATTTCAGATAGAATGTATAGAACAAATTTTACACCTAATTGAACATTATCTTCTTTTATGTGGTTAGGATGTTTACACTAATTAAAGATTTATGAGAGAATGGAACACCATAGAGACAATCTGAGACACCCTTTTGAAGCCCATGATGTGTTGATTAAGATTCCGTTAAAATTTTCTGTATAGTTAAAGAGATGATAGAGCTAAATTCATTCAAGTGAACTTACCCAGATTTTGCCACTAATTACATAATAATTGATTACATAATGATTGCAAAATAAAAATATTGCATTCATTTAAAAGATTAGTTTTTTATCTATCTATATATACCTCTTTTATTATTTTCTATGCATTCATAAGAAAGTTACAGCATTTTAAAGGTTAGTGATTGGAAGGGAAAAAAATCTTTGCATTGTGCTACACCAGGTGCAGCTTAATCATTTTTACATCACTGGACATCGAATACTTCTACTTGATTACCACACATCATTATAATCTTATAACCTCAGCTTATAACAGACATACACCTTTCTAACAGTAATTATTTTACCAAAGAAAGGTCAAATCAGGTGACGATGAAAATAACTACAAAATAAATGTATAATTTACGCAACATATTTGTTTTAAAAAAAAGTCTATACCGGAAGCAATATATACCGGTAAGTCACTTATTGACAAAGGTATTAATATGTTTTGCTGGGATTGGTAATGAACACGACTATTAATAAATTTATCCAACACCATTTAAAAACATTATTACAGTTTCATCAAAGTTGTTGATCATATTCAATGTCTCAGTAGGGGAATTGGCAAAACTTATTCAAAATAGAATATTCAGAAAGTAAAATAGACAAAAAAAAAAACTTTTACAATTATACTTTTCTACATTTAATAATTTGTAAGGCATAGAATTTCAGTAGCTTTTACAACTGTCATAAAAGGGATGGATTAAGTTGTTCTTTATTTTTTTTCATTAAAAATACAGAGACGTACAAAAAGTATTTGGTCACAATGGTGTCGTGTTTATGTTCTTACAGCTGACTGACTTTTAAATGGCCTTGCCCCACTTCAATCACGTCACTGTTACTGTAATAATCTCTTAACCTTGTGCATCTCATGGGCTTATTCCATAATGTAACGTTTGTTATTGTCTGCCATTATTGTTTTGTTTAAACAAGTAAAATAACAAGATGGATAGAAAAGGTCAGGAACTGTCAATGGATGTTAAAAATATGATTGTGGAAATGTTCCAGAATTGTTTTCCCGCCAAAAAATTGCTGACATACTTTAAAAAAATTCCAAAGTCAACAGTTATTGACAATGTTTGGAAATTTATAGACACAGGTCTACCAAGAAGTGTCCGATCATTGTTTGTAAAACCCTGTGACTACTGCAAGATAGAATGCATTGTAAAGATAAGTCGGAGGAGTAAATTCTTTGTGTGACATAACAAACAAGTTTAATGAAGAAAATTGTGTTCCTGTGTCTAAACATACCATTCAGCATCATTGACATAAACATGGATATCACAGGTGTGTAAATAAGAAAGAAATCGTGATCTGGGAAGTCAATAGTAAAAAAAGACTTGCATGGTGCAGAGAAACTAGAGGCTCTAAAGAGCCTGTGTCGCTCACCTTGGTCTATGCGAATATTAAACGAAGGAAGCAGATGGATTCATGACAAAATTGTGTTTTGGTGATGGTGATGTGTTTGTACATCTTACTTTACTGAACATTCTTGCTGCTTACAATTATCTCTATCTGTAATGAACTTGGCCCAGTAGTTTCAGTGGAAAATGTTAGAAAAATTTACAAATTTTATGAAAATTGTTAAAAATTGACAATAAAGGACAATAACTCCTTAGGGGGTCAATTGACCATTACGGTCATGTTGACTTATTTGTAAATCTTACTTTGCTTAACATTATTGCTGTTAACAGTTTATCTCTATCTATAATAATATTCCAGATAATAACCAAAAACAGCAAAATTTCCTTAAAATTACCAATTCAGGGGCAGCAATCCAACAATGGATTGTCCGATTCATCTGAAAATTTCAGGGCAGATGAATCTTGACCGGATAAACAATTTTACCGCTTATAGATTTGCTCTAAATGCTTTGGTTTTTTAGTTATAAGCCAAAAACTGCATTTTACCCCTATGTTCTATTTTTAGCCATGGTGGCCATCTTGGTTGGTTGGCCAGGTCACCAGACACATTTTTTAAACTAGATACCCCAATAATGATTGTGGCCAAGTTTGGTTTAATTTGGCCCAGTAGTTTCAGAGGAGAAGTTTTGTAAAAGTTAACAGACGATGCCGGACGACGACAACGGACGCAAAGTGATTAGAAAAGCTCACTTGGCCCTTTGGGCCAGGTGAGCAAAAAATGAATTGTTCCAAGAAATCTACTATATTTGGATCAGTATTACCCCTGACTTTATTCATTGCTTATACAAGTCAATCCCGAAAAGGATAATTAAATGTAATCAACTTAAAGGACACTTTAAATAACAAAGTATTAGAGGTAAGTTTTTATTTTTGTTGTATTTCATTGGTTGATTTATTTACAGAGCAATCATGAACTTTGCAACTTTTGTTTTGAAACGTAAACACGCTGCCATTAATTGTGATAGAATATTTTTTGCACGTCTCTGTATGTGTATTAATGGCTTGATCATGCTAAGTAACTATATCATTCAGTTATCATCAATATAAATATTTATAAATAAGTTTGAAATTTGTGTTAAAATTTTAAATAGCTTTAAATAGCTATCAATGTATTAATTTAAGTTGCAGTATAAAAACAATATTAGGTCAATGTCATACAAATATAAACTTTTCTGTATTCGGCACAAAACTAGGGAAGGGCTCGGTATATTACCTCGCCCATCCCCAGTTTCTTAGACTCATACAAAAGAGTTTATATTTTTTCTGACATTGACCTAATATTGTACATTTATCTTGCAGACATGTTATTAAGTTTAATTCTAATTTCATGCATTCTTGCTTTGAAGAATTGTATTTGTAATATATTTAACTTGATAGAAAAACCTCAAATCACATATCATAATGATCTTTTCATCACAGAAATTAGTGTTTAAGAAACATATTAACTAGCTGTAAGGACATACTAAATACCTAAACCTTTTGATTATTTTATACCTTAATTACAAATGACTGTAAATGCAGATATTATTGTGATTTTTGAAGAGTGGACAAAAATGTTGCTGTGGATTCATTATCATATTACCTCCTATACATTTCTAGGAATATGATTGATTAAAAGCAACCTCATGGAGACCCTGTATATTCCAATGTATTCTGTGTTACAGAATGTAACCTTCACCTATAATGGTTTACTTTTATAAATTGTGACTTGGATGGAGAGTTGACTCATTGGCACTCATACCACATCTTCCTATATCTGTATAGGTTAGTTAAAGCTGGGGTTGTTTCAATATTCGGTTAGTAGTGGTGTTACATCCCTTTATAAAAACTACACGGTGTTGAGGAAAAATCTTAAAGGTTTCAACAGACAAAGAAATTGATGATGAACAATTGAAATAAATTTATTAACACATTTAAAGCTAACAAGTATATTGCTGGCATTTGTTTTTGAATAGACCAGTGGAAGTAAGTTGTTAATACTAAGTATTGAAATCTTGATCACTTTGATAGGTGGCTAGTCTATATACCACATGACATGTTAATTTTTATAATATATATATATAGTTGGTAAGTATAATCAATATGGGATTTCAAGCATTGCTCTCACCCCATATGGAATTTAATGACCCCATATATATTGTATTAGGTCACTAGCACACTATATAACTAATATTATTCATAGGATACCAATTTTCTAGGATTTCTTGGGTACAGTTGAAGCCTGTAAAACACTAGTGTGCTCCCTAGTTACATCAAGGCTGGACTATTATGCAATGCATTGTTGTACGGTACTAACACCAACATTTTCAGTAAATTGCAGCGGGTCCAAAACACAGCTGCACGTTTGATTACACGAAAAAGGAAATATGACTCAATTACGCCTGTTTTAATATCGTTACACTGGCTACCCAAACATTACTGTTGCCAATATAAACTTTTTATATGCGTACAAAGCATAGCATGGCAAGGCTCCTAGTTACCTTCAAAATTTAATTACGCCATACAAGCCCAGTAGATCCCTCACGTCAAAAAATAGTATGATCCTACATCCTCTGAATGACTTTCAAACGAAAAGCTACGGTGAGAGGCGTTTTGACATGGCTGCACCTTTGTCACTCTGGAACAATTTGCCATCGTCTTTGCAGAGTGTAAATTATTTAAATGTTTTTAAAAAGCAACTCAAGACTCATTTATTTCGAACTGCTTTTAAGGATTTCTTGTAGATTTTATTTATTTTTAATTGACTGCATTAGTTGTAGACAGTTTTGTATATTTTAGGGAACATGTATTTTAATTTCTTTTATTTCTTTCTTTTAAGTAACTTATAAATTTTTATATGGTTGTTTGATTCTTTTAAGTTAGTGCTTTGTAATCTATGTTTTATGTATTTTTGTATTTTATATTTATTTTCAAATGTGAAGCGCTTAGAGTAATTGTTGTTATATAATGCGCTCAATAAATATTGTATTTATTATTATTTACTTATTACAGGTGCATGAACAATGAAATAAAATGTTCAATGAATTACACATTTTCTATATGCTTGTATGCAGACTTCAGCAAAATAAGAAATTAAATATCCACTAACATGCAAGTTTTCCTTAATCCACGAAAAATTGGTACCCACAAAAATAAATGAATCCACAGTAGATATATTATATCAATGTAAGGGAAATCTGCATAGGTTTTTTCCATATAGCTTACCAAAGCTTTGAATAAATCTCTTAGCTCATCAATCAGTTTAGATACTTCAACTGGATCTACATTCTTCATATCTAGCAGATTTTCTATATCTCCAATAGTCATGTTAGCCAGCTTCTGTCCAAGAAGTCTAACTCCTGCATTTGTCAAACCATGACCAACAACAAATGTTTGTTTAGTCCTCCCGCGAATGTCTGGTGTGGCCCCTAACATTCTTTGAATAATATCACCTGAAAGATAATACCAATACATCCTAAAGTATATATGTTACAGTGAATTTGTATAATCAGTGATTATGTAGAATCACTGGCCAGTTGAGTGATTATATATAATCACTAAAATTTTCAGAAATTATGTATAATCACTAGAAAAAACGTCAGGGATTTTACATAATAACTGAAATAAAGAAATAGTTTTATTTATAAAGAAAATGAATAAAAGTCAAATAATTTATTCTATAACATCACATAAAAACATCATTATAAAGTAACATAAATTGTAAAATGTTAAGAACAATATATCAAAATGATAACCCCAATTTTTTAAAATGTTAGGCACACTATATTAAAATGTGAAACACAATATATTAAAATAATATGCTTCACATCTGTTTTTAACACATTAATATCCACATTTTAAAAACCTTGTCCTGCACATATCAAATCAGATTTTAATGACACGCCTAAGAGAAATGAAGTGTTCAGTAAAAACATATGAAGGTACCTTCCCCCAAAAAAATATAAAATGGGAATTTGCGACCTTGAACTGGTTCGACCAAAAAAGATACCATGTTTTGTGGCCAGGCGATATCCTTTTTCAGACTTTTTTGAACAATTTTCATTTATAAGTTTTTTGGGGTTTCCCTTTCCTTTTTTACCCTGTGGAATTGCTATGAGAATATTACACCAAATGCAAGCTTCCTCTAAAATTTTGTTCTATTTGTCAATCCTAAGTTCTGCCTGTTTTTCTATACATTCAGATGCCTAAGTTCTCAGTTTGCATTTCTTGTTCATTTGAAAAAGAAAGAAAAAACACAAAACAGATGTTCCATAATCTTCTTTACCATTTGCTTACATGTATCACAAATAACATGCTTTGTGGATTTACAAATAGAGCATGACTATCCATTTGACGCTGGCTTTTAATAAACAAAAAACACATGTAAAGCTTTTGCTATAAAGGGAATGTTGTTATTATTAATTTTGAAGTCTTCAACTTTATCTCGAAACCCTGTGTTTATATCTCTTAGATCATCCTCTGTGTTTATAAAAGCAAAACTATTTATTGCGAACCCTATCTTAGTTTTCCATAGATTCACCTGCAAGTTACCTGTCCATTTAAACTTTTGTAAGTCATATTGTCCCATCTAACAAATACAACAGGTATTGTTCTCTGTGTAGATTATTCATTGGGACCTTTAAATTTCTTCTAGGACAAATATATCACTCATTGATTAATTTACCTGACCAAAAAATTATCTTCTTTTTTATTGAAATACTTCTAATAACTCACATAAACTGTATGCAATATTGTATTTATTCAATATTATCATTAATATATTTTCAATCTGTTCAATATAAAATCTGGTTTAATACTAAAAAGTTTATTTCAGACACATTTTTTAGTATTTTCCAATGAATTTGCATGTTTTTGTTGTTGTTCATTTATAGACTTATCTTTATGAAGACCTTAATTTAAAAATAATAATATTCTATTTTTTATTTATCAAACACACAAAAATATTGAATATTTGATCAGAAATCAACTTTTAATTTTTGAATCAGTATTACAAATGTAATATTGAACACATTAAAAACGAGTTACTCCAGGTATCGAATAAATACAACACCACATGCAGTTTTGTGAGTCCTTACTTAGTATTGGTATAAGTATTTTTTCTTCATTGACAGTTCAATTTTTTACTCAGGTAGATTAATCAATGAGTGATATATTTCTCCTAGAAGAAATTTAAAGGTCTGAGTGAATAAACTACACAGAGAACAATACCTGTTGTATTTGTTAGATGGGACAATAGAACTGCCAAAAGTTTAAATGGACAGGTAACTTGCAGGTGAATCTATGGAAAACTACGATAGGGTTCGCAATAATCTGGCAAGGAATATGAAAGACAAAAATTACAATTTGTCTATATTATTTTTTTTTATCAAACAAAGGATCATTAAATTATTCATTATCCCTGAAATCATATTAGGGAATTTGGTGAATTTGTAGAATAACTATTAAAATGTTCAGTGATTATGTAAAATCACTGGTCATTTTCAGGGATTATATATAATTACTAATGTTTTAGTGATTCTACATATTCCCTGAATAATCAGGGATTCTACATAATCCCTGATTATAAAAATTCACTGTAACATATACATCTTAATCTTTAAACAGGTGCTTTGGGAATATACCCTATTTTTTTCTTTACATATCTTTTTTTCTAATTTATTTTGGTAAATATTCCTTTATACTTTAAAATATTTTCACTTATTTAATGTGTATTTGATCTTATCAATACCATTTTACAAAACAATAGTTTATAAATAATGCCTGTCTCTGACTAATAATTTTCAGCAATAAAGAAATGATTAACAAGAATGTGTCCACAGTACACGGATGCCCCACTCGCACTATCATTTTCTATGTTTAGTGGACCGTGAAATTGGAATAAATTCTCTAATTTGGCATTAAAATTAGAAAGATCATATCATAGGGCACATGTATACTAAGTTTCAAGTTGATTGGACTTCAACTTCATCAAAAACTACCTTGACCAAAAACTTTAACCTGAAGCGGAACAGACGGACGAACGGACAGACGGACGAACGAACAGACAGACAGATGGACGAATGGACACACAGACCAGAAAACATAATGCCCCTCTACTATCGTAGGTGGGGCATAAAAATTAAAATATATTCAGTACATTAAACAAGAATGTGTCCCCAGTACACAAATGCCCCACTGGCACTATCATTTTCTATGTTCAGTGGACCGTGAAATTTGGCATTAAAATTAAAAAGACCATATCATAGGGAACATGTATACTAAGTTTGAAGTCGATTGGACTTCAACTTCATCAAAAACTACCTTGACCAAAAACTTTAACCTGAAGCGGGCCAGAAGGATGGACGGACGGACGGACAGACGAATGGACACACAGACCAGAAAACATAATGCCCATAAATGGGGCATAAAAAGAAGATCTTTACCTCCCGTAACTGATCCACTTGCTTGTGTGTCAACTGATAATCTAATTGTAGCAGGATTGTTCCATCCAAGGGCCTTCATTGCAGACTTTAAACCTGTGTTTGTATCAGTGTCAGGCAGCACAGCTCCTTTAAGATTTTGCTTCACCAAGTTCAGCTAAATAATAACAAATAACTTTAGCTGAACCCCTAATTATATGACATAATAATAAAATAGGTTGTATGAAACAATTGTTAACTGGATAATACAGAGTTATCCATGAATTCGACTAAAGGTTTATTTGTTGCAGTCAAACTACATTCAAATTTAGGTTCTGGTTTTTAAATGGTTTAAAAGTAGTAATTTGATGCTAAATGCTCACATGATACAATTCATCACTGTCAAGCAAATACAAAGTCTATAATTGTCAATTCTGACGCCCAATAATTTAAGCAGTACAATTAAGTTAAATTTCATACAAGTGATTACATATTGATTACATTGATTATTTAACAATTAAAAAAAATCAAATGTTTCTTATATAATTAGCAGAACAATTTCTACAGGAATAACATATATGTATATAGGTTTACAATATAATCATGTTGTATGTGGTGAGACTTTAATAAACTATTGAATCTGAATCTGAATCTTAATCTATAATATAGATGGACAAACTACAGGTGACTAAACTGCATCTAGAATTAAATTTCTGTCTTTATATAAAGTACACAATAATAAACTTACTTTTTCTTTTAAATAACATTATACTCAGATGACATTAACTATATTAATTTTGATTTAACTAGTCTACTGCAAAAAATATTTGATAATCACTGAAAGTGGAAGTTTTTCAAGGCCTTGATTAAAGATACATTTTGTGAAAAATCTGGCAAGAGATGAATGTTTTAGAGCACTTACAAAATCCCTAAATACTATATGACACAATGTTGATGGTTGATGCACCAATAAATCAAATGTCATAAGATAAACTAGTTATAACCCTGAAAAGAAAATGCATTGAAGGTGAAAATATTAATTATTTCATTTTGAGCTTAAGGTTAATGTAAAATCAAGGTTATGCAAGTGCATACACATCACATCTCCTTGCTTAAAAAGGGGGGACATAATACATTTTTATGGGATTAGCTTGTTCAAAAGTTAGGCTAAATTTTAATTGGACTTCCGGGCCCTACTGCTTTCAGGAATATGTTCCTTACAGTACAATAAGTTTATTATTCATGATCATACCTCATGGTTTTTCACTTTGTCAATGTAATCTTTATATTCTTTTGAAGAAGCTTTTCTTTTCATCAAAATTCTCATACCATGTTTGAAATCTGAAACCTTGGGCCTGAAAATGTCAGAAATATAAAATAAATAATAAACAAAGCAGCCAACAATATGGTTGCTTTATAACACAGCAAAGTTCTTCAGAATAAAATTATAAATTCTACACCATTCAAAGCCAGGCGCTCCACAGAAATTAAATAGTAGACAATCATATCATAAAAATGCATCTCAGCTTAAGTATTCTACTGAACAGTGAACATTTGAAGGTTTCTTTAATATATTTATTGGCTTTCAAAAGTACACAAAAAATTTGTCAAATATTGTTTCATCTTGTCTTCTATTAAATGTTGTACAATTATTCTTTTTGTCCTTTTAACTAGTTCCTCAACTACAATTAAAGAACTCATCATCAATCTTTACAATAAAGCATATGAAATTAATAGAAATAATTGTTACTTCTGGAGAGTAATAACATTCTGGAGGTTAAATATCAATTACTTGTAATTGATGGTCGTTTAATTCTGTTGACAGTTTCAACTTTTTGACTCGAGATATACCTCTCAGATCTTTGGGTCAGGTGAGCTAAAACAGTTCTACTAATCAAAGCCTTAAAGGCTGTAAAAGCAATATTGCTGCCATGTTAATGTTTGGGGACTTTTATTTTTCATCCACATATATACAAGAATTAAACCTGACATGAGTGTTGTCTAGTTAAAAGTAAGAAGGTTTTAACTTTATATAAATAAAAGACTTTAGCAGAAAGTCATTTTTAATATGTTTTATATTTCACAAGGAGACAACACGTTTACCAGGCTAAAGTTGGGGTCAAATATACATGTGCTGAAACATATAACTCAAAAAGAAATCATCATGGATTATCCCCTGGTAGTGTTTGTAACTTCCTTTGTCAATAATTTCCTTTATTGATTTAATTTTAACAATTTTCATTATTAATTGATATTTAACCATTAACACAAATGATTAAGTTAAAACATTTCAACTTTCCAGACGCAAATGTTAAAAAACAGGAAAGAAATAAAATATCTTACAAGACATAAACATGTAAAGAATAAATGTATATTTCAGCTTAATAAAAATATTTTCATAATGTTACTTTGTCATCATTTTTAAAACTAAGTTCCAAACATTATTGCTCAGTTGATATGTGTCCTTCTGATGCGGTACGAGCACAGGCACTTGTTTCTATCCATAGGAAGGTCGATTATCCATATAAATAGTTTGATATGGATAGTCGACCTTCCTATGGATAGAAACAAGTGCATGTGGGTACGAGATAACTACAATTCTCATGCAATCCCGAAAAGGGGGGTCATCACAGACAAACATGACATTAAATCGTTATCACTGAACTAGTATATATATTGTATAGGGGCCAGCTGAAGGACGCCTCCGGGTGCGGGAATTTTTCGCTGCATTGAAGACCTGTTGGTGACCTTAATTCTGCTGTTGTATGTTTTTCTATGGTCGGGTTGTTGTCTCTTTGACAAATTCCCCATTTCCATTCTCAATTTTATTATACGAACAAGAACAAACAGCTCTACGTTGCTTTGATATTTATCAATTTTCAGGAAACATTGCGAAACATGATCTTCAATATTTCGAAAACATGTGAAATAAAATTGCTAACACGGTGGACCGTCGAGTGTCAACAAACGTAGTAGACTTGTTCACTGAAAAGACGAGGATAATGGTTTCATCTGACATTTGTTATGCAAACCCAGTTTTGATCATGATATTTAAAAAGAAGTACTTTTTTCAATCTATGTATTAATAAACTAGAAAATTCCAAATTGTAAATATCTCTTCATCTGGACCGACTTGGCATCTACTACGTTTGGACGGGTCCATTTCATTAGTAAGGTGATCGATAAATATTACGGAGTTTTGACAGAAAAGGAAAACGAACTTATTGTTATGTGTTTTCAACAAGGGTTTCGTTCCGCTAAATTATTTGCGCAAATAAAGTTTGTCTATTTTTAGATTACAGGTAATAATTTGACACTACGCATTAACCTGTGTAGTGATTTTGATTTTACGATAAATGTATGAATGAACGATAATTTTATGAATGAACAAGAGCACCTGACCTCTTAAAGAAACACAAATTAAACATAAAAAACCGTATTTATTAGGAGATAATTCAGTTAAATTTTCAATACTAAATCAACAACTGAAATGAATCCATATTTTGCTGAAACATCGTACGAACGGCGGAAAATGGAATCGCATTTATAAAAATGTACTTTTTTTCAGTCGGACTTCTATGTTATTTGATAGTCAAACGGTTGACCCTTTAAATACAAAAATACATCTACAAGAACATATTCTGAAACTTCTTAAATCCACTAACGTTTTTTTAAAGTTTCAAGCTATGTATTGCATTAGAAAACATACATAGGTGTTAAAGAATGACTGACCAGGAGCCTGTTTAACAAAATACTATGGCTTGATCTGGGCGGAGTCTCTGATCTGGGTCACAAAGATGGCCATACGCGACGGCATAAAAGCAATTGCTTTAAAAACTGGCTTCTTGTACATATTGTTTACAAAAATCTTAGGAAATGATGATTATAAAGTATTATTCCCCAAAAAGGTGTGATAACTGTAACTATGTTTTATTACATACTCTGTAGTAGCTCTTCTACGCCTCTTTTTCCGTGTTGTTGACATGCATGCAATATTAGTAGCATCCACTAATGTGTAGGTCCTACAAAATCCATCAGCCAGATAACAAACTTGTAGGTCTACAGTAACTGTATATTTAGATGGATCAAATCCTGATGTTAAGCTGTAGTTATACTGGAAAGTGTCACCTATATTCTCTGTCACTACTTTATCTGAAATATTTATTTTTTTTACAGAATTTAACATTTATTCCTTATTCTAAGATAACTTTGATTTGATTTTTAGTATAAAAATGAGTGGAATAAAATTTAGAATGGAAATGGGGAATGTGTCATAGAGACAACAACCTGACCACAGAACAGACAACAGCAGAAGGTCACCAACAGGTCTTCAATGCATGTTTTCAGTACTGCTGTCAAATTCATATGATTAATTAAAGTTTCTCCTAGCCATTTTAAGGCTTGCCATTGAGCATTCCTGGTGAAATGTATCTTTAAATAATCCAATAATACCATAGCTATTATGGTGTCTGTAATTACTTTAGAACAAGGAGTTAAATTAGATTATTATTTATATGTCCTTGTCCAGGAAAATTATGTAGAGTGTTTCAATTTGATACCATTTTACTTATACAACCCAGTATATATCAACTCCAATCAGTTTATTTGCAGTTCACCAAAATTCACAGCAATAGGTAAAAAGTGTTTCACCATATTAAAAATTTACTTTTGATTTTTACTTTTTAAGTTTTTTCGCAATACAGTCGAACCTTGTTGTGTCGAAGTCGAAGGGACCTGACCAAAGTATTCGACTCATCCCAGGTGGAGTGTGTCGTCATAAATTTGGAATGCATGAAATACGGTATGAGATACAATGAACAGTGTGCCTTTTTTTTTCTCTATATGACACTTTATAATTGTGTATTCAATCTCAATTTTTGGTCCTTCGTAAATAATTAAAAACACAAGTACAGTTACAAATCATGCACAAATAAAATCAATAGTTTATACAAATATTTACAAAGGTCAGTCGCTATAAATTATAAAATCACTCGCGGCACGAAATAAGTTCTGAGCGGTCTCTGACGAGGTCGTCTGCTTCACATTAAATTATCATGAATTTATTATAATTGTCCTAATCCTTTTATCTATTGTAATTAATGAGTTTTAAATCTAATGATTCATTTAATCTCGGCTTGGGTCATTTAAATTTGTTTCGTTTTTATCTCAGGTGAAAAATGTTTGACACACAAACATTCCGCTTGAAGGAAAAAACAAAAATGTTAATTAGTGGTCAATATAAACATGTCATTTTAACTGTTATACAAACAAGTATGTTTACTCAGCTTTAATCTCTTTTGAAAATGATTAGTTGACATAAGAAATACATCCCACTTGAATTTTTATCATTAGGTCTGCATCTTTCGAAAATTCTTACTTTCGAAGTTCGAGACATCAGGGTCAATTTACATTGATTTTACTTCGACAGGACTATAAAATTTACTCGACTTAACCGAGTATTCGAATCAACTGAGTACGACTCATCAGAGGTAATTATGCATTGATCATTGACCGAGTTCGACACAACGAGGTTGGACTGTAATTATGAAAAATGGTTTTGGCATATACTTCCAAGAAAACCGCTGTTTAAAGACAAATATGAATTTCTACATCATATTACTTAAATGTAAAAAAGCCACACTTAATTTAAAAAAATGTATATTATAAAATAATGATTTGTCAGTAATGACATTTGTCATTAAAATACTTCATAATAAACATAAACAAGAGTGCATAGGCAGGCAGACATTTCTTGCCTGCTTTACTTTTCATAATTAAATCAATGTTGATAGCCTATATAATATGAAGGTGTAACTGCAAGTATCACATAAACTGAACATCATCAATGATTCATATAAATAAGGTTAAGTGCCTGCCAGACAGAAATCTCCCAAAAGAGCAAATATTAATAAAAATAGTTCAACAAACCTGTTTCAAGACTTTTCTGCCAAACTTTTCTTTCAATGCTATATTCTAATTCCGTGCAAGAAATGAAGTTAAATGTAACACTGGTCTTCCGTTGTCCATTGATAAATTTGAGTGGAAGACAACATGTAATTCCCTGACAGTCAGGAGTGAAAGAGCATGCATCTGACACATTACCAGTTAAATTTACACTGCAGCCTAGTAAATGAAAAAAAAGTCAAGAGTGCACACACACCGGTCCCTAAACCTTTTACTGATCATGATTGAATTGAATTTGGCAAAGAGATAAATGTACAACTACAATCAAAATATATATATTAATATAAATAACTTATATCTGAGAAAAGTACTTTTATTAACACTTGGAACTTAAAATTGACCAATAAACCATGAAGATGAAGTCAATGTTACGATACAGTTTTGAGTAAATCTACTAAAAAGTAATTATACACAGGGGCAGTGCCTCATTTTCTTTACGCATTTAAGATGCTTGTTTTGTTTTTCTATTTGTTGCACATATATTAATACAATGGAAATTTAATTCCAGATTGTCATCTCAATCTAAAAACTGTCGAACAATTTGTGGTACATATCACTTCAGGGAGGTAACTCTGTAAAAATCGTTTAAATTACGTTCTATAGTTCAAGAAATACTAAGTTCTTCAATGATCAAAGTTTGTGTTTTTCAAATGGTATTGGTCCAAGAAATTTTTTCCCGATAAAGTGTGCAGTTCAACTTTTTTTACATTTTTACATTTTTGTCATATGGTCAAAGTAAACATTTTTGGGCACTTTATAGCTTGTTGTTTGGTGTGAGCCAAGGCTCCGTGTTAAAGGCAGTACCTTGACCTAGGATGGTTTACTTTTATAAATTGTTATTTGGATGGAGAGTTGTCTCATTTACAGGCATTCATACCACATCTTCCTACATAACTGTTTTGTCAAAATTTTATGAAAATTAAACGTGACCAATTTATTTTAGTCAAGGTGTTAGGTACCACCTTAACATCCATATTTTACTCACCATTTGGTGGTGTTAGCAAGGCACATTCTGTTGGCTGCCAGAGGTCAAAGGAAATTCCTAAATTAATAAAAAATAAAATAAAATATTTAAATCAAAAACCAATATTCTCTGAACCTCACATTTTGATAACTATGATTTAAATGAACTTTTAAACAGATTATTTCTTAATCACAAAAAAATAAAGGGTAAGAAGATAACATCTTTCTCTTATCTTCCAAAGATTAAATAAATATACTGTTGAGAGTTCTTTTTTTTTCATAAAGGAGATAATCATTTACTTTTGGTTTGAAAACTCCCCCGAAATTTTTTTTGCATCTTGAGACATTATCAGACTGTTTACAAGTGCATAAAAAATCAGGTTTCATAGGAATAATATTTTTTTTAGCTTTTTTTTTCTTAGAAAAAAAGTCGAGAAGACGTTTTGTTTTTCTCATTGTTGAAAGGCGAAATTATAGGAGAGGAATGAGAATACAAAAACATAATTCTATGCAGCAATAAGATGCACCATTCTATACTTGACAGTGGTAGATTTTTATTATTTATTTTTATATTTTACCTACATATATCAGACATTGATTTTCCTAGTATTAGGGTAAGGGGCCAAGGGCCAATGCAGTTGGGAATAAAAGTTCCTGAAATGTTGGATTTGGTAAAAATATAAGTTCATACTGATGGAACACAGCACAAGTCGTATGCAACTTGGAAGTGGGGTTTGGGGACATGGTCCCTTAAGAAAATTAAAAAAAATTAGGTGCAGAATTCGGCATTCTGAGAAGGAATAAGCCATAATATTGCATATATTTAAAAAAAAAAAAAAAAAAAAAAGCAAACTAAGGCAAGACCCATCCCTATCATTGGTTCAACAAGAGGGCTTAAGATCAGACAGGGGAAAATATAACAGAAAATATTAAGAGAGCCTTTTCCCTACCCTTGGCATTTACCCTCCCTCCTCTTTCAGTAAAACTTATGAGGAAAGGTCCAACTAAAAATAAATAAAAAATGGGAAGCATTCCTCCTGATCATTGGCTTTTTTGATGGCCCCATCTATAACAAATGGGCAGAGAAAAAAAATTTACTATTAGTCGACTACTACTACTACCAGTCCCAGTACAACATGTAACGTAACGGTACCCAAATTGCACCTATTTAGCAAAATCTTAAAAGATTTCCTAGAGACTAAAGAAGTTGTAATTTTATGATCCGATAGTATGCACGTCTTTCAACATAGGTAAATATATTTAGATATACACAAAACGTTTACAGTTTTATCGACAGATGAAGTGTTTACTAAAAAAGCAAAATGTACTGAAACGTCGCCATGCGACGACATCAAAACGTCATCTTTTTTAAATTAGCAAATACAATATGTTTCAAGTATCCATTTCTTAAAAAAAAGAAGAGTAAGCATAGACAAATATCCAATTGTTCACTATATTTATAAAAAATAAACAAAAGCTCTGTTTTTCGACTTTTGACGATGCAAATTTAAGCATGGATGCAATTTGGGTACTCCTCATTACGGAATCATTGATGGTTTGGAGGTTAGTTCAGACCAATTTTTCTATGATTCCATATGAATTAAAAATCAAATTGGTGTACCTATATAATAAAGAAGGATACGGCTACAAAATAAACACAAAATGGAAATGTTTGTCTTGATTTAAAAAAAATGTAGTTGAAAAAACTGTCAAAATAGGTGCAATTTGGGTACCGTCACGTTACAAGCTGAAGAGAAAAGGTCCAAACTTGAAAAAAAAATGGGCAGCACCTCTCCTAGCCTAGGCACTTTTTCAACTCCCTCCCCAAGAGTTAAAGGGTGGTAATAATTAATAAAACTAGAACACACCCGTGATATTGCGGGTCCGTGACTGAATTAAAGTATATAATTATGCGCAGGCCTTATTTTAGTATTAGTACTGTCATCTGATAAAGTCATGCCGATTATAAGATACACAATTTTCTCTGCTTTCAAATCTTTCTGTTTGAACCCGTCTAACTGGAACTTATCAATTATTGGTAATATTAATTATTTGGAAAACAAAAGGTCCTGGAATGAAGTATTTTTTAATCAACAGCATTGTCCTATATTTGTTATAAATAAAGTTGAATTCTTTGATTCGCTGTTTTACGTCATGCCCGCTAACAAATTGAAACTTATTTTTAGTCCAGATTTTTAGTATTCGTATTGTTATCTTAGAAAGTCTTACGGATTAAAATACTACAATATGTAACAATTTGACAATTTAATAGTGTCAACCTTGTGATTATGACCCGTGTATATAGCATATTAATCCTGAATACACCGTTTGGTGGTGCGCCTGTCAGATGCGGAACGTACAGATAATGTAATAGGTAACAGGTGATTATACTATTGGTATCGGTATCGGACTCGACCCGGAACTTCCTAATTATTGGCAATATTAATTACGTGGAAAACAAAAGGGCCTGGAGTGGTGTAATTTTTAATCTACACCTTTGTACTATATTAGTTGTATATAAAGTTGAATTCTTTGATTCGTCGTTTTTACGTGATGACGGCTGACAAATTGGACCTCGTAATTTTAGTATTATAGATACATGTTACATTATAAAAAAGGACTTTTCAATTTGGTCTCTCGTGAGCTATCAAATGATAACATAGTTTTAGTTATTTCGAAGACTCTCTTTATTTTGCCATTTACAATCTGGATCATTAAGGCGATTGACTGAATTGCGTATTTGAATGCAGTAAAACGTCTAAGTGATTCCGATTTTAAGTAAACACTCCAATAGATCTTATGGTTCAGTCAGTTATTAAAAGGCATTGTACTTGTAAAATCTATGAAACTAAGAACTACAAGAGACCAAAGGGTTATTAAAAACTTGTTATCCAGCAATATCTGTCTTTTGACACAGTGACATTTCGCCGGCTGCCGGCTCTTATTGAAAACCCTGAATAATATCGGGGTTTTTTTTGAAAAATTTGATGGAAAAAAATCCTTATCGAACCTGATTTATAGCATATATTATTATTCTTTAAGTGATAGGTCGTTCTTCACTTTTAAAAATAATATTTATGATTAAACTATACTATTACATAAAAAGCAGCATTGCACTTAATCATAGGATGTATTTTAAATTCATACCTTTGAATGGAGCTCTTTCGACAGTCAGATCACACTCTGAGTACAGAAGCTGGGAATTCTCCATAACTGTGTACTCATATAAGCAAACAGAACTATTTCCCTCAAAACATGACTTGATTTTCACATCCAATGAGAATAACTTTTCCGATGGAATGTGATGGATAGCAAATCTAAAGAAATAAAATTAATTTGAATAAGAATGAGATACCATTGAATGAAAACTTCACAAATGCATCATATGTATCTAAAAACAAGTCTGTCATCAGTGACAACATATTAAAATTTGAAAGCTATGGTTGAAAGGTTAATGAGTTAATGTATGGACACGACTGGAAAGAAAACCTTTTTTCGATCTTTCAAGAACCATAACTCCTGAACAGTGAAAGTGAAAAATGTCAATATTGTACTTGACATTTTGTCAACAGTTACAACATATTTAAATTTTAAAAGTTTTGGTTGAACAGTTCATAAATAAATGCACTAACACTGTTTGGCAGCCTCCTGCCCGCTGTACACCCCAAATTCAATGACTGTTTTTTTTTCCTTTGGAAAATTTCAGGGCAACTAAATCTTATCCTGTTGAACATTTTGACCTATGTCAGATTTGCTCTAAATGCTTTAATTTCAGAGATATAAGCCAAAAACTGCATTTTACCCCTATGTTCTATTTTTATCCATGTTGGCCATCTTGGTTGGCAGGAGGGGTCATTGGACACATTTTTTAAACTAGATATCATAGTGATAATTGTGGCCAAGTTTGGTTAAATTTGGCTCAGTAGTTTCAGAGTAGAAGATTTTTGTAAAAGTTAATGAATGACGGGCAACAAGTGATGAGAAAAGCTCACTTGGCCTTTTGGGCTAGGTGATCTTAAAAAGAAATACACAACTTTCTTGTCTGTTGCTTTCTGTCAAAAACTTAAAACTTTGGCTTTTTTATGAACATATAATATTGTTTGTGCATTTAGGGGCATTGTCACTTCCTTTCCTTTTGCGTAAGTGGTAAAAAAATATAATGCTTTATTGATCAAATAATTCGGCAAATTAAATTCTTATAATTGCTCATCAACACTGTTGACATTAGGGAATTGTGATTAAATACCTTACAGAACAAACATTATTTCTGGTTTATCCTCCATCATGACGATTACACAAACCATTGATGAACTTTAATCGTGCAGGGAAACAGGCAATCCCCTCTATCTGGTAAATGACGTCATAAAGGCATGCATAATTGACAAACTTTCCCAGCAAGGGACATAACTCATAAGTGATCTTTTCTCAAATAACACACATGGCAGTATTTTATTTTGGTCTTTTTTGTATAATTAATCTACTTACACCAGCTGTAACACTCCATGGATCTCTACCTTCTCTTGTTTGCCTAAAATATATTTATCAATTAAAAAATCATCAATATTTCCTTCAAAATTATATAGAGCGTATATTAAAAATAACTATATCTAATTAAAGCATTATTCAGTTTCTAACACAGTATCATTTTTTGTTCAAAGTCTACTGTATGAAATGTAGAATTGCATTGAGTTTGCCTAATGATCTGAAACTAGTATTATAATGTTTGTATTATATATTCTACAACCTGAAGGACAAATCTGCAAAAGGTTCTTCAAAGCAATTATCAAAGATCTGGGATAATTCTGAAAACATTAACTATATCCAGCTATTTGAATTTAGTCACACAAATGCAGTTTCTTTTTAGCTCACCTGGCCCAAAGGGCCAAGTGAGCTTTTCTCATCACTTGGTGTCCGTCGTCCTCCTGCGTCCATCGTCATTAACTTTTACAAAAATCTTCTCCTTTGAAACTACTGGGCCAAATTTAACCAAACTTGGCCACAATCATCATTGGGGTATCGAGTTTTAAAATGTGTCCGGTGACACGGCCAACCAACCAAGATTGCTGCCATGGCTAAAAATAGAACATAGGGGTAAAATCTAGTTTTTGGCATATATCTCTAAAACCAAAGCATTTAGAGCAAATCTGACGGGGTAAAATTGTCTATCAGGTCAAGATCTATCTGCCCTGAAATTTTCAGATGAATCACACAACCCATTGTTGGGTTGCTGCCCCAGAATTGGTAATTTGGAGGAAGTTTTGCCGTTTTTGGTTATTATCTTTAATATTATTATAGATAGAGGTAAACTGTAAACAGCAATAATGTTCAGCAAAGTAAGATCTACAAATAATTTAACATGACCAAAATGGTCAGTTGACCCCTTAAGGAGGTATTGCCCTTTATAGTCAATTTTTGTCAATTTTTCGTCAATTTTTGTTATCAAAAATCTTCACCTCTGAAACTACTAAGACAAATTTAACCAAACTGGTCCACAATCATCATAAGGGTATGTAGTTTAAACAAGAGTGCACACACTGAAATGTCTCGCCTTCTTTACTAATCATTGATTTTATGTTGATAGTCCTAAGTATAAAGCTTTATTACAACCGTCACATAAACTTAACATTAACCAAGATAGCTAAACAAAGACCAATGAACCATGAAAATGAGGTCAAGGTCAAATGAACCATGCCAGGCAGACATATACAACTAACAAAGCTTACATACAACAAATATAGTTGACCTATTACTTATAGTTATAGAAAAATAGATCAAAACACAAAAACTTAACACTGTGCAATGAACCGTGCAATTGAGGTCATGGTCATATAAAACCTGCGGGACTGAAATATAGATCATTATATATTTCCATACACCAAATATAGTTGACCTTTGGCATATAATATTAGATAAAAAGACCAAAACTTAAAAACTTAACTTTGACCACTGAACCATGAAAATGAGGTCAAGGTCAGATGACATCTGCCCGCTAGACATGTACACCTTACAATCATTCCATACAACAAATATACTAGCCCTGTTGCTTATAGTATCTGAGATATGGACTTGACCACCAAAACTTAACCTTGTTCACTGATCCATGAAATGAGGTCAAGGTCAAGTGAAAACTGTCTGACGGGCATGAGGACCTTGCAAGGTACGCACATACCAAATATAGTTATCCTATTACTTATAATAAGAGAGAATTCAACATTACAAAAATTCTGAATTTTTTTTTCAAGTGATCACTGAACCATGAAAATGAAGTGAAGGACATTGGACATGTGACTGACGGAAACTTCGTAACATGAGGCATTTATATACAAAGTATGAAGCATCCAGGTCTTTCATCTTCTAAAATATAAACCTTTTAAGAAGTTAGCTAACACCGCCGCCGCCGGATCACTATCCCTATGTCGAGCTTTCCGCAACAAAATTTGCAGGCTCGACAAAAATGTGTCCAATGACCCTGCCTGCGAACTAAGATGGCTGACATGGCTAAAAATAGTACATGGGGTAAAATGCAGTTTTTGGCTAAAATCTCAGAAACCAAAGCATTTAAAGCAAATCTGACGAAAATAAATTGGTTTGTTAGGTCAAAGTTTATCTGCCCTGAAATTTTCAGACCAATCAGGCAACCCGTTGTTGGGTTGCTGCCCCGGAATTGATTATTTTCAGAAAATTTTGCAGCTTTTCGTTATTATCTTGAATATTATTATAGATAGAGATAAACTGTAAACAGCAATAATGAACAGCAAAGTAAGACCTACAAATAAGTCAACATGATCAAAATGGTCAATTAACCCCTTCAGGAGTTATTGCCCTTTATAGTCAATTTAAAACAATTTGTAAAAAAAATTCGTTTATGATATGCACATAGACAATGGTGAGCGACACAGGCTCTATTGAGCCTCTAGTTTCAAGTATCTTATAGATGAACTCACCACAGATACCAGGATAAAGTAAGTTGCACTTAAAATAAAAGATCTGAAAGCTACAAAAATAATTAACCTGTTGGTCAAAAACATAACTTAAACATTCTTTATTCAATTGTTGTTAAAGATAGTTTACTGACCAGAAAATGGCTTTTATGTTGCTCAGTTGATGTCTGATATATTACCAACACCTCCCTTAAGTTTTATTTGCATAGTATCACTCAATATCTAAATCAAAACCAACCCCATTTATAATTGATCAAGCTGAACTCAAAGTGGTTTTCTTCAAGGTCTACATCAAGTATATAATCACATGTCCTGAGATTGACAGAAGCATAGATGTATCTTTTAAGAACAGGAATTTCAGCACAGCATGTTACGCTATCACAAGTTTCAGTTATGTGGCATACAACACTCTTATTCAGCTTGATAAATGGTACTGTTATATTAGCACATTCTAAAAAAAAATAGTACAATGTTATATGCATCAGGTATTTCACATCCAATCTTTTATGTTAATATTCTTTACAAAGCACAAAAATGTCAGTATTCACCTCAAAAGCTAACAAAACCTTTAAACAGACTTATTAAGAAGCGATATAGTTATGATACTGTTGTCAGGTCATTAAAGATTGCATATTTTGGTTTTAATATTGATTCACTTATAGGGTCTTTACATCGGAATTAAACACATTTATCATAAAACCAGTTGTTGGCATGACACAGGTTATGTTCTTCTCATATATTTCATGTTGGTATCATACTAAACTTCTAACAGGAGGGATTGTGCCTAATATTCTTATGATGAAGACAAAATCTTTCAATCAGTTTAATTGAGGTCTCAACTGGCATGTCAGTTACTGCTATAGTGGCCGTCAGCTGAAATTCGTAGTGGTTATCGGTAAAAAAAATCTAAAATATCAACCACGCTCACTTGTGATATAGTTTTTCACATTCCGTTCATAAATCGCCAAAAGAAAAACGCATCACACGGTATAGCTGACTTATATAAATCCTGAAACCAAATTTCAGAAATCCTTGTATTGTAGTTCCTGAGAAAAATGTGACGAAAATTTTCAACTTGGCTATCATGTGTAAAATCATACAAGTGTTCGGTAAACAGGAAGTTGTCAAGTGATCAATCTGAAAACGCATCACACGGTATAGCTGACTTAGATAAACCCTGAAACCAAATTTCAGAAATCCTTGTATTGTAGTTCCTGAGAAAAATGCGACGGAAAATATTCATGGGACGGACTGACTGACGGACGGACTGACGGAAGGACAGACAGAGGTAAAACAGTATACCCCCCTTTTTTAAAGCGGGGGTATAATTAGAAATTGTTCATAAAGTAATGACACAAATTTACCATTATTCCATCCATTGACAGATCCATTATAAGGCACCAAATTGACATCACAAATATTTGACCACCCCATGTAATCAGAGAGACCAAGTTCTGTCATCAAATCATTGGCTGTAATATCTGTTATATTCCCTAAGTCTGTATTTCTACTAGCTAACCAGTCCTCTAGTGAAAATGCTAAAAAGTAATAAAGAAAACATGGTATAAAGCTAAATGTTAATATGTTACTGCCAAATAGGAGTTCATAGAAGTAAGAATCTATCATCTTGTACTTATACACTATGCTTGAACTTACACTAGCTCAGAAAAAGAACAAATATTTAATTATTTCACAAATATTATTCCTATAAGCTTTGTCCATTTCTAATATTCACAAAGACAATGTTGGTATAAATAATTATGTATGATAATTGTAACAAAGTCAAGTGGTATCAGTACTTTGAAATGCAATGTTTCTAAATGCAAGTAGTAATGGACATTTAGGATCAAGGTCAGGTCAAGTTATAAAATTAAGCAGAGAACGATTTTACAAAGATTCTATGAAATTCAAGAAAATGTTACAGTAATGGGCCATCAGACAGACTAAACATTTTGAGTAAAATACTCTCAATATTATGTTTTTTTTTAATCAACATCCAACTGAATAAATTAATTTAAAACTTCTTTTAAAACTTGAATGTACCTTTAATTTAACTGATCAATACTGATATTTTATCAGTAAGTTTCCACTTGATAACTTAGTGCAGATGCCAGATTGTCATTTAAAATAACTTACACAAGTCATTATGGTCTAATAAACATATTAAGAAACCAAAGCATCACTTACTTAAAACTTGTTGTTTTTTGTTTACTATGCTGTATAAATGATTTCCAATTGGGACTTTGACCTGAATTTTAACAAATTGGACCCTGCCAATTTACTTATACAAACAGCAATTTAGTGATAACTGAACGAACTACTTTAAGACATAGTTAAAACACTTGTTAAATGCTTGATCCAGGTGCCAACATTGCCATTAACCTCAAATCTTCTCTCATTCATATTGTAACTACTTTCTACATTCTGATTTTTTTTTAAATAGTTGTATTATTGTATTGGAACTGCTACTTACATGGGTTTAAGAATCCAGGAGCTTGGTCACAACTTTGCTGATCAACAACTACATCTTTGAAGACCTCAATCTCAAATTCACAATCATTATTTGGTTCCATACAAACGGATATATTTAGAGTGAAGCTGAATGTATCTAGAGAGGGTGTATCTATAATGTATCTGAAACAAAGTGAGACGATCATCTTTTTAAAGTATGTTTAATCCTACTTAATTCATATGACTAACAGGAGATTTCTAGGAATGACCACCTATGTTGATACTCTGTTAGTTTTATTTATAGTTCTTTTTGAAGATACTACACTATTCTCTTCATTCTCCTACAGAAGACTAGTAAATCATCAGGAAGACATTTTAAATATCATGATTATGATTTATACCACCTGATAAAAGTATCAGATAGGTGTCTAACAGATCCAACCAGATGCTCCGCAGGGCGTAGCTTTATACGACCGCAGAGGTTGAACCCTGAACGGTTGGGGCAAGTATGGACACAACATTCAAGCTGGATTCAGCTCTAAATTTGGATTGTGATTAAATAGTTGACACAGCATAGGTTTCTGACACAGAATGAATGTGTTGTAATGAACTTAAAATTTTTGTTTTCTCTTAGAGCAATTCACTATGCTGTTAAATATTAATCCTCTCAAAACAAGAATGTGTCCTCAGTACACGAATGCCCCACTCGCACTATCATTTTCCATGTTCAGTGGACCGTGAAATTGGGGTAAAAACTCTAATTTGGTATTAAAATTAGAAAGATCATATCATAGGGGACATGTGTACTAAGTTTGAAGTCGATTGGACTTAAACTTCATCAAAAACTACCTTGACCAAAAACTTTAACCTGAAGCGGGACAGACGGACGGACGAACGGACGGACGAACGAACGGAGAGATGGACGGACGGACAGACGCACAGACCAGAAAACATAATGCCCCTCTACTATCGTAGGTGGGGCATAAAAATGTTTGAAGAAATTTTCTTTTTTATTTATTAAATTTCAAATGAGAAAAATTGAACCCAATTTTTTTAATCACATCCCCCTTTCCCTTATTCCAAAACTAATCTCAATTAAAATTTCTAATGGAGTTTGCAACAATAACTACTCATTTAAATACATCATAAAATATTAAGATGTAAAAAAAAACTGCTTGTTATCACTGAATGTTATTTATTATAATTTATCAGTTGGTAGTAAAAAGTGAATATACATTGTATATTGTATATAACAAAGATTTAAGTTGATTCTGGACAAAGAAAGATAACTCCAATTAAAAAAAAATCTTGCTATTGCACAATATTTTGCAATTAGATATTTCTTGCTTACTATTCTGGACAAAGAAAGATAACTCTAATTAAAAAAAAATTTGCTATTTCACAATATTGTGCAATTAGATATTTCTTGCCATTGTGCAATACTGTGCAATTGAAAAGACTTGCTATTGCACAATACTTAATATAATAATTTTAGATCCTGATTTGGACCAACTTGAAAACTGGGCCCATAATAAAAAATCTAAGTACATTTTTGGATTCAGCATATCAAAGAACCCCAAGATTTCAATTTTTGTTGAAATCAGACTAAGTTTAATTTTGGACCCTTTGGACTTTAGTGTAGACCAATTTGAAAACAGGACCAAAAATGAAGAATCTACATACACAGTTAGATTTGGTATATCAAAGAACCCCATTTATTCAATTTTTGATGAAATCAAACAAAGTTTAATTTTGGACCCCGATTTGGACCAACTTGAAAACTGGGCCAATAATCAAGAATCTAAGTACATTTTTAGATTCAGCATATCAAAGAACCTAACTGATTCATTTTTTGTCAAAATCAAACTAAGTTTAATTTTGGACCCTTTGGACCTTAATGTAGACCAATTTGAAAACGGGACCAAAAGTTAAGAATCTACATACACAGTCATGACAGTTAGATTCGGCATATCAAAGAACCCCAATTATTCAATTTTGATGAAATCAAACAAAGTTTAATTTTGGACCCTTTGGGCCCCTTATTCTGTTGGGACCAAAACTCCCAAAATCAATACCAACCTTCCTTTTATGGTCATAAACCTTGTGTTTAAATTTCATAGATTTCTATTTACTTATACTAACGTTATGGTGCGAAAACCAAGAAAAATGCTTATTTGGGTCCCTTTTTGGCCCCTAATTCCTAAACTGTTGGGACCTAAACTCCCAAAATCAATACCAACCTTCCTTTTGTAGTCATTAACATTGTGTTTAAATTTCATTGATTTCTATTTACTTAAACTAAAGTTATTGTGCGAAAACCAAGAATAATGCTTATTTGGGCCCTTTTTTGGCCCCTAATTCCTAAACTGTTGAAACCTAAACTCCCAAAATCAATCCCAACCGTTCTTTTGTGGTCATAAACCTTGTGTCAAAATTTCATAGATTTCTATTAACTTAAACTAAAGTTATAGTGCGAAAACCAAGAAAATGCTTATTTGGGCCCTTTTTGGCCCCTAATTCCTAAAATGTTGGGAACTGTTGGGACCTAAACTCCCAAAATCAATACCAACCTTCCTTTTGTGGTCATAAACCTTGTGTTAAAATTTCATAGATTTCCATTCACTTTTACTAAAGTTAGAGTGCGA
The DNA here is from genome assembly GCF_963676685.1 of Mytilus edulis. Classification (NCBI taxonomy): domain Eukaryota; kingdom Metazoa; phylum Mollusca; class Bivalvia; order Mytilida; family Mytilidae; genus Mytilus; species Mytilus edulis. The sequence goes on from NC_092356.1 coordinate 40,010,430, forward strand.
AAACTAAAAGTATTCGGACGCCGGACGACGACGACGACGACGACGACGACGACGCTGACGCCAACGTGATAGCAATATACGACGAAAAATTTTTCAAATTTTGCGGTCGTATAAAAAGCATTAAAATATAATAATGTATCACCTCTAAGATGGTGACAAAAAAAGAAAGATGTGAAACAATTTTGTTCTTATTTGATATGCTGATAAAATCTTAAATATAAAAAAAACAGAATGTGTCTGGCAGTCAAATAATTCCTCAAACATTACAGCATCACTTCCGATGACCAACTTTGAAGTCAATTATTATAATGTTCAGTAGTTCATGATAAAAGTGTAACAGAAATTTTTGCTGGATGGATGAACAAATACAAACAGACAATGTAATATACCCCCCTCTTATAGATACCCCCTTGGTTATAAAAAAAGTAAAAAAAGAATTCTTTTAAGAACAAGGTATGATCTGCTCTAGAAAATTATTGACCAAAGACCAAATTGTCATTGTAAATAGCTGACAAATTTAACATATAACAAACAACACTGCTTATTTATAATGATAAATTTCCTTGGAGAATATATAAATTGCATATTATTTAAAAAAAAATTGGATCTAAATCATTTTTTTTTTAATGATACTTACTTTATATTCACTATTCCCAATAGTCCAAAGGTGTAAAGGTTACCTGAAAATATGTCAAGTTAGAATACTATTATTATACAATTATACAATTATACAATTTGAACTACACATATCTTTGAGATGGAGTCATCTCTTGAAGATCTTTCTTTTTAAGCCTTCAAAGTGAGAGATCCGTCTCTAAGAGAAAATATTTCAGTCGGAGATATATAGATTCTTACACTGAAACAAGTGTATTACGATATTTCTCCACTCGAGACAGTTAAATTTTATTATTTAAAGCGTGAGGCTTGCCGAGCCCTTTAAATAATAAAATTTAACTGTCGAGAGTGGAGAAATATCGTAATACACGAGTTATAGTGTCGGAATCTGTTTCTCTAATGCTTTTTATCGTTCTTTTTCAAAGATTTTCAAAAAATTGTGCTCTTTATATGCGACGTCATCAGGCAAGGTCGCCTTTTTTCATGACGTCACAATAGGAAAATTGAGAAGAAAACAAAACATTTTGACGTCATAATCAAATTTCGACTAATCATTTGCCGAGAACAGATTTTTCACTAGTGAGGAGAAATATTTTTCTCACACCGGTCAGGAAATGTGAAAATAGCACAAAAATTAGAGAAATGACACATAGACAATTTTTTACTTCTTTTTATTTCCTGGTTTAAGTGATACTAATGTGTTTGCAGGTATCTTAAGACAAAAACAGTTGTTTTGACTAACTTCTTAGATTATCCTTCAGCTTGATTCGATGCTGAATGACATAGGAGTAAGGGTAATAAATCTTTTATCTGGCCCAAATGCAAGTACAATCTAAAAATTATCAAATATTTACTTTAATTTGTCCTAACTGTATTAAGGTACAGGGTTTATTTATAAAATAAATAAAAAAACAAATTTCACATTTAACAGGTTACCATTGCATCAACATGACAATTCTGTATATTTTGTAAAATTTCTTGATTTTCATCGACAATACATATTATCTGCAGTCCACTTTGAATGTGGCAATATACATGGAATGCAAATATCCTCAAAACATCAAGCTTGATGTTTTAAATGCAGTGACACATGGAGCGTTGGTTAATATTTGTGATGTTTTAGTTGGCTTTGGCAAGTTTAAAACCAATAAACAGAAGCAGTTTATATACCGTACTGAATATTCAAATACTTATCAATGAATAACTGTACAAAACACAACAATCAAGCCATTTGTTCATATAAAAAATGACAAATAAAACTGTCAAACACAAAATTAAAATAAAACTTTGAAACCTAATGATTTCACAAGATCCTTTTTAATCAAAAACTTACCATATGAAATTTCTGATAACTTAAAATTATGAACTAAATTGTCAATTTCTAGTCTCAAGTTGTTTCTACATTGTATGATTCTGAACACTGTTCTAACTGATGTGTTTAAGAATGGAAGATGAACACAACATTCAACACTTTTGTTATCTTTTGATATAATGCATGAAAAACTATTATGGTGGTCTGCTGGTGTTACTTTCACATCTGCATTCTTACTACCTGTAAAAGATAAGGAAAGCAGTCAACTTATTATTTTCAGCAAACAGTGATTTCAAAGCTGAAGTCGATGTTTCTCTCTTATTTTTTTCTCTTAAATTGTTTGGGTAAAATCTGTGCAAATCAAAGTGCTGGATAGCACTTGAGGAAAATATGAAATGGAAGTGTGTATCATTTCAAATAAGTTGTAGATGTGTAGATTGTGTGGTTAATGTTTTGTTCTCACTTTTAAATTTTTTACTTGATACTTAATAAGAAATAATAACAGGATGCTGTAACCAAGTCTCCCAAACAAAGCTCCAATTATTAGCCATTCCCATGGTCGCCTGACATTTGGCCCATTTATGGGCTTTGTGCTAGAAAGCAATTTTTTATAGTGTCCTTATATATTAATTATGAGAATTTGTGCTAGTATAGGTGAAAAACATCATTTGTCCTTCCGTCTAACTCTCTCTCTCTATATTGTTAGTACACAATATAACTTTAACAAACCATTTTCATTGTATGTTTTAATATTGCAAGGTTTTGCTTTGAGAAACTGGTTCATTATTAGATCCTGCTTCAGCTGAACTTCTGCCCATTTTGGTAAGTTTTCTCTAGACTTTGGTAAGTTCTTTTCTTCAAGCCAAGCATCCAGTGAAAATTCTAAAACAAATCAATTATTCATAGTAATTGTAAAATAAAATATGAACAGAACAGAAGACTGAGAAACAGCTTCTAAATAAAACGAATAGACAGTAAAATAAAAGTATTACTTGATTTATTTCACTTGACTGGGCAGGGTATAACCGGTTCGCTCATCAGAGACCAGTCCATCTATAGACAGGTGTTTCGGGATAAATTCATCAATGAAGTGTCCAGTTATTCGTCCCATATCTCACATTCAGTTCTTTTGTATATTCATTTGGTGACACTGATAGGTGATTAGAAATCAATAATGATTATAATGGCAATCATCCTTATCACATACATCTTCAAATAGACTGTCCTTATGCAAATTAAAAAGTAAGCTCCTCCCGATCAGTTGAAATAACATTGGTAATACATTGTACTTAATTCTTTTAAAAATATTTGAAATATTCTGTAATTCTCAAAAAAGGAAATTTTGATTGATTAAATAGGGATTTTGAATTAGTGGCCTGACACTTCAAGATGGAATTTTATCATAAATAAATCAATATGATCTCAACATATCAAGAATGTCTTTAAAGGATTTCATTTATACCATTTTCCTTTGATCTGTCACAGACTCCTTTGATGATTTTTCTCCCATCTAGTATGACCTCATTTACAGAGCAGGTACCATTTGTCTCCAGACACACCAACATGTTAAAATACACCATATAACTGTTTTCTGCTGCCAAGTTGTAAACTATAGTTCTAAAATAATACAGTAATAACATGGAAATCAAGTTGACGTAATTTGCTATGTTTCAATCATGCATATTGTATCTATCAAACATATAAGGACATACAAATTCCAGGCATTGATCTAGTTTGACATAATTCAAAACATATTCCTCAAGTGCCTGTCCCAAGTCAGGAGCCTGTTATTAGGTGGTTGTCCTCTGTTGCTGTCTGTTATACTTGTTATTGGTTTATTATTTCCTCATAAATTAGGCCATTGTTTTGACTTTCTTCCACATTTTGTCATGTCCAGGCCTTTATTTATGTTACAGCTCACTGCAAATTGTGAGTTGTACTCATAGTTTAAGATCGTACAGTGACGTATTTTTGCTATATATAAGTAAGGCATTAACATTTTGCTCTGATGAGCATTTTTTACATTACAATAATGCCACATTTCCTCATTGATAGAGCAGGTACCATTTGTTCCCAGACATACCATGATGTTTTATTACACCATATAACTATGGTACTTTGCTGCCAAGTATATAACAAATCTTGAAAACACCAGTAGTTTTCTTTAAATCTAAATAACTTACTCAGTTCTCAACACACCAACAAGTTCATGCTTCATCAAAGTACCTAAAATATCAAATGTAGTTATGTTCATTTAGAACTTTCACCGGATTAAGACATATCAGACTGTTATTTGGAAATTAAATGGGACTGAACAGTGCATGATTAGAACATTTCAAAAAGTGCCAATAAATATAGAAAGTTTTTACAATAGATTTAACAAAAAAAAAGTAACCGAAAAGGTCAGTTCAATTTTAAATTTACCAAAAGCTATAAGAAAATTATTGGTATTCAAATGATGAAGAAATTTTACAGTGTTTTACTGAAGGCCATTCCAATTGCATTTTTATTTTCCAAATTACTTTTTTTTAATATCTATTACAGTGACTTGACTGTTAGTGTTGCTATCTGACTATTGCAACTCATTCAAAATTCTGACCAAATTGCAATTTGTTTTATAAAATCAAACTGTTCAACTGGTCAGAATTTTGAACAAACTGTTCAGTCAAATTGTGAAAGTGCAATTGGTGATAAAATAAAATATACTTACAATCCTATAAGACTTTAACTCCACTTTGATGTTGATGTGACAAAATCAGTCTAACTGTTTGTATAGTTATTTTATAGTCATTACCATGCAAGAGGTGAAATGTAATTTTGAATTGCTATAAAAATGTCCAAACTAAGCTTTCATATAATTTTTCTTTAGAAAAGTCTTCTATATTCATAAGAATCAGACATTATTTGAATTAAAACATCATGTGTTTGGTAAAATATGTGTGAAATAACAATACTTAATTGATAAGTTTCCATGGGGAGATAACATTTAACATTATTCTTTTGAATAACGACTTTTTGAAAGAAAAAATGTTTATCTCCACATGGAAACTTCCTACAAACATATTGTAATTTCACACATTTTTACTGAATATGAAATGTTTTAACTCGCATAATGTCTAATTCTTGTGAATATAAAAGACATTTTGAAATTATCAATTAAGTATTGTTATTTCACACATATTTTACCAAACACATGATGTTTTAATTCAAATAATGTCTGATTCTTATGAATATAGAAGACTTTTCTAAAGAAAAACTATATGAAAGCTTAGTTTGGACATTTTTATAGCATTTCACTTTTAGCATGAAAATGACTATAAAATATCTATACAAACTGATAGACTAAATTTTCACATCAACACTAATGTGGAGTTATAGTCTTATAGGGTCAAATTTTTGAATGAGTTGCAATAGTTGGATAGCAACACTGACAGTCAAGTCACTGTAAGTACCAAGTTTATGCACACTCTCACCTTTCTTATTTCAAATTTTATGGCAAAAACAACTGTCAAATGTTTGATTAAGTTGTGATTTTGGCTAATTTTTAAAACTGGTGAAGTGTTCTAGAATGTACTTTTTTAAATTTTTAAGATAGAATATTTACCTTTTTGTGAAAATAGAAATGTTTGATTTAATTAAGCAATCATCTTTTTTTAACAGGTTCTATGACATCTCTTTACACTGACACTTTTTTTTTTCATTCCAAGACTTACCCCATTGGTAATCCACCAATGATATTTCCTCTGACAATCTTTCCAGTTGTAAAATTAACATCCTATTGCAGTGGTCTATTGACAACGATACTTCCATTGTCCTACCCAAATCTTCTACATCAACACAACAGCTTACTGTGTCACATGTATCACCCAAGTAACATGTCAAATCTTCAGACAGAACTGGCAGATCTACATCACCTGTACATACTATATTAAAAGAAAGTGAATACTTCTAGAAACACTCACAATTTGATTTTTATCTAAAAATCTGCATTAAATTAATATTTACAATTGACTAAAATAGTTATAACAAGAGTGCACACACTGAAATGTCTCGACTTCTTTACTAATCATTGATTTTATGTTGATAGTCCTAAATGTAAAGCTTTATTACGACTGTCACATAAACTTAACATTAACCAAGAAAACCAAACATTGATCAATGAACCATGAAAATGATGTCAAGGTCAGATAAGCATGATAAACCATGCCAGGCAGACATGTACAGCTAACAATTCTTCCATACAACAAATATAGTTGACCTATAGCTTATAGTTTAAGAAAAACAGACCAAAACACAAAAACTTAACACTGAGCAATGAACTGTGAGAATGAGGTCAAGGTCAAATAAAAATCTGCGCGACTGACATATAGATCATAAAATATTTACATACACAAAATATTGTTGGCCTATTGCTTATTTTATTAGAAAAATAGACCAAAACTCAAAAACTTAACTTTGACCACTGAACCATGAAAATGAGGTCAAGGTCAGATGACACCTACCAGCTAGACATGTACACCTTACAATCATTCCATACACCAAATATAGTAGACAAATTGCATACAGTATAAGTAGGGACTCTGTTGGAACGTCTCGTTAAAAAACCTATATCTGCCGCAATGCATTTTTTGCATTTGCAACGTTTTTGTAACTGCAAAATAACTAACTTTTCCCTCACTGTAAAAAATAAATAAAAATAGCTTGAGAAACTACAGTTTCTGCGCTTTTCAATTCAGTAATAATCTTATATTTCAACGTGTATATTAGCTTGCAGTAAATCTTTGAACTACGATAAGAGTTGCCGTAAACGTCAGTTTTCAGCTATCGAGACAGACAAATGCTAACCCTTTCCGTTCCTCGCGCTATTTATAGAAAGGTAAACAGACAACGAAAATTGACATACAAATGCAGAAATAAACCAGGAATCTGATTTTGTAAGTATCTCGAGTAAAATTGTAGAACAAGGTAGGAAATTATTGATGTTAACGACATTTTTTTAATGTTTTTGCCAAAAATAAGTGTTATTTCTAAAAATAACGGGGGGATCCATACTTTTCCAAAATCTAGAATATTTTCTATGTAAAATCATGTTGGATATGTGTTGATCTGTTCTACATGAGCAAGGCGCGACCCTCGTAAAGATGGTATGTTTCGTCTAAGAAAAGGAGAAAAAAGATAGCCGTGAACGTTCACGACGTTACAAACCACATGAAATATTTTGTCATTGGAATTATAAATTCTGCGCTCCGTAGAAGTGTCTTCCTATTTTACAACTTTGATATCGGTGATTAACAATTATTTTTTATTTAATACTGTGTTTCAATTTCTTCATGAAGAAAACTATAGTATTATACTCTTCACACTGATAATCACTCGCTCGAAATCACTCGAGGATAACTGTTATCGACAGTGTAAAATTTCTGTTGGTTTGTAATTCAGACACATGGGTTAATTCCCTTTCCAGGTAAAACTATTGAGGCACTATGCGGGATAATAAATAAAAATAGCTTCATTCAGAGTCGGCAGGACAATTAAAGCTATATAGTTCCATTTATTTTTTAACTGCCATAATATACTTCCCAATGAACTGCATTATATATAGTTAGATGACAGAAGGCTGTAATGTTTATATTATTTGCTAGGCAAATCAGAGAAAAGAATATAATTATTTTAATTGTCAAATAACAATTTAATATTAAGTAGTATTTTTTTATTATTATTATTTTCTTGTTTGTAATTAATATGTACCGAAGGGCCCTTTAATTATTAATAGAATGATTTTTTTTATTTGATTTGTAGTTCAAATATTGTAAAAATATTTATTATAAAAAGGAAGATGGGGTATGATTGCCAATGAGACAACTCTCCCCACTAAGTTAAGAGACACAGAAATTAAAAACTATAGGTCACTGTATAGCCTTCAACAATGAGCAAAGCATCATGTACCGCAGCATAGAAAGCTATTAAGGGCATTGAAAAGACAATGTTATTAAACGAGAAAACTAACGACCTAACTTGTGTACATAATGAACAAATTCAAACATGAATGTCATAGACAAACGACAACTACTGAATAACAGGCTCCTGACTTGGGACAGGCACATACATACAGAATGTGGCGGTGTGAATATGTTAGCGGGATCATAAGTCCATTTGTTGCCATTTGATATCTATAATTTATTGAAAAATATATAATATGTCTCAATATATTTGAGTATGATAAATTATTGATAAATAAATGTGACCAAATTTACAATGGCAATTACTGGTAATCATTTGATTCCTATGTTGCATAGATTTATATTTGATGTACAACAGTGACCACCAAAATTACAAACTTATTAATTAAAAGCAGCAACCTTTCCCGTAAATACATTTAATTTAAAGAACATTTGTAAAGGAGCAAATCAAAGAAATTGCACATATGTAAATTAAAAATATGCATGACACAAACTTTATTTCTCCTTTCAATAAGTTTAAATTACCTTGAGTTCAATCGTTCCATTAGTATTAAAACCCACCCGGCATAGAAAGTGAGGTGTCTTCTGACATGTCTGACTGTGTTGGGTGTATAAATCCGCAGTAACGACCAGTGGGGATGGAGACTTAGTTTAATTATAATGCATTGGATTGAAACTGATTTGCTTTCTGAATTTAAAAAAATCCTTGCAATGACTCATGACAGCCATGTTGTTGTTCTCTAACAAGCAAACCTCGGGCCAATTGACAACATAACATCAGCATGTACTCAACCACACATGGTTAAAGCCAGGCATATAAGCAAAAAAAAATCATAATTCTACAAGGTACATGTAAATAGGATTATAAATGTCGGAAATATTTTTAGTATTTAAACATTTTTATGAAAGTAGGTTAATTAAATACATGGTTATATTGACAATGTAACATCATATCAGTTTGCAACTACGGAAAACTATACTGGAAATTGTTTTTAAATTTTGTATTCATAAGATCTAAACAGTATTTGATATATTTGTTTTGTATCCTCCTGAATATAATGAAATATCTGCCACTTGACATTAATCAACCAATCTATATATTTGATTTTCCTGAACATAATGAAATATTTGCATTCATCAACCGATCTCATATTCTTTACAAGGAAGATTCTCCTTTCTTTCTTTTTTTTAATATTATAAAATGAAAAAGAGTTTATATAGGTATAGAACAAATGGTTTTTATTTCTACTATTTTATACTTTCAGGCAATGAAACAACTACTGAGCAATAAGATGGAACTAGCTGTTTGATGGTGTTTGATGAAGGATTTTTTTTTTATTCAGACTTAATTTAGAACATTTTGAAAAATTTGTTTGTCTTGTCTTTGTACTTGTTATATAAAGCCAACGAAAAAAAACCCTCAAAATAAAGCATTGTATTCTTGATCTTTTATTATGATTTAATCTTTTCTTGGCTAACATGGCATTCACGATCTATAGATATAAGAAGATGTTGTATGAGTGCCAATGAGACAACCTTCCATCCAAGTAACAATTTGCAAAAAAGAAAAACCGTTATAGATCCAAGTACTGTCTTTAACACGGAGCCGAAGTAGGCTGACACTGAACAGTAAGCTTCAATCCCTTTAATGAATGTGACCTACAGAATTGTACTATTCGCTGGATTTGTCATAGCATGAGCAACACGATGGGTGCCACATATGGAGCAGGATATACTAACTATTCCCGAGCACCTGAGACCCCAAGTTTTTGATGGTGTTCGTGTTGCTTATTCTTTAGTTTTATATGTTGTGTCATGTGTACGATTGTTTTTCTGTTTATCTTTGACTGTTCCTCTGGTATTTTTCGCCCCTCTTCTTTAAAAGGCCCTAAAATATGACTAATATAAAACCATTTAAAATTGCATTTATATTAAATTCTTTCCTTTTGCACTGCTATAAGACCTGCTCCATTATGATGGGTTGGGGTTCAGAGGCGTCCAATTCCTAAATTCCGAGTTTACTTTTGTCCATCTCGATTTCCAGGGCCTTATTTGACAATATCTCATCTCAAAATCCCGATAAAATTACATGTTTTTATATTTTTGGAAAATACATTGATTGATGAATGTGCACTGTTCAAAGCAACCAGTCTGAGTGTCCGTTGTGCAGATTCCCTGTATCTTAAATAAGTTGTCCAGTTTGAGCTAAATAAATAAGGTAAAAAATGTTCGTCGGTTACTTGATAGTGCATTGTACACGTTATTACTCTTCATAACTCTGCAACTTTTGTTGAACTAGTCTGTAGCCAGGATACAATGTCAATAGATATAGGATGATGTGGTATGAGTGCCAAATTTTTTTTTTATATAAAGTCTATTTAGCTCTGTGTTATCGTTGATCACCGCAGTCACAGATCCAAGCGGAGGGTTCCGGGGGTTGGAACCCCCTCCTTTTTTGGATGATCAATGCATTTGAATGGGGACATATAGTTGGAATCCTCACCCCCTCCCTTGTCCTAGTTTGGGAACCCATCTTTTTAAAATTACTGGATCCGCCCCTGCATGCATGGCGAACAGTAACTGACATTATTCTGTATATAACTTTGTGGAGTGTTTTGAAACAAGATTGTGTAACGCCAAAATCAAACACATTTTTGGGGATTAAAGTCAGAAGCTTTGGGAGGGTTACTTTTATAACAATACTAATACCCGATGAATGAAAACCCTGATTTACTGGACTTATATACACATAAATCCCAGAATTAATTACATTAAATCCAAAAATCTCTATGATGATATACTTCGTTTCCGAAATCGGAAGTTACAAAAAAGTGGTCCGGACCCCCACCACCCCCCCCTTTTTTCCCTCCCCCTGTTCTCCTTTATGTTCTCCAGCTTTAAATGCTTATTTGTTTTGTCATTTCCACCAAATCAGTTATTTTTATAAACAAACTTTACGTAATAAAATAAAAATTGTACTGCTAAATATGTTCAGTTTTAGTCAAATTTATGTTTTCCAGATTTACAATCTCAATACTATTATCTCTGTTTATTTCCTTTTTTAATCATTTGAAAAAGCTGATAACGACAACATAAGCTTTAGTAAACAGAAAAAAATACTTTTAAAGACAATGTATCTAAGTTATCAACATTTTTACATTTTTTGTACATGTATATTCAGTTGGCATTAAGGATGAAGAAATTTTGGCAGAACAAAATTGTATTGTCATCAAATTCCGACACATGCTAGGGGTCAAAGGTCAAATGATTTTCTGAAATCATGTACGTTAAATTTATTCTGCCATACGGTACATTCAAATAATACATTGATATTTATTACGAAATACTCCTATAAAAATCCCACAGAGTCCCTAGTATAAGCAAAACAGACCAAAACACAAAAACTTAACTATAACCACTGAACCATGCAAATGAGGTCAAGGTCAGATGACACCTGCCAGTTGGACATGTACACCTTATAGTCCTTCCATACACCGAATATACTAGACCTATTGCTTATAGTATCTGAGATATGGACTTGACCACCAAAACTTAACCTTGTTCACCGATCCATGAAATGAGGTCGAGGTCAAGTGAAAACTGTCTGACGGGCATGAGGACCTTGCAAGGTACGCACATACCAAATATAATTATCCTACTACTTATAATAAGAGAGAACTTAACATTACAAAAAATTTTACCTTTTTTTCAAGTAGTCACTGAAACATGAAAATGAGGTCAAGGACATTGGACAAGTGACTGACGGAAAATTCGTAACATGGGGCCTCCATATACAAAGTATGAAGCATCCAGGTCTTCTACCTTCTAAAATATAAAGCTTTTTAGAAGTGAGCTAACACCGCCGCCGCCACCGGATCACTATCCCTATGTCAAGCTATCTGCAACTAAAGTCGCAGGCTCGACATCACCCTGAATCTGTAGTGGTGATTTTTTTTCAGTTAAAAATTGATAATTACATCTGTTTGGCTAAGATTAAAATTCATCCTTTGGCTGGCTTCTAATAATCAATTTGCTAACTACTATTTCTCTGACTGCTAACTCATTTCTGTGCCTATAGTCTAAAATCTATCAAGAACCATAACTCTGAAGGGCAAAAGGGAAAACCACATATATCCAACTTCACCTCAATATTGTAATCAGTAACAACATAAATAAATTTGAATAGCATTGGTTGATCAGTCAAAATGTTATTGAACAGGGAATAAAATAAAGTGCTATTTTCCAATCTATCAATGACCGTAACTCCTGAATGGTGAAAGTGAAAAAAGTCATTGCAGAACTTGACCTCCCTTTTGTCATAAGTAATTAGATATAAGAATTTGAAAAAAAATGGTTTATAAGATAAAGTAATATCCATTTACTTACATGACTTCCATCCATTGATAGATGGACTGTACAAATCACTGAAGTTGTTACATCTCATAGAAAGAAGATAGTAAGACAAACCAAGGTGTTCAAACAACTCAGATGCTGCAATACTGTCCAAACTATCATTCTTAGCAAGTCCTCTTTCATTTTTCCACTTTGATATGGAAAAATCTGTAAATAAAAGCATCCTGTTTAAAAAAATTCCACTAGAAAAAGATAAGATGGTTATAAAAAACAAACTGTACACTTTGAGAAAAACATAACACTTATAATTTTCTAACATGATTGTTCTATAGTACTTCCTTCTAAAATAAACACTTTATCTCAGAATATCATATTAAAAGATACCCTCATTGATAAATCCACCACTATTACTGCACTGTAAGATGGGTAGCATCATATTCTCCAGTATCACATAGTTCTGTTCACAGGTATCCTGACTTTCTGTACATATACTTATATTTTTCGTTATCAAATATGAATGTTCCATTTTCAGGTAGTAGATGGACAATCTAAAACATACAATATCAAATTTGACACCATGCCTAGTTCAACCTACCATATTTCTAGTAAACCATAAAATCATGCTAACAACTCCAATTTGAAATAAATTTTAACAAGAATGTGTCCATAGTACACGGATGACCTACTCACATTATTGTTTTCCATGTTCATGAAAACTTTAACCTGAAGCGGAACGAACGGACGGACGAACAGACAGATGAACAGACACACGTACAGACCATAAAACATAATGCCCCTCTACTAACGTAGTTGGGGCAATAAAAGAACACATCTTTATGAACCAAAAGCTAAAACAGGGTGATTGGAATAGATTTGAAAACATAATGCTTCCTCGACTATCCTTTGCTGTGCTTCCCCTTTTCAACAACTACTAAATTTCTAACTTAACATAAAATAGATATCAATTACATAATGCAGTTGATATATTTTTTTCACAGCAGATAGAAACATTGCAAAAGTAACTTATCAGAAAGGGTCTCTATTTTCACTCCTTGATAATAGTAACAATCTGAATTGTGCAGAATTTGTAAATTTGATTTGCTATGTAAAAAACTATCTTCAAATTTATGAAATAGCAGATAATTTTATACCAGGTATATAACCTAATTTAATCAATGAACAAAAACTATATAGTTATAAATATACATACTCAATGTTCACTATTCCTGCTAATGAGAACTTCTTGACAGTACCTAAAATTAATAGAGTACCAGTTACTTAAACAAGAATGCATATTTTTTCCTGTTAAGCAAAGCCAAACTTGTAATTTAAATTATTTTGTCAATTGATGTCATATGGCCATACCTTAAATCCTGAATGCATGTTGTGGTTCCTAGCATTGTGTATGAGTCTAATAACATTTGCACAAGGCAAACTTAAGTTAAGTTGGTTGCAAGCGAGATCATCAGAATATTTTTTTTTTTAACTAAATACAGAAGTTTGGTTCGAGTTAGAGGTTAATATCTTAGTAAAAGTCAATTGACAATAGATGACAAATGAAGATGAAAGCCAATTGATTGATTTGGAGTAGGTTAGCTTAAAAGTGTCATATTCTGTCTCCCAACTGATATTTTACCAGTTATGGTAAAGATTGGTAGAAACATTATCTTACCAAAGGAAAACTCTGTTATTGAAGTATTGTATACAAAGTCTTCAATGCCAACAGTAACAACATAAGAACATGGATCAATTAGAACTATGGTATGGAAGTCTCTGTTTAACTTGTTGGAATGGACACAACACTCAATACCAGTACATAATGCTGACAGATGACACGGAACCTCTATGGAGGGCATTGCTGGTGTGTACAATGGGCATGCTGCAAAATAGTCATAAAACAAATAAATGAAACATGAAAATACAAGACCATTATGACAAGAAATAAAATATCAGAACATATACAGGTACAGTATAGCTTTGCAACAACAACTTTGAACTTCTCATTGAAGTTTTCCTGTGGTATTTCTATGTCAATATCTACCCATTTTCTTTCTATGATCATAAAAAACAATTACTGTAAATTAAGAAATTATTGCGAGGTTTTATTATTGTGAAAAAATGTTACAGGGTTATAGTCGCAATAATTTAAACTCACATTTTGAATTTTTTTATATGAATTGAACAGGATTTTTCTCAATATTGCAAAAATTAAAATCCACAAAATGACAAAATTGTAATAGTATATGCACGCAATAATCTCTGAATTTACAGTAAACCATTTATATCATACCATCATAGATGCCAACCCCCTTTTGACACAATCAGTAACAAACTATCAAATTTTCCGTATTTTTGAAAAGTTTCCAGTAATCATTCATAAACGTGCATTTACCAATAAAAATTACTGACGAGTGGTTGCAAAGTGATGTACACTAAAATTTGTCATTTAACATGTTGTCTGTAGTATGTATTCCATTCATTAATTGTTGATGTTCTCGACTCAAACATTTTTGTTTTGTCAAGGAGAAGTAGAGAAAGGGGGAAAGCTACTTAATAAAATGCAAGTTTGCCTCTTCAGAAGTCAGTTAGTTACCCAACAATAGGTTGATAACTCCCGAGAAACCGGAAGCATTACATTGGGGTTTCCTAAATACTGGACCAGGACGGAAAAGTAATGATAAAAATCCGTGTTTTACAAAATTGAACGTCGATGATTGGGAATCCGTAACTATTCGACTTTGACCGTAATAGCGTAGTTTTTATCGCAAAATCGGAAAAACTACGGAAAAATCGTAATGGTTGGCATCTATGTACCATAATCAGTACATGCCTCTAGGTAAAGAATTTTCTTGCTGTGTTGAAGACCAATTGGTGGCCTTCTACTGTTTTCTGTGCTGTGGTCTGGTTGTTGTCTCTTGAAACATATCCTATTTCCAGTCTCAATTTTATAATTTAATAATTTTTTCCCCTTACCTTTATATTTTGAAATTTCTCATTTTCTTTTTCTTTTCTTGAATTAATAATACGACTGGAAAGAAGCCCATAAACATCAACCAAATGGAACTACCGTAAATTCTGAATATATTGTGCACATTTAAAAATGAAAGTTTAGCAATTGGGATATCAGAAGCTGTGGCCTACAAAAAACTATCAAAACTTGAAACATATCCATTCCAAATTTTAGCTAACTTATAAACATCCCAAATTTACTTCTAAATTTTTGTATTTAGCAATTTCTGAATCAAAATAATAAATTCACACAGCATTTCTATGTTTCTATTAATGTTTCTGAATCAAACTATACAAACCATTTGTGGAGGATAAGTTGTTAAACTTGGAAATATCTTCGCTACATTGATCATCTTGTAAATATGGAGCTATACCAACATCTTCAAACAGTAGGAGCTGACCATAGTCTGGCAGTGGTAAAGACATCTCTTTGGTCTGTAGCCAGTCAGCCAAGGAAAAATCTGAAAAAGGAAAAAATCTTTTTAAAAGGAATATTATTGCTTAGTACAGCTGTTATGGGTCTTTTTTTATAGTTGCACATAGTAAATAAAATTAAATGACCATAGAAACTTACATCTTATCCAATTGTCTGTTACAAAAAGACACATAAAAACAATTATTTATTCATCTTGCCATGACTAATGAGGTAAACCATGCTTACCCCTCCCCTTTCACGAGTCTGTGCCAAGCACAAAACCAGATGCTCCGCAGGGCGTAGCTTTATACGACCGCAGAGGTTGAACCCTGAATGGTTGGGGCAAGTATGGACACAACATTCAAGCTGGATTCAGCTCTAAATTTGGATTGTGATTAAAAAGTTGACACAGCATAGGTTTCTGACACAGAATGAATGTGTTCTAATGAACTTAAAATTTTTGTTTTCTCTTAGAGCAATTCACTATGCTGTTGAATATTAATCCTCTCAAAAAAATGTTTAAAGAAATTTTCTTTTTTATTTATGAAATTTCAAATGAGAAAAATTGAACCCAATTTTTTTAATCACATCCCCCTTTCCCTTATTCCAAAACTAATCTCAATTAAAATTTCTAATGGAGTTTGCAACAATAACTACTCATTTAAATACATCATAAAATATTAAGATGTAAAAAAACTGCTTGTTATCACTGAATGGTAAAGATTATTTTAATTTATCAGTTGGTAGTAAAAAGTGAATATACATTGTATATTGTATATAACAAAGATTTAAGTTGATTCTGGACAAAGAAAGATAACTCCAATTAAAAAAAAATCTTGCTATTGCACAATATTTTGCAATTAGATATTTCTTGCTTACTATTCTGGACAAAGAAAGATAACTCTAATTAAAAAAAAATTTGCTATTTCACAATATTGTGCAATTAGATATTTCTTGCCATTGCGCAATACTGTGCAATTGAAAAGACTTGCTATTGCACAATACTTAATATAATAATTTTAGATCCTGATTTGGACCAACTTGAAAACTGGGCCCATAATAAATATCTAAGTACATTTTTGGATTCAGCATATCAAAGAACCCCAAGATTTCAATTTTTGTTAAAATCAGACTAAGTTTAATTTTGGACCCTTTGGACTTTAGTGTAGACCAATTTGAAAACAGGACCAAAAATGAAGAATCTACATACACAGTTAGATTTGGTATATCAAAGAACCCCATTTATTCAATTTTTGATGAAATCAAACAAAGTTTAATTTTGGACCCCGATTTGGACCAACTTGAAAACTGGGCTAATAATCAAGAATCTAAGTACATTTTTAGATTCAGCATATCAAAGAACCTAACTGATTCATTTTTTGTCAAAATCAAACTAAGTTTAATTTTGGACCCTTTGGACCTTAATGTAGACCAATTTGAAAACGGGACCAAAAGTTAAGAATCTACATACACAGTCATGACAGTTAGATTTGGCATATCAAAGAACCCCAATTATTCAATTTTGATGAAATCAAACAAAGTTTAATTTTGGACCCTTTGGGCCCCTTATTCTGTTGGGACCAAAACTCCCAAAATCAATACCAACCTTCCTTTTATGGTCATAAACCTTGTGTTAAAATTTCATAGATTTCTATTTACTTATACTAACGTTATGGTGCGAAAACCAAGAAAAATGCTTATTTGGGTCCCTTTTTGGCCCCTAATTCCTAAACTGTTGGGACCTAAACTCCCAAAATCAATACCAACCTTCCTTTTGTAGTCATTAACATTGTGTTTAAATTTCATTGATTTCTATTTACTTAAACTAAAGTTATTGTGCGAAAACCAAGAATAATGCTTATTTGGGCCCTTTTTTGGCCCCTAATTCCTAAACTGTTGAAACCAAAACTCCCAAAATCAATCCCAACCGTTCTTTTGTGGTCATAAACCTTGTGTCAAAATTTCATAGATTTCTATTAACTTAAACTAAAGTTATAGTGCGAAAACCAAGAAAATGCTTATTTGGGCCCTTTTTGGCCCCTTATTCCTAAAATGTTGGGACCAAAACTCCCAAAACCAATACCAACCTTCCTTTTGTGGTCATAAACCTTGTGTTAAAATTTCATAGATTTCCATTCACTTTTACTTAAGTTAGAGTGCGAAAACTAAAAGTATTCGGACGCAGGACGACGACGACGACGACGCAAACGTGATAGCAATATACGACGAAAAATTTTTCAAATTTTGCGGTCGTATAAAAAGCATGTTATTTGATTGTTTTCATTGGTAAATCACAAGGTTTCGGTTTGACTATTTTGTTTTTGTTATATGTTAATAATAAGGGACCCTTGATTTTCTTTTATAATTGTTTTAAATTTTGATGTCCTTGACTTTTAGTAGCTTAATTTCACTAGTTGTGCTCATGGTTGGAAGTCATACAGGGATATGTTGCTGTTCACTGCCTAAAACATAAAGTTTTATTAAGTATACTTCCAAGTCCAGTCTCAAATGAAAATTGTGGGTATATGATGCCATTACTGTAGAATCTATACCCTAGATTTTCCTACTTGTAAACAATTACAAATTGATGTCCTAACATCTCATTACTATAAAAGCTTATTGTTTTTGAGGTTTTTTTCTTCAAAATATAGCAAAATTTTTTTTAAAACATCTAATAAAAGAAATACACATTACTTGACTGATAAAAGCTGGTATCCCATGCACACAAGGCCTTGGACAGCCAGCTGTGATTTAGTATCTGTGCAGACACATGACAAGGCTTGTTACTCTCAAAACAAACACTCATGTTTAGGCTGACTAAGTACATGCTTTCACCACTAAAATCCTCAATGCTGTAAGACAGACGCAATACACCAGCAAGCCAAAAACTTTCCTGCACTCCTTTAAAAGAACAAAAACACTAAATGTGTGAATTGTTACATGTACCAGTGGGAAAGCCACGGATCAGTTCTGCGCCTCCTTCCATATGACGTAACGGCCAAAAAATCAAGGGCGACAATCGCGATTTTTACATAGACGGCGACAGTATCGCGCCATCTCGGTAATTTGTTTACATCGTGTACGTGTGATTTTTCAAGAAATTTACTATTAAAGACAATTAAACTTGTGTCATTTCATCATTTATTAGTTATATAGGTAAGTTTTACAGGTGACTATGCTATATTTTCTTCTTAGGAGATTTTATTTTACAAGAAACAAACATCTGAAAATGGCAAGAGACGTTGTTATTTTGGAAGATAAAAATATGGCGGGTGTTTTCCGCTTCTGAAAATAACTGACACATTTGCATCCTATTGGCTATTTAAATATAAAATGACCAAAAATAGTATCTATGATGATAGGAGTCCCTAAATATTTGCATAAATACCCATCACTCCTTGTCAAATTGTAACTGAGGCTGCGAAAAGGAAGCACATAAATCGACGCCATTTTTCAACAAATTAAGGTTTCTGAGCTCACGAAATCCTACTATTATTACTTTTAATGGTTAGTAGAAAGATATGAACATTATCAATACGATAATTTATTGATCAGATCGGGTTATGGCTATATGTTTGCCTATTTTTCGATGCTGAAATCCATTAAATTCCACCAGACCACACGAAATAAACGCCCCTTTCTCAGCCCGAGACTTCAATTTTGATTAAAACTTGAATTCTGGCATGTCAATGTTAGCATTTAAATTTTAATTAAATTATTACGGTTGTGTAAAGCATTTGTGCTGATTTGTTTGGTTGTCTCGAATAGTAAAAAGGTTAATTAAATGGTTTTATATTATTATTTTTGAACCCAAAAATTGTGTGACAAAAAACAAAAACAAACAAAATAAAATTATAGGAAAAATATAACAACTACATATTAAAGTATAGTTTAACTTTATCCTAAACCTCTATCCATCATTTCTTACAGATAGTACAGGGTGAGGGTTCACAAAATAGGGAACCAGGGGTGGATACAGCCATTTTGAAAAGGAGGTTATAATTCCCTACCCAGGATAAAGGGGGGTTCCAACTAAATGTCCCCTTTCAAATGCATTGATTGTCCATAAAAAGGTGGGATTCCAATCCCGGAACCCTATCCCTGGACCCGCCACTGGGAACTATGGCTAAAAGTATAAAAAATTGGAGAACTATGACTAAAGGAACAAAGAATAGTAGAAAATTGACTGTAATAAGGAATAGAGCAAATGACATGCAAGTCAAAATAATTATGACGTCTGACAAGGCTATTTTATTTTTTATCTGGGACGCCTTCCAACGCATCCCAGAAAAAAATTATAAAATATCCTAGCCAGACGTCATATTTATTTGAACTATTGATGTGTTAATTTATATATTGAGAAAAGAGAAATGATTGACAAAAAGTATAAAAAAAATAGAGACAAATGAACATAAAGAATAAATGATAAGGTAATGGAAAACACCCCATCCAGACCCTTGTTTATCTGAACAACAGAACTATTATTTTTGCTGAATAGTGCATATAGGCATTTCCCATTTGAATGGTTTTACACTAGTAATTTTAGGGCCCTTTTTAGCTTGTTGTTCGGTGTTCAGGTAGATTAATCAATGAGTGATATATTTCTCCTAGAAGAAATTTAAAGGTCCTGGTGAATAAACTATACAGAGAACAATACCTGTTGTATTTGTTAGATGGGACAATAGAACTTACAAAAGTTTAAATGGACAGGTAACTTGCAGGTGAATCTATGGAAAACTATCATAGGGTTCGCTATAAAATATATTATAATTTCATATAACAACTGTAGAAAAAATCAAATTAGTTTCATTTGATAATATCATCTGCATATATTATATATTTTCAGATAACAATAGGAATAAGAAGAGCAGGCTTTCTATTTTGAGGATTTACATGTATGGGACAGAGGACTATTTGACTTGATTTACTTTCAACTTGGACTTTTTAACAATAATACTCTTAAATTATTTAAAATATTTTTTACGCATTTTTCATTTTAACATTATTTTTATGACTGTATTTATTTATCATTTAATAAACGTTTATTTCTAAACATTTTTATATTTTTAAATATCCAATGTGAAACACTCAACCATTTTATATTGATAAAGTGGGGTAAATGTACATGGGACAATAATGCTGTTGCAATACAATAAAACTTATTGTCATTGAAAAACCTGAGATTCATAGATGCAAAGCTAGCATATTCATAGGGGTCCCCTTTTGTGGTTGATTAAATATGGAATCAGTGGAGCGGGCCCCTCTCAAGTCAGTCAGCAGCCCCTTAGAAAAAGTTCTGGATCCGTCACTGATATCAGGCATATGACATGTAGCATTTTGTATGTACTGTAGTATTTGGGACATAAAAAATCAAAGATATAAAAAGTAAACTTGATGGTCTTTAATGATTGATTAGGTGTGAAGGACTGAAACAGAAAGGTTTTTAAATCGTTCAGTTCTCCTAGACATAGTGAGGTATCCTTGGGGTCTCTCAAATGGCCTATCATGGCGACTTTTCATTGTTTTTACTGAAGTCCCTGCACCTAAATAAATCATTTTCAGTAGTCTCTCTTTTTTCATACTTTTTTGATAAAAAGTCTTAACTAATATTCAAATTAGAAAAAAAGAAAACTGAGCAACTTGAACTCACAACATACAATTGATATCAGGTGTTCTGGAAGAGTAAGTAGATCCTGCTCCTTGTGTAGTATTAGGAATGAGATGTCCTGGTGCCCTTTTCCTATATGTAATCACATGATTTTGCAAATTATTGCAATTGTGTGCTTTTAGAATGGAGTAAAATGTGTGAAAAAGTATTATATTGCAGAAAAATCAGCACACAGATATAGGAATGGTATGATTCCGATTAAACTATAGATCATGTGTCCAAGCTTTGTTTTCATGTAGATTGGTGTGAAATAAAAATGTGGGTCAACCGGTCAAGCATTAATATCAATGCAACAAAACAGGATCACCAACATCAGAGCGAGACTTTCATATGCCAATTTCATAGTAGACCTTAGAAGTGATGCAGCATTTTGTTAATGCTTTAAATGTTCATATAGCTCTAACATGTATTAAGAATTGGATGTACTAGGCATTGGGCATTCCTATTGAATGTTAATCTCAAGTTCTCAAGAGTTAAACATGCCCCAGGGCCCAGACACACTCAAACAAGAATGGTTAGTGTACACCATGTTAATTTTTTGCTTGATATGCATATAAGAACAGGACAGACATTTATAAACATGTGTGAGTGTCAACTTCCAACTTGCTTAGTTTTTTTTATATAAACAACAAGAACGAAGACTAAAAATCAAGTGAACATTATTGATGCATCAGATTAATATTTGTTGATTGGTACTTTTTTAAATTGACAAGTTGATTTCAGATTAATATTTACTGAATCAAAGAATGACATTACCCTAAAAAATGGCTTAAAACAAAGATTAACTGAGTGCTTACACTTTGCACTTGCGTAGGCTTTTTATCCAGACAAGTCGATAACTTTTGACTTACCCTTTACTGAAAATTTTGAAAAGTTGGGGAAAAAAAGGGGGGTACTTCCAGACAACTGAAGTCATTTATATGGACACATTCGTTCATAGATTAACCCAGTTTCAATGTACTACATACATCTGTTACATACTGCAGCATAATTAAATTACTACAGAAAATGTAATACGAGGAGTTTGAGCAACATGAAAAACATCAACAAATGACGGTGTAAAGACTTCAACCCATCATCATTTTTAAGTAAAATATATTTAAAATCCTGGAAACATCATCACCCTTCATTGTCGAAATCAATTTCGTTGTTAAAAACTTTTAAATATGACATAATTTGCTTAATTTTGCGCCGAAATAACTCCAAAAACGTTTGAAAAGTGTTGAATTTTGACCTCCGGTTGAAGTATTTATTATGTAAACAAGACTCAGAGTGACAGGGAATCCTATACATAGTCATGTGCCCATATGTTTCTGGGTCACATTTATTTATATCTCGACCAATGAAAAGCTTTAGGATGCATTTGTGTCAGTTCCTAGCAAACAGGGGGATTACCCGCGGTTTTTTGGAAATCTACGGAGGACGTCTTTTGATTTATTATATTTCAGTAACGCAGCACTTATTTTAATACCTATTTTGGCAGTCGTGTGCCAAAATCTATTCTAATGAAAATATAACCTTAAATACTGATGGATGTTAAGTTGTTTTAATAAATTTATTGTCTGAAGCACAGGCTATGTTTTTGTTTACACGCTGGTTACAGCGCCACCTCGAAATTTTTAGATTATCTCCCCTTTCCCGCGTGACCACCGGAAGGAGCTCTTCAATGTCACTGGCTTTCCCACTGTACAGTGACTGTGGAGTACAAAAGCTAGAATGAAACTACAAAACATTGATTTTAATGTCAAATGTTCAATAAACAAGTTTTAACATTCCATTTGTTTAAGCTGTATTTGTTGATCCTATCCATTGACCTTGAAATTTAATAAAATTATAATTTTTAGACAACAAAAAACATAAAGCAAACATACCCCATTGATAGTTTGTAAGTGAAATTTTTCTGTGGAATTTCTCAATGCCAACAGTAAACATCTGTTTACAAGGATCTATATCTAAGTATGGGTGGAAGGAGTATGGAATAAAGTCAACATCTACACAGCATTCTACTTTGGTACAACTGGAATCTAAATAACAGGTGGTTGGTTCTGGAATCTGTGGCAGGTTTATATTGTTTGCACAACCTAAAAAAAAAAATACATTGAGCAAAGCTAACAAGAGGATATCCAATTATTCATCTTTCATGGTTTACACAATACGTTAAAATGTCTAAAGGTTGTATACACATTTTTATGCTTTACTAGTATTGTAACACTGACATTGCAGATATTTATTTTGAAATGGGATCAAAAGCTTTCCTAAATAGGCTACAGTAGTATCATTTCTAAGATATTCAAATGCAATTTGATGAGATCTCACAATTCATTTTTTTTTGTTTTTGTTGAAACCAATAAATTTTTACAATGAAAAAAAATTGTGTAACCTCTATTCCATCCAAAAAAACTTGGATAGAAAGGTGATGAAAGTCTTGAGCATTGTTCAACGTGTAGGTATGGTGATATCCCAAGACCATCAAGAAAATCAGAGATCATCCAATCTTCCAAATTTGAACCAGATGACAAAGAATGCTCATTATACCAAGTGTCCAAGGAGAATCCTGAAAAACAAATTGTAAATCTTTTTAATTTCGCCAGATTTTCAAAATATCAGAGGCTGAAATAACTAGATATGTCTATATGCAAATTAATGCAAACTGTAAATCTAAATAAATTAAATAAGTAAAATAGATGTCAAAAATTACATGATCTTCCAATTGCTGTTTTTCTCTAGAAAAGTTGATGTCATAAGGCAAATATCTTTACATTACAATGTCCTATGAAACATTTTCCTCAAATAGCCACCTGTTCATTCATATATTCAAAAAATTTGAATCTCATGAAATACAACCAAAATCAAAATTTTAAAGCTGAAAAATGTTTTTTTCTGTGTCAAAATGACGACAGCAGTACAAATTTTTAATGTACAAGTTATGGGCACATGATTTTGACTTAAAATTTGGAACTTCAAGGACTGCCTAATTCTACCAACATCCATTACTACGGATATATATTTGAAAACAAACTGGTTTTCAGTTCAAATGTTCTGTGTTTCTAATAATACTACCCCTGCATTTGTTAAATCCTAAAATTTATTTACCTGGAGTACTGAATCCACTTTTCCAATCACACTGTATTTTGGGAAGTTTGGTATTGTGTAGAATGACGAACTGGTGATCACATTGAGGCTCTGTACTTTCATAGCAAAACTGAATTTTCATATTTACTAAGAAGTACATCTCAGTATACAAGTCTTCTATGCTGTATCTGAAATAGTGATTTTATTTAAGTATTAATTATCCATTTTTCTAATTTTTTTTAATTAAGGTAGCTGGGGTGTCTAATATACTAGTACTGTTTTTTCATTAAATACATTGAAATTAATGAAATCAGTTATTTTGTATAATTGCCGAAATTTAATTTTTCCTTATTTAAGGAAACAATAAACAATAGGATTGCTTTAAATTCAAAGATAGAATCACTTTTCATGAATAAGGATCAAGTAGACAAAGAGAGCCGTGAACAAATCCCAAAATCCCAACTTCTCTTATCAAATGCTTTATTATTAATTGGTTTGATTTTAAACGGATAGTAGCTACGATTTTCATTAAAATTATTTTTTTAATCTATATGCCAGATTTTGTACAAAAAGTTTTATAAGTATGATTAAAACAATTACTAGTTACTTTCCATTTAGCATTTAGAAGCTTTTAAACGTTTTTACACCTGAATTTATTTCTTGTCTATAGATAATAATTCGATGTTAAGCCACCGTTTATTCATATGACCTATGTTGATCTATGTTGACCTTAACTCTTCAGTACCCAATGCGCAATCACAAAATGTGCCTCGAAGGGAAAATTGTCAAACAGGGAAATGTTATCGCGAAAATGGTACATGAATTTACAGTTTCAGCGCGAAAAAACCCCCCAAAAAAGAGGAACAGACAGGTTATTGTAAATTAAAAAAAAAAAACAGCGATGAGATCGGTCATTAAAATCATGCAAAACACCTGTGACACAGGCAAAGTCAAACAGAAGTAGCCAACGGTTTGCGTAATGTTTTCATTTCTTAAATATTCCAGATCACATGAAAATAAATTGCAACGTGTTCATTATTGTCAAAAATATGTTTTTAAATTTACGGGCATTGATCTCCCACCTTAGAAGAAATTAGAAATCAACTTCCTACAATTTAGTATTATTCTTCAAGTGTATCCTTCATGGAGGCCCCGATCCAACACACAAACATGTGTGTATACATTATTGGCATGGTTTGGTCATAAAAATTTAATAACAAGTATATAATATCACCATTGTTGGAGAATCTTGGGTTGAAATAATAAGCCGGTTTTTGTTATATTTTTTATTTACATAATTTGATAAATGGTGTCAAATATGTACGTTTAAATATGAAGTAATTATCAAATATGTAAGAAAACAAAAAGCACATATTCATATCTATTTATATCTTGGTTAGCTCACTCGCTGTGTCGGCAAAAGTTCTGGAAGTAAACCCGATGCATAATTAATGAGATGAATAGGCATGCAACACGATATGAATTATCAATAATTAACACTTCTGTAGTTTATGAAAACTTTTTAGCGATATTATTGCTTATTTTTAGTACATATCTTTGATTTTAGCAGCTTTAAAACTTGTTCATAACTTTGTCAAAATCGTAGCTACTATCCCTTTAAATGTATTTTTATCTAATAATTATAAATACACGTATCAAGGAAGCTATTAAACCAATAGTTCAAAATGGTGTAGTTGAAATCATCCCTTCGTATTTTTTATGGACGCCATCATGAGTTGGTTGACATTTATGGAATGACCATTTCACTGATGATATCAGATATGTTCCTTATGTTGTAACTACAATTCCCTTCCCTTTTCATGAAAATGACCTACCAAATTAGACGATTTTTAACCAGGTTTGTAATAACATCAGTAACACAACCAGTGCCACATGTGGAGCAGGATCTGCCTACCCTTCCAGAGCACCTGAGATCACCCCAAGTTTTTGGTGGGGTTTGTGTTGCTTAGTCTTTAGTTTTTTAGGTTGTGTATTGTGTTCTATTATTTGTCTGTTTGTCTTTTTCATTTTTAGCCATGGCGTTGACATTTAATTTTTCAATCTATGAGTTTGACTGTTCCTCTGGTATCTTTCACCCCTCTTCTAAAATACATTGAAGAAACAATTAAGTTGCGCTCAGTCTTCCTCAACCTATCAAAAAGACTCAAATATTAATATATTACTTCAAGGAATTTACTTACTGAACTTGAACTATCCCCTGTAAACTGAAGGAATATATAGAGCCTAAAATAAACAAAAACAAAAGATTTGAACAACAAATACAACAAAGATGACAAGTAAAATTTGAATTCATTTTGCATGCATATATATACAACATATTGTTTTATTTTTTTTAAATTATATATAGTGGTTCTTTTTATTAATAATACTAACAATTGAAATAGTCTCCATTTTTCTCATTCACAAAAAATTTATAACATGTTAAGTAATGTGATGTTTCAATCAGCAGTTATTTCTTTCTTTAATGATGATGTTAATTCCAAATTTTCAATCTCTAAAAAATTGCATTCAATAAGAGTCTTCCAAATATTTCAGAAAAAAAAAATTCTGAAAAAAATTGACAGGATTCAGTCATAAAGTTTTTCTAGCAATTTCTTTAAAAAACAAGAATGTGTCCCAAGTACACAAATGCCCCATCCGCACTATCATTTTCTATGTTCAGTGGAGCGTGAAAATGGGATAAAATCTCTAAATTTGCATTAAAATTAGAAAGATCATATCATATGGAATATGTTTACTGAGTCTCAAGTTGATTGGACTTCAACTTCATCAAAAACCACCTTGACCAAAAACCATAACCTGAAGCGGGACAAACGGACGGACGCACAGACCAGAAAACATAATGCCCATAAATGGGGCATAAAAATTATATGCAATCAGGACTTATCATTAAGGACATGTAAATTGCATTTGTTAGAGGAAATACAATTCTGATTTGTGAACCTGTAAATTTACTATATGTATTGAGAGGCAAAATAGGAAAGTTTTAAAAGATATATAAGTAAAATTAAGTTGATATTTTTTTAAACCAGGTTCAAGTAAAAGAGTAATTCAAAAGGAGTATTTACCAGGTAAGACATGCTAGGTAATAGCTTTGAATGATGTGTTATCTATTTTGTGCTTTGTAAGGTTCTATGAAATAAAAAAACAACAATATAAATTACACCGTTTTTTATCTTACCAAATTTGAAATCCAGTAAAGTGTTATTGTACTGTATTTTCTCTATACTGATACTTATTCTCTTATTACAGCTGTCCAATAGAAATGAGATTTCAAATGTTTGTTGTAGTAAAGTATTTATAACACAACACTGAATCCCTGTGCAGGTGTCAGTGATAAAGCAGGACACATCTGATGGTAACATTGGTAGGGATGAGTTCATAGCACAATCTACAACAAACAACATGTCTATTGTATATACAAATAAAATGTATTACATTGATATAATTGGTGTTTTATTTTCAATTCATTAAAAAGCATAGAATAAATGCTGTTAATTCAGTAAATATTGCATGCATTGATTCAGGCAATTATTGAATAATGGGCAAAAATGAGTTACTTTGCTATATAAATAGAAATTTAAAATGCAAGTTTTTGTTTTTTATGAATCCTATCCAATCACAATTATAAGCAATTATATTGAAAACAATGCAAAAGTTTCTGAATTTACATCAATTAAAAATATGTCTCACATGTTCTATTAAAACAAGTTCTCTGTAGTTTAAAGAATAAAGTTGAATTCAATTAAAATGTAAAAAGTTCAAAAACAAAGTCATGTGTGATGTATCTGTTAAAGTGTTTATTTTTCTACATACAAATTTGTTGTGGAAAACGGGAAACACATGTATAATTTTCCACGTTCAGAGATTTACAAACAAACTCTGTCACATACTAGGAGATTGAAGTTAAATAAATTTCACCCAAACTTATACTGATCCAAAGTTTTGTGATAAATAAACCTCTTTATGTTCTCTTTGCTGTGATATTTTAAATCATATATTTCATATTTCATTTGGTCTTATGATAATTATACCTTTAGTCCAACTATTATTGTAAGGATAGACCAGTCTAGAACACTTGTTATCCAGAAAGTAATGGCCTATGTTTGTTTCTTCGTACAACTGGTGTAAGATATTACTAGGAATTGTATCATTAATCTCCAAGTTTTTCTTTTGCAGCCAGTTTGTCAACGAAAAATCTAAAAAAAAAAAAAACATCAAAGAGAACTGATGGCTACATAATAGATGAAAACAAATTAGTTCCTTCTGTTATGTATTCTAACATCAGACTGAGTCTTTTTTTAAACTGAGTTTTACTGTGTGTTTTTTTCTACATTGGCTAGAGGAATAGGGAACAGTTGAGATCTCACTTAACATGTTAACCCCCACAGCATGATTCCACCCGTCCCAAGTCAGGAATGTCTAGCCTTTGTTACTCATGTGTGCGTTTTTAATTTTGGTTCATTTTAATGTTTAGTTTTTTGTTGCATTCATTTGGCTGAACAAGTATACATTATTGTTGAAGGGGGATTGAGCTAAAGCCCTTCTCTAGGATCTTATCGCTGCGTTGAGACTCACTAATTGCCTTATGTCTGTTTTCTGCTCTTTAGTCTCAGGTGGTGTCCTATTTGACCTATTCCATGTTTCTATTCTCTATTCTTATATCAAACTAAGGGTATTTCTAACATAAATAATAATTTCAGCATGATTTATGTGCAAATTATATTTTGATATAATAAAACAGCTATGGAAAATACAAAAATAACTTTAAACAGAAGTATATATATATGTAATAAATTGTGCCTTTTTCCTATTTGTCCTGTGACTTCTGTCCTACATTTGACTTCATAACCCCCAAGTCAGACTATCTCAACTTTGTGTTGTTTTTCTCTTTCTGTATGTCTATTTTTCTTTTTGAGATGGTGATTGAATATGATATGTTTTCAGGATGACTTTTTTTGTATAGAAGTGTTGCAGTTTTATACAATTGACTTTTTAGTATATGTGATCATAAAAAAAACTGGTAAACATACTTGAAATATAAAAATCTGATGACCAATCACAGACTGTTTTTGGTAGTAGGCTGTTCTCCATTATAATGGTGTATTCTTCTTCACTTTTGGCATCAAAATTAACTGATGCATTGAGGCTGATTAAATAGAATTTTTCTCCATACAAATTCTTAATTGTGAATCTGAAATAAAGATGATTAACTATAATTTTTTTTTACATTTGAATAATGTACAGGAACAAATCAGTCTGCTGAATATAAAAACAGGGGGTTGAATGAAAATTGAATTCAGCAATTGTGTACACAACAAATACAGATAATAAAAGAAAGTCTTGTAACCTTGCAGAAAAGGGATGTCATAATCTTTTAAGCCATGTAATGGTTAACATTTTATAAGCTATCAGAAAACTCTCAGATTTATGTTATGAATGTTGAATTTATCATTTATTTTTGTCAAAGACTTATTCCTGGCATAAATGCAAAAAGCAATCAAAACTTACGAAATCTGTATGACTCCATAGAGATCTAAATATTCCTGTTTTTCTGGAAATAAAAGCCATGTAACAAATTATTAACAGCTATACACAATTTTTTGCATTCCATTCACTTGTTACATGTAAATTCAAATTTATATACTGAATTACTATAAAATGTTTAGATTGAGTAACAGAAATTAAGGTGTTAAACTTGTGTTAAAAGTATCACAAAAACTTCACATTATCAATGATCCATGTAAATGAGGCCAATGTTAGGTAAACTTTGCCAGCTGAACATATACACCTTACAATCACATCATGGATTAATTATAGTTAACCTGGTAGCTTATAGTATATGAAAAACTGACCAAACCACCAAAATTCAACTTTCACCAATGAACCATGAAAATGAGTTCAAGATCGGACAGGTGAAACTGTAAAGCATATTAATTGTTTTCAGATGAAAAACATTCAGCTGGAAAAATATAACATATGATATTGTAATATCATTTCCAGAAGAAATTATTCCACTTATATCACAGAGGAAGAAATAAACCATTTCACAGCATGCCAGACAGACATGTGCACTACATTCATATCATTAACCGACAAAGAGTGTGCCCTGGCAAGATGGACATATATAAGATATATGCATTGGGTCCTCTTGTGTTGAAAATTATCCATGAATATTTTGCAAAGTTGGAAGGTATGGATATAAAAAAGATAAGCCAAACCTATCGGCTTCAGCTAAAACAGTTATTCAATTAGTACAAAACAAGAATGTGTCCCCAGTATACAGATGCCCCATCCCTCTATCATTTTCTATGTTCAGTAGACCATGAAAATTGGGTAAAAACTCTTAATTCTAATGCCAAATTAGAAATTTCATATCAAAGGGAACATGTGTATTAAGTTTCCAGTTGATTGGACTTTAATCTGAAGTGGGGACAGACATGAGAATGAACCGAGGGACAAAAGGAAGGAGGCACAGACCAGATAACATAATGCCCATAAAAATCAATTAATAACTATCATTATGTATTATTTAATCAGACTTACCCCAAATGTAATCATACAATGTAACATCAAAGTTCAATTTCTCTATTCTGACTGTCAACATAAAGTCACATGGATCAATCTCAACTCCAATCTCTATAGATTGTCCTAGTTCATTGACATCAATGCAACACTGTACTGCTGTGCAGGACTGGTCAATGTAACAGTTCATATTACTCCCAAGTGATGGTAGATTCCTGATTTCTTGTGAACAATCTATAAAAAAAAATCATAAGAATTCCATGTTTACACTCAAAATATAGATACCAAATAGAATATGCAGCTGCTTCAAGTGAACATGATATATTGTCATGTGCATATTGAAATTGTTGCTGGATATATCACATCTATAAAAATTCGTAAGGGTTCCACGGAACCCAGTGTCTCGCCTACTTTTGCTGTTAATCGCAGACTCAACAAAAATGAGGAAAAACATCAATAAAAATTTCCCTCTCGATACTGTCTTTTGATTGAAAGACGCTTCCAAGTTTGGTAAAAAATCCAGGATAGTTTATGAATCTAATAAATGTTTTATAAACTTTAACTGCAGACTGTGTGTAATGTTAACTGGAAGAAAAACTAAGTCCATTTATAAGTAAAATACGGAAAAAGTGAATTTTTTTTTTTACAACATTTACTTCTGAATAATATCTTATGATCAGAAACAAGCTTTTGTCTAAGTTTGGTAGAAATCCAGGATAGTTTAAGAACATTATAAAAATTTTTAAAAATTTTAAACCACAGAGTGAATGTTTTGTTTCTGGCAAAAAAACTAAGTCCATTTATAAGTAAAATACGGAAAAGTGGAAATTTATTTTTACAAAATTTACTTCTAGATACTATCTTATGATCATAAACAAGCTTCTGTCCAAGTTTGGTACAAATCAAGGATAGTTTATGAAAGTTATTAAAATTTTAAAAACTTTAACCACAGAGTGAATGTTTTGTTTCTGGCAAAAAAACTAAGTCCATTTATAAGTAAAATACGGAAAAGTGGAAATTTATTTTAACAAAATTTTCTTCTAGATACTATCTTATGATCATAAACAAGCTTCTGTCCAAGTTTGGTACAAATCAAGGATAGTTTATGAAAGTTATTAAAATTTTAAAAACTTTAACCACAGAGTGAATGTTTTGTTTCTGGCCAAAAATTTAAGTCCATTTATAAGTAAAATACGGAAAAGTGGAAATTTATTTTTACAAAATTTTCTTCTTGATACTATCTTATGATCATAAACAAGCTTTTGTCCAAGTTTGGTACAAATCAAGGATAGTTTATGAAAGTTATTAAAATTTTAAAAACTTTAACCACAGAGTGAATGTAATGTTTCCTCGCAGAAAAACTAAGTCCATTTATAAGTTAAATACGGAAAAAATGGAATTTTATTTTTACAAAAGGAGTAGGGGCTTGAATGGCCTAAAATGGCCCCAGATTTACAAGATAATAAAAATTCTAACAGAGCAGATTTTTTTCATAAATTATTAGAATATGAGTAAATGATTTAAAAAAATTGTTTTTATTTAACTAAAAAATGTTCAATGACGTCACAATGGTAGGTGCAAATGACGTCATTATTGGGAAAATAAGCAAAAATACCAAAAATTTGATGGTTTTTCTAAATTTTGACCACCGCACCATGCTTGCACCAATTAGAAATTTTAACATTTTGACAAGTTCATACATATCAAACTTCGGATTAAAAATCTTTTTGGTGCAAGGTTGGTGCGATAGTTTATTTTATATTTTTCATAGCCAAGCGGAGCAATAAAAAGCTGAAATTTGCCGTCCAAATTGGACCTTTTCATCTTACAAAGTTTAGTTTATACATTCTTATGCCTATAGAAACTTATTTTTTTGGTTTATGAATGAAAAGTGTATTCCTGATTATATCTCCGTAAGTTTATCTAGTTGAATTTCTTTAAAAAAATCGGACAGCAATGAACTTCATGTGTAAGGCAGTCACTAACAACTTTGAGGACATTTTTTTTAATTATGAAATTTTAGATAGACCTTAAATATAACAAAATCTGTACATTTCTGATGTTTTTGCTAATTATAAATTCAAAATTTGTTGTTTGAATGGGGCAATCTTCTCTCTCTGGTATTAGGGTCAGATCCATGATTTATGTAGCAAAAAAAGGGGGGGGGGGTTATTTTACTTAAATTTCCATATTTGGCGAGAAACACGAGATTTATTTCGAAAATGAAACTATCTATATTCCAATTAGATGTGTCTTTGTGGGTAATGTGCATAGAGAACAAGTTCTATAAAATTTGATGGTAAAAAACGGAAACGGCATAAGGTAGACTATCCATATATTCGTATAAACATGTATATATAATTATATAAGAACGCCTGAGCCTGTGACAACTCTACAACAGATTTATCCATTGTATCACCAGCAGTGATGGTGATACATGGCTGTGTACATTCTGTATATACAACTCGTCTAAACATCAACCCAACAATGTAAGATCTGTAAATTTGCAAATGTATATATATATATATGGTTGTGTACTATCCATGCATAGAAACAAGAGCCTGAAGTCTGTAAGCATACTACACGTCTTTTTAAAGGTTATGTTTTGAATAGTATTATAATCATGCGTAAAAAGGAAGTGTGAATTTTTAAATGTGACCCGGCTTTGTTGTTAATCCCCATTTGTGGGCATTATGTTTTCTGTTCTATGCATCTGTTCGTCCGTGCGTATGTCAGTCTGTTCGTTCGATTGTCCTTGTGTCTTGCTTCAGGTTTAAGTGTTTGGTCAAGGTAGTTGAATCTGACATCTGACTCAGACTTTTTTTGAAGTATATTTTACTGTGTGTATTGTGTGTTTGATTTTTTTCTACTTTGCCTAGAGGTAAAGGGAGAGGGGGTTTGAGATCGCAAAAATAACATGTTTAAATCTGCCGATTTTTTGGGCCTGTCCTAACCTAGGATTTCCTGGCCATTGTTAGTCTTGCCATTTGGGCATCCATGAACTAAAGACACATTCTTGTTTTCAATAAATTTGACGAATATATAATGAATATTGTCATGATGATCAAAGACCAAGTCATACGACACTAAAATTAGTAAAGGCGAAAAGTAAACTAGTCACATTGACAAAAACTATAATAAAACAAATAATATATATATACATATAATGAATATAGAAAAAATCTAAGAATACAGATTAATTTGATATATTAGCATGTTCCATTTTGTAATTCTATAGAATGATACGGTTATAAGTCTGGACGACTGAAATAGATAATAAGAATAAGATGAATTTCGAAAAGACAACCCTAACGATCCCTTTACATAAGTCTAGAGGGGGTGTACTTCAATACGTAATTGATGGGGGTGCCGCTGTTTTGTCACCTTACCCAGTTTTACATTTTAAAAATATATACCTTTTCATAAATTGCGTAGGAAAAAAAGTTATATCATATATATCTGATAGTTTTCTTAACTTTTCACTTATTCAAGCTTAAAAAGGTGTAAATAGAAGTGCCTCCCTTCAACTCCAATCCCTTCCGGAAACATAACTACTGTCATGGAAATCCACTGACTTTTGAAGACATGCTTTAATGCATGTGTCTGTATCTATTTATTTAAGATAATCAATATTAAGATTTCTTAGAGCTAAATGTGTCTTTTCTTTATATTATTCTTCTTGTCGCTGATAAGTGAGACCCAACCCAGCATCAGATGCACAATCTGTATTTATCAGCAATACCCGGTGTTTTGTTTTGTTTGTTGGTGTTTCAATATTGCTTTCCCCCTTAATATTTACCTTTGAGTTCGTTTCTTTTTACGATTTACAACTTAAATTGCCTTTCTGTTTCAATATATTTAAAATTAAATCTTGTAAATAGAAAACAAATCGCGGTTGTCATGGGCACAGATATGTTGCTAGGGAGAAGCAACAGTGAATTTGGAAAAAAATGTAATATTTAAATAGTGTACAAGTGTGAAGCTCAATACATGCGAAACAGGTTCCATTTCAAATATAGATATATTAAAGCTGTATAATAATCATATTTGATGAGTTTAACGCCGCCATTTTAGTGGTTGCTAGGCAACAAGATAAACGAGCTAGACCCAAAATTCGATTTTTTTCAGAAGGTCTATGGTATAGACTTACAACATGACAAATTAAATGAAATTTGGGGGTGGGGCCAAAAATGGCCCTTATAGCCCCTAGTCCTTTACTTCTGGATACTTTCTTATGATCATAAACAAGCTTCTGTCCAAGTTTGGTAGAAATTCAGTATAGTTTAAGAAAGTTATTAAAATTTCAAAAACTTTAACCACAGAGTGAATATTTGTGGACGCCGCCGACGACGGAATGTAGGATCGCTTAGTCTCGCTTTTTCGACTAAAGTCGAAGGCTCGACAATAAAATGGAAGATTTAAAAGATATCTTAAAAGAATTTAGTGAAATGTTGCAATATATGAATTAATACAGGCCTGGTTTGGATTTTGAAAATTTTCACTCCAGATAAAGTCATGGGACTTTTAAGTCAAATTTAAAGCAATATTCAGACATCAAAAGATTATTCTAATGCAATTTGTATGTAACAGTTTTTTTCATTGGCTAAAAGTTGCCGTCAAATCCACAGTTGACCAGGCGTAACTAAGGAGGAACAACCATTTTGAAATGATTGAATCAACAAATGTTCGATTACTACTATGGGTGCTATAAACAGTTTCTATAAATCAAAGAGCAGAATGCTCTGAGGGATACGATTGCCATATAGTTTTTATTGACACATGTATAGCAGTTTTGCCAAATTTTCATTAAGCAAATTGGTGAGATTTGGCCAAAATTGAAAAGATCAAAGAGGAAAAAATAGATCCAAGGATACTGCTGCAAAAAAAACACGAACATGCGTGAGTCTCACTGCCCGTCGTAACAGTAACGCATTTTTGGCAGCCCTGGCCTTGAAGGCATAAAATTTTGCTCAGTGCTTGGAGCACAAACATCATGCTCGAAAAACAATAAAGCTTTCATTGGTTGATTTTCGAGTATGAGTACAAAAAACTGACTCGAAAGTTTTCTGACCGCAAGTCCTGGTACAGCTGGATAGTATTATTTCAGTCAAAACTAATTCAACTGACATGCAAATGCATAGGCGGATCCAAGGGGGGCCTAGCGGCCCCCCCTTTCGTGGGAAAAAATTGGTTGATTATATAGGGAATCATTGATGCATGACTGGAGCGGGCCCCCCCTTAGGCAAAGTTCTGGATCCGCCACTGAAATGTAATAATCTGAATAGTCACTCAACTTTAAAAATAGCCAATCTCGTATACAAGTGTGTGAGCAATGTACTTATTGTGTTTTATTTGTGTACTATCAATTCCAAGTTTACTTTCCACAGCAGTCACTGAGAGCTCAGACTGAGAGTTAGTCCGAGATTACTCTGACGTCCAACGGCTGTTTTGCCAGACAAGCAGGGGCCGTCCCACGTCCCACGGCCCAAGCTTGTCTGGCAAAACAGCCGTTGGACGTCAGAGTAATCTCGGACTAACTGAGAGTGAGAGAAGGTATTTCACTTCGTATCTTATCACCGTTAATTCTACGAAGAACCCAATTTCTGAGGGGGGATATAGGACCTTTATCGGGATTCCGGGATCGGTTGTTTTTAAGCTCGGGATTTCGGGATTGACCCTTTCGGGATCCGGGAATTCTTTATTCGAATTTCGGAACCTCGGGATTTTGTTATTTTAAGCCCGGGATTTCGGGATTTCGTGTTTTTAAGCCCGGGATTTCGGGATCAGGACCCCTCCTATCCCCCCTCATTTCTAAGTCTTTAAATATTAATTTCCTTTGGGTCATTGGGCATGACTCCTTTCCGTACACACTCCTCTGTTAAAATTGAGATCGCTCTTAATATAATACGACGTTTATCGACATCCAACGAGTTAATTTTTCTTGACGAGTCACATTGTATTTTGATTTTGACGGGAAATATTTCCGGAAGGGAGACAACTCGAAACGATAATATGGAAGATTTCATTTCGGCTGAAGGGGTGTTATAGGTAAAACTACATTGATTTTAATTTAAATGATGCATATGATTTTTTAAATTATGCAACAACAATATTAAACCCTCAATAGCAGACAGACATAGAAAGAATCCCATGAGTTTCAAATTAATTTATAAGCGGGGAATCCAGAGCAACCACTCAATCTGATACCCCTTGAAATCAAGAAAACTATACACATGCACATTAATACATAAACAAACCCGCGACTTGAGATTTAGAACAAGAACGTTTATTAAATGATATGATGAATGGGTCTCCATTTCTTTATGAGAGTACAGTATCAGTTTCATAACGGTAAAATATAGAAAAACTTATATGACAGAAATAGAATTATCGGAATTCAGAGAACTCTCGCATTTATCAAAACTGAGGAATTCCCTCTGACGTGTTTCTAAATTTATAAAAATACTAAATATAAATACTGATTAATTCTGATTTTCCGTGTTGTTAAAAACACGCATATAAGTCAAGGGAAATATCTAACATGAAGGTTATGAGAAGAACATTACAGGAAAGTTGTTTATGCTCAATCCGTTTGCTTGTTTTTACCTTTTAAAGCAAGACAATCCTAAGAATCTGAGATGTTGCTGAAGTTTAGAATAAAATGGCTGACGTGAGGGAATGAGCCCTGAGTCAATGGTAAAAGTCTACAGATTGCTTGAAAGCAATCGTATCCCAAAAACTAGGGGTTATTCCCCGACTAAAAATAACCATGGAGGGAAACCCCTGTTTATTTACTCAAATGGTGAAAAAGTATCATGTTTTTTGTACTTGATTGTAAAAATAAGTTAATTAGCTTTCAATTAAAACAGGTTGAATGATTGAAATAATTTTAAAAATTATATTAACTTTACATGTTTTGAGGGGAGACAACACTGTAAACATTCTGTTTTTTTGGCAGTGAAAATTGAAAACTT
This sequence comes from Mytilus edulis, assembly GCF_963676685.1. NCBI lineage: Eukaryota > Metazoa > Mollusca > Bivalvia > Mytilida > Mytilidae > Mytilus > Mytilus edulis. The sequence continues at coordinate 40,048,354 of NC_092356.1, forward strand.
ATTTGCAGACACTGTAGCTCTTTTCGGAGCAGGAAACCGTACCCTGAAACAAGATTTTTTTTAAAGGCCAGGTAAAAACCTACATATTTCATACAGTTTTGATTATGTAAAATGTGCATGGATCATATCTTCATGGGTGTGCACATGACCTGGTTTCAAGTTTTTTATGTTCAAATTAGACCTTTTTTTTCCCATGTTCATTGGATGGAATATTTTTAATATATTAAAAGTACACATTACTTTTATTTCATTATAAACTAGAGAACATTCTGATTCCAGTGATATCTAGTTTTATACAAGTATCTTTATTAATCAGTCCACCACTAAGGGTCACTTATGCATGGTCCCTCAAAATGTGACGTCATAGAAAAAAACTGTTGATTGCACCCTATATAATCGAAAATAAAACAACACCTACCTCGAATTTGCTATTTTAATGTTATTTTATCCGAATTTGAAGAGTACAAGTAACGTAATAACCTTCAGTTTGTAAGTTTTCATTTGTATGACGTCACGTTTACCCATGACGTCTTTGTGCCAAAATCATTCATGAAGTTTCGCGGATTTTTTTTTATTTGTCAAATTAAGACATTTTTCCAAGTTTTATCGTATTTTTTCTTTTTGAAATGCATTAGAATCGGAATAACAGTACTGTAGTTGAAGAGTTGCCACAGTCAATTTTGATTTGATGGTCGCAAATCTCCGTTTTACTGTCTCCGCTACACGTCGCCAGTAAAACTGCATTTGCGACCGTCAAATCTACAATTGACGGTGGCAACTCTTCAACTACAGTACTGTTATTCCTTAATTATTCTCAAAATCCAAACCAAGCCTGAATTCATCAATTGCAACAGCAGCGTCCTAAAAGCCTTATTGATCAACTGGATTCTTTTGTGATTTTGCAAATATGATTATTTTGCTGTTTAATGTGTATAAATGGGTGTTAGAACCTACTACTATTTTTTAAATTTCTCTCTATCAATCATAGGTCTTTGGTTGTTTGACTTACTTGTAGGTTTTATTTAGCTAAACATTTTTGCCTTATAAAGATTCTGAGAAATTCAATCTCGTTGAGATGACCAATCTATAATTATCATTAACTCAACACTATCATACCTATACAAAAACATTGTAGCCTTATGAAATCATTATACATTAAAAAAGAAGCAAGAGTAATGACATAAAGTATGTATCAAACCTGTTCTCCATCCATCAATTTGAGGAACATAAGGTGAACTAAATCTTTGACAGGCATTGTCCAATAGAAATGGAGCTATTCCAAGAGTTTCTTCAAGCTGCTTTGTCTCCATCTGACTCAATGGTTGGGATGGATCAACACCCATTGAGTTTTTCCATGACATAAGACTAAAACCTGTTAAGACAAATTTCGTGAAGTACTGTACACCCACACTCATACAGGAGTTAACTTATTTTCATGAAGCTGGTCAATTCAATTTAGATTTTACCTTTTTAAACTTTCTCATTTATGCTCAAACAAGTTAAAAGCTTGCATAGGGTTTTTTTTTTCAATGACTGATGTTTTTAATCTTAAAAACATATCTTCATAGAATTTTGATAATACAAAAATTTAAGTAGATTTTACCACCTTAAAGATTGTACTTTAAATTGATCATGCACAATTATTTGATAGTTTTCTGGTCATAAGTAACAAGTTTTTAAAATCGCAATTGGGTTTTTTTAAGTGCAAGTGAACCTGTTAATTGTATTGATTGTTTTTAATCTACCTCAATACCCTTGTAACTAACTGATTTGAATGCTGTTTTGAGGTGTACAGTTTACATAATAAATTATTCTAAAATTGATGTAAAAACCTGCCATGAGGGAAATCCCCTATAAATCAAAATAGCTGGCTGGTCTGCTTAGGGAAATAATGAACTTTCAGTAAAAGTAATACTGTATGTAAAATTATGTTAAATGAAAATAACTTACTTGAATTTTTAAACCCAGTCTGCCATTTGCATGGTTTCTTTGCCAGCTTAGTTTTATTCAGGACGACTTGGTCAATTAAACAAGGCTTGGAAGATTCAAAGCATACACTAACATTCATATCTACCAAGTAACTATCATCACTCTTCAGGTCATATATGGAATACCTGAAACATGGAGAATGTTAAGTTGTTCATCTCATTAAATATAACTTACTTTAAAAAGCTGAAAGGAAACATCTTTATATAATAACTGCATCTTTAACACATATCTAATGAAGTGATGAAAATTTAACAATATACTTACTCCATACGTATAACACTATTCAAGTATAGTTTCTTGCTGACTCCTACAAATAAAAATGAAAATAAGAAATTACTGAATGAACAGAAAAACAAAAACATATCTCCAATAGAACACCATGTTGGTTTGCAATATCACGTATCACTGTTTAGTGATCTTTGAAATCCAAGTAAAAACTTATCTATTTGGATTTTTTTTCTAAATATAAAATCATAATGAACATGTACAGTAATTTTCAATATTATGCATTTTTGTTTGCAGGCCATAAAATGCTTTACCATATAGCTATACTGTATAGCAGGTTATTTTTCGCAGGGGTAAAATTTCAAGATTTTCATTAAATAATTAAGGTATACAAAATATTTTGGCGGTTATTATTTTAATGGATTCAAAACTTTTATCAATATCTTTGCATGTACACTTTTAATTTGGCGGAATTTAATTGGCCATTTAGTTTTCTATGAAAATTTATACCCCATGAAAATATTTACGGTATTTGACAAAACCTTTTTTTGTGTCTTCTATGCTTTTCAAAGGCATACTCTACTTTGAATCTGTGACAAGTTTAATTTTGTCCATTTTAGTGCATCTAATGCATGTTTTGTTTAAACTAAAGCAACAGATTATTATTTTTACAATCTTAATTGTATCCGTTGATTATGTATTAATAGTACCACCAACTATAAATAGTTTTTTTTTCATGTTTTTCATATTTATTGCAAACTTACCCCAATCAAATTCATAGAGAGAAATTTCAAAAATAAAATTTTCAATCCCAACAATTAATTTTTCATCACATGGATCCAGTTTTAAGACAAGATTAAATGAATGATGAAACATATCAGCATCTATACAGCATTCAACCTCAGTACAGGAAGGTAATAAGACACAGGTCATTCCTGGGTGAAGTTCAGGAAGTTCTGTTGATACAGGGCAATCTGAAAACAAAATACAAAACTATAAAGTATGACTATAAACAAAATTCAAGACCACAAATGCATATTTACATTTCAAACCACCAACTTCTTACTTGGATACCTTTTTTTATTATTTGCTTTTATTTGTAGATTTATTTTTTCGACTTTGTTAATTTGTTTTAAGCATATGTTACACTAATGTTATATGAAGACCAACAGTATCCTTAACTTTCCAACAAAGTCATAATAAACAGCTGCACTACAAGCGCATGATATGCCCGTTGTCTTGTGTGTGAAGTTTTATAAAGAGTTTCTGAGATACTGCGCGACATGTGAAACCCCCCCCCTTTTTTTTGGACAAAAACCCCAATAACTGTAAAATAAAATTTTTAATCATCACCAAATTGTATACAGATCTTAAGATTAATATAACTAAGAAGTATGTAAACTTTTAAGCAATAATCATAAATCGTTTGTGAGATACAGCTGGACATGTGAAAACCCCCCCTTTTTTTTATTATTAAAAACTCAATACCTCTCAAATTTTGAATCACCACCAAAAAGTATACAGATCTTTAGATTACAGCCAATTGAATGTGTAGTTAAAGGTAATATCTTTGGTTAGCTTGCTTGCTAGATAAACAGTAAAGTCATTATTGGGTTAGGTAAACTACCCACCTTTAATAGTAAGAAACAACTACCATATTTTCCGGACTAAAAAGCGCATCGAAAAATAAGCCGAATGGCCGTTTTTTAAGGGGAAGATTTTTTTCCTTACAAACAACGCACCTGCATATAAAGCGCACTTTGAGGAAAACGTGCATTTATTCTACTGACCTTAGTGTTATGAATTTGTTCACTCCTTTTTGAAACTTACACCGTAATATGTTTCATTTCTATTTTCAGATTGGTGAGAAAGTTGAAAGTATTTTTGTATATATTTATTTGTGTCATCTTAAAATAAAAAATGTTAATAAAATAATTATACTTTTCTCATTGTTTTAATGATGCCCGATTCGTTTGTTGTGTTTTTTTTTGTCAACAATGGCCATGTGTTGTTTTGATTAAAATTAGTTTGGTGTTAATTGCTCGTTTATTGTTTGAATTGGAATCAAGGATTTTAATTGATCTTGAGAATGTATTCATTAAAGGTCATACAAGCCATAAAACTGCCATTGTTTACCTTGATTATGACCTTCTTACCTGTACCCACGTGTGAAAACTGTTCACCCATAAGTCAGGAAAAAATTTATTAAATCAAATCTAAAGAATTTTATTGTTGTCTAAAATAAAAGTTTAAGTTTTAAAAGTAACAAACATTTTTCAATTTACAACAAACAAAACAATTCAGTTTCTGCAAGTCATTGTCTATTTTTAACTGAAAGTGATATGGGTCCTGGAAAAGAGAATTCATATAAGACAGCAATAAATAAATGTCTTAACATATTAAATTATGAAAATTTATATTCATTTTTTTATTTGAAACATCCAATAATATGCGGCTACAATATTTCATAAAGATATTTCATTTTGAAACACAATAACAACAAGCAGTAAAGTACTCCTCAATAGTATATCCTGTATGGTACCTCTTTTCAAACACGATCATCTTCCCTTATCTTTCTGTGCTTAAGAAATAATTTAAGGCCAAGTTGGGATGGATATCTAGAGTAGATGGGATTGACATGGTCATATATAACACTTGTTATGATTGGATATAGCTTTCCCGCCATAAACACGCGAGGAGCCCTTGGTTGTGGCAGGGTTCCTAGAGATGGACTTGATATCCCGGTTGTTATGACGTCAATCCAATCAAATTTGAATGTAAACATATTCAGAGTAGGGGCCTGTACTTCCGGTAATCTAGAGACCTTACTCTTCAAAATTGTTTACCGTTCATATGAAACTCGAGTGAGAACTTGAGTTCCATCCGAATTTGGCCCAAAGTGTTCATTTCAGCCCATGAATCACCATCGTCATTAAAAGAAACTTGGAATATTGGGAAGAAACACAATCACTTCCTTTATTATTCCATTAGAAGATTATCTAAAAACACATTCAAAACAACAGACAATTACATATTTATGATAAATAAACAATTAATATCCTGTATGGTACCTCATTCAAACACAGATTATCTTTCTTTGTTAATGTAACGAACACATGGTTATCAACTTCCTAATCCAACAATGAAATAAAGAACAAACGATAAAGTAAATGTATTTATTCATTATAAAATAGGCCACATAAACAATTTATCAAGTCACTGCAACCACTTGACAATCAAGATATTTTTTTTTCACGTTCGTCCTGAAAACAAAAAAAAATACATACATAAGGCGCACTTGAGTATAATACGCAGGGACAAAGATAGAGAAAAAAACATTTGGCTTATTTAACGATTTTAACAGTATGTTAAGTTTCATGAAATTGGGATAAGTTCTTCTCAAGTTACAGTGCAAGATTTTTACGCTGGACAGCCAGATCGACCCTGGACATTTTTATACCATAATATGTCCTGTTAAAATTTTGACAGGCGTATAAAAGGGATAAAAGTAAATTTGTACAATGTAGTTATCTTTTACCTCTTTTCCAACCAAAGTTTTCTGGTTGATAAAAAATTCCATTTCTAACACATGAAGGTTTCTTGAAAAATTTTGATATCCCAAGGTCACTTGAAACTTGTAACACTGCTAGCTCTGTGAGATTTGTCAAGTCTTCTCCTCTTATCCTTGTCCAATCTTCTAAGGAAAAATCTGCATAACAATTTCAAACAAATTCATAAAATAGTTAACTACATAGGCTTCAAAAAGATTTCTCTCTGTTTTCATCATCTACTTTCTCCTTAAAAATCAAAATGTACCGGTAGTCCTAAGAAAATTGATACAAGAGGAAAGCAAATGTGAATTAATCGTGTGAACACTTTGCCTGCTGTACTTATCATGAATGAATTTGTTATGATAGATTTCAGGATAAAGTGTTTATCACATAAACTTTACATTCATGTAAATAAGGTAAAATCAGGTGGACCCCTACAGATGGAAGTGTGCATTGGTGGATAAAAGGTCTGCTGATGTAGGGTAATAGGTAGTAGCTATCCCAGGTAACCAGAGGAATTTGTAATCATCACATAAGATAAATTGATGACAAATTTCCCTGGTTAGCTATCACCTGAGGTCCTTCAACAGTGGACCTTTTATCCACCTGCTGGATGTGTATACCCTGCAATCATGCCATTTGCTAAAGGTTTTTGACCTATTGCTGTTAGAAAACTCCCTCAAAACATAATGTTGACCAACTAACTATGAAAATGAGGTTAAGGACATATGAACATGTATACCATACAAACATTCCATTTATATTCTATACACCATATATAGTTGACCTATAGATTATTGTATCTGACAAGTGAAAATAAGCACTAAATCATAATACTGATCACTGATACATGTAATGAGCTCAAGGTCAGGTGAACCCTGACAGACATACTGACTAGTATCTTGTATATGTATAGAAAAGAAATGAATGGGTTTGATTTTTTACCATTTGCAAGTAAAGTTTATCTTGCTTTATATATTGTTAGATGAATCATGCATAAATTTTATTTTAAACATTTTAATACTTATTTACCTCACATTATCTGCAATTTCACTATGTTAACAACAAAGATATGTACATATCTTAACATTTGACAATATGTAAAACTTACTTTGAATTCTAAATCCTTGATTCCAGTCACAAGATGGCTTGGGTAGGCTGACTTTGTCTGCTATAAGTTGTTTGGTCATACAATTAGGTTCTGAGGACTCTAAGCATACACCAAGACTTACAGATAATATGTATTCTGAAGATGATAACTCATCAACAGTGTACCTACAAAACATGGCCAGTTTCTGTATGTAAAAAATGTCTGCTAAATCACAGAAATAAATAGAAAATATCATACAGCATTTTCAATATCACATGCACCAGTATCAACCCAAGACACCAATATAAAATCTGCACCTTTGCGTGGAAATTTGATTTTTTTTTGTGTTCATGTAGGAGAGATAATCATGACCAATTAACTCTGTTTGACATTGTGATTTTGTTAATGAATAAAAATATAAATTTGTTTGTACTGACACATATAATTGAATAATAAAATGATAATAAATATATATAAATGAAGCAATATTTCTAACCCTGCTACTATTAGTGATATTCCTTAGCAAGATTTTCAAGCTCAAAACACTTTTACAAAAATATAGATGTCATCTATTAAATATTATCTTACTTCCTATACATTTCTAGGAATATGATTGGCTAAAAGCGTCCTTGTGGAGACCGTGTATATTTGATATTAGGTTAGTAGGGAGGCAGGGCTTATTTCATACACGGTTAGTAGTGGTGTTATGCCCTTTATATTCCATATTAGGTAAAAGAGAGGCGGGGCTTATTTCATACACGGTTAATAGCGGTGTTACTTCCCTTTATAAAAACAAAACGGTATTGAGAAAAAAATCTTAAAGATTTCAACAGAAGGAGAAATTGATGATTAAGATTGAAATAAATTCTTAAAAACACATTTAAACCGAACAAGTTGTTATTGTTGGCATCTGTTTTTGTAGGATCAATGGAAGTAGCTAGTTTCTTAATGCTAACAGTATCTGGCGAAGACTTGCTCATTGTGATAGGTCACTAGTCTAAATTTCACATGTTAAGATATTTGATAAGATAAATTTGTTACATAGTGTGCTAGTGACGTAATACAGTATATATGGGGTCAGTAAATTCCATATGGGGATTCGAGCTTCGCTCTCACCCCATATGGAATTTACTGACCCCATATATACCGTATTAGGTCACTAGCACACTATGTAACTAATAATATTTTGTCATAGATGTTTAAGTCAACACATAAAAGAAATTTTGATATCTTATATGATATTTCTTCTTCCTAAGCATTTAATATTGTTTACTGTTATCTTTTTTAAGAATTAACATGTATAGGGTTTTGATCATACTTCATTGTATATACTATGATATTAAAAAACTAAGGGATATAAATTATATAAAGCAACTTACTCAATTAAGAAAATTCCTTTCAAATAAAACTGATGATGAGTCCCTGAAATACATAGAAAATATGAATAACACACTATCACACCATTAATCAACTTAGCATATACCATTCAAAAGTATCTTATTTGTGTTATTCGGGAGTGAAAGTGTTAACAGTCTTTTTACATCAGAGGCCCCTGATGGATCGGCAACAAAGTAACAACACTTGGTCACCACCTTGTAAGGAACATTCATACTATGTTTGGTTTCATTCCATTCAGTGGTTCTCTAAAAGAAGTCATTTGTATGCATTTCCCATAAGGGTCCTATTTTAAACTAAGTCCCCCACTGGCAGCCATCTTGGATAATGGATCGGCTACAAAGTAACAACACTTCGTCAATACCTTGTTAGGAAGATTCATGCTATGTTTTGTTTCATTCCATTCAGTGGTTCTCTATAAGAAGTCATTTGTATGCATTTCCCATAGGTTCTATGTTAAACTAAGTCCCCCGCTGGCAGCCATTTTGGATAATGGATCCGCTACAAAATACTAACACTTGGTCAGTACCTGGTTAAGAAGATTCATGCTATGTTTTGTTTCATTCCATTCTGTGGTTCTCTAAAAGAAGTCATTTGTATGCATTTCCCATATGGTCCTATTTTAAACTAAGTCCCCCACTGACGTCCATCTTGATGATGGATCGGCTACAAAGTAACAACACTTGGTCAACACCTCATAAGGAACATTCATACTATGTTTGGTTTCATTCCATTCAGTGGTTCTCTTAAAGAAGTCATTTGTATGCATTTCCCATTAGGGTCCTATGTTAAACTAAGTCCTCCACTGGCAGCCATCTTGGATAATGGATCGGCTACAAAGTAAAAACACTTGGTCACTTCGTTGTTAGGAAGATTCATGCTATGTTTTGTTTCATTCCATTCAGTGGTTCTCTATAAGAAGTCATTTGTATGCATTTCCCATAGGCTCCTATGTTAAACTAAGTCCCCTGCTGGCAGCCATTTTGGATAATGGATCGGCTACAAAATACTAACACTTGGTCAGTACCTTGTTAAGAAGATTCATGCTATGTTTTGTTTCATTCCATTCAGTGGTTCTCTAAAAGAAGTCATTTGTATGCATTTCCCATAGGGTCCTATGTTAAACTAAGTCCCCCACTGGCGGCCATCTTGGTTGATGGATCAGCTACAAAGTAACAACGCTTGGTCAGTACCTCGTCAGGAAGATTCATGCTATGTTTTGTTTCATTCCATTCAGTGGTTCTCTAAAAGAAGTCATTTGTATGCATTTCCTAACGGGGCCTATGTTAAAATAAGTCCCCCACTGGCGGCCATCTTTGGTGATGGATCGGCTACAAAGTAACAACACTTGGTCAGTACCTTGTTAGGAAGATTCATGCTATGTTTTGTTTCATTCCATTCAGTGGTTCTCTAAAAGAAGTCATTTGTATGTATTTCCCATAGGGTCCTATGTTAAACTAAGTACCCCACTAGCAGCCATCTGGGATAATGGATCGGCTACAAAGTAACAACACTTGGCCAGTACCTTGTTAGGAAGATTCATGCTATGTCTTGTTTCATTCCATTCAGTGGTTCTCTATAAGAAGTCGTATGCATTTCCCATAGGCTCCTATGTTAAACTAAATCCCCCGCTGGCAGCCATTTCGGATAATGGATCCGCTACAAAATACTAACACTTGGTCAGTACCTTGTTGAGAAGATCCATGCCATGTTTGGTTTCATTCTATTTAGTGGTTCTCTAAAAGAAGTCATTTGTATGCATTTCCCATAGGGTCCTATGTTAAACTTAGTCCCCCACTGGTGGCCATCTTGGATGATGGACCAGCTACAAAGTAAAAACACTTGGTCAGCGCCTCGTAAGGAACATTCATGCTATGTTTTGTTTCATTCCATTCAGTGGTTCTCTAGAAGAAGTTCAAAATGTAAACCCGAAGGGCCAGGTGAGCTAAAAAGGACATTAACAAAAATGTCTGCTTCTTTTATAAGCAGATTGTGAGCTTAAATGAGCGGTGACCCCATATTTTTATTTTATATTTCTATAAGGTATAAGATAAAGTTTAATCATAGAAAAAATTAGCAAAATTCTATATAAGAAAAAAAAAGTTGATTTAGACCCGCGAGCCCCCTTAAGTTGCTTAGATTTATTTGTGAAGCAATGGCCTTTTTTCTGTATTCAGTTTTAATTGTTTCCAGCATGCATAAAGTTATATGTCACTTAATTCTGAAAAGTAAAATCATGTCTAATCATCAAGTTTTTAATTCTATAATTATATATTTACAGATGAAGTTTTCTACCTTTTAAATGGAAATTATACCAAAATGAGCACTTTTCAAAAAGGGAAAACCAATTAAAAATGTAATGTACATTATTGCAAATGATGGATAAATCAGGGTTTAGTGTATTCATATGACTGTAAATTTAATTATTGCGATGTTTTTATTATTGCGAAAAACGCAACAGGGTTATCATCCCAATAATTTAATTAAACTTGCATTTTGATTTTTTTTATATGAATTAAACAGGATATTCTCAATATCGCTAAAAATAAAATCACAAAAATAAATGCATGCAATAATTTCTGAATTTACAGTATTTGTTTATCACTCCTAATACTCTTGTGAAATGTGGAGGTGTTTTTCTGAACAAAAATAGTTCATAATATATATATAATACAGTAACAATTTCTTACCATAAACATAATTAACAAGTGACTCATTGTAAACAAACTTCTCTATACGAATGGTTAACTGGAAGTTGCATGCATCAAGTTCAAAAGAGAAGTCAAATGATCTTCCAAGAGAAGGAGCTTCAACACAACACTTTATTCCTGTACATGTTTCCATGATAATACATGTAGTCTCTCTACTGTTAAGGTATGGAAGCATCACAAAGGTAGAGCATTCTGTAAAAAATCATTATATCTATTGTTATTGTCTTGTGAACTTGATATATACATGTATATAACAAGAGTGCACATGCTGAAATGTCTTGCCTTCTTTACTAATCATTGATATTATGTTGATAGTCCTAAATATAAAGCTTTATTACAACTGTCACATAAACTTAACATTAACCAAGAAAAACTAAACATTGATCAATGAACCAAGAAAAAATTAGGTCAAGGTCAGACGAACCATGCCTGGCAGACATGTACAGCTAACTATTCTTCCATACAACAAATATTGTTGACCAATTGCTTATAAATTAAGAACCAGATGCTCCGCATGGCTCAGCTTTATACGACCGCAGAGGTCGAACCCTGAACGGTTGGGGCAAGTATGGACACAACATTCAAGCTGGATTCAGCTCTGAATTTGGATTGTGATTAAATAGTTGACACAGCATAGGTTTCTGACACAGAATGAACTTAAATTTTTTTTTTGCTTTTGAGCAATTCACTATGCTGTTGAATATTAATCCTCTCAAATAAAAAAAATGTTTGACCCCCCCCCCCCCCCCCCCCCAATTTTTTGTTCACCTCCCCCTTTCCCTTATTCCAAAACTGATCTCAATACAAATTTCTAATGGAGTTTGCAACAATAACTACTCATTTAAATACATCATAAAAAATAAAAATATAAAATGTCATAGTCATGGTTAAAATTAATATTAATTAATAGTAACTTCTAAAAAAATAAATGGGGAATGTGTTCAAAGGGACACAGATGATGCCCCTGCTAGTATATAACGTTATAAAGGGACATAACTCAAGAACTGTGAAAGTGAAGCTGCCAAAAATTGAACTTGAACTGAGTTTAGAGGTAATAAGCATTATATACACATTTCATTAAATTTAGTTGAGCCAAACTAAAGTTAAGAGAACAGAAATGAAAAACGTTCTTCAATTTTTCCACTTGTAAAGGGTCATAACCCCAGAATTGTTATCAAAGTGCTTGTAATCAATGAATGGTAAAGATTGTTTTAATTTATTAGTTGGTAGTAAAAGTGAATATTGCATTGTATATTTTATATAGCATTGATTTAATTTGATTCAACTACTATTCTCAGGACAAAGAAAGATAACTCCAATTTTCAAAGAATATTTCATAAAGCATTGGTTTTAGGTGATGCAACAACCATTCTGAACAAAGAAAAATAACTTCAGTTTATTTTCTTGAAACATCAAAAATGCTTTTTTGTGGCCCCTTTTTGGCCCTTTATTGCTAGATTGTTTGCCCCATAACCCTTAAAATATATCACAACCTTCTACTTATGGTATAAAACATTGTGGTACAATTTCAGAACAATTGAAATACTTAAACACAACTTATTGTCCTGACACAAGATAAATGGTTGTTTTGGGCCCTTTGGGCCCCTAATTCCTAAACCTTAGGGACCATAACCCCCAAAATCAATCCCAAGCTTCTTTTTGTGGTTATAAGCATTGTGTTAAAATTTTATTGATTTCTATATACTTATACTAAAGTTATTATCCAGCAACCATCCGTCTTCTGATGACGTTGACAACAACGACGTAATACCAATATACGACCGCAAAAAATTTGGGGTCATATAAAAACAGACCAAAACAAAAATACTTATCACTTAGTAATGAACCGTGAAAATGAGGTCAAGGTCAAATAAAACCTGTGCGACTGACATATAGATCATAAAATATTTCCATACTGCAAATATAGTTGACCTATTGCATATAGTATTAGAAAAAAAAACCTCAACTCAAAAACTTAACTTTGACCACTGATTACCATGAAAATGAGGTCAAGGTCAGATTACACCTGTCAGCTAGACATGTACACCTTACAATCAATCCATACACCAAATATAGTAGACCTATTGCATATAGTATTAGAAAAACAGACCAAAACACAAAAACTTAACTATAACCACTGAACCATGAAAATGAGTTCAAGGTCAGATAACACCTGACAGTTGGACATGTACACCTTACAGTGCTTCCATACACCTAATATACTAGGCCTATTGCTTATTGTATCTGAGATACGGACTTGACCACGAAAGCTTAACCTTGTTCACTGATCCATGAAATGAGGTTGAGGTCAAGTGAAAACTGTCTGACGTGCATGAGGACCTTGCAAGGTATGCACATACCAAATATAGTTATCCTATTACTTATAATAAGAGAGAATTTAACATTACAAAAAATCTTAACTTTTTTTTCAAGTAGTCACTGAACCATGAAAATGAGGTCAAGGACATTGGACATGTGACTGACATAATGTTCGTAACATGAGGCATCTATATACAAAGTATGAAGCATCCAGGTCTTCCACCTTCTAAAATATAAAGCTTTAAAGAAGTTAGTTAACGCCGTCGCCACCAGATCACTATCCCTATGTCAAGCTTTCTGCAACAAAAGTGGCAGGCTCGACAAAAACTAAGTTCTAAATTAAGTCACCAAAACAAGGTAAACTACCTTAAACCAAAACTTTAGCGTGATACACTTAAAATTTTCCATGTTCAGTAAACCAAATTAAGTTATACATGAATAGTTTTACATTACAGTAGATTTCTGAAGGGGAGGTGTATGCTGCCATAGTCTTGTTAATCTTCTGAAAAATGTAAAACCAGGTGAAGTCAGGATGAAAATATTTGTGTAGCGTGAAATGTCTAATTTATGACTCATCAATCAAATTGATGTCAAATATTCTAATGAATACCATTTTTGTATTGAATACAAATTTTATGAAGTTTAATACCGGTACATGTACTTTCAACTGATTCACAAAATAAAGGTTTCAAGATCCATCGTTGAGAAAAAAGAGGAGGAGGGATGGAGAATGAAATACTAGTCAAGATTAATTTTACCTTTTATCCAGCCATCATTGGTTGGTCCCCATGGTTCTGTTGATCTATCACAAGAATATTCACTCAAAAAAGACAATGCATCTAGCTCCTCAAGGATCTGGTACAGCATGTACTCCTGTAACTCATCTGTCCTAGTGATATTTCTATTTGACATCCACTTGGTCAATGAAAAATCTTATAATAGAAAAGAAACTGATATTCAATAGTAAATTTATATATGATATGTCCTTTACTATACTTAAGCTAGATTTAATTTTATATAATTTAATTTTGGACGTAACGTGTCTTCTGATTGGCTGACGTCGTTTTGTTTATCAGCCCATAGACATAATTTTGTCATGTGACCATGACATCATCAGCGTTTTTTCCTGATTTACTCTGGTTTAAAATGGATTTTAGAATTTAATTATAAGAAATGACTGTAATATTTTTTCTGCCTATTCGAAATAACAAAAAAAATGTGGTGCACACTTTAAATAACCCGCTATGCAGGTTATCAGTGTGCACCACATTTTTGATGTTATTTCTTCATAGACAGAAAAAATATTAGTGTCATTCCTTAAATAAATAAGCTTGTAGTTTGTATTTGTTTTTCTCACATTGTTTGATATCTATAGATTGATAATATTCCTTGCAGTTTCATGTGAATATAATTTCAGTAGTTTTAGTACATGATATCTAAGTACTGATATCCACGAATATGCAAATCTTCCTTAATCCATGAAAACTGATACCCACGAAAACAAATGAATCCACAGTATAACGAAAATTTTGTGGAATTTTATGGTAACAAGCATTGTGAACAAACTGTGTTGAAACAAACTAATGTTAAAGAACATAATAAAAAAATCAAAAAAAAATTTCCATTTATAAAGGGGCAAAACTCAAGAATGAAAAACAAGTGGCTCCATCAAAATTCTAACTTGATCATAGTTTGTGGCAATAAGCATTGTGTATGAGTTTCATAGCATTTGGTTGAGGTAAACTAATTTTAGTACAAAGAACAGACAAGAGTATCACTTAACCAGGTGCTCCGCAGGGCGCAGCTTTATACGACCGCAGAGGTCAAACCCTGAACAGTTGGGGCAAGTATGGACAAAACATTCAAGCATGATACAGCTCTGAATTTGGATTGTGATCAAATTTTTGACATTACATGGTTTTTTTTTACACAAAACAAATGCCAAGATTTTACAAATCAATTAAAGATTTCTTCTTCAAACTTTTTAAATCTAAAATTAAATAGTTGACACAGCATAGGTTTCTGACACAGAATGAATGTGGTCTAATGAACTTAAAAGGTTTTTTTCCCTTTGAGCAATTCACTATGCTGTTGAATATTAATCCTCTCAAAAAAATGTTTGAAGAAATTTTCTTTTTATTTATGAAATCTGAAATGAGAAAAATTTAACCCCCCCCCCCCCTTTTTTTTCACATCCCCGTTTCCCTTTTTCAAAACTGATATCAATTCAAATTTCTAATGGAGTTTGCAACAATAACTACTCATTTAAATACATCATAAAATATTAAGATGTAAAAAAACTGCTTGTTATCACTGAATGGTAAAGATTATTTAAATTTATCAGTTGGTAGTAAAAAGTGTATATACATTGTATATTGTATATAACAAAGATTTAAGTTGATTCTGGACAAAGAAAGATAACTCCAATTAAAAAAAATTCTTGCTATTGCAATAGGATATTTCTTGCTTACTATTCTGGACAAAGAAAGATAACTCTAATTAAAAAAAAATTTGCTATTTCACAATATTGTGCAATTAGATATTTCTTGCCATTGCACAATACTGTGCAATTGAAAAAACTTGCTATTGCACAATACTTAATATAATAATTTTAGATCCTGATTTGGACCAACTTGAAAACTGGGCCCATAATCAAAAATCTAAGTACATGTTTAGATTCAGCATATCAAAGAGGCCCAAGAATTCAATTTTTGTTAAAATCAAACTTAGTTTAATTTTGGACCCTTTGGACTTTAATGTAGAATTTGAAATTTGAAAACAGGACCAAAAATGAAGAATCTACATACACAGTTAGATTTGGCATATCAAAGAACCCCAAGGATTCAATTTTTGATGAAATCAAACAAAGTTTAATTTTGGACCCTTTGGACCTTAATGTAGACCAATTTGAAAACTGGACCAAAAAACTTCAATAATCAAGAATCTAAGTACATTTTTAGATTCAACATATCAAAGAACCCAACCGATTCATTTTTTGTCAAAATCAAACTAAGTTTAATTTTGGACCCTTTGGACCTTAATGTAGACCAATTTGAAAACGGGACCAAAAGTTGAGAATCTACATATACAGTTAGATTCGGCATATCAAAGAACCCCAATTATTCAATTTTGATGAAATCAAACAAAGTTTAATTTTGGACCCTTTGGGCCCCTTTTTCCTAAACTGTTGGGACCAAAACTCCCAAAATCAATACCAACCTTCCTTTTATGGTCATAAGCCTTGTGTTTAAATTTCATAGATTTGTATTTACTTATACTAACGTTATGGTGCGAAAACCAAGAAAAATGCTTATTTGGGTCCCTTTTTGGCCCCTAATTCCTAAACTGTTGGGTTCTTAACTCCCAAAATCAATACCAATCTTCCTTTTGTGGTCATACACATTGTGTTTAAATTTCATAGATTTCTATTTACTTAAACTAAAGTTATTGTGCAAAAACCAAGAAAAATGCTTATTTGGGCCCTTTATTGGCCCCTTATTCCTAAACTATTGAAACCAAAACTCCCAAAATCAATCCCAATCTTTCTTTTGTGGTCATAAACCTTGTGTCAAAATTTCATAGATTTCTATTAACTTAAACTAAAGTTATGGTGCGAAAACCAAGAAAATGCTTATTTGGGCCCTTTTTGGCCCCTAATTCCTAAAATGTTGGGACCAAAACTCCCAAAATCAATACCAACCTTCCTTTTATGGTCATAAACCTTGTGTTAAAATTTCATAGATTTCTATTCACTTTTACTAAAGTTAGAGTGCGAAAACTAAAAGTATTCGGACGCCGGACAACGACGACGACGACGACGACGACGACGACGACGACGCCGACGCCAACGTGATAGCAATATACGACGAAAATTTTTTCAAAATTTGCGGTCGTATAAAAATAGTACATGAACCGTTTTGTTATTTTGAAGAACATTTTCAAGTATTCTGTTTGCAAAGATCTTACCTTCTACAACAAAGTCTTCTGAATATCTACACTGTTGTTTTGGAAGTAGGACATTGTTCAGAACATTCACTATGTCATCCTCACAAGTACTGTTAGCCTCAAAACAAACTGATACATTCATACTGACAATATACATCTTGTCATTTGGCAAATCATCTATTGCAAAACTTTAAAAGAAAGATATTTAGATTAATACATGATCATCAAAATGTGACAAACTTATTTTTCAATTCTACATATTATTGATAAATCAGCAAGAATACTATGCAATGTTTTAGGGGTCTTTAATTCTTTTGGGAGATAATTGCAAAAAGAAAACATTAAGACCAAACACATGTGCAGCTACTTCAATTTTAGACAAAAAAACTTCTAAAATAGTTTTCTAAATGCAAGACACGTACAGGTCATATTAAGTTTAAAAAGAAAATGACTTATAGTGTTCTAATCAGAATACCTACTTCATGTTTACGACTCCTAATAAAGATACTGCTAAAACCGTACCTGCAAAAATCAAGTAATACTAATTTGGTTATTGTTGCATATGTACTAATGATTAAATACATTATGATGTCAAAACATTCTTAAGGGTTCCGCGGAACCCAGGCTCAACAAAAATGAGGAAAAAAATCTTTAAAAACATTCCTCTTGATACTATCTTTTGATTGCAAGAAGCTTCTGTCATTGTTTGGTAAAAAGCCAGGATAGTTTATGAATCTAATAAATGTTTTAAAAACTTTATCTGCAGACTGTTTGTAATGTTAACTTGAGAAAAACTAAGTCCATTAATATAAGTAAAATACAGATACACAGGTACAAAATTATAACAAAATTTCTTTCTTGATACTAGTTATAGCTTTTGATCATAAACAAGCTTCTGTCCAAGCTGGGTACAAATTAAAAATAGTATAAATAAAGGCAACAGTAGTATACCGCTGTTCAAACTCATAAATCCATGCACAAAAAACAAAATCGGGGTAACAAACTAAAACTGAGGAAAACGTATTAAATATAAGTTTATACAAAATTCTCAGAATTGATCCTGAATATGTTTAATTGTCATTTGTTCCATGTTTGCAATGTGTTCTGATTCTTTGTAAATATTTTTTAGGGTAAATTTATTTCTGTTTGATGTGATGCTGTTCTAATCTTATTTTAATTGTCTTTTGTTTATACTGTATCTTTTCTGTGGTAATCTGTTATGTAATAGGGAAATGTGTGTTAACACCTGAGCAAACATCCAACCTCATATCTTCTTGCAAATTCTTTGACCTGACAATTAAACCATCCTGATCTAACTTTTGGCCCTATATTTTAATTTTGCTAAATATGTGTCAGTGAACAAAATCCTCAAAGTCACATATAATGAGTTCATATTAATTTCATAGTAATTTAAATAATTTAATTACCCCTGATTTCTTTCAGAACACACTGTTTGAACTCATGATATGTAAAATTAAGGATTTAGTGCTCACATTATTATCAACCTAATTTTTCCTGCTATCACCTATCTGTAAATAAACTCCTGGGAAATACTGTGTAGCAATGCCATTGGTATCCATGTTTGAATTAAACATAAATCATAATTTAATTGCAACTTTTATTTTATATATATACATCACGATTATAATTTGGCCCTTGGGGAAACTACTCAGCTAAAAAATTTAATTTTTTGCTCCATGCCTAAACCAAGAGCCTAGCTATGTGCATACTGAAAAGTAGCAAAGTATAGACCCCTGGCTTGACATCACACCAATCCAATTGGAACGATGGTTCAAAATAAATGCATGAGGCTATCAGGAAGCCTATGAGGCTATCATTCCTAGAGGCTATCATGCCTATGAGGCTATGAGGAAGCCTATAATGAGACAATGAGGAAGCCTGTAAGGAGGCTATGAGGAAGCCTAGTAGTGTTGATGTTGAATTGGTGTTGGAATGAATTTGTATGAAATTTGACAGTTTATCCCCAGAAATTCTTGGGGGATGAGTGAAATTTTTGAAACAACCAGTGATAAAATTTCATAAATGAAATCAATAAACATAAAGATTGCTTCCCCTGTCATGGCAATATTGAAGGTGAAAGGAGGGGTCGGTGGGAGGCAAGTTTTTAGCTAAAACACTATTAGCACTATTAGCCAAGATTATTCTATAACTGCTTAATCTGCATTTAGATAAATGAATACTCAAGGCAGCATACACAGGTTTTTAATACACAACTTCTTAATGGGATACTCCTAAGTGGGAGGAGTTAAAACTACACCCAGATTAATGTATCAAGAAACAAAGGACAAAGGAAGCCAAATGCCACAAGTGGTCACTAATTAACAAGACATGTATATTTGTATTGGAACTGATGAAATTAGACCTCCTGCTAAGAACATGTGATAAACTTCATATCTAACTGATTGACATATGATAATAAATCTGTTTCATCTCAACAGCAAAGAAAATACACATCCTGGGAAAATCCTAAAATAATGACTACTGAGTATTTAAAATCAAATTATGTATAAACATAACTTATATAACATATAAGTACCTATTTATACAAAATTCTCAGAATTGATCCTGAATATGTTTAATTGTCATTTGTTCCATGTTTGCAATGTGTTCTGATTCTTTGTAAATATTTTTTAGGGTAAATTTATTTCTGTTTGATGTGATGCTGTTCTAATCTTATTTTAATTGTCTTTTGTTTATACTGTATCTTTTCTGTGGTAATCTGTTATGTAATAGGGAAATGTGTGTTAACACCTGAGCAAACATCCAACCTCATATCTTCTTGCAAATTCTTTGACCTGACAATTAAACCATCCTGATCTAACTTTTGGCCCTATATTTTAATTTTGCTAAATATGTGTCAGTGAACAAAATCCTCAAAGTCACATATAATGAGTTCATATTAATTTCATAGTAATTTAAATAATTTAATTACCCCTGATTTCTTTCAGAACACACTGTTTGAACTCATGATATGTAAAATTAAGGATTTAGTGCTCACATTATTATCAACCTAATTTTTCCTGCTATCACCTATCTGTAAATAAACTCCTGGGAAATACTGTGTAGCAATGCCATTGGTATCCATGTTTGAATTAAACATAAATCATAATTTAATTGCAACTTTTATTTTATATATATACATCACGATTATAATTTGGCCCTTGGGGAAACTACTCAGCTAAAAAATTTAATTTTTTGCTCCATGCCTAAACCAAGAGCCTAGCTATGTGCATACTGAAAAGTAGCAAAGTATAGACCCCTGGCTTGACATCACACCAATCCAATTGGAACGATGGTTCAAAATAAATGCATGAGGCTATCAGGAAGCCTATGAGGCTATCATTCCTAGAGGCTATCATGCCTATGAGGCTATGAGGAAGCCTATAATGAGACAATGAGGAAGCCTGTAAGGAGGCTATGAGGAAGCCTAGTAGTGTTGATGTTGAATTGGTGTTGGAATGAATTTGTATGAAATTTGACAGTTTATCCCCAGAAATTCTTGGGGGATGAGTGAAATTTTTGAAACAACCAGTGATAAAATTTAACCACAGAGTGAATATTTGTGGACGCAGCTGACGCCAACGGAATGTAGGATCGCTATGTCTCGCTTTTTCAACTAGAGTCAAAATCTCACCAAAAAGCCACACCTTTAAACTTCTTAAATGGATCTCTTTCAAAAGCCAAAATGCCAGGTAGAACAAATTTGTTCATAAGAGTACTTTATACATTATAAAGAGTATGAATAATGCATAAATAATGGATCAAAACTTTATTTTTCATAATGTGATAAGCTAAACAAAAGAATTTTTCTTAACACTTTAATTATAATTTACAGCTATTTATGTTTACATGTGTAGTATTTCAGCCAGATTACAATTTAAGAGCCGATTTTGTTCACTAAATGAACCTAACATTCTCTTTACAAGGTGCTCAGATTTGTAGATCTAGAGATAATATAAATGTTGCAAAAAATTCTTACATGATCATTAATTAGGTATAAAACAGGAGGTTGACAAAGTAATAAATCTGAAAACACCTCACAATATAATATGCTGAAATCCTGAGATCAATTTCAGGAAGATCTGAGATGTAGTTCAGAAAAAAAATGTGACAGAAATGTTTTGCGACAAATGCATTGACACAGAGAATGGGAATAACAATGTCTAATATACCCTTTTCCTTAAATATTATAAATCCTTGTCAGAATATAACTCATATAATTAAAGATTATGCATTGCCAAGTATGCATGCAAGGATCATCAAAAAGTTTGGACTAGTTTATTTCAAAATTAGGGTAGGGGTTACACCTAACTACATTGTCATTAACCATTAAACCTAAATAAAGAATAATTATGTTATCTGAGTAAATAAATAAATGGGGAATGTGACCATGGACACAGATGATGCCCCTGCTGGAATATAACAATATAAAGGGACACAACTCAAGAACAGTAAAAGTAATGCTACCCAAAGTTGTACTTGATCTGAGATTGTTGTAGTATATGTTTCATAAAACTTAGTCAGAAAAGAAAAACCATTTGTAAAGGGGCATAACTCTAGAACTGTAAAAGTAACATCACAAATATTCAAATTTGATCTGTGTTTTGTGGCATGAGCATTGTGTATAAGTTTCCCAACATTTGGTTGAGGCGAACTAAAGTAAGAGAATGGAAACCAATTTTGGGATGTTAGGAGGTACAGATGGACAAGGGTAAAACTTGATTCCCCCTTTGTCACGGAGGGGGCATAATTACATTTATCTAAAATAAATACAAAATCTCAATTTCATAGTTAACAAATATTCATCAAAAATTCATTTATATCTTTCGTACCCCAACTATAGTCTTGCAAACTTCTGTTAAATAGCATCTGTTCAATACCAACTGTCAGTCTATGGTAACAAGGATCAATGTCCAAGTAAATGTGGAATGATTTGTTCAGCAGCTCCACATCCATACAACAATCCACACTGGTACATGTATCAGACAAACTGCAAACAATATTGTCTGGTAGATGTGAGTTTAAGTGAATCTTCAGAGGGCATGCTGAAAAATATAGAAAGGAGAGACTAACATAACATTAATTAGATATCTGGAATGGCTAAACAACCCTTTTTTTTTTAAGGGACAGACTGATCATTACCAAGAGACAGTGGTACTCTAAGTAGTGGTATAAAATAACTTTATGTACTCTGGATTAATGATTTTTATAGATAATCAATGGTTTGTTAAAAAAAAAAGGTGTTTCTCAGCTACAATCTCATGGAAGAGTGACAGCCTTGAGAAGAGATGTGACTGAGAAACATCCTTGAGTTATAAATACCATTGATCTGTTTATTGCTATTTTGCCTGTGGCCTCGTTGATGTTTACATTGACAACGGCACAAAATTGCGCCCTCTATTTTGATACTTTTCTAACTCAAACAAGCAGCAAAATATGAAAAATCATCTAAAAACAGATTTAAGGAAATATATTCTAACTAGTGACAATATAAGGTACCAATTTTCATGGATGTTGTGAATATAGGTAAACCACAAATTTAAATGTATAACAAAGTACAAATTTTCCATAGGCTTCTATGCTGTTTTGGCAAAACCATTAAATCACCTGCTGCAAAACTACCATTCTTCTTTGAACAATGAAAATTGGTACTGACAAAAAAAAATCTACAGTAATAAATACACTGAACAGAAAAAAAATCCTTACAACTTCTCCATCCATCAGCTGTAAGTGGAAAATCAGGACGGCTGCTTGTATTACATTGTTTACTCTCATAATACTTGGAAACACCAAGTTCTTCTAGTAAATCTGTCAATGATTGTCCATGTAAAGATGTATTTGCTTGAATTCCATTTTCAGTTTTCCATTTAGTCATAGAGAAATCTTAAAATGAATGAAAAAGAATCATTAAAATACAGACTGAGAGTTACATTGTTACTAAGGCTAGGTGAATCAAAATGAATTCTAGTTTAGGGGAGTTCTTCAACTTGTTCATATCATAGTTAACCTTCAAGTCTATCAACTTGTACAATAAAACAAGAGGCTGTCACAACGACAGCAAACCGGATTTATTAACATTTATTTGTGTCCTGGCAATATCACAAGAACCATTACTGATGAATGGTGAAAGTGAAAATCGTCAATATCAAATTTGACCTCCATTTTGTCATCAGTATCAACATATTAAAATTTGAAAAGCTTAGATTGAATGGTTCATGAGTAAATGCAACAACCTGAATGGAAACGCCATTTTACGATCTTTCAAGAACCATAACTCCTGAACGGTAAAAGTCAAAATTGTCATTATTGAACTTGACCTCTATTTTGTCATCCGTAACAACATATTAAAATTTCAAAAGCTTTGGTTGAATGGTTCATGAGAAAATGCACGGACACGACGGGAAACACCATTTTTCAATCTTTCAAGAACCATAACTCCTGAACGGTAAAAGTCAAAATCGTCATTATTGAACTTGACCTCCATTTTGTCATCAGTAACAGCATATTAAAATTTCGGAAGCTTTGGTAGAACAGTTCATGCATAAATGCACGGACACGACTGGAAACTCCATTTTTCAATCTTTCAAGAACCATAACTCCTGAACGGTAAAAGTCAAATTCGTCATTATTAAACTTGACCTCCATTCTTTCATAAGAAACAACATATTAAAATTTGGGAAGCTTTGGTAGAACAGTTCATGCGTAAATGCACGGACAACACCATTTTTCAATCTTTCAAGAACCATAACTCCTGAACGGTAAAAGTCAAAATCGCCATTATTGAACTTGACCTTCGAATAGTTGTCAGTAATAACATATTAAAATTTTAAAAGCTTTGGTTGAACGGTTCATGAGTTAATGCACGGACAACATTTGATTGCCGCCCGCCCGCCCGACTGCCCGACCGCCGTACATCCCCAAATCAATAACCGACATTTTTGTCACAAAAATCCGGTTAATAATAAAACTTTCACACTTGAGAATTTTTTTTAAAACTTGTACAAATCAGTCTAACTTCAAGATTTGAGGAATATCTTAAACTTGTACAATTCAGTCAAACTTCCAGATAAGAGATATTTTTAACTTGGATAAATCAGTCAATCCACAAGATTAGTGGATATCTTCTAATCTTGTACAAATCAGTCAAACTTCTTAGATAAGTGTACAAGAATGAGCAATTTGTCAATTTTAAATCATGGTTAGATGGACACTTTAATTAACCCAACAAATCAGTTATCATCCCAGATTATATTTTTTTTTACTTTTACAAATCCTAGTCAACCTACCAGATTACGAGCTACCAGTATTATTAACTTGAACAAATCATTGTCAACTTTTTAGATCATGGGCTATTTTCAAATTTTACAAGATACAATCAAACTCTAAGATTAGGTCTACCTGAACCCAGAACATCGAGTTTCTAAATTTTTTCGTATTTTAACATTAGGTTAGATTGTCAGAACATAACTCAATTTCCCATATACAACGCTGCCATAAAAATTTCAACAAACCTGTACAAAAAATCAAATACCTGGTTTTAGTAATGGACTTTTCCAGTCACAATCTTCTTTTGCTAAAATGTTGTTTTCAAGGACTGTAATCCTGTAGTCACATGCTGCTTCAGAATCCCAACATATGCTTATATCCATACTGATAATATAGTTGTTACTTCCAGGTAAGTCTTCAAGTTGAAAACTACAAAAAAATGATTTAAAATTCATAAGTGTCTTGAGAATAAAGTAAACAATTTCAGATATTTGTTATTTATATGCCTTTTTACCGTAATAAGACTAAAACATAAACACATGTATATAATAACAGCAAAATTAAAAAGGTTTTCACTATTTTCATACTCTATAAAACATACCTGTACTATATGGTGTTTCCAAAATACTGCTACATGGTGAAATTCAATGGTAAAATAGTTTTTTCTCAAAACATTAAAAGTACTTACTTGTAACTAAAAGACAACTTACTTAAGTTGATAAATTCCACCAAGATATATTTCATGCTTTGATTCTATAAAGAAATAAGCAGAAATTCTTTAAAATCTTGAAATCATATATAGGGGTACTAAAGTACCAATCTGCCAACGAATCAGGCAGTGGTAAAAAAAAGACAAATACACAAATGCAAGCAAGTTATAGTAAAATAGCAATTTAAACACAAAAAAGTATACAATATTAATATTGCAGGTCATTTCAGCAAAAAAATATTTTGACTGATTTTAGCAGTTAATTTGATTCATAAAAAGAAATAATTTCGTAATTCAGTTTTTTCTAAGTTGAAAAAGGCGGGAAGTAACTTATAAGTACATCATTGATTATTCGAGATGTAATTACATAATAACAACTTATAAATAACAAATAAATATTGAAATACTTACTCCAATCAAATTCAAGAAGTGATTTTGAAAATTTATACTTTTCAATTCCACCATCAATAACATCATTACAGGAATCAATATTGATGAATAAATTGAGACTTGTAAGTATTTTCTCATCATAGACACAACAGTCTATAGAACTACAATGACCATTGATGTAGCATCTAACAGGTCCATCCAATGCGTCTATGTTCATTATCTTTGGGCAATCTATAAATACGTTTAAAGCGATGCAACATTACCAACATTTAAATATTTGATAAAAATAATAATAATAATTATTTTACATCCCCCCCTTTTCTTATTGATATTGTATTGATATTTTGTCATAAACGAAATTCATTTGTTCAGTGTTTGTTATTTGTTTTTGTTAATATATCTTTTTGATCGAGATAAGCCATTTCAATTGATATTGTATAGTGTGTTAGGGGACAGTAGAGCAAAAGTTGCTATGGGTTAATATCTGTCATATTTGTATTTGGTGAATTATTTTGTTATAAATTAGGCTGTTAGTTTACACAATTGAGTTGTTTCATATTATTTGTTTCGAGGCATTTTATAGCTGACTACAGTATGGGTTTTTCTTATTGTTGATGGCTATAAGGTTGCCTTTCATTGCTTACATCCATCTTATTTGAACATACCACATCAGCTTATTCTTATACAGAAGGAAATGCCTTATTTTCTGCAGCAAGTTTTCAGTACCAGTTTTATCTGGAGTTTGTATTAAAAAACTTATGTTTTTGTGTTTGCTATTTAAATATATCTGTCTTTTGTTGATCCTTTTTAAGTTTCTTCTTTTTTTTCTTTTTGTTTTTGTCTTGTACATCACTACATGTCCTCTGGATTTTGACATTATGATTTTCTTTCTGAGAATAATTGGCTTTATATTGTCAGAAATGATATATTCAGATGGAAATCCTAGTATAAATTTTTAAAATTTGAAGTAGTAATCCTAAATTTTCCAAAACATTTGCATACCTGACAGTAAGACATTATCCACAAAGTGTTTTGGACATGTACTCTCTTCCATGTAAAGTCCTATTCTAGTTTCGTCCATTAGGTGTAGAATAAGCTCTTGTTCAGAATAATCATAGTGATTTAGCTTAGAGATTCTCCAGTCATTGTATGAAAAACCTGAAATCATATACACATACAATAAGCTTATATTGTAAACAAAATATTTAACTTTAAGATGATGAAAAGCAAAAATACTGTTCCTCTGCTTTAGATTTGTCAAGTGCTAAAAAAGATTTTCTACTTATGGAAAGAAACTATATCAAAATTATAGAAAACTTCATCAGCTCTTACTCAAAATATGGACAATTTTATGTTAAAGGGGTTTTAAATTCTTTTGACTACTGTACAATACTAATTTTTAACCATTTTTAGCAAATCACTACTGTACTTTAAAATTCAAGACCCATATTTGCTATTTGAGGAGTAGAATATAAAGTAAACATTTTGGAAGGTGTATGAAACATTGTAACTTATACACTGTTCACAGTAGGGACTTTATTTTTAGACAACAAACATTAAAGGATGATAAACTTCAGTAATTTTATGTATAATTACTTGGTAATGTATAGTTTTGTCTCCAATCACATTCTTCTTTGGGCATATCAACATTGTCAAGTATTGTTATATGTTGTAAACATGGTTCTCTTGATGACATACATACTTCAAGCGATACTGATAATCTGTACTTCTGAGCATAGTGTAAATTGTGAACTTGATAGCTGAAAATAAAATCAACTTCAATAAATGATGTTCAATTGAAAAGTTATTGGCCTCTTTATGATTTCATAAGAAAAGAAAAGCATTGTTGAAATACAAAAAAAAACTGAAAGAAATGCTTCAACAGTAAATTTTTGCAGAAAATAAGAAACTTTTCATGAGAATTAGTTGGTGTTATTCAAGGTACAATGTATTTAAATTATTGCAAGATCTGTTATTCATACATATACACTGATTTAAAAGTATCATATTACATGTACTAACTTAATTCTAAGGATTCCATTTAACCAAAAAGATTTCTTTGTTCCCCACTGATAGTTGAAAAGCATCTGGACAAAGTGTAGTTTTTCTATTCCAACAGTCAACTTTAGGTTACAAGCATCCAGATCCAGAAACATGTTAAATGACCTCTGAAGAACAGGAACTTCAACACAACAGCTCATGAAAGTACATGAGTCACCCAGATGACATTTTGTTGTTGATGGTAGTACTGGTAAACTTGTAGATGCCAGACATTCTGGAAGTTAAGAAGGCATACACTTAAAAAAATAATATACTGCTCATTCACAGATGAGATTTATATGGATCACACTTAAAAAAGATTGATTCAATGTTGGTTGGTTAACATCTAGAAAAAAAAAAGAAGAACAATACATGGTTATAAATTAAACATGATCCAACTTCAGATCAAGAATAAGATTGTTATAGAAAATAACTGCAATAATGAAAACTTTATCAATAATCAAGCAATTTGAATGAAACTGCTTAATGTCCAACATTTTGTTAATGAAATAAATTGACAAATTAAAGATTTTGCACAATCATCAAATATCAGTAGATGTCTATTGATTTGAAAAATTTCACCAATTTGTATCATTACTCATTTGCAATGATACCAAATTACTTTGTTTTCTTACCAAAAACTCTGATCAAACTGAAAAATGTTGTCTACTTAACTTTCATTGAAAAAAATAAACCTATTTTATGATATGATATCTCAAAGTTTTACACCATATCGAACTTTGTAAACCGAACAATTTTCAGTCAGTGATTCAAACTGGAAGAAATTCACTATTATGCAAGATGTGATACTACTACTATAAATATTTGGTAAACAGGAAGATAATATGCAATGGCAGTTAAAACATATTAAAATACATAGCATGTTCAAATAAAGCTTAATATCAAAGAGAGCTCTATATATACCAAACAAGTCATTTTGTATAGGGTATCAAAATAAATACATAACTCTAAATCATACCAGAGTTCCAGCTGTCTGAGACCAAAGTGCTATTTTCACATTCATTTGAGAAATAACTCTCAATGTCCAAATCATTGTACAACCTAAGAAGTTCAAGGCTACTTAAATTTCTAGAATCAATATTTCTTTCAGAAGTCCAATCCAAAAAGTCAAAATCTGAAATGGAATAAACATATCTTAGAAACAACAACAGACAGTTTCTCGTATTCTCTAAATATAATTCATCCTTCTCCTTTTATCAAATTATTGTCTTTTTAACAAGACACTCCTATAGATCCTAATCACTCACCTGATACCTATATAAAACTTGATATCTATGTTTACTTTATAAGCAGTTCAAATTTTGTTTTCAAAACACATGAATTATTTTAAAATAAACAGTTTTTATGGGCACTCAAGTTCATTTGAATAGAACTTCTTTTGGCAAAATTTTCCAAGCCAACCAACTCTTGTTTAAACTTTAATTTTAAAATTATCTAGGTAGCTGTCAATCTTCTGTTTCAAGATCAAAATTTCACCAATATAATCATTAAAATAAAATAACTCTAATGATGGTTTCAGTCAAATATTTGCTTTTAGAACATCTTGTTTAATGATCACTATTGCAGTAAACAGTTTCTTCCTGTCTTTAACACTTTTGAAAGATAATATATATAAACCAAAACAACAAAAACTCGAAAAAATATCAAAAATTGTTATTTAAAGCCATTTACTCCTGAAATAAGCTAATTGATGGTTTGGTCATATTGGCATTTTTAAATGCTTACCTGCAACTCTGAAATCATTCTGCAAATTTCTAGGTTGTTTAGGAAGTCTTGCATTCTTTAGTATAAAAGTAGTCCAGGCACATGGTTTGTAACTCTCCCAACATACAGAAACCTCCATTGTCACCAAGTATTCATTCACTGATTCATATATATTATATCTAGATAAAGAAAAACATATACAAAACACTTGAATTATTAAATGAAATATAAAATATGTAACAAAACAGAAAAATCTTGTTTGAAACTATAAAAATATCCATATTAAAAAAATGCTTATGGTTTTTATTGGATTTTGCTAATGTGCTTTGCCTTTTTGTTTTTCTTTGTGGACATATTTTTAGTTTTTTTTAGTTATTAAGATTAGGACTCAATGTTGACTGCTGTACCCTAGGAGAGTTTTATAAAAGTATAACATAATCCTCCAGTTGAAGAAAGAAGTTTGCAAGTTGGAAGCGTCTGTGACAACAACATAGAGGACATCATAAACGCTTTTGGTGTAGCGTCACAGTCTGCCACACAATGTGTGTCAGGTCATCAAAAGACAGTAAACCTTCTTGTTAATCAAACACCAGGGGAAAGTATCCATAATAAGAAATTTGATCTGGAGCAGTGATACAAGCACAGAAATATAAACAATGTATGCCTCACTGGGCACATAGCTGGACAGAACCATCCTACACCACCATCTATTGGACATGTGTTACTACCCATCTAGTACTCGACAGCAGTCTAATTTTCATATTCAAATGTAGATATAGTGGCACTCTCATTGAATCTAGTATAATAGAGGGTTAGGATATTAATTTAGTTGCACTCTCCTAATATCCAATTTTGAGTTGTTCTGTTATAGCAGATGGGATTCAAGTTAATGTTGGAAACACATCCAAACCCAGATTAAATAGGCATCTTTCTATCCAACAACTCATTCAGGCATTTTGGTAATATATAAGTGCGACAGAGGGATGACTGCCCCTTTTATCACTACATACTACCAACTTAAGAACGCTGCAGGTATAACAATATCTATACATACCTCACTCTAAACACATTGAGCAATCTGAATTGATGTTCAACGCCTGAAAAAAAAGGTAATTGTTTGTAAATAGTTGCTAACATCATTTTTTTTCAAATCATAAGGTGTTACATTATAACATAACAAAATTGAGTGGGGTAGGGGGAGGATCTAAATTAAAATCAATAGAATTTCGGTTTTTTCATTTATTCCTATGCATATTTTTTTCTCAAAAAAACAATACATACCGTAATATGATTCAAAGATATTATATCCTAAAACCATTTTTTATGATAGAAAGAAATCTGATTCTAAAGTTAAACAAGAATGTGTCCATAGTACACAGATGTCCCACACACACTATAATTTTCTATGTTCCGTGGATCGTGAAATTGGGTCAAAAATCTAATTTGGCATTTAAATTAGAAAGATCATATCAAAGTGAACATGTGTACTAAGTTTCAAGTTGATTGGATTTCAACTTCATCAAAAACTACCTTGCACAAAAACTTTAACCTGAAGCGGGATGGACAAACGGACAAACAGACCCACAGACCAGAAAACATAATGCCCAATATGAGATGATAACTCTCATAACGGGTTTTCAGAAAATAAAAATAAAAAGTTGCAATTGAGTCACTAGACTTAAAAACATTTCTTGGCACAAAACAAAATTGGTTAATTCAGTACCAAAATTCAGTATCAAAAAGAAAGCTTAGTCTTATTTACAGCTAGCACCTTTAAAGCAAGTTAATTAATCTTTTTTTATAATGTCTGTGTTGATAAGTTTTTTAGCTATCTGGGTAAACTTTTCTGTATTTTTCTTTGTTTGCTATTTTATTTCGTCATGATTTAGACTTTTGTTTTTGATTGTTCCTTGGTAATTTCTCCCTTTCCTTTTTTCTTAAATTACCAAAGTCAAATCCTAGCAAGGAGTCCCTAAATTGATGCCTTCCTACTCCAATCTCAAGTAACTGCAAATCCTGGTTAATTCCCAGATGCACCTCAATGGTTTTTCCAATGAAATCCAGATTCAAACAGCAAGATATATCTGTGCAGCTGCTTTTAAGGTGGCAAACAAGTGGATTTGATGTTATATTTGGTAAAACTGTATCTTGAATACAATCTACAACATAATAAGACCTTTCAAAAATAGATACGACTCAATATAGAAGTAAGGTATAACAATTTACAAAGTTTCATCAAATATTTGAAGTAAAAATATATATCAGAATTAGAACATTATTCAACTATCATAAAACAAACCACAAATTTAAAAAGTTCAGATTTAGCTTCTCAATTACCCATCTTCTTGATTTTGCCGTTAAGTTTGCAAGAAAAAAAAAACTGACCAGTATATTCAGATTACAACATGGGAGGGTGCAAATTAATTCCGAAGAATTAACCACCTCAAGAAGAACTGAGATCATCTTTTAAAAGTCAAAAGGAACTTTTTGAAATCAAGCTGGACTTTTATAGAGTTCAGCTGGTCCTCATAAAGTTTATCATGACTTTGTAAAGTTCAACTGAACTTATAAAGAGTCCATATTTTTGCAAGAAATACCAGCTGGATTCAGACGGACTTAATGTACTGGATTCCTGTTAATTCAAATATTTCAAGCAAGTTTAAGGCAAATTTTGCTGTAATTCCAGCTGGTGTATCAATTATAAGCATTCAAATGCAAAGTTCAAATGAATATTATAAGTACAGTTCTCAGTTCAGCTACTGTCCAGCTGGACTATGCGTCATGTATTTCAAGTATGATATTAGTTCCTTCTAATATATGGCTTGCTTCAGGCTGGGAAAACAATATTTGTTATATCAATACTTTTTTTTACACAGGAATGACAGAACCAAAATGTAACAAGATTGCAATCCTGTAGCAAAGTATCCCACACTGATACCCCTGCTTTAAGTTTTGTTTATCCAAAATTTGGAAAAGACACATAACACGGGAAAGCATGATCACATGAAGCCTGATAACAAATTTCATGAAGCTCTTATATGGTTGTTGCAAAGAAAAAATGTGAAACCATTTCAAACATGGCCTGTATATATGTTAGAATAAAATATAAGTATTCTTAAACAGGAATTTGATGAGTAGTGAATCTGAATTTAGAAAGCTTCTATTTGAACCTTCCTAGATAAATGAAAATAAAAATTTTGAACATGGACATTGTGTTCAGAATGTATAAGTATTCAGTGAACAAGTTGTTGATGTGTGATGCATCTGAAAACATGCCACATTGTAAAGCGATGCTGACGTTGAAGCCATATAAAAAATTCCAGGAAGCTCTTATTTGTATTTCCTTAAGAAAAGGTGAAAGAAATTGTATGTGATGGACAGACTGACAAACATAAAATGGGACAGACAGAAGTAAAACATTAATTTGGAAAACATTCCAAGAAAAAATAGCGTCATACCTTTTTTCCAACCATTGACATCAACTTCATTCATGCTAATATTACAAGTATCATCAGTAACATATCTTGTCAACCCTGTTTGTTCAAGAAGTTCAGATACATAGTGTTCAGGTAAGATGGTATCGAATATAATTTTTCCTTCTCTATACCAATGTTCTAAAGAGAAATCTGAAATAAAAAAAAAAAGATGTCATTGTTTGTTTTCTTTGTGCAGAAATATGAAAATACATCGAACTCCTTTTTCATTGTGTGGGAAGGGACATAAACATGTTTATATGCCATATGCGTGTCAGGTTCCATTTAAAATCTGGTGAATAGCTGTCACATTGGAAATCATGCAACATCTCCTTATTTTTATACAGATCATCTGTCAACGCCTAATTTATGATGATGGTTATTGTTTAAATGATATAATTAATTGTCTTACCTTTGGCCTGAAAATCTGTTTCCAGCTTGCAAACAGGTTTAGGCAATACAGTGTCCTTTAAAAAAGTTGTTTCAAATTCACATGAACTATTTGATTCCATGCAAAAGCTAAATGTCAAGTGCAGAACTATCACTTCTAGATGAGGGAGATCTTCTATGGTATACCTTTAATAACAAACAATTTAAGATGAAATGAAAGGTCATATGAATTGAAACAAGTTTTATAGTGACCAGTTGCACATATATACTGTGTGCTTTTGTAAAATATAATAACACCTGTATCTATTTTTTTTCAAGTTTCATATAAAGAATGTATATTTTTTATTTTCTTAAATTGTTACTGTTATTGTCATGTAGCATTTCAATAGTTAATGCATTTTTTCTGTAACCATTTCAATGGAACTCTGCTGTAAAATATGTTTGCTGTAGTTTACAGGTTAACGAAACTACATATGAACTTATGGCCTCTTCTTCCAGCTTTAATAACGAGAGCAATGTAACATTTAAAATTTGCTTCAATGTGATATTTGTGAACTTAACATAACAGATGTCCATTAATTCATGGGTAAAGTTAAACATTTTCTATAAGCATAAAGATATTCTTTTCAAAACCATGAAATAAAATATCAATTTTACCAGTTGATCAGTTTGTTGGAGAAGAAGCTACAATTTGGTAAACTGTTTAATGGTGGGATTATAATTTAACTCTAATAATGAAGCATACATACTTCAGTCTTGCCACCCCAAGCATATTGAAATGCTCTGTTTCTCCATAGGTATAATCCAGCAGGCTATACTTGTGGTACATTTTCTCGATTCCAACAATTACACTTGAATGACAAGTATCTACGTCTAGATAAAAGCTAAATGTTGTCTTAAGTAGTGGTATTTCAGCACAGCATTCTATATTTGTGCAGGACTCAAAAAGTTTGCACATAAGGTTTCCAGGCAATCTTGGTAGGATTACATCTTGTGGACATTCTGTAAAAAAATCACCCATGAGTTATAAATAACATCAAGCTATTATAACTAGGGGGCCCCCCTTTTGTCAGAAAATTTGGATGATTATATTGGGAATCACTGAAGTATGACAGGAGAGGGCCCCCTTAGGTCAGTCAGCCACTGATGCATATGAAATATCTGTCTCTCATAAACAAAATATCTGTCTATCATAAGTCTAATAAATATAAAAAAGATACTGTATTTTCAGAAATAGAAGTACTGTCATGACTATGAGGCCTTCAGTTTCTTATCTGATGATACATATAATCCTTTTTTACTTCCATTTTTTTTTCTTCTTAATTTCACATTACCACCCCTCTCTTAATTTTCAATTTTCAATATTAAACATTATGTCCATTATAACTTTATTTAGGGGGAAAAAGTAACAAATAACAAGTTATTGAGAACTATTTAATTTGAATTGTTATCCCAATTTATCAATTCTTGAGGTTTGACTGCTCCAAAAAGAAAAAATTAGCACAAAGCAACTGAATATAAAAATAACCTATGTTGGATTCCATGCTAACTTCACCAACTTTTTCTCAGATTTGAACTGAATTTCAATGTGATTGGTGAAATTTCAAACACCTGTGACATTACCAGTTCCAAAAATATTTGTTGACATACATGCTCAGGAATAAAAAAAAAACAGTACAGGTAATAAATGAGCAGCAATCCAACAACACAAAAATCACAACTGAAATATAACATATGCTCTTTTGGTCATTGTGGTTGGGTTCGCCTTACATCTTCCTTAATTAATACTGTTTTCTTTGTAAAATGTAAATTATTCTAGGATTTATAAAATATCTATTTCTTATTTTCAAGGAATATCCTCATAAATATAAGAGGACAGAAAACAAAAATTAAATTGATAAACTATTTTCCTTATGTGAAGGTACCGGTAGGCATGTATACAAACCACAGTATAATCAAAGTGATTCAAATATAGAGGATAAACTATAGGCACTTTGAAAACAACTCACACAATGCTACAAGGATACCCCTTGCAAAGTGCATGCTTTCCTTAGAAATGATTTAAGTCCCATTACTCTGGAACAACAAAGCCAAAAAATTCAAAATTAGAAAGAAAACTTTCAATCCCAAAGTTAGGATAAAAAAAACATGAGAAATGGTCAATGAAAATTTGAGTTATCATACATGTGTTGACCAACAGACAGGTGTGTAAAAACTCTCTATTGAAAATATCACTCAAACATGGAGAAAAAAATAGCAGACATTAATTCATGGTATTTTTTTTCTAGGTTTAGCGATTTAATTTTTTTTCATCCAAACATGTACGACCGACATTTCAACTTACCTACTTTCCCTACTGAAGATATTTTTCTCTCTCCTGATCATTACAATAAAGAATGATCAATGCATTAACTTACCATTCTTCCATCCATTCTGATATGCTGTTTTATTCATCTGACAAGGAGGATCTAGTTGATAAGAACCTACATTCAGGTCAAAGAGCAATTGTTTAACTGTGTAAGCAGGCAAAGGTGAGACATTTGGAAAATCGCTCTCAATCAACCAATTTTGTAGAGAAAAATCTGGAAATAAAGAAAATCATTAGAATTCAAAATGAGAATCAATACAATGATGATGCATGAGGTTTAAGGCTGTTAGATTGATAATGGTGGAATACTTTTTAAGGTGTTAGTTGAATTAATTCATTTTAACTGAAATATCACTTACCTTACTCATCTCTAGCTAACGGGTTAAATTGAAGACCACATGAATACAGATTCAATGAGGTCAAATTATACACTTGCAAGTTAATAATTCATCAGAAAAGTTTCTTAGTTTGTTTTGACAAAATTGAACTAAACTGGCTGCTCAAAGCCAATTAATATTTCACTCTTTTGCTTTCATTAATGATTGAACAAAAACAAGAATGTGTCCAAAGTACATGGATGCCCCACTCGCATTATCATTTTTCATGTTCAATGGCGTGAAATTGGGTAAAAAATCTAATTTGGCATTAAAATTATAAAGATCATATCATATGAAACATGTGTAATTTCAAGTTGATTGGACTTCAACTTCATCAAAAACTACCTTGACCAAAAACTTTAACCTGAAACTCCCACTTTCATTTTCTATGTTCAGTGGACCGTGAAATTGGGTAAAAAATCTAATTTGGCATTAAAATTATAAAGATCATATCATATGAAACATGTGTACTAAGTTTCAAGTTGATTGGACTTCAACTTCATCAAAAACTACCTTGACCAAAAACTTTAACCTGAAACTCCCACTTTCATTTATTATGTTCAGTGACCGTGAAATTGGGGTCAAAAGACTAATTTGGCTTTAAAATTAAAAAGATCATATCTTAAGCAACAAGTGTACTAAGTTTCAAGTTGATTGGACTTCAGCTTCATCAAAAACTACCTTGACCAAAAACTTTAACCTGAAAAGACGGACGCACAGACAGACGGACAAACGATATCAGGATCGTAAAACAAGTCAAAAACCTGATTTTCACAAAATATACCCGAAAAAATTATTGGTTACCAATTTTAAAGTTGTCATAATTTGTTGTTGCAAGTAATCGGTTTACCTGATGGGTCATAACAATCCTCAAAATTAATTAATATTTGTAAACAGAAATTCAGTCAGAGTACGGCCTTTGATTTTTAACCAATTTACCATACAAGCACAATTTGCAATGTTTACCGTAGTTCCATGACAAAATCCTATTAACTAAAAGATGAGAACAGTGTAATGAACTCTTAAGAAAACATCGTTTATCTTGAAATCCATTTAATTTTTTTAATCAGACATGAGTCTGTTGATTCAAAATCGATGCCATTTTGTATACACTTCTACTGTGTATAAGCATCTGCCAGTAAGACATCTCTGAACACAAAGAAAGAAAACTCAAATTGTATCCATTTTCTCATTAATACTGACAGACTTAATAAAAATCTGAATTTATCTTTCTAACTTTAGGACATATAGGTTCATGTCGTTTGAGTCATGGTCTAAAGATAAGCAGGTCTTTGGAGGGGGGTAAGGGGGGTCTTCACTTTAAATCCTTTATTTTTTATTGTCATTTTTCTCTTTTCTTAAATTGTTTTGACAATTTTAAAATAAGTACAAGAATCATGCAAATACAAGTGAAACTGCGAGCTACTGCTCACTGATGATACCCCCGCCGCAAGTGGATAATATTAATAGTGTAAAAATATGCAAGTGTTCAGTAAACAGGAAGTTGTCGAGTGATGAATCTGAAAACGCATCACACGGTATAGCTGACTTATATAAATCCTGAAACCAAATTTCAGAAATCCTTGTATTGTAGTTCCTGAGAAAAATGTGACGAAAATTTTCAACTTGGTTATCATGTGTAAAATCATACAAGTGTTCGGTAAACAGGAAGTTGTCGAGTGATGAATCTGAAAACGCATCACACGGTATAGCTGACTTATATAAATCCTGAAACCAAATTTCAGAAATCCTTGTATTGTAGTTCCTGAGAAAAATGTGACGAAAATTTTCAACTTGGCTATCATGTGTAAAATCAGACAAGTGTTCGGTAAACAGGAAGTTGTCAAGTGATGAATCTGAAAACACATCAAACGGTATGGCTGACATATATAAATGTTGATACCAAATTACAGAAAGGGTGGATGTGTAGTTCCTGAGAAAAATGTGACGAAAGTTTCATGGGACGGACTGACTGACGGACGGACGGACGGACTGATGGACGGACGGACTGACAGACAGAGGTAAAACAGTATACCCCCCCTTTTTTAAAGCGGGGGTATAAAAAGAAATCCAGGCTTATAAGCTTATCATCAGTATACCAAAAGAAAAAAGAAGAGATATGAGAATATTTTAAGAGTAAACTAGAGGCTCTAAAGAGCCTGTGTCGCTCACCTTGGTCTTGTGCATATTAAACAATGGACACGGATAAATTCATGACATAATTGTGTTTTGGTGATAGTGATGTGTTTGTATATCTTACTTTACTGAACATTCTTGTTGCTACAATTATCTCTATCTATAATGAACTTGGCCCAGTAATTACAGTGGAAAATATTTTCTAAAAATTAACAAAAATTTATGAAAAATGTTAAAAATTAACTATAAAGGGCAATAACTCCTTAAGGGGTCAATTGACTATTTTGGTCATGTAAACTTATTTGAAGATCTTATTTTGCTGAACGTTATTGCTGTATACAGTTTATCTCTATCTATAATAATATTCAAGATAATAACAAACAAGAGGCTCTCAAGAGCCTGAATCGCTCACCTGGTAAACAATGCCTTATTGAACATATTGAACCATGCCAGGCAAACATGTACAGCTAACAATTCTTCAATATTACAAATATATATGACTTACTGTTTATAAATAAAGAAAATGAGACCAAAACACAAACACTTAAAACTTAGCAATGGACTGTGAAAATGAGGTCAAGTTCAAATAAAACCTGCGTAACCGACATATAGATCATAAAATATTTTCATAGAAAATAGAAAATAAAACACAAACTTTATTTTATACACCCTACTGATCATTCAGTTGAAGTTTGGTTGAATTTGGTTGAGTAGTTTTAGAGGAGAAGATTTTTTAAAGTTAGCAAATATGATGAACAAATTGTGAAAAAATGTCATTAAAGGACATTTACCCCTTAAGGGGTCAATTGACAATTTTGGTCATATTAACCTATTTGTAGATCTTACTTTGCTGATCATTTTTGCTGTTTACAGTTTATCTTTATCTATAATGATATTCAAGATAATGACCAAAAACTGCAAAATTTCCTTAAAATTACCAATTAAGTGGCAGCAACCCAACAATGGTTTGTTTGATTCGTCTGAAAATTTCAGGGCTGATAGATCTTGACCTAATGAACATTTTCACCCCATGTCAGATTTGCTCTAAATGCTTTCGTTTTTGAGATATAAGCCAAAAACTGCATTTGACCCCTATGTTCTATTTAAAGTAAGGGCGGCCATGTTTTTTGACGGATCAAAAATCGAAGCACACACTTTGTGCAGGATAATCTAAGGAACTATCATGCTAAGTTTCATCCAAATCCATTCTGTAGTTTCAGAGGAGAAGATTTTTTAAAGTTAGCAAATATGATGAACAAATTGTGAAAAATTGTCATTAAAGGACATTTACCCCTTAAGGGGTCAATTGACAATTTTGGTCATATTAACCTATTTGTAGATCTTACTTTGCTGATCATTTTTGCTGTTTACAGTTTATCTTTATCTTTAATGATATTCAAGATAATGACCAAAAAATGCAAAATTTCCTTAAAATTACCAATTAAGTGGCAGCAACCCAACAATGGTTTGTTTAATTCGTCTGAAAATTTCTGGGCTGATAGATCTTGACCTAATGAACATTTTTATACCATGTCAGATTTGCTCTAAATGCTTCCGTTTTTGAGATATAAGCCAAAAACTGCATTTGACCGCTATGTTCTATTTAAAGTAAGGGCGGCCATGTTTTTTGATGGATCAAAAATCGAAGCACACACTTTGTGCAGGATAATCTAAGGAACTGTCATGCTAAGTTTCATCCAAATCCATTCAGTAGTTTCAGAGGAGAAGATTTTTTAAAGTTAGCAAATATGATGAACAAATTGTGAAAAATTGTCATTAAAGGACATTTACCCCTTAAGGGGTCAATTGACAATTTTGGTCATATTAACCTATTTGTAGATCTTACTTTGCTGATCATTTTTGCTGTTTACAGTTTATCTTCATCTATAATAATATTCAAGATAATGACCAAAAACTGCAAAATTTCCTTAAAATTACCAATTAAGTGGCAGCAACCCAACAATGGTTTGTTTGATTCATCTGAAAATTTCTGGGCTGATAGATGTTGACCTAATGAACATTTTCACCCCATGTCAGATTTGCTCTAAATGCTTCCGTTTTTGAGATATAAGCCAAAAACTGCATTTGACCCCATTGTTCTATTTTTAGCCATGGCAGCCATCTTGGTTGGTTGACCGGGTCACGCCACACATTTTTTAAACTAGATACTCCAAAGATGATTGTGGCCAAGTTTAGATTAATTTGGCCCAGTAGTTTCAGAGAAGAAGATTTTTGTAAAAGATTACTAAGTTTTAGGAAAAATGGTTAAAAATTGACTATAAAGGTCAATAACTCCTAAAGGGGTCAACTGACCATTTTGGTCATGTTGACTTATTTGTAAATCTTACTTTGCTGAACATTATTGCTGTTTACAGTTTATCTCTATCTATAATAATATTCAAGATAATAGCCAAAAACAGCAAAAATTACCTAAAATTACTAGTTCAGGGGCAGCAACCCAATAACGGGTTGTCGGATTCATCTGAAAATTTGAGGGCAG
Organism: Mytilus edulis; assembly: GCF_963676685.1. NCBI lineage: Eukaryota > Metazoa > Mollusca > Bivalvia > Mytilida > Mytilidae > Mytilus > Mytilus edulis. The sequence goes on from NC_092356.1 coordinate 40,088,974, forward strand.
ATAGATCTTGACCTGATAAACAATTTTACCCCATGTCAGATTTGTACTAAATGCTTTGGTTTTTGAGTTATAAGCCAAAAACTGCATTTTACCCCTATGTTCTATTTTTAGCCATGGCGGCCATCTTGGTTGGTTGGCCGGGTCACGCCACACATTTTTTAAACTAGATACCCCAATGATGATTGTGGCCAAGTTTGGTCTAATTTGGCCCAGTAGTTTCAGAGGAGAAGATTTTTGTAAAAGTTAACGACGACGGACGACAGACGACGGACGACGGACGCCAAGTGATGGGAAAAGCTCACTTGGCCCTTCAAGCCAGGTGAGCTAAAAACAGTGCATGCAGAAACACCGCAAAAACTGTAACCCTTATAAATCTGGTCGGGCACTAAATCCCCCATGGGGATTTTCAAAAGTTGGCAGGTCTGAAATATGAATGCGTCCCTTAAAATGTTTTCATTAAGTTTTTTTTTTTTCTCAAAATTTTAATCATTTGAAAAAAAAATAATAGTTAAACAAGAGTGCACAACTGATATGTCACCTGCTTTACTCATTGATTCTATGTTGATAGTCCTAAATATGAAGTTTTACTACAAGTATCACATAAACTTAACATGATCCAAGAAAATGAGACCAAGGTCCGATTAAACTTCTAGGAATTACATGTACACCTTACAATCATTCTATACACAAAATATAATTGACCTATTGCTTATAGTTGCTAAAACAAATTAACCCAGATAATTTAACATTGTCAAATGAACCATGAAAATGAGATCAATGTCAGATGACACCTGCCAGTTAGACATGTTTGCCTTACAATAATTCCATACCCCAAATATAGTAGACCTATTTTCTTATAGTATCTGATAAATGGACTTGACCACAAAACTTTACCTTGTTCACTGATCCATGAAATGAGAGGTCAAGGTCAAGTAAAAACTGTCTGACAGGCATGAGGATCTTGCAAAGTAGACACATACTAAATATAGTTGTTCTATTACTTATAATTATACAATCAAGAAATCAACAATACAAAATTTTTTACTTTTTTTGTCTAGTAGTCACTGAACCATAAAAATGAGGTCAAGGACAACGTACATATGACAAACAGAAAACCAGTGCCACATATCATACTAAGTCATTATTTTATTTAGAGAAGTTGGATGGTAAGTATACCTTTTACCACTTACATTTACTTCCCTCTAACAACCATATCTCTAAAGCAATAACTTGATTTGTTTGCCAGTTGATCAGAGTGTGGAGATGATTTGAGTAATTGGAATAGCAATAGCCAAAAACCTAAAGCATAAGCACAATAAAAATATCATACTTACTGCTAATAAGGAAACCTGTATTCCAATCACATTTTTGTTTTGGCAGTTTATATTGGTTAAAAATCTGGACTGAGATTTCACACGGCAATGAACTGTCAGCTTCCATGCAAACACTCAGTGTTAAATCAATGAGATACTGTTCTTCTGCTGTTAGATCCACTATTCTAAACCTGCAATGATCATTCATTAAAATATGTAATAGTGAAATTCAGAAATTATATGATCTGATAACTTTAAGGTGGTACCTAACACTAAAGGGAGATAACTCTGTAAAATCAGATAAACGTTTTAATTAAGTTGCGTTGTTAAGGGAATATTAAACTTCTCAACGATCAAAATTAGTGTTTGTCAAACTGCTATATAACCAGTGTATTTTTTCTGATAAAATGGTTGGTTCAAATTTTTTGAAATTTTTATATTGTTGTCAAAGGGTCAAAGTAAATACTTTGTCAAAATTTTATGAAAATTAAACGAGCCAAACTAATTTTAGCGAAGGTGTTGGATACCACCTTAATCTAAATTTATAATATTAAAATAAAACCTATCTCGTATGAAATATTATTGGTTGATGTACCATGTAAATTCATATTTTGCATAATTTGATTAAAACATGATTTAAAAATCTTGAAATAAGATGCATGTTATTTGCAGTCTTAAAATAATGCATTTTGGCAAAAATGGCAAATGTTTATATTCTTGAAAGGAGAAAAAAAATTAAATAGCAGGTGCACAACTTCCTGTCCTATAGGAAATCAGTGCAAGTTTTTTTTTTAATTCTGCTAAGCTGTTTTAGGGTAGTTTCATATCAACAAAGTAATATATGTAGAAATGGCTTTGTCAATGTTTAGGAAAAGGAAAACTAAGCAATCACTTTAAGAGCAAAAATCAAAATAGCAGGCACACAACTGTATGTTCTATAAACACATATGTTTAATTCCGTTGAGAACTATTTTCAAAGAGTTGCGTTGCAAACAACATCAAGCAAGACAACAGAAAAGATCCCTATATATAAATGTTTGTATCAGATGGCATAAAACTAAATGTATCTTCAACTCTAAAAAATAACACAAGGTCTTATATACATACTCCATTTGGACAAATCCAAACAGCCAGACTTGGACAGGGTATCCCCATTCATAGTCAAACAACCATTTACTGAACTGTAGTTGTTCAATGGCAACAGTCAGCTTGAAGAGACATGGTTTTATGTTGATTGACGTTTTAAATGATTGTCCAATTTTTTCTGGAGTTAAACAGCAGTCTACTTCATTACATGTATCACCTATATGACATCCTACTGGTTCTGTGTTATTGGGTAAAACTGCCATAGATTGATTACACTCTGTAAAAACATATTCATATACAGTTACATTTAACCTTCACCACATTTAATATCTCTTCTGAGTCTAGCTATTTGACATCCTAAGATCACAATCATTTAAAAAATCCCACCAGCTCATTCTTAAATAGATTTTTTCAGTGCAGTATACTACTTTTATTCCTTTCCTCCATAATGACGCCTTTTTACACCACCCCCTTTACTCCATAATGACGCCTTTTGACGCCTGTGTAGTACCTCAGTTGAAATGCTTCGACTTCAAAATGTCTGCATCATACTTAAAAAAAATTGTATCCAATACAAAAAGGAGATTCATGAGAATTATCTGACTTGAATTTCATTGATGAAACATTGGTTTTCACAATGCATTAACACTTTAAAACTGATGATTTTTTTTAACTGAAAAAAATCCTATGCGAATCAAGTATATTAAAAAAAAATCCATGGAGGAAAGCTTAAGGTTTAAGGAGAAGTAAAATAAAATAATAGAAAAGTCTACCTGCTCTAACTCAAAGTATGGACAATATTATGTTAATAAAGCCTATAATTCAGCTTGACAGTTTTAGACATATATTATTTTTTTATTTTTTCAACTGGACAAAATCATTACTCTACCTCAAAATTTATAACTAACAATATTAATTCCATGCACAAATATAAAGTAAAAAATTTGGAATGTGTATGAAAGAGTTATTGCCACAGTTTTGATTGTGATAATTTCTTTTAAACTATCACTTTTGTTCAATTAGAATAAATCCTACTAAAAAAACATAATTTTGAAAGATGACAGTGTTTATAGAAGTTTTGGAAATTTTAGACCTTAGTTCTCAAACAAATACCATTTCAATGGACCATCAAATGAAATATATCATACCATTATTATTGCAACTTCAAAACAACTCACTAACAACATTAATTATCTTCTATCTTTTCTGTGCTTATAAAATAAAAATAATCAACAAATTGGAATTTGTACCGAATTTTGATATAGAAATAGTTTAACATTGAAATAATATAAAACTAAATATCTAATATGAGAGAAAGATGGGGAGACTAGAAAGCATTTTATGTTAACAAAAATGTGAAACCATTGTATAGGCTAATAAGAAAAAAATCATCTTCACCATTTATCCAACCAACTATACTGCATTGGTCTGTATTTAAAAAGTCTGTTAGACCAAGTGTTTCCATTAGGTCTGTCCTATCATTCGCACTAAGTGTACTGTCAGTTGATAAACCTTTTCCTGCCATAAACTCCTTGTATGAAAAATCTGCACAAGACAAATATAACATCAATTCTGAAATACTTATAAAATATTAGAAATTACTTATTAGTTATAACTATTCCATACATTTCACAGTGACTTGACTGTTAGTGTTGCTCTCCACCAATTGCAACTTATTCAAAATTTTGACCAAATTGCAATTTGTTTTATTAAACCAAATTGTTCAACTGGTCAAAATATTGAACAAACTGTTCAGTCAAAATGTGAAAGTGCAAGGTGATAAAATAAAACATACTTACAATCCTATAAGACTTTAACTCCACTTTAATGATGCTGTGACAAAATTAGTCTATCAGTTTGTATAGGTATATTATAGTCATTACAATGCTTAAGGTGAACTTGTTATTTTGAATTGCTATCAAAATGTCCAAACTAAGCTTTCATATAGTTTATATATTGTTTCTGTGTGAGGATCTGGACCGTTTCCAAGTTCTCATACAGGAGGGGTGGGGTGACCACAGGGACTTCCCCTATATTTCATTTGATTTGTTATATTGTCCCATACATAAGTATATATGATTGACGGGTGAGGATCTTGACCATTTCCAAGTTCTCAAACAGGAGGGTGTACAGTGACCATAGGGACTCACCCTATATTTCATTTGAATTGTTATAGCGGGGGATCTTAACCATTTCCAAGCAGGAGAGGGTGGGGTGACTCCAGGGACTCCCCCTATATTTTATTTGATTTATTATAGTGTCCTATACATGATTATATGGTTTAGGGGTGGGGATCTTGGCCGTTTCCAAGTTATCAAACAGGAGGGGGTAGAGTGGCCCAAAGGACGCCACCTATATATCATATGATTTGCTTACATTCAGGTATTATATAATATAGTTGCATTATTTGTAAAAATAAAGTAAGAAACTTTCAGCTACTTTTATTGACCCTTCAAAATTGAGAAAGAAATACCCCTTCAAAATTGCAGTAATATGTTAACACTTTAAAAGCATCTCACATGCATAATCATCATTTATCACTGATAAAGAAAATTTACACTGTGAACATGAACATATATATTGTTAGATATACTCTTACTGTCACACTGTATTGGATTTTGACATTAAAATTTGTCAAAAAGTAATTTTGAGTTTCTGTATAAAATATTTTCTGCTTTTTCTTTCTTTTACATATATCTTTCGGTTTTCAGTTCTAGTGTTTATATTCATTTACCATGCATAGATGTATTTTGTCACCTGCCTGGATTTTTTTTTGTAGTTAATCAACAAAACCCCGGAATAACCCTTATCCGCTTCCCGAATCGGATCCGATATAGTAAAATTTTGTCTTTACGGCAGCCATTGTTGTTGTGTTTACAATGTTGTTTTTGTCAATCAGATACAACATGTATGATTTTACTCGAATTTACACATTATTTGTCGACGATTTTCTGTATAAAGCTAGCCGTTGTACAAAATGAACATCGCTGTCATGAATAAAAATGATAAAAATAAATTTTTAGATCGTTTATTTGAAGACTTTGGTGAAAAGGTTTGCAGTTATTTTGTATTTTCTTTCAAGTGGAAGGGGACTCCGTCGGGCGTAGCTAGAAACCAAGTCGAAATTCTGCTTGCAAAAGTAGAAGGTTGCAGACCTCGGACCACCGCTAATTTGAACCACTGCCTCCAAAGTGAAAAGATATGAAAATTTCATTTTCTAATTTGAAATTGCTGCCAACAGCATAAACAGTTGAACTTATTATATAACAGACTACTGACGTAGTTGTACTGTGTATTGATGACAAACAATATTCCTACGACTTTTGCCATTTGGGAAATCTAAACTACTTGTCTTAAGAGAATTTCAGCGATTAAATATTTCATACAATTGTTCTTTGACATCTTAGCCAAAAGCACGGGTCATAATAAACTACACAAGGATTCTCATGAGCACTACTTCCTATGTGTAACTTAAAAACAATCATTTATGGTTTTTCTGGTCATATTTTTTGTAATCAAGAATTAAAAGTATTAAAAAAGTGTTCAATTAGTTATATATAACATAGTTGCCAGCTAGATAATAACAATGGCAAGTATTTCAGCATTTATTGGGTAGAACACAAATCTAGAGTGCTCGCATAATGCAGCTTAACAGCATAAAAATGCATGTATTTTATTCAGGAACTTTAACTGTCAATCACTACTTTTTATATTAGTAACACCATGTACCTTCACCTTTTCCAAGGGTACACTTTAAAATTTCCTATATATATATATATATATATATAAATCTAGTGTGCACTTTATTATATACTTTACATATTATAGTGTGAACCTAAATATATCCTATACAAATTATCCTAGTGTGCACTTAAATATATCCTATACAAATAATTATAGTGTGCAGTTAAATATATCCAATACAAATTATTCAAGTGTGCACTTAAATATATCCTGTACAAATTATTCTAGTGTGAACTTAAATATATCCTGTACAAATTATCCAAGTGCACACTTAAATATATCCTACACAAATTATTCTAGTGTGAACTTAAATATATTCTGTACAAATTATCCAAGTGCACACTTAAATATATCCTATACAAATTATTCTAGTGTGAACTTAAATATCTCCTGTACAAATTATCCAAGTGCATACTTAAATATATCCTATACAAACTATTCGAGTGTGCACTTATATATATAAATAACAAAATATTCTTGGGTGCTCTATAAAAAAAAAAAAGTATCAGTTAAAACTTTTTCACTTACTTGGATCCATGAAATCACTTTTCCACTCGCATACAGACTTTGGAAGAACCGTATTCTTCAAAATAGGGACTGATATTTGACATGAAGAATTTGATTCCAAGCAAACAGTAATATCAAGTGTAACTTCAAACTTTCTTTCTGTAGGATAATCTTTTATCTCAAAGCTGAAAGTAAATTGTGCATTATCATTTGTGATAGGAAAACCAATAGTTTAATGAAAATCCTTTATCAAAGTATTACAAAGCAACAAAACTTTAACTTTGTCAGTGTGTTTAAAAAAAAAATCATTTGTAAAACTAGAGGCTCTAAAGAGCCTGTGTCGCTCACCTTGGTCTATGTGCATATTAAACAAAGGACACAGATGGATTCATGACAAAATTGTGTTTTGCTGATAGTGATGTGTTTGTAGATCTTACTTTACTGAACATTCTTGGTACTTAGAATTTTCTCTATCTATAATAAACTTGGACCTTTAAATACAGTGAAAAATATTTTGTAAAAATTTACAAAAATTTACCAAATAAGTGAAAATTGTTAAAAATTGAATAAAATGGGCAACAACTCCTTAAGGGGTCAACTGACGATTTTGGTCATGTTGACTTATTTTTAGATCTTATTTAGCTGAACATTATTGCTGTTTACAAGTTATCTCTATCTATAACAGTATTCAAGATAATAACCAAAAACAGCAAAATTTCCTTAAAATTACTAATTCAGGGGCAGCAACCCAACAACAGGTTATCCGATTTATCTGAAAATTTCAAGGCAGATAGATCTTGACCTGTTACACAATTTTACCCCTTGTCAGATTTGCTCTAAATCCTTTGGTTTTTGAGTTATAAGCCCAAAACTGCATTTTACCCCTATGTTCTATTTTTAGCCATGGCGGCCATCTTGGATGGTTGGCCGGGTCACCGGACACATTTTTTAAACTAGATACCCCAATGATGATTTTGGCCAAGTTTGGTGTAATTTGGCCCAGTAGTTTCAGAGGAGAAGATTTTTGTAAAAGTTAACGACGCCAGACGACGACGGACGACAGACGACGGACGCCAAGTGATGGGAAAAGCTCACTTGGGCCAGGTGAGCTAAAAAACAGTATGGTGTATGCTTGTTGAAGTTTATATGCTAACAAATTATGCACGATCATATATTTATCACTTTCAGTTTAATGATCATGATTTTCTGAAAATTCTAATATGATATGCTTCATTCGCTTTATGAATAAACCAATGCTCTAAATCCAATAAAATTTGTTTGCACATGCGTATATTGATTTCTACAGAATAATGAGTTCTATCAAATTAGTATGCATTTAATATATTTGATTATCTTTAAACATTTCCAAACTCTTAAATAATGCACATGTTGTTACTAAATCATTTATTATGAGTGTAATGCGTTGCACTTCGAAATTGACATATTTAACCTTGATACGACAACCGTTCATGCTGGCTGTTCAAAACCCCTCCCTCTGAAAAATCACAATACCAGTTGTTTGCTTGTTAACAAACAAATAGAGGCTCTAAAGAGCCTGTGTCGCTCACCTAAGTATATGTGAGTATTTAAGAAAGGAACAGATGGATTCATGACAAAGTTGTGTTTTGGTGATGGTGATGTGTTTGTACATCTTACTTTACTGAACATTCTTGCAATTTACAATTATCTCTATCTATAATGAACTTGGCCCAGTAGTTTCAGTGGAAAATGTTAGTAAAAACTTACAAATTTTATGACAAGAGTGCACATGCTGAAATGTCTCGCCTTCTATACTAATCATTGATATTATGTAGATAGTCCTAAGTATAAAGCTTTATTACAACTGTCTCATAAACTTAACATTAACCAAGATAACTAAACAAAGACCAATGAACCATGAAAATGAGGTCAAGGTCAGATGAACCATGCCAGGCAGACATGTACAGCTAACAATGCTTCTATACAACATATATAGTTGACCTATTACTTATAGTTTAAGAAAAATAGACCAAAACACAAAAACTTAATACTGTGCAATGAACCGTGAAAATGAGGTCAGGGTCAAAAGAAACCTGCACTACTGACATAAAGATCATAAAATATTTCCATACACCAAATATAGTTGACCTATGGCATATAGTATTAGATAAAAAGACCAAAACTCAAAAAACTTAACTTTGACCACTGAACCATGAAAATGAGGTCAAGGTCACATGACATCTGCCTGCTAGACATGTACACCTTACAATCAATCCATACAACAAATATAGTAGACCTATTGCATATAGTATGAAAAAAACAGACCAAAACACAAAAATTTACTATAATCACTGAACCATGAAAATGAGGTCAAGGTCAGATGACACCTGCCAGTTGGACATGTACACCTTACAGTCCTTCCATACACCGAATATACTAGCCTTATTGCTTATAGTATCTGAGATATGGACTTGACCACCAAAACTTAACCTTGTTCACTGATCCATGAAATGAGGTCGAGGTCAAGTGAAAACTGTCTGACAGACATGAGGACCTTGCAAGGTACGCACATATCAAATATAGTTATCCTATTACTTATAATAAGAGAGAATTCAACATTACAAAAAATTTGAACTTTTTTTTCAAGTGGTCACTGAACCATGAAAATGAGGTCAAGGACATTGGACATGTGACTGACGGAAACTTCATAACATGAGGCATCTATATACAAAGTATGAAGCATCCAGGTCTTCCACCTTCTAAAATATAAAGCTTTTAAGAAGTTAGCTAACACCGCCGCCGCCGCCGGATCACTATCCCTATGTCGAGCTTTCTGCAACAAAAGTTGCAGGCTCGACAAAAATTGTTAAAAATTGACTATAAAGGACAATAACTCCTTAGGGGTCAATTGACCATTTCGGTCATGTTGACTTATTTGTAAATCTTACTTTGCTGAATATAATTGCTGTTTACAGTTTATCTCTATCTATAATAATATTCAAGATAATAACCAAAAACAGCAAAATTTCCTTAAAATTACCAATTCAGGGGCAGCAACCCAACAACGGGTTGTCCGATTCATCTGAAAATTACAGGGCAGATAGATCTTGACCTGATAAACAATTTTACATCATGTCAGGTTTGCTCTAAATGCTTTGGTTTTAGAGTTATAAGCCAAAAACTGCATTTTACCCCTATGTTCTATTTTTAGCCGTGGCGGCCATCTTGGTTGCATGGCGGGGTCACCGGACACATTTTTTAAACTATATACCCCAAAGATGATTGTTGCCAAGTTTGGATTATTTTAGCCCAGTAGTTTCAGAGGAGAAGATTTTTGTAAAAGATTACTAAGATTTACGTAAAATGGTTAAAAATGGACTATAAAGGGCAATAACTCCTAAAGGGGTCAACTGACCATTTCGATCATGTTGACTTATTTGTATATCTTATTTTGCTGAACATTATTGCCGTTAACAGTTTATCTCTATCTATAACAATATTCAAGATAATAACCAAAAACAGTAAAATTTCCTTAAAATTACCAATTTAGGGACAGCAACCCAACAACGGGTTGTCCGATTCATCTGAAAATTACAGGGCAGATAGATCTTGACCTGATAAACAATTTTACATCATGTCAGGTTTGCTCTAAATACTTTGGTTTTTAAGTTATAAGTCAAAAACTGCATTTTACCCCTATGTTCTATTTTTAGCCATGGTGGCCATCTTGGTTGGTTGGCGAGGTCACCGGACACATTTTTAAAACTAGATACCCCAATGATGATTGTGGCCAAGTTTGGTTTAATTTGGCCCAGTGGTTTCAGAGGGGAAGATTTTTGTAAAAGCTAACGACGGACGACAACGGACCACGGACGCCAAGTGATAAGAAAAGCTCTCTTGGCCCTTTGGGCCAGGTGAGCTAAAAAAGGGAGGTTCATGGAAGAGCCTATACAAACGTTCTACACCTATACACATCGAACATAGAAATTACCTTAATTGTCCTAATTAGAATCGAAATAATTGATGCAAGCTATACTTTATTTTAGTTTTAACATGGGTAGGCATTATATTCGTGTTATTTTAGCCCTCACTATCGCTCGTGCAAAAATAATCACGAATATAGTGCCGACCCATGTTAAAACTGCAATAAAGTATAGCTTGCATCAATTATTTCTTAATCTTTTAGTTTAATTATATACTTACTCTAGACCAACAAATCCAAAGAGTTTTATATGCTCCTGTTTGCCATAGTCATAATCAAAGAGACTGATGTTAACAGTATACTTTTCTATCCCTATGCTCATCCTTTTGTTACAGGGATCCAGTGTAAGATATGTATTTATAGATCTGCCAATCATTTCTACATTTGTACAGCACGTTATTCCAGTACAGTAGTCATAGAGATGACAGACAGTGGATTCATCCAATGCAATCAAAGTTACTTCCTTCTGACAGTCTGTAAAAAAATATCACATTTCATTATCTGTAAGAACTTCAAGCTTATAAAGAAAGCTTATAAAGGAAGATTTATCTGGTACATAATATATATATATATATATAAAGGCTTTAAAAATTCAGCATTGCTTGCTTATATCTATGACACATGTACATGTCAACAATGACCAACTCTATTTAGCATGCTTGAGAACAGGATTGATTTCAATAGATCAAGACTTTTCAGAGGGGAAGATTTTTAAAAGTTTACAAATGAATGACCAAAAATGACATAAATAATATATAGTGACAGCATTTGCTGACACTGACCTTTCAAACTTCTTAACATTTCTAACCTTTTTTCCATCCTTTATTTCTTGGATAGTAAAGTAAATCATTGGGATCACACTGCCTCTGTAGGAGGAATGGGGCTACACCAAGATCGTGGAGAAGCACTGATGTTGCAATAGAAGATAGTTGTAATCCATCAAAACCCAGTCCATTTTCTGTTAAGAACCTTGTTAGTGTAAAATCTGCAAACAAAAGAATAAAAGTTTTTAGAAATCAATGAATATTTATTTTACTTCATGTTTACTGGAACAATTAGTTATGTTTTTAACAACAACTGTGTACAAATGTTGGGTCAATTTCTTTTATTTAATCTACAACCCAAAACTCGGATATTTCTTAATAAATTAGAAAAAATTATCACTGAAATATTAAAATCACTGTCAAATTCAAGCTTACCAATTCTAATATTTGATTTCTAACATACTAAAAAATAAATATCCAAATTATGAAATAAACAATTTACTAAGCAAAAGTTGATAATATGTATCAGCATTTCGTATGTATTTTAGTCTACACACCATCTATTTAACTATCTATAGAGACTGTAAACAGTCATACAACCTGATATAAACATAATAAACATAAAAATAGATAGCAAACTCATGCAATTAGATGTCTAGGTCTGTTTGATTTCATATTATAGATTAAAAATATATGTTAATCATTGTTTTAATATAATACAACCAAGTTGAACTGTAATATCCCCACTTCAATAATGGGTAAGCATGAAGTTGTTGAGTGCAACAGTAAAGCATGCTCACATGAAGATTTATTCCATATTTTAAAAGGCTTGATTTGTAATTGCTGGAAACTCTAATTTGGCATTAAATTAGAAAGATCACATCATAGGGGGGGGGGGGGGAATATGCTTTTTTCATTTGTCTATTATAATATCCGTCACGTTATATACTGTACAATGTCTCATGTTTGTTGCTTATATTATCATAATTGTTAATTATAAATGCCCCCTATGGGACCCTGATTGGAATAAAAAAATAAAAATATCAAATATCAAATATCATAGGAAACATTTGTACTAAGTTTTAAGTTGATTGGACTTCAACTTGATCAAAAACTACCTTGACCAATTTTTTTAACCTGAAGCGGGACAGACAGATAAATAATGGTGATAAATGAATGGACGAAATAACTGACACACAGACCAAAAAACATAATGCCCCTAGGTGGGGCATAAACATAAACATAAAATATATTTTTACTACATACAAAAAACAAGAGGCTGTCACAACGACAGCAAACCGGATTTATTAACATTTATTTGTGTCCTGGCAATATCACAAGAACCATTACTGATGAATGGTGAAAGTGAAAATCGTCAATATCAAATTTGACCTCCATTTTGTCATCAGTATCAACATATTAAAATTTGAAAAGCTTAGATTGAATGGTTCATGAGTAAATGCAACAACGTGAATGGAAACGCCATTTTACGATCTTTCAAGAACCATAACTCCTGAAAGGTAAAAGTCAAAATCGTCATTATTGAACTTGACCTCTATTTTGTCATCAGTAACAACATATTAAAATTTCAAAAGCTTTGGTTGAATGGTTCATGAGAAAATGCACGGACACGACGGGAAACACCATTTTTCAATCTTTCAAGAACCATAACTCCTGAACGGTAAAAGTCAATATTGTCATTATTAAACTTGACCTCCATTTTGTCATCAGTAACAGCATAATAAAATTTCGGAAGCTTTGGTAGAACAGTTCATGCATAAAAGCATGGACACGACTGGAAACTCCATTTTTCAATCTTTCAAGAACCATAACTCCTGAACAGTAAAAGTCAAAATCGCCATTATTGAACTTGACCTTCGTATAGTTGTCAGTAATAACATATTAAAATTTTAAAAGCTTTAGTTGAACGGTTCAAGAGTAAATGCACGGACAACATTTGATTGCCGCCCGCCCGCCCGCCCGCCTGACAGCCTGCCCGACCGCCCACCCGCGTACATTCCCAAATCAATAACCGACATTTTTGTCACAAAAATCGGTTAAAAATTCTTACTTGGGTTCTTAAATCCTAGATTCACTTGACATCTAGTTTTAGGAAGTTGAACTTCTTTCATCAATGTTTTCTCAAATTGACAAATACCAGTTGATTCTAAACATGCAGAAATATTCACACTCAGCACAACAATATTATCAATGTTTAGATCTGTTATTATAAAGCTGAAAAGAGAGAGGTCAATATTTTAGTCAATACATAGAATGTAAAAATATATAATAATGATGGGCTGCACTTGAATTGTTGTTCTCTATCTTGACAGTTGCTCAAAAGTTTTAATGATAAATTGAAATGCTCTTACTAAAGATAAATTACATGTAACTGTATACAGTATGGATTTTTAAATAGCAGTAAACGTTTGGCCTAGTTCTGTGCTAAAATCTGCAAATATTGACATTTTTCATTTAGTGACAGGTGAGCTAAAAAGTAGACATGATGGTTTTGGTTTTATGTGTGGTTGTGTTGCTGTCTCATATTATGTATGTAGCTCATTACCTTTAATTTATCTTTGTAAAGTACAGTACATACAAACTCACACTTTTTTCATTTAAGTAAGCTAGTCAGTGAATTAAAATATATGTTTTGTATGGAAAAAAACTGTGTTACTCTATTACTCCACATACATGTATTGAATTTTTAAGTTTTTGAAGTTGAAAACTAGTTATTGAGCCAAATGTCCATGTGCTTGTCCTAAGCATTGACTCTTGTTTGTGATTTTCTTTGTATCTTATAGATTTTGGCTCTAGAAGTTCAGTGTTGATACAGGTTTCTGAGAGTCCATTAAATCTATCAAAATCTTTTTGAGATTCAGGATGCTTTAGAGGTAAAGTACTTATTATTCTTTTATAAAGACTATATTGACCATTTTTAAGTATTTTTCAAGTCCTTTGGTTGTTGTCTCACTCACATGCATAACAAATATCATCTCTTTTCTTTCTAATTACAATTTATTTAATAAATAACTTTCATATAATTGATCCTAAATATATCTACCTGAGATCAAATAATCCAAATAAGGAAATTTTCTTCTTGGAGCCGTATTCATAGCCAACCAATGAATATTCCAGGGTTACTTCTTCCAGTGAAACAGTTAGTCGAAAGTCACAAATATCCAGATTTATCCCCGTATTTACTGTGATGTTTAGCTGTGGGATATCAGTGCAGCAGTATATTGCTGTACATTTTTCAGGAATATAACAAGAAGAATGACCAGAAATTGATTCATTCAAACCAGTAGTTGATGCACATTCTGAAAAATGTATTTATGAAATTAAAAAAAAATTAAGGCTCTAATTTCTCTAATCTAGTAATAAAGTAAAACAGAATTCTTAAAAAAATTTCTGTTAGTTCCCGTTAGCGTTCAATTTTTAAAAGATATTTTGAAAATTTAATGCATAGCATCAATTCAAAATTTCAATTCTTTCATCAACTAAGGGAAAAAATTAACTTAAAGATCTTCATATATATATATATTCTTTAGAACTTGCCAAAATTCTTTAAAATTATACATGGAAGTAGTTCTTGCCTTTGTTAGTCGGGTATGATTTTTAATTTTAATTTCTTGTGTATAATTCGAAGTTTAGTATGACGTCAATTATCACTGAACTAGTATGCATATTTGTTTTGGGGCCAGCTGAAGGATGCCTCCGGGTGCGTGAATTTCTTGCTACATTTAAGACCCATTGGTGGCTTTCGGCTGTTGTATGCTCTATGGTCTGGTTGTTGTCACTTTGACACATTCACAATTTCATCAATTTTATCTCATATATATAAAACTAGTAATACTTTGGATAAGCTTATTTTCACAAGAATGTAGTATATGATTTATGACATTTAACTATGACATTAATAAATACCTTTTGACCATCCATTGTTCAGAACAGTAAAAGGGGCTGCATTTCTGTCACAAGATGGAGACTTCAAATAAGATGATACTCCTAGAGTTTCAAGTACATGTGACACTGCCATCTGATTAAGCTGAATCACTCCTTTTTCTGACATGTATTTGGATAAAGAAAAGTCTACAATAAATCAAACAACAAAATTTTTAGCGTGAATTTACTCCTTGCATTTAAATAGTTAAAACAATTGTCAATCAACTAATCATTCATTTTATGCCAATCAGACAGATAGATAAACAGATGGAGAGATAAACAGAGAAGACAGACAGACAGAGCAAGGAATAACATATAAAAATATTGAATATTTGTTCCTCGCAGAAATAGTGATACTGTTCTTACTGAATTATCAAAAGAAGTAGAAAAAATGTAAATGGAATAATGAAAAGAAACCAAATCTAACCTGGTATTTTGAATCCTTTATTCCAGTTACACAATGGTTTTGGTACTCTACTTCTGTCCAAGATGTGAAATTCGTGACAGGTTCCATCAGATTCTAAGCATACACTAGCAATCATCGAAATGGCATATTCTTGTTCCGCAGATAAATCATAAATTGAGTACCTATTAACAAATTAAAAAATATATTTCTGCAGATGCCACATTCAGAGACAAAAAACTGACTCTTCCTGACCTATCACAGTAAAATTCTCTGCATCATATCATAAGCATCGCAAATTGTTTCAGTCAATAGAACCAGAAAGGAGCTGTCAAATTGAGAGCAAACCAGGTTTTCTGTATTCATTTTAAGACACATGCACCATCATGTTTGATTGACCTGTCACATTCTGTAACTATTTTCAAATCTATCAAGGACTAAATATGATAAGTGAAAATTGTCAATATTGGATATACATGAACTCAATTTTGTCATTAGTAACAACATTTTAAAATTTGAAAAGAACTAGTGAAATGTTTCATTAGTTATTGAAAAAGTGCTTATTTTCCATAACCATAACTCCTGAATTATATAAGTGATAATATAGGGTTATTGCATGAATATTGGGGAATATTGTCCCGAGTAGAATTTTATATTGCCCGAGTTTGCGAGTGCAATATATGTTCTACGAGGGACAATATTCATGCAATAACCCTTT
The DNA here is from genome assembly GCF_963676685.1 of Mytilus edulis. Lineage (NCBI taxonomy): Eukaryota > Metazoa > Mollusca > Bivalvia > Mytilida > Mytilidae > Mytilus > Mytilus edulis. Next base: position 40,105,415 of record NC_092356.1, read on the forward strand.
TATTGTATAGCAATATTATATTTGAAAGTAAAAAAGGGTTTAAACTAAGATTTTGTCGTTGATGACGTCATGAATTTTGAAGATTTATTGCACTAGTGCAATATTAGAATTTATTGCACGCTAACTTTTGGTTACTTTATGTTGGAAATATTATATTGCTATACAATAATAGTAAATATCAAACTTCAACTCTTGTCATCAGTAACAATATATAACTAGAGGCTCTAAAGAGCCTGTGTCGCTCACCTTGGTCTATGTGAATATTAAACAAAGGAAGAAGATGGATTCATGACAAAATTGTGTTTTGGTGATGATAATGTGTTTGTACATCTTACTTTACTGAACATTCTTGCTGCTTACAATTATCGCTATCTATAATGAACTTGGCCCAGTAGTTTCAGTAAAAAATGTTTGTAAAAATTTACAAATTTTATGAAAATTGTTAAAAATTGACTATAAAGGACAATAACTCCTTAGGGGGTCAATTGACCATTTCAGTCATGTTGACTTATTTGTAAATCTTACTTTGCTGTACATTATTGCTGTTTAAAGTTTATCTCTATCTATAATAATATTCAAGATAATAACCCAAAACAGTAAAATTTCCTTAAAATTACCAATTTAGGGGCAGCAACCCAACAACGGGTTGTCCGATTCATCCGAAATTTCAGGGCAGATAGATTTTGACCTGATAAACAATTCAACCCAATGTCAGATTTGCTCTAAATGCTTTGGTTTTTGAGTTATAAGCCAAAAACTGCATTTTACCCCTATGTTTTATTTTTAGCTATGGCAGCCATCTTGGTTGGATGGCCAGGTCACCGGACACATTTTTTAAACTAAATACCCCAAAGATGATTGTGGCCAAGTTTGGATTAATTTGGCCCAGAAGTTTCAGAGAAGAACATTTTTGTAAAAGATTACTAAGATTTACGAAAAATGGTTAAAAATTGACTATAAAGGGCAATAACTCCTAAAGGGGTCAACTGACCATTTCGGTCAAGTTCACTAATTTGTAAATCTTACTTTGCTGAACATTATTGCTGTTTACAGTTTATCTCTATCTATAATAATATTCAAGATAATAACCAAAAACAGTAAAATTTCCTTAAAATTACCAATTTAGGGGCAGCAACCCAACAATGGGTTGTCGGATTCATCTGAAAATTTGAGGGCAGATAGATCTTGACCTGATAAACAATTTTACCCATTTGTCAGATTTGCTCTAAATGCTTTGGTTTTTGAGTTATAAGCCAAAAACTGCATTTTACCCCTATGTTCTATTTTTAGCCATGGCAGCCATCTTGGTTGGTTGGCGGGGTCACCGGACACATTGGTTGGCGGGGTCACCGGACACATTTTTTAAACTAGATACCCCAATGATGATTGTGGCCAAGTTTGATTAAATTTGGCTTAGTAGTTTCAGAGGAGAAGATTTTTGTAAAAGTTAACAACGACGGACGCGGGACAACGACGGACGCAGGACGCCGGACGCCGGACGCAAAGTGATGGGAAAAGCTCACTTGGCCCTTCGGGCCAGGTGAGCTAAAAACAGCAAAATGTCCTTAAAATTACCAATTCAGGGGCAGCAACCCAACAACAGGTTGTCCGATTCATCTGAAAATTTCAGGACAGATAGATCTTGACCTGATAAACACTTTTACCCCATGTCAGATTTGCTCTAAATGCTTTGGTTTTTGAGTTATAAGCCAAAAACTGCATTTTACCCCTATGTTCTATTTTTAGCCATGGCGGCCATCTTGGTTGGTTGGCCGGGTCACGCCACACATTTTTTAAACTAGATATCCCAAAGATGATTATGGCCAAGTTTGGATTAATTTGGCCCAGTAGTTTCAGAGGAGAAGATTTTTGTAAAAGATTACTAAGATTTACGAAAAATGGTTAAAAATTGACTATAAAGGTCAATAACTCCAAAAGAGGTCAATTGACCATTTTGGTCATGTTGACTTATTTGTAAATCTTATTTTGCTGAACATTATTGCTGTTTACAGTTTATCTCTATCTATAATAATATTCAAGATAATAGCCAAAAACAGCAAAAATTCCCAAAAATTACCAGTTTAGGGGCAGCAACCCAATATCGGGTTGTCGCATTCATTTGAAAATTTGAGGGCAGATAGATCTTGACCTGATACACAATTTTACCCTTGTCAGATTTGCTCTAAATGCTTTGGTTTTTGAGTTATAAGCCAAAAACTGCATTTTACCCCTATGTTCTATTTTTAGCCATGGCGGCCATCTTGGTTGGTTGGCCGGGTCACGCCACACATTTTTTAAACTAGATACCCCAATGATGATTGTAACCAAGTTTGGTTTAATTTGGCCAAGTAGTTTCAGAGGAGAAGATTTTTGTAAAAGTTAACGACGACGGACGACGGACGACAGACGACGGACGACGACGCCGGACGCCGGACGCCAAGTGATGGGAAAAGCTCACTTGGCCCTTCGGGCCAGGTGAGCTAAAAATTTGAAAAGCATTGGTAAAATGTTTCATAAGTTATTGCAAGGAAACTGTTGGCAGCTTCATCATATCGATAATTCGTTTTTTTCCCTTAGCAGTGCTGTGAAATGTAAACTAATACCCTGTTCACACTATGAAATCTGTTCCGGGTCGAACTTGGGTTAACTATTCCTAATTAATTACCCCAGTTCACATTTAAATAAAAACTAAACCAGTATTGGATTTTCCCTCTCTACAAAAATAGAAAAGTAAACTAAATTGTAACCCCCATCTGCCACAGTGTACATATTTACATTTTCTTCTTCATTACAGATGCATTTTTTTTTACTGTACTCTTGATAGCTTTGGAGGAGTTCGAATCCACATCAAATACTTTCCGTGTTTTCAAATAACTTCTTTTTATGCAAATTAAACCCATTTCACCCACAAAAAATCAACGGATATCTTATAGGTTTAATCGTTTGTCATTATGCAGGTTTTTCAACATAGCCTAAATACACTTATATATCCCTCTTGCTGCCGCTAATTTAAAATGGAATATTTAATTTGTGACCCATTAAATAGAGTAACTTGACTTCTGTTAAAATATGACGTCATTCGATATAATAATTGCGTTACATTGAAGACCTATCTTATTAAAAGCAAACGTCATATGTCACTATAGCAATAACCTCACATCAACTTCACTTTGCATTCACATATAGAAGTGAAGTAGTTAACCCGTGTTCGCCTCACATTAACTCGATCTCAAATGAGGGCTAATTTTAATCCAGGTTCGCACGGGGTTTAGGCGTTCACACTACCTAAATTTAACCCGGATTAACTCATTTGGGTTGACCCCAATCTAAAAAGGCAAAGTGTGAACATGGTATTACTTTCCATTTGATTGTTTATAGACAAATTCAGGTATCATGATGATACTCCTCAAAAACCGATTGTTTTTGTTTAGACAAATGGACATTTGTCAATTAAACATTTGATTCTGTGATTACACTTCTTTAACAAATTACTTCCCCTTGTCAATCATAGACCCATGCAAAGCATGATACCATGTAAGTGATATATCAGCCTTTAACAAATTTTAAATGAAAAATAACCCTCTGGTATCAAAAGCATTTAGCTTAATAACAATTAAATGTAATTAAAAGAAAAACTTAAAGGTTACACACGATGAATTTTCTCTTTCCACTAGCACATCATTGTCAATAACAATTTATGTCCCTCCCAAGGGAGACAAGTAAAAAAGGGATCTCTTATAACAGGGTCCATTATGGGAATTTTATATGTCTTTTTAAGCAATCCTATCTTTATATTTTTAATCCGAAGTCCCTGATAAAAGTTTAATCATGAAAAATGCTGCATTTGCCCTGATGGAGATAATATCATAAATCATTTTATTTGCCAGAAATGTAATAATCTTACTTTATCCTGAGTATGCCAAACAGATCCATTTCTTTCCATTTACCCCACTGATAATCAGTTAAAAAAACATCCATTTCTAATCTCTCAATTCCAACTTTTATGACATATTTGCAGGGGTCAAAGTTCACAAAGAAATGTAGAGATCTGTCAATTAAATCCACATCAAGACAGCACTGGACGTTGTTACAACTGTCATCTAAGTAGCATGTTATTACAGATGTATTTAGATGAGGCAATACAGTGGTGCTCGAGCTGCAATCTGTAGGTCAAAAAATAATTAAAAGCTATGCTATCATTCTAAGGTTAAAGTGAGATGGAGAAATGAAAGGGAAATTAAACCACAGTATAGACATCAACCTATTCAACCTATTCATTTGTCATGGATTCTTTTTCCAGAATAAACACTTCCTAAAACTGTCCCTGAAATGGACTCATCAAATTATTTTCAATTGTTTCCTTTGTTAGCCTCATTTCATTAAGTTTGAATTGGATAATTAACAGATTTCTGTTCAATTATGGAATCGATTTAAAAATCTACATTTAAATTTTTTAAGCCTTTACTCAGGTATTGCATGGGAATACATAGTCCCCTACCAGTTTTAAAAATTTAATTATACTGGAACAAAATGCTAGACTTGATCTATAACTTGTCATGATGTTAACTATATAACAAATATCAAGTCAATATCATCCAGCATGATGAAAAAGGGTGTGAAAACTAATCATTTTCATGACTTTTCAAGTTCAAGGACAGCTGTTTAAAGGGAGATAATAAAGGTCACTGAAATATTTTAGCTATATTCAGTTTTCTATTACTTACACAAACCAAATAAGAACCTGTTATAATTTGATAATAAGAGGCTGTCAAGAGAGACAACAAACCAAATTTTCCTACAGAGGTCAAACCATTTACAGTTGAGCAAGTATGGACACAACATTTAAGCTTAATACAGCTCTAATTTGGATTGTGATTGAATATTAGATAGAGCACAGGTTTGTATATTGGTACAAGTATTTTACAACATTTTGGGAACCATTTCTTCAGGTTTTCAGTAGAAAAGATCAAATAATCATATATATTTTTTGTTTTTTTACACATGATGCCCCACTTTTAGTGCTGCATGTAAAGAGTTTATTTACATTTTAAATTGCATAATTTAATCCGGGTTTTAAAAACCATAAGCATTACCTGTACTCCAACCCTGGTACTGGGCAGCAAATATAGAGGTTGGATCTTGTCTACTGCATTCCTTCTTTTTAAGAAAAGGTGCTACTTCAAGGGTATCCAATAACATCAATATTGCATTAGAAGATAGTTTTTTAGATGTGTCTATATTCATATTGGTGTACCATTTTGATAGGGACCAGTCTGAAAAATAGAATTTATAATGTAAAATGCAGATAAAAGCAAAATTTGAATATATTTTGAAATGTCTAAAATAAAAATTCTAAACATTTGTAGTCATTGCACGAAATTTTTTTATTTATCTAAATAGCAAAGACATATTTTGCTTTGTTTACATACTGATTCATCATAAGATCTCTATTATACAACTCAGAGACATAAAGTAGAATCTTACCAGGATATTACACATGGTGGCAGTGAAATTGACTTCTGAGAAGACTCAAAGTGAAGGAGGGATAGCACAGAATTTTAGTATGTTTAAACTCCAAGAATTTCAGGGCATATAAATGTTGGAAATATGCCGCACTGCCCTATGTTTTAATCTTTGAACAAAAAAGTAATGCATATCAATTTTCCATTTTAGACATAATTTTTTACAAAACTTCATAGTAAAGGAGGACAGTTTTAGATGTAAATGGAGAGCCTATGAGAAATTGCATTGTCTATATAGATTTACACAAGAGCAACCAAAACAGTATGGGGTTTTCTCATTGTTGGAAGCTGTATGATGGCATATGATTGCTTACTACCACTTCATGTTTACTCTGAAGGATAGTTGTTTCATTGGCATTCATATTACATCTCCATATTTTAATATTGTTGAATCCTACTTACTTGTATCTAAAAACCCTTTGGTCATGCTGCATTGAACCTTAGGTAATTCAGTGTTAGAAAATATCGTAGCCTCAAAAGCACATGGACCTCCATCATTAAAGCAAACTTTGAAATCCAAATCTATGTAGTATACTGATAAACCATGGAAGTCTGTAATTTTGTACCTACAAAAATCATTGCATTTTCAACTTTAGTAGCTAATTAAAATTTTGAAAAAGAGCAGGATCTTTGAAACAATGCTATGATTAAGCTATGAATTTTGTTGATGCAGAAACTTATGGAATGTCACTGTGTTGAATGTTCTATCCTGAATTATATTAAAACAAGAATGTGTCCCCAGTACATGGATACCCCATCCACACTATCATTTTCTATATTCAGTGGACCGTGAAAATGGGGGAAAATGTCTAATTTGGCATTAAAATTAGAAAAATCAGATTATAGGGAACATGTGTACTAAGTTTCAAGTTGATTGGACTTCAACTTCTACAAAAACTACCTCGTCCAAATACTTTAACCTGAAGCGTGACAGACAGAAGGAAGGACGGACGCACAGACCAGAAAATATAATGCCCATAAATGGGACATAAAAATAGACAACAGCAGATTAACAATTCGTTATCCTTGCAAATTTTATTTACATTTTGCATTAAAAACAAAAATTATACATTTTTGATTTCATATTATCAAACAAATAGCTTACATACCTAATTTCAATTACTTTTCCAATATGAAACTGTTTCTCAATCCCATACTCAAAATCCATTAGGAAAACTTCATATTGATATTTTTCAATACCAATGTTTAGTTTATAATTACAAGGGTCTATCGTGAGAAAAAAGTTCACATTTCTATCTATGAACTCAATGTCAGCACAACAACTAAATCCTGTACAGGTTTTGTCTAAGTGGCATGTAATTAAATCTGAAAGGTCAGGAAGTGTTACATTTACTGCACATTCTGAAAAAAAGAAAATTAATCAGTAAACAGGATCTAACAGAAGTAATTAGGTGAATAAACATCAACATATTTATCACAAAACAATTAAAGAATGCAATTCCACAAAATGACATAACCAATTGGAACATAGGTGAAGATGAACCCATCTTGATCTTCAAGCATTGGTAATTTTGATCTTTTAGTATATGTTTGTTTTTTTGAATCTGAGATTTCTTCTGTATTATGAACTCTATAGTATAGATATTCTTATCCCTTACCAAAAAGTGCTAACATGTTGCACATAAGTTGAACATAAGATGCTCACGTTAGAAACTAACATGATTGCACACGAGTTTTTTAACATGCAAATTAGGTGAGCATTTTATTGTGAGCAAAAAAATTGCACATATGAAACTAACCTAATTTGCATGTTAAAAACCTCACGTGCAACTGCCCATATGAGCTTTTGTTTCACATGTGCATTTTATTAGATTGCTCATATGAGCAGTTGCTAACATGTTGCACACGTGAATATTATAGTTGACCAAAACAAAATGGCTGCTTTAAAAAAGGAATTTTTTATATTTAAATGAAAATCTTAAATAATTCAGTTGAAAATAAAATAACTGATACATCATGTTAAAAGAGTTATTCTTTAATTATTGTCAGTTAATTATGATTTTCATATCATTTTTTTTTTTTTTTTATTAAACAATAATCATGATCATGACTAAAAACATAACATTACATTATAAAACTAACAGAGGGACTTGCAAGTTTAGTACACAATGAATGTCTTTGATTAATAAGTACTGTATTTCAAAAAGTTTAAAAGGAAAAATCTTTATACATGTAGTACTTATTTTGAAGCAACCTGTATATATATTCCCATAAAGGACTTAATATTGTAATATATTTCAAAATCTGACACAAAAATGAAAATAATGAAATAGAAATGATAACTTACAAATAATTAACCACAGCCACACTGGTTTTATCAGATTTCAACAATGCCTTTCTTCAAATAGCACAATATAGGACTTAACATTTTCCATATCCATCTACCTTCATTTATTGCATGCTTTTCATGAATTTGAATTTACAGGAAGTACATGACTGGGCATGTCATTTTGAAAAAGCTCATATGAGCAATGATGTAGGTTAGTTTTGAATGGTTAGAAGAATGGAAAAACTTTTCAAAGTACAAAACTAACATAAAACTAACATGGATGATAAAAGCTCACCTGAGGTTTGAATTGCACATGTGAGCATTATGTTAGATTTTTGTGGGCACATATGAACTACCAAACTGCACATATGAGCAACCTGATTTGCATACAATTCTTACTTGCATCTCATGTGCTTCACATGTGAAACTTATGTGCTTTTGTTAGAAATTTCTGTACAGGATATTAATGTTATTTTCCAACTTTTTAATATGGGGACAAAGTCCCCTATTACAGTAGAAAATTCAATAAAAAAAAAATTCCCGAATTTTTCACTGTACTAATGTACTCAAAATCGTTCAATTTTTTTTTTGTCGCGTTTTTGAATTTCCGTATCAGCGCAAAAATCTACTTCCGTTTCCGGTCTTGTTTACATGAGACTTTGAATAAAATGTATATTCATCAGTCTAAGAAAGGAACTTATACTAATTCATTTAAAAAAAAAAGTTTGTTATTAAAAAAAAACGTTACCTGATGACAGCGTTTCTTTGTTTACATTGAATATGACGTCATAACTTAAATAACGTCACAACTAAAATCCCTCACAACAGAACCAAAATCGGAAACGTTAAGGTATTTCCATTTCTCTTTTTAATTAACATTGTTGATTTAAAAAAAAGATCCTAGACTTCGTCCCCATTCACAGGCAATTCCTGCCTAATATTACCTGAATTCCATCCATGGTTGTGGTCAGTTTTGTATATATCAGCAGACTGGTCACATGTTGGGTTTAAAAGATAATCAGCGAGGTCCAGATCTTCCAATAACTGTGATATCAGGATTGGAGGTAACTGCTTCAAGGAACTACTAAGCCCGTTGTCACTCATCCAGTTATCAATGTTAAAACCTGAAATACATTTTTTTTCAATTCTTATCCAATTTTTGTTGGTTTTCTTGTATAATTTTTCCATATTTTTAACAAATATGTGATTTTTGGACAAATCTTCAACTAATAAAATAATGCAAACACTTGCAAAATATTACGAGGATACCAAGGTGATGAAAAAACACTTTCAGAGCCATGCAGCCTGCTAAGTAGCTAACATTTTTTCATATTTTTATCCTACCTTTAATCACATACTTTTAAAGATCAGTTAAACGGGTGATAGTTGTCTCATTGGCAATCATACCACATATCCTTATTCTTATATTAAATGTATTTCTGCTATATCCTTCAATTATCTTCTTTTACCATTTTTTAAATGAAACAAAATTAGAATAATTCTTTCAATCTGTCTTCAGGCGTAAAAGTTGACTGACCTGGAATCACAAAGTCATCAGACCAGGAACAAGGTTGTTCTGGTAGCCTTACACCATTCAAAATGTCAAACTTGTATCTGCAGTCACTGTGGGTCTCAAAACAAACGCTCATCTTGGCATCAAACAGGTAGATCTTTTCAACTCTAATTTCTTCTATCCTAAACCTATTATAAAATTTATTTAGAATTAAAACCAAGTATCGAGTATTCTAGTTATGTACAAAATGTATATGCATTTTAAAGATAATTCTATTTGAAATGATTTTTTTCTTCTTTTTAACCCTTTCGCCGATGAGTCCCGGTTTACCGGGATTTACGCTTCAGACAGCTGACGATGAGTCCTGTTTTACCGGGATCGGAATACCTCTTTTATATTTCCCGCTCAAAACAGTGCAAACATGAGTTATCTTTCTTTCTTCCCGGATGAAAGTGTAAACATGGCGCTTCCGTTTGTTGAAAACCGTGTCAAAATCAGACGAAATTTACGGAATTTACGAGAATTTGAAATTAGGGAACATTTTTTTTGAAAGAATATGGAAGAATTGAAGCCGAACTAGTATACTTTTTTGACATAAAATGTCGTTTTATATACAAAACACTTGGAATGGACATCGTTCAGTGTGAGGAATTTGTACAGCCTCATAAAATTTTTCAAAATTTTGCCGTTTTGGGTTAAAAAATTACGATTTGGGGTCTTAGAGCAGAATTTTGAGAATTTCACCTAGATAATGCCGAAAATTTGAAAATTTGAATATTTTATGAAGAAAAAATTATCAAAACATGAACAAAACTGTGAACATGGTGTTAGTGAATGAAATAAATACACAAATAACTATAAACAAGTTTTTATTGACATTTATTATGAAGGTCTCCCACTTGAGTAAAAGTAGCCAGGGAAGCCATCGTCTCAGAGTAGCTTCTGTCTGGGCAGCAATAGGTGAAAGGGTTAAGTATTTGCAATAAACAGATTTATCAAAAAGATTTTAAAGTCGTATAATTCTTTATTAATGAATAATCTGAAAAAAATTTACAAGTTTGAGTGCTAGATTAAGGTGGTACCTAACACTTTCACTAAAACTAATTTGGCTTGTTTAATTTTCATAAAATTTTGACAAAGTATTAACTTTGACCCTTTGACAAAAATATATAAAAATTTCAAAAAATTTGAACCAACCAACTGATCAGAAAAATTACACTGGTTATAAAGCACTTTGACAAACACTAATTTTGATCATTGAGACGCTTCAGATTCCCTTAAAAGCACAACATAATTAAAACGTTTAGCTGATTTTACAGAGTTATCTCCCTGTAGAGTTAGGTACCACCTTAACATGTAAAATTAAATTCCATACTTTTAAATTTACACTTACTTTCAAAAAATGATCCAAACATGTTTTCAAGATATATAGTTTTCATGCATTAAAATGACGTTGTACATGGATTTTTTTCATGTTTACAGTGACTTGACTGTAAGTGTTGCTATCCACCAATTGCAATTCATTCAAAATTTTGACCAAATTGCAATTTGTTTTATTAAACCAAATTGTTCAACTGGTCAGAAATTTGAACCAACTGCTGTAGAAAACCACAGTCAAGACTGAAAGTGCAAGGTGATAAAATAAAACATACTTACAATCCTATAAGACTTTAACTCCACTTTATTGATGGTATTTTTAAATCAGTCTATCAATCTGTATAGTTATATTATAGCCATTACCATACTAAAGGTGAACTGTTTTATTTTTAATTGCTATAAAAATGTCCAAACTAAGCTTTCATATAGTTTTTCTTTCGAAAAGTATTCTATATTCATAAGAATCACACATTATGTGAATAAAAACATTTCATATTCAGTAAAATATTTGTGAAATTGCAATATGTTTGTAGGAAGGGGAGATAATCTTTTTTGGTTTCAAAAAATCTTTATTCAAAAGAATAGTATTTTTGGTTATCTCCACAAGGAAACTTATCAATAGCATATTGTTATTTCACACATATTTTACTGAATATATGATGTATAATTTTAAATGATATATGATTCTTATAAATATAAAATCCTTTTCAAAAGAAAAACTATATAAAAGCTTAGTTTGGACATTTTTATAGCAATTAAAAATAAAAAGGATTTTATATTTATAAGAATCATATATCATTTAAAATAATACATCATATGTTCAGTAAAATATGTGTGAAATAACAATATGGTATTGATAAGTTTCCTTGTGGAGATAACCTAAAATACTATTCTTTTGAATAAAGATTTTTTGAAACCAAAAAAGATTATCTCCCCTTCCTACAAACATATTGCAATTTCACAAATATTTTACTGAATATGAAATGTTTTTATTCACATAATGTGTGATTCTTATGAATATAGAATACTTTTTCGAAAGAAAAACTATATAAAAGCTTAGTTTGGACATTTGTATAGCAATTAAAAATAAAACAGTTCACCTTTAGTATGGTAATGGCTATAATATAACTATACAGATTGATAGACTGATTTAGTAATACCATCAATAAAGTGGAGTTAAAGTCTTATAGGATTGTAAGTATATTTTATTTTATCACCTTGCACTTTCACATTTTGACTGAACAATTTGTTCAATATTCTGACCAGTTGAACAATTTGATTTTATAAAACAAATTGCAATTTGGTCAAAATTTTGAATGAGTTGCAATTGGTGGAGAGCAACACTAACAGTCAAGTCACTGTAATATATAAAGAATTTACTTACTCAAGTCTAACCATATTTCCAAGAGATACAGTTTTCCATGTATTGAAAGTGTAGTCAAACAAAGATTCATTGATGACAAGTTTCTCAATTCCAATACTGAGTTTGTAGGCACAGGCATCTAACAAAACATGTGTTTCCAATGTTCTTTGTAGAAGTGGTACCTCCATACAACACTGAAGTCCTGTACAGTGATTTGGTAAACGACAACTTACATAGTTCGGTAGGTGGGGAATGGATATACTATCTGAACAAGCTACAATGATAAAATCAAAACATTCAGAAAACTTTTATACTGATATAAACTATACATCACAATAATTTATTCTGTTTCATTACTATTACAAAAATACTATGTCTTCTTAGAGAATGGCACATACTTCAAAGGCTGAACTGTGTGCCTGATTAAAGAAATTTCAATCTTTGCAATGGCAACCTACAAAAACTGTACAGAAAAAACTATACATCAACAGTAATGCATCTGTTATGAACTTCTCATTATAAGATGTCCTATATAAGAATCAGTGAAGACTAAAATGTTAATATGATAGTCACATATCTCATTGGCATTGATACCAAAGCTCCTTCCTAATATGTATATACAGTAATAGATGTATATAGTTTCTATCACACATTACGCTTCAGGTCATATAAAACTATATGTTGAATTTGTGCCAACAAAACAGTCAGGCCGGACACAAATCAAAGAGCTGAAAGCTCGGAGGAAAAATGACGCCACTGTCTCTTTTATTGCGATATTTTTAATTCGTCTGGATTTTCACATAATAAGTTTAACATTACAACATGTCTTGTAAGCATATAATTGATATTCGTATGTGTGTGAGTGAAGTGAAGATGACAACTGGCTGTTTTTTTTGTACAAATAAATAGGTCAAGACTATTTGAATGATCTACAGTGTGCAATGACAACTGACTGTTCTTTTGTACTAATAAATAGGTCAAGACTATTTGAATGATCTACAGTGTGCAATGACAACTGACTGTTCTTTTGTACTAATAAATAGGTCAAGACTATTTGAATGATCTACAGTGTGCAATGACAACTGACTGTTCTTTTGTACTAATAAATAGGTCAAGACTATTTGAATGATCTACAGTGTGCAATGACAACTGACTGTTCTTTTGTACTAATAAATAGGTCAAGACTATTTGAATGATCTACAGTGTGCAATGACAACTGACTGTTTTTTTGTACTAATAAATAGGTCAAGACTATTTGAATGATCTACAGTGTGCAATGACAACTGACTGTTCTTTTGTACTAATAAATAGGTCAAGACTATTTGAATGATCTACAGTGTGCAATGACAACTGACTGTTCTTTTGTACTAATAAATAAGTCAAGACTACCTGAATGATCTACAATATTCTAAGTAATGTGATTTTTTTTCTTGCAATTACATTTTTCTAAATCAAGAAAACATTTACAGACTATCCTTTTCTTTGTAGAATTGCTTATAAACAAAATGATTATGGAGAGCCTATAGTAAGCAAGCTCTTATACCCCACATAATCATTAAATAAGTTACTAGTGACCTAGTTATTTCTGTTACTTGAAGCAAATTATATTTCTGTAGATTTAGACAACAGTATAATATTGTTTTACTAGTTTATTTTCACATTGAAGATTAGACAAATAGGGATATTCTTTTCATTTTTTATTTCATGTCAGTCAGGTGGCTTTATATGAAATTGAAACCACTTCTCTGCCATATTGTTATTTTATAATAACTCTGCCCTTGACCGATATAATTGATATTCATTCTTTAACCATATATCATAGTCATATGAGGTAGTATTTGATTTTGCACTCCCACACCATATTTCAGGTGAAATGTCTGTCTCCATTTGAATCAATGACATTGAACCATCATGGTATTAAACACAATTTCAATAGTGATAATGCTGTTAACGTGGGTCACCATATATTCAACTTGGATGGCATTCAAGATATTGAAATTTGTGTCAGTTTGGGTCAATGATCTAGACCTATAAGAATGAATTTTATTTAATATAATGCCATAGTATGTGACCCCTACACGATAACAAACATAAATAAGCTTGAAAGGATACAACGTCAAGCGGCAAGATTTATCACAAGTCAAGAGAGGACAGATGTGTCTCCAAAATGCTTGCCCAACTGGAACTAGAAGATCTATAGACAAGATGAACCAGCCAGAAGTTAATATTTATGTACTAAGAGGTTGAGGGGCTGATTCCCGCTATTGAACCAAAAGAATTCCTCAAAAAAGCACGTCCAAAGAGAACCATAACTGCCAACAAATTCAAAGAATTCCAAGCAACAAATATTGTGGAAAAGCAAGTGAAGAATAACTGTAAGTGTAAAAAATTCTAGTCAAATGAGCACCTAGTTAAAAGGCACCCGGTATAGTCAATTATCGCTATTTTGTGCATTTTTCTTTTGATCTTTTTTTGTGATAATTTTCATATGCTTCTCGCTTGAGATGGAAAAATTATCGCTAGAAACTAAGGAGGCCACGAAATTGACATGAAATTGACAACGTCGTCATAGGTAAAATAGCGATAAACAGATTATCATTGGTCATCTCAACTCGATTGCTTTTCTCACTTTCGCTGTACCAGCTCAAGCGAGAAAATCAATCTCGTTGAGATGATCAACGATAATCTATAAGTATAAAAGTTATCAATTAGTTTTAAAAAAAAAAAAAATTAGTTATAGAATGTTCAAACAATTCACTTCTGTATTCTAACTGCTTGATGATTTAACAACGATGTATTGAATGTCACTTTTTTAAAAGTAATTTAAAATAGGAAGATCATTTATACATTATTACAATTATTTATATATTTTGTATCAAATATTATTGCATCAAGCGCAGAGAGCTTCAAATCTGCTCTCAAGCCCAGTCAATAAATTGGTGGTGCTCTCTCAAACCGTTGTATTATAGCCAGTCTTGGTAACAACAACGTATTCATACAGATACAGATACAGACTCTGCTGCTGTAACTTTGTAAACAAAGGTTCATCCGCAACCCGTGGGTATTACTAATTTCTGATTCTTTGAAAACTTTGTATATCTTGATAAAGACCTTTATCTATCCGATGGATATCAAGATGATTCCGATTATAACTTTTTTTATGATTGTAAAAATGAAATGGCAAGAAAGGTTGACATTATTTAGGAGAACTATTTTGTCTAGCGATTGCTG
The DNA here is from genome assembly GCF_963676685.1 of Mytilus edulis. NCBI lineage: Eukaryota > Metazoa > Mollusca > Bivalvia > Mytilida > Mytilidae > Mytilus > Mytilus edulis. The sequence continues at coordinate 40,120,711 of NC_092356.1, forward strand.
ATCATAGGAGTGTGAAAAGTCCAAAACCACACCCCGTGGGTATAACTGTATTACTTATTTTCGATTCTTAGAAAATTTATAAATCTTGATAAAGACCATTATCTATCTAATGGATATCAAGATGATTCCAATTATTTGAATGATTTTTAAGTTCAAATGGCAAAAAAGTTGACATTATTTTTTGTCTAGCAATTGCTGATCATTGCAATGTGAAAATTTCAGAACCAAAACAAAACGGATCTATTGATAAATACCGATTTGTTTACTATTGTAAGACATGTACATAAAAGCGAAAGCTTGAATAAATATGAAAAATATAACAAAGGGATAGCTCAAAATACCACTTGATAACAATAAACATATGGACAGGTCAAGATGTTTTTTTTTCTGTATATAAATAAGGTAAGTTAACTGTTTTCCGGCTGACCACTACATTTTGTTCGAGTGTAGGGTAATACAAGAAGATTCCAGTTAGTATGAAAAACAGTAAATACGAAACCAAGTGCGAAAGGCAGGTCGGAAGAAATATAATCAACTTCTGTAAGTTCTGGTCAATGGTAAAGGAAACATGACCTTGATAGCGTCATTTTCCAAAAAGGGTTTACCATGAAATTAATTGTTCTGCAAAATACAAATTTCCAATAAACCTGAAATATTAAATCAATCAACTCATATTTGCTGCATGAAAAAAGATTAATCTACATTAACTGTCTTTCAACACCTATAAATGATGATATTTTCACTATCAAGAAGTTTCTTTTGTGCCTGTCTAATCTCTATTTAAAATCTTACCTAAAGTATTCCATCCCAGACTGTCAGTATTGTATGTTGAGTGAATACATCCTGGATCCTTCAGATATCCTGATATTCCTAAGTGATGGAATAACAGGTCAACTGTGGACTTTGGTAATGTTTTTGAAATAACTACATCTTGCTTTTCTAACCATTGTGTTAAAGAAAAATCTGAAACCAAAGGGACACGACACAAATTATTATTTATTATTTACATTATACAATATGGAAATTTTAAATAAAATAGTGTGTGCATCAAATACAAATGAACTTCAGTAACCTTCAGTTGGAAACATATGTTTGTAGCCTAACAGAATTTCCACTGAACAAATATTGTTATAAATGCCATTATATCTGTGCCTGTTGGAACAAACATTCCATACCTTTTATTCTTTTAGGACCAAATACAGAATATTTCTTCCACTTGGAATTTGTACTTACACAGTTACCAAGCTCACATATACCTTGCTTGTCTCTACACAAAAAATAATTTTTCCACAGTTGTGAGTGGAATCTTGATACAAATACAAATCCCTGCATTTCTTATAATTGTAATTTATGCCACTTTTGAAAAAGGAAGATAAAAATGCATGTGCTATTTTAAAACACCAAAAATCAAAATGGATTTTTTTATAAGTCCCGTTCAGAAAAATTTTCCATGTCAGTTTCTAATAGTCAAACTTAACCAAGTTATTCTTGAAGGGAATATCCTTGTCATATATGAAAAATATCTTTTTAAAAATGAAAAAGCCATTTAAGGAACTTAAATGTATTATTTTAATAAACCTACTCCTGAAAAATGTTTTCCCCCATTTCAGATTTTTCTGATTATTGAAATCATCTATGAAATGATAGAAGATTTTGTAAAACTTATAAACATGTTTAAACTGTAATGGTTGTCAGAAATTTGGAAACACCAAACCATGTACTTCATAAATATCTGAGTAACAGGCAATATATGCCTTCAATTTTAGAACCCATTCCCACATTTTTCTATAATTTAAAAATCATCAGTCAATTTGTGTTCTACAAGAATTATTAGTCCTTGACCTTAACTACTTATATTATACATAGTTTGATATTAACATGTGCACATATGCGTAGGAACTACTTTGTTTGACATATGTACTTCCTTTCAATATCTTCTTTTTTTCTCTATCCGCGGCCCAATTTGGTGGAGTTACATATTTCAAAGTCTACTTAAATTATTTTTCCAAAGAATTCCTCATATGCCAATCCTAGGGGCTGTCTCAAACTTGTAGTGAGGTGAAAGTGTTTCGCTCCATGTTTAAAGCCTGACTATACTTTGAGATGGACAACAGCAATAAAAGCACTGTTTGTTTGTATTTTGTGTATCTTTTTGGCTGTGCATGTACTGATTTTGTGTCATGGGTTAATACCCCATATCCTTTGTTTTTCTATTATAAATCACCTTTGATAGGAAAGCCCTCGTTATAGTCACAAAGTGGTTTTGGTAGTTTTGTATCCCTGAGTACCGTTTGTTGAAAGATACATCCAGATGACTCTAAACATAAACTCATGTTGACATTAACAACAAATACTCTTTCACTTGGGAAATCATAAATCTGGTAACTAAAATAACAAGAAATAAAGTTTTAATATTACAATACACTTGAGAAATAAGTAATGCCACAAAATCATTTAAATATGGTCAATTCAATAACAAAACAAATTCTTGTTGTTCATAAAATTACTAGCTATAGTAATATACAATTATTGTATATGATTCATAAATAGTACATGTTTTGTACTCTAGAAAATTTAGTGTTGCTTGCAGATCTTTAAGAATCTTTATGAAAATTATTCACACTCTTCAGACTGAAATATAGACTTAAATGTTTGTGCTGACAATTGTCTAGTGTTCAAGACTGTAAGTTGACCCTTTGGGCCACATGAACTTTAAAAGTTTTAGATCTTTATTGCATTGCCCCAAGCCCCTATATATCCATTTGACATAAAAAGAAATCTATACCTATATTCTATGAACCTGTAGTTCTGTGGTTGTCATTTGTTCATGTCTGTAATATTTGTTTTTCAGAAATTGATTGGTTATAAATTGGGCTGTCATTTTTCTCAATTGAATTGTTTCATATTTTTTCTGTATAGGCCTTTTAAAGCCGACTATATGGTATGGATTTTCTCATTGCTGAAAACTGTATGTATGCTTGGCTATAATTGCACTATTTCCGCCTTTTTCGAACTTTTGTGCATAGTTGTCTCACAGCAATCATACCACATCTCCTTATTCTTATAACTGACAATACAAGCATACTTATATGCATCTTTTAAATAATCTTTAACTGAAATCACTTACCTTATTTTAAGGAGTCCCAAAAAAGAAAAAATCTGAATTGTTCCAAATTCAATTTTCAATATTGATATTGTTGTGTTCAGGTTTTCAACTCCAACTGTGAATTTGTTATTGCATATATCCAAGTTCAAATAGAAATTCAGAGAGAGTCCAAGTTTCTGTACATCCACGCAGCAATCAACTCCCATACAACTGTTTGAGACACGACAAGAAAGACCTGACTGAAGTGTTGGCAAATCCATAATTGCTGCTTCACATCCTAAAATGCAAGTAATCTTTATAAAGTCAGAAAAAGCATAAGAAGAATGAGTAAAATGCACAGTTGCTGTTTGTTCCAAAATATTTAAATTTTTTTTGAAATTCATTTCCAACAATTCATATCCATATTTTACTTAAAACGTTTTGACTGGCTCTGTATATTCAGTGATGAAGAAGGGACTTGCAAGACACAAATCAACCTTATTTGAAATTCACTGCCAATTGTACTCGTACAAACTTCAATTCCACCCTTAGCTAAAGTACTCATCATGCTCAATAATTAAAATAAGGGATCTGGGATCACTGCTGAACCCTTGTGAATATCTATTTTGAATAATAAAAAGATCTATGAACTTAATTAAACTTAAAACGGCACATGTTGCTTGACTCTCAGATCAGAAGTACCTGGCTTTGTACTTCCTCAATCTGGAAATGATTGTGTCTGTATATGCAACTAAAAGATATGTCAATATTTTCTACACAAGCTTATGTATTAATTTGACACAAAATAACTGTTACTTTATTAGAGCATAAAGCAAAATGACTTTGAATGCCACAGAGCAATGAACTAGTGGTTTGAAATAATGAAAGTCAAAAAAAAAAGAATGCAAAGTCATGACAAAAGCTCATTGGGTAAAAACTGGCAGAGTATTTTTACTCTTAATATAAATGTATCTTTTAACATACCATTACTGATATTCCATCCATTTTGTGTGATGTTAAAATATGATGCTCTGTTACATTGTGGGTCCTTTAGATATGGCCTCAGATTCATTTCTTTCATTAATTGTGCTACCACAAATGCATCTAGTGTTGTGTTGCTTACATATGTGTTTTCAGATAGCCATTTATTCAAGGAGAATCCTAAAATAAAAGCAGTATATTATCTAGAGTATCATTTTTCTCTTAGAAAGACAAAAAATTAAACCTTACCAGATAAGTTGCTGTGTTTTTCCTTAAAGGGAAACTTCGCAAAAAAATCAAAAATTGATATTATGTCCATTCTGTATAAAAATGCTCAAATTTATAAATATTACAGTTTTATTCCGCTAGATAAGAGATCACCATCGATTTTAAATTTTGAGTATCAGTTCTCTGCGTTCCGCCATTTTTTTATCGTGTACGAATAAAAATCACGATATGTCTATAAACCACAAAGAAACACAAGAGTGCACACCCTGAAATGTCTCGCCTTTTATACTAATCATTGATATTATGTTGATAGTCTTAAGTATAAAGTTAAGCATTATAACAACTGTCACATAAACTTAACATTAACCAAGATAACTAAACAAAGACCAATGAACCTTGAAAATGAGGTCATGGTCAGATGAACCATGCCAGACAGACATGTACAGCTAACAATGCTTCTATACAACATATATAGTTGACCAATTACTAATAGTTTAAGAAAAATAGTCCAAAACACAAAAACTTAACACTGTGCAATGAACCGTGAAAATGAGGTCACGGACAAATAAAACCTGCACGACTGACATAAAGATCATAAAATATTTCCATACACCAAATATAGTTGACCTATAGCATAGAGTATTAGATAAAAAGACCAAAACTCAAAAACTAAACATTGACCACTGAACCATGAAAATGAGGTCAAGGTCACATGACATCTGCCCGCTAGACATGTACACCTTACAAACATTCCATACAACAAATATAGTAGACCTATTGCATATAGTATTAGAAAAACAGACCAAAACACAAAAATTTAACTTTAACCACTGAACCATGAAAATGAGGTCAAGGTCAGATGACACCTGCCAGTTGGACATGTACACCTTACAGTCCTTCCATACACCGAATATACTAGCCCTATTGCTTATAGTATCTGAGATATGGACTTGACCACCAAAACTTAACCTTGTTCACTGATCCATGAAATGAGGTCAAGGTCAAGTGAAAACTGTCTGACAGACATGAGGACCTTGCAAGGTACGCACATATCAAATATAGTTATCCTATTACTTATAATAAGAGAGAATTCAACATTACAAAAAATTTGAACTTTTTTTTCAAGTGGTCACTGAACCATGAAAATGAGGTCAAGGACATGGGACATGTGACTGACAGAAACTTCGTAACATGAGGCATCTATATACAAAGTATGAAGCATCCAGGTCTTCCACCTTCTAAAATATAAAGCTTTTAAGAAGTTAGCTAACACCGCCGCCGCCGCCGCCGGATCACTATCCCTATGTCGAGCTTTCTGCAACAAAAGTTGCAGGCTCGACAAAAACTACAGTAACCGATGTAGTCGTAATTACGTGTCGATATCTTGTCAATCGTACGATTGTTTTATCCGACTAACTAACTTTAATAATACGGAAAATGTTCTTATTTTGTTTTTAATAACCATATAGTCATGGTCATGTTTATTTTTAAACTGTTGATATTGGAATTAGTTAAAAAGTCAAAGTCATAAATAAATGTTCCGTGAAAATTGTTTTCGAAAATCTAATTCGTTCATAATTCTTTAAAGTAATACACTTAATTAAAAAAAATAGGATCTTCGCTCCACTGATCACCCGCATGGCTAAAGGTATTACTCCCAAAGGTATTGTGAGGGGTGTAAGGTGACACGTCCAGGTATTCAAGCGATTTCCTATATGGCTTGCAAGTTCATGCCGGCCCGTTCATGCATCGTTTCACTTCTGTAGGTGTTGATCAGTGTACACGGCCGATAACTTATAACTTTCCATTTTGAACAATCAGGTGCATGTGTAATATACATCTCTGTCTTGCGTGTCCGAAAGTGATATAATATACTAGTCATGTAAATGTAATATATACTCATTGTCAAAAGTGAAGGACAGATTGGAACATACCAGAAAGATTGATTTAAAAAAATGTACGCACTTGCCGACGATTCGTTTATACGACTGGATAGAAAGTTACGGAACTATAGCGCAATTTAAAATATATACATGTATACATTGAACATAAGAAAAAAACATAATTTTATATTTTGAATAAATAGGGGTAAAAGTTAAATAGACTAGTCCACGTATGCCAACAGTATGTAATCATCAAATGTCGATAGACTATTGTATACCAGAAGAAGAAGAGAACCAATTTGATTTAAATACAGGTCGATGTATAACTTTTGCTTTGGTTCATTGAAGTTGTGGACATAGTAAAATCACAGATTTATATTTCAATAAGATTGTTCTCGAACAAAGGAAGGAATTCGTCATCACAATTGTTATATATGCCACTGGACGAACATTAATTATCCCGAAGGGATGTGAATATTTTGCTGGGAAACTTTTGAGTGTCAAAGTTTCAAATTAATTTCGGAATTATTTTTTTCTTTCTTGGTATTCAATAACAGAAAAAAGAATACATTACTTGTCCGCTAAATAGGGATATTCTTGTCAGATGAAAGACTTTTAGTTATATTTAAAAAATAGGGAAATATGACATTAAATTGGTTCTGCCTTTTTTTAAACATCGTTAAAAAGATGTGTGTCTAGGGTGAACACCACAAGAACCCTGTAATACTAGTACGAGAGTATAGCATGTAAACATTCCTTCTCAATAATATGGTGGTATTGGAAATCTTTTCATACAGATTGACAACTCATTGTCCGATATGCATGTAATATTTGCCACATGACGCCCATAGTTCTTTCTACCATCATTATCTTATTCTTTGATATTGCTGTCAACATCGATGGTTCACACCCAAACAAAATGGGAGTAATGGACCTTCAGAGCTTCTCCGTGTTATACACTTGTGAAATATATAGACGAAATTTCTGTATTGAAATGAATATACATCTCACAAACATGATTTTCAAATAACGATTTTGAGTAATTACATTACAAACCAATATAAACGTATGGCAAGATATAACCATGAAGGAATTTAGTTTTTGTCAGACACAAGAAGTCATCACTATCATAAACGTATACGTATATATGCATACAATTTCAAATATCAAGAACAAGCGGTCGATGTCGATAGTCCGTTTTCTAACTGTTCGAGTTAGACATGTCACTTGTTCATTCTTGAAAGCCTTCATATTCCCCGTCTAACGATGGGAACTGTTTCTGATTGTGTTGACTATAAATGCTTGTATGGTAATTCAGTCGTTTATCTGTACAAGCGGTTGCATTTCCTCTCCTTTCCCAACAAACAAACGAACGAAACGCTACTAGTCTGCTTTCTCTGGAGCTCATCCTGAATGGCTCTTATACGTCAGGAAACTTACATGTATACTAATAATGATTGTTTCAAGAACAACGATGTATGGACGAACTATTCCAAATTCGTCAATATCAGTTATGCATGACTAAAATATAACTTTTATTACAACTACTGTATGACTTATTTGGATTAATGACGGCTATCATGTTCAACATTGCACAAATATTATCATAGAATTAAAAAAAAAATCCTCAAAAATCATGAAAAAAAAATAATGCCTAAGCTTAGATAGTTGGTATTTTTTCACAAAAAGTTCGTGTAAATGATTGTCAAATGAATTTAATTATGTAAGAATAAAATGTTAAAAAGAAACTAAAAAAAACCAAACATGTATGTTGTATTTTTTTGTCAATTAAAAACTTTAAAATTGCAATAGTTTTATTAGCATTTAAACACAGCCAGATTTGAATACAAGTTAAGAAGTTCAGGTAAAGTCAATGATACCAAACAGATGTACAATGGTATATCAAATAGGGTAATATTGCATTTAGTTTTTATTAAAGATTAAAACTACTATTTTTTACTTCATATTTGAATCTTTACGCCAATTGCCGCTAAAAAAAAGTAATTAAAAATTGTTTCCTTTTATTTTTATACATTTTCGGATTTACGAATCTGAATTTTATTTTCAATTAATTTACACAATTTAATTATTGAATCTTTATTCTCATCGTGTATTAAATCTTAGTGTATTAACATCGTGACATCATACTCTTTCTAATCTTTTCTGTTTATCCTTTCCAAATAACAACATTTATACCTGTGTACGCTTGAACTCACACCTGCGGCTAAATAGCTACAAGGTAAACGAATTGACCTCAAGCCGAGAAATATACAGTGACCTTTACAAAATAATATATACACTCTGCTCACACATTAGTTGCATTGAAATGATTATCAAAACAATAACGGTAAATAGAACTGAAATATTTTCAGTTCAATATCAGTAAAAATGTTCAATAAATATTTTATGAATAAAATCTCAACAACAATTAATTAAATTTATTCAAAAACATTTAATAGAGATAATTTTATAGGAGTTTAATTCAATCAATACAAAACGGTATATGCACATTCATTTTCGTTCATTATTATATTGTGGTTAATAACTACGACCATTCGTCAGCTGTGCGCTTTTAATTACGTATATTGTCGATAAGCTATAAGAGTTAAACAGATTTTATTTTTTCCCAGAATTCAATAAATCGGGCTAATACGTCACGACCCACTCGAGAATTCAACCAAAAAAGTTACAGATACTTGATTTTCTCCGTTATTAGAAGGAATATAAATTTAAAACTTTGCAAATGTGTTTTTTATGTTAAGATGAACATAATTAGATGATAGGTAAAAAATCGCGGAATTTCTCTTTAAACAAGTATTTCATACATTTTAAAAACAATCATAATAGTTTCCAGATATGTGACGACTGAAGAGTTAGTCAAATTGTTGCATCTCCCTATCACCTGAATGAACATTATTCTTGTTTTCTTTTCAATAGCAGCTTTTAAACATTTTTGTGAAACGTTTCAACAAGTGATGACAAAAGATCACACTGGTCCATCAGCTTTAGTGTATTGATCAAATAATAAAAAGCAATTCCACATAATATTAAATGCATCTTTGTTTATAACATTGTATTATTACAACTAGATAAATAACCATTATGCTATATTTTTCAGCAGTTGAACTCCAAAACACAAAAAAAAGTTCTGTTATCATTAATAAATATACAAATTATACAAATTTGTGACTTAAAAGTAAATAACTCATTAAGTCCACACCTGAAATGTAAAATCCTTCATCCCAGTTGCACAAATTCTTCGGAAATTTCTGTTTATTCAGGATGTTGATATTCAGAATACAGTCATTTGGGTGTGAATATTCCAGACACAGCTGAAACTTCAAGTCAACCATGTACATACTGTCCTCTGCTAGATCAAAAATTGTGTACCTTCAAGGAAATTGTACCATTATAGTATAACTATTTACAAACAAGAGTGCACACATTGAAAAGTCTTGCTTTCTTTACTGACTATTGATATCAACATTTTACTCTAAATACAAAGACATCCTTACTACATGTATAATATAGTTATAAAATGGTACTTCATAGTACTGAACATTGCTTGCTAAGTTGGCAATAACTGAATATGTTTAGTCTAGATAAAACAAAATAATATAAATATATGAAAAATAAATAAAATTTAACATTAATAACTTAACCCATGAAATTGAGGTTAAAAGATAATGTTCTGGATTTTTGCCAGTAATTAGATTATTCTAAACATATGAACTTTTAAAAAGAATATATAATTAAACTAACTTTAGTTTGAATCCTCCTTGTAAAGAAAATGTCTCCTCTTCTCCCCATACATATGTCAAAAGGGATTTCTTGACGTGCAAATCCTCTATTGCAATTTCCATTTCATATACACATGGATCAAGTGAAATGTTTACGCTGATGGTTTTATTGATGAGTGTTACATCAACGCAACACTGTACAGCCATGCAGGATTCAGGTATATAACATGATACATCTGATGGTAAAGTTGGCAAGTCAACTAACTTAGAACAATCTAAAACAAATAATTTAATCAAAAATCATCATGATGTAAGTAAGCATGACTCTTCATGTGAATCTAAGAAAAACTTGCATTTTGGTGAATATTTAATTTCATGGATATACATGTATCTAAAGGTAATCTGTATTTCCTCTGTACCAACATAAACCATGAAAAATCGGTACCAAAAGAATATTAATGAATCCACAGTACTTTTTCTGGTACATTAAAATGTATGAAACAATTTATATTTTGTTGATATCTGCTTTACGTCTACTCAGGCAAGAAGAATGATAGTATTCTAAAAAATACTCCACTTAGTTGATATTTTGTGACAAAATTGGGGGATTTTCAACAGCACACTGAAACTAGAGACTAAGTCCTATTGAGAACTCATATATAATTGACAAATGAATTTGAAGACAAGAAAATTTTACTCACTGTTTGTCAAGGAATTGTGTTTAGAAAATGGGAAAGTGGATCTAGAGCAAGATGGTGAAAGCAAAAATTCTGTAATTCCAAGTTTGGTAAAGATTTTTTCAATGACTACTGCTGGTAACACATCTGTTATTATCTCTGGAGTTTGCTTTAACAATGATGTCAGTGAAAAATCTACAAAAAAACAACTAAAGGATTGAGACATGTTCCATCATTATGTATCCAATGATTTCTTGACATGTATTACTTTTCAAAAGGTTATGAATAACAATAAGCAAAATAAAAAGATTTTAGTTTATAAAGGGTTATAATTGACTTACGAGTTTGATGTTCATTAATCAGGCCAAAATACTGCAAATTTCATATAGAAATACTTTTGATATTACAATTCATACAAAATAACTTCTTTAAGGCACATCACATACTAATCAAATAACAAAGAAATTACCCCCTAACTCTTCATTATTAGTAACTTAGCTTTGGTAAGAAATTTCCATGATTTTAAATCATTTTGAGCTCAATTTACTTTGGCAACCATCTGATCCCGAAAGGTTTTTTGGATTCAGTATCATCATTAGGATCTTTGGTTACAGAACATTTTTTTGTATAGCAGGATGTGGCCATTGATTTTTACAAGACTTTAGGTACAAAATATAAAAAAAATCATGATTTTGAAGACTTAAATATCATCTTATCGAGAGATTTGTTTAAATTAGAAGTACAGATTTTGAAAATTTAGCTCCAAATTATAGCCTTTTTGATATTTAAGTATGAATTTAAAATGCAGGGCTATAACCTTTTACAATGTAATAATTACATTAGATAAATGTTTCATTATAATACGTTATTCTGATTGGCTAACTGCACATCTCGTGTTATTTCTTAATCAATTGCATTACACAATAAAATTTATCATTCATGATTACATGAGGTGCCACAATAATTATAAAGTGCACAGGTGAATTTAATAAAAACTTGATAAAAGTCATGTTTTCATGATCCTAGCTAAAAAATGTAATTATAAGTATTAGATGCTTCTTTTTGTAACTTCATAGGATTGTAAAAGTGTTGATCCTGTGGACATTTTTAGAATGAAGTGCTTCCGCGCTTCATACAAAGTTTACTTCTTACACCCCAATGAAGGTACAAAAAGAAGCATTCAATTCTTAATTGCAGCTTAAACTTTAATTAAATAATAAAAAATTATTTCATTATGAAACGTTTGGAATTATTTCATATTATCATATAGTTAATTGTAATTGGTAGAATATTTACCATAAAGAGCAAATGCAACATCGATATATTACCTTGTGGATAACTAGTTCCCCGGTCACAATACACTTTTGGTAATTTAGTATTCTTTAAAACTTGAATAGTTGTTAAACAGTCTTTCAAAGTTTCAAAACAGAGACTAATATTCAAATTGATCTGGAATTGTTTCTCAGAGACAAGATCTTCTACCATATACCTTAAAAGAAAAAGCAACAGTGAGCAAAACAGTATTTACTAACCTGGTTTACTGATCATGATTGAAGTTATGTTGGAAGTCTTAAATAAAAAGTTAACTCTACAAATATTTTATAGAGTTAACATTACCATTAATTTATGTAAATGAGGTTAATGTCAGAAAGACATAATACAATTGATTGGTAAAATGATTGAGCTATATATCGTTTTATTGATGAAGGAAGCTGGAGTGCCTGGAGAGAACCAGCAACCTTTGATGGGAAAACTGACAATCCTAGTTAATTCAGATTGGTGTCAAATGCACTTGCCACATGCCATATCGAACTCACTACCTCAGTGTTGATAGGCTAGTGATATAGCAATATTTACACCTTTTTGTCCCCAAGGGATTTCGCATGCCCAGTACATGTAGTCAGCACTTTAATGTTAAGATGAATATTAATTATATGGTAATTTTTATAAATTTACTGTTTGCAAAAGTATAAATTATTTGAAATAATTATGTCACAACTTTTTGGAATTTCGGGTTCTCAATGCTCAACAACTTTATACTTGTTTGGCTTAGGTCTTAGGTAGATGAAAAAGGTGTCTGGCCTATCAAATTATAAGCCTGTTACCCTTGATAACTATTTACCATATGGATCACTCAGCCATTGAAACTCCATCAAATAGAGACCTTCTGCTTATAGTATCTGAGAAACAGACCTAACCATGAAAATGAAACAGTGATGATTAATAGAACCATGAAAATGATTTACAGGCCTGCCAGACAAACAAAAACTTTATACAATTATTTTATACACCAAATATAGTTGACCAATTGCTTATAGTAGTCAAGAAACAGACCTTACCATGAAAACCTAGCATTCACCAATGAACAGTTACAATTATGTCAAGGTCAAGATGAACCCTGACAGAGATATGTAAACCTTACAGTCATTCCATACTCTGAATATATTTATCCTACTGATTTATTAAGTATCTGAGAAAAGAACTTCCCAATCTTTTTGTCCAAACTTTACAAACAAAGGAACATTCCTTTATTAGGTGTAACCACTGTGCATTTAGATTCTGAAAATTTGGTCCATATAACAGACAGACAGACTGATGGGGGGGGGGGGTCTTTTTTCAGTATGTATTTCCATCAATTGGAGTTTATTTTTTTGTACAACAGATCCAATCAATAGCTATTGTATTTATTCAATGAGAAAGTATAAATTAAAATGGATAGGAAGACTCCAACTGATTTAAGGAAAAGGTTTGATTTCCTTCACAATAATGAGTTGAAGGAAAAGACATTAAAAAGCATAACTCTAGGGAAATTAATTATAAGTCAGAGCTTTTAGTTATTCTTCATACAAAAACTTACTCAATTTGTACGACATTCATGAAACTTAGTTTCTGTATGGATCCTGAAAAGAGAAGTAACTTAGTGTAAGACAAGATGAATGTTGTGACAGATTTACACAATTAATATAGCATTTACCTACAGCAGTACAATTTATGCAAGATCTTGAGAGAGTACACACTATTTGATTTAATCAAGGAATATCAGTAGGTGAGTGATGAAAAATGATGATTACAAATAAAAAGTTACTGCCTTTTCTGTAAATGGGTGTTAATAAGTTTAGATCGATTTGGTCGCAGAGGGAGACTGTGTCCTAATTACACATTTGAGTAAGAACAGAAACACACAAATTGTCATAAACCATCCAAGATTTAACATAAGAAACCTGAGATCATGGCTCAATTCTTGACAGTATATACATACAATTAATTTTGAAAATAAGGTTTAGCCAGGGCCCAAAGCTATGAAAAAAAATGTGTCATCTACTTTATGAATCAAATAAATGTTTTGAGAAATTTGACTGCAGACTGTATGTAATGTTAACTAGATGAAAAACTAAGTTCATTTATAAATAAGTAATATACAGAAAAACAGGGAAATTTTCAAAATTCCATCTTGATACTAGCTTTTGATCATTAACAAGCTTTTGTCCAAATCAAGGAGAGTTTAAGAAAGTTAATAATTTTTTTCAACCACAGATGAATGTAATGTTAACTGGCAGAAAAACTAAGTCCATTTATAAGTAAAATACAGATAATCAGGATTTTTTTCTTTCAAATATGACTTATGGATACTATTTTAAGATCAAAAACAAGCTTCTGTCCAAATTTGGTTAAAATCCAGGATATTTTAAGAAAGTTATTTCAATTTCAAAAACTTTAACCACAGAGTGAATAGTTGGGAACGCTTTCGTTGATAATGATGACTACAAGGGAATGTAGGATAGCTATGTCTCACTTTTACAAAAAAAGTCGCAGGCTCAACAAAAATACTTATTTAGTAACTGTATTGAATCTAGCCAGACATGTTAAATGTCTATTCAATACGACTATTACATTTTAACATTATAATGGTTTTGAAAGATTTCATCCCTCATGCCCAATACACTGTATTGTCCAGGTTGGAGGGTGATTGGGATGGGGTTGATCACATTAAGAGAAGTACCAATCTAAACGACTGGCACTCCTAGTATTAATGTTCAAAATGCATGTCTTTTTACGTTTTTTTGTTTTATTAAGTCAATATACATATGCTTAAAACTATAACTGAATTCAGTAAGTTCAGAAATTAATATGGCATTTATTATTGCAGTTGCTATACAATCAATGCAAACTTGAGTAAAATTTTTGCACCTTCAGGAAAAATCTAAAATGGTTGTTTATATATACCATATTTATAATCTGTCAAATTCAACGTTTTATGATATCTTTCAATCTGTAAATGCAACTGATGCCTGCATATGTCAAGTTCAAATGAAGCTTTGAACTTGTGCTGCAAGAAGTCTACGTCTAAACAACAATCAACGCCTAAACAAGATGGGAGAATTTTGCATCTGGCATCTGCAGGTAAGACTGGTAATACAACATCCTCAAAACAACCTGCAAATTTAATAAAATTCAATCTTAAATTATATTTACTTTTTCATTTTTAAAAATAAGAAAGAAAACATTAGACATTTGTTTTAAAACAATATCATAAATCATAACAAATGGAACACACAAAGACAATTTATAATAAATAAAGAAACCCTACACTGATAACTATCCAACATATCTGTGATGTTTCATGTTCCTAGAATTATTGGAACTATTCTATTTAAATAGAGTATTAATACTTAATACGTTTTGGAATGCTGGTCAGTAGTTACTTGGATGCACTTGCATGTCTAGGTTTTTTTAACCAATCAGCAATGGGGTTTCCCAGTCACTGCCGCATCTGCTTCTCATTTACTCATTGTTTTTTGAGATCATACTAATTAACCAATGAGATTCATAGCTAATTTTGAATTAACCAATCAGCGCTTAATTAGTAGGGCTTTTGTTTTATGCACACAGGCTCAACTATTCCTGAAGCAACTCTTGCTTGCAGCAGCCATTATTATTTTTCTGGGAAAATATTTTCTTTATTATGATCGTATATTTACATTATACAATGGATTAATTAATTTCGTATTGGATACAGTCACAAAATTCTGCTATTGTTTAGAACAAATGATTTACAAGAATATGTACATGTGCGCGGTACGAGTCTTAGAAACAGTCCGACGAAAATCTATGATTCGTATACTACTGGACTAGGCATCATCGTCACTATTTATGACTGCTTATTCTTTCGATACCTTCAAAGAGGTGCGTATTTTACATATATGAGGCTTCTAACTGGTCAATGAGACGGGATTGACTATTATAACTTGCCATGTTTGTCGTGTGACTGTGTTTACATTTGTGTTCATTTGTGCATAATATTCTCGGCAGAATATATGGTTTGGATTATTTTGGAGTACCACAGTTTTTTCAACTTGATTTTGCTTTCTTTGTAAACATGTTTATTGCTATATTGATATGCAAAGAAAATATTAAACTGTGATTCTTTCTCCCAAACCTGTGTCTGTTTACTTTATTCCTTTATACGAACTATAACCAGTTGGCATTTCTTGGTCCCTTAACTAAACTCTGTTAAGTGTAAATCAGGTACCTTTATCTGCACTGTAACTCTTCAGCATTCGGTCAGGGCACCAAAGATATAGCATACTGGTTATTGGTACAGTTGTCACGGAATAGAAGTTCCTTTATAATATAAGTTCCAAATGGAAACAATATTCTGGAATATTATTTCCACTGGAATAAATATTACAGTAAATGTTCCTAACGGAATAAATGGTATAGAATATTTGTTCCAACAGGAACAGATATAATGAAATTGTTTATAATAAAGTTTCCAGTGGAACTTCTGTTAGGTGGAACAAATATACCTTGACACAACTGACATATATACAGCATAATAAGGGAGGATCTGGGTGGGATAGTGTTATGGATTTATGTTGTTGATTATAATATATTAAATGTTACACAGTAATACGATTTGCGGTTTTCCTTTGTGGACTTGTGAAAATTCAATATTCTCTAAGCAGGTGACGAATCAATAATTTGGATCAAATATCAAAGTAAGACAGTAACATCTTCAATTTCAAGAATCAGCTAATAGACAGCTGGTGTTTGACATACTTGAAATAGCACATCATTGTACAACCTATCACTTTCAAGCTGATGATAACATATAAACTCATTCTGTTCATCAGTAAAAGAGAAAATGTAACAAAATCATTTCATGATAAAAATGTATATCAAAATGATAAAACTAGTAACGTAGTCAACACTTTGCAGCATGTTTGTTCAAGAACATATATTATAAAATAAATGGTAAGTACCTTTAATCCATCCATCTTTGTCACTTTCATATTCCAGGCCACAAGAATCACTGTTAAGATAAGATGTTACTCCTAACAGTCCCATCATTTTCTCAACAATTCCTATAGGCAAGATTTCATACGCATTTAGTCCTTCTTCAGCAAGAAATTTCCCCAAAGAGAAATCTGTTATAATATAAATGAATTTTCTGGCTAATCAAAAAGAAACAAAACATAGCAACATCAGTACACATATAGATATGGGATATAAGTCAATAATGCAGAAAATAAATATCACAAGGAACGTTAGATGCGTATTATCACAGTTATTTACAATCATACAAGTATGTCATTAGAACAATCTTTTGAAAATAGAAAGGTAAAGTCATCTTTGAGTTCTATGTCTCCAAAACCAACCCATAGATTTTTCTTCAACATTTATATGTTATTACTGGTAAAATCCAATTTTGACAATAAAGAACCATCATTAAATTTATTTTTTATGTTACCAAATAAATTTTACCTCACATAACAGATGCTTTAAAAAATACCATCAAGTATCAAAATAATTTACTTTTTGTGAAGTATGAATCTGCTTCCCAGTCACAGAGTGGTTTAGGAACAACAGTATCCTGGAACACAGTAATATCATACAAACACGAACCAGACCACTCAAAACATACACTGAGATTCATGTTGAAAACAAGTTTCTTGGCCTCTTGTAGATCATCAATCCTGTATCTAAAATATTTAATTAGACTTCTGTATTAATCGTGAAGCAACAACAGAAACTGTATATGATTTAGCATGTTCAATGAATAAAATACTTAAATGCTTTTAAAATATGGCTGTCAAGCTAGTGACAATACTTTTCTTTGCCACAAAAAATAATAGAAACAATAAATGTAAGACAATATCATGAAATTAAAACTCTACACATAGTACATTCTGCATGCAATTATTAAAATACTCAACCAGTCTGGCAAGTTTTTAAAATTGCCATATACTGATCATCCACTTTTTAAAGAAAGATATCCAGGGATAAATTACACTGTTTCAGTTCTTTATTTAAGTTTTGTCAATAAGATATCTTTATAACAATACATACGTTATTCTTAACACTCCTTTCAAGTTGAAATGCTCTGTTTTACCTGATTAATATAAATAAAATTTTAAAATAGTACAACTAAATGCTTTATTACAGTGGCTGAATGAAAAAGAAAATTTATATGGAATTTACTTAAAAATGATAGAGCCTTAGTGGAAACTAAAACATTACCTACCTGCTTATATTCTTTTAATTGGCATTGAATATTAGTTTCTAATTGTACGATGTCATCAATTTCATTTTAGAAACTGTTGCACAAAAATTTTAAAAAATGAATGAGATTTCAAATTGACTGCACAGGGTTTTCTGTTTTGAAGATGCTTTCAGGTTTAAAACTTTGTCACACCATTTATGATACCATTTTGACAACCAGAATTTTCCTTTGGAAAACTCTTTACAAACGGTGTGACAAAGTTTTCACATATGATTAATACAATTGTACTAAAAATTTTGGCACAGTAATTCACAGATGGTATTGGCTGAATGGATAAGGAGCATATAGGAACATTTGGTTTTGACCCTCACAATATTTTAAATGGTTGTCCACTCAAACTTTCTCCCTCAATGGAATACTTGCTTAAGTTATTCCCAAACAAAAATGGGTCCATAATACATGGATGCCCCAATCGCACTATCATTTTTGATGTTGAGTGGACCGTGAAATTGAGGTCAGAACTCTAATTTGGCTTTCGAATGAAGATCATATCATAAGGAACATGTATACTAAGTTTCAAATTGATTGGACTACAACTTCATCAAAAACTACCTCAACCGAAAACTATAACCTGAAGCAGGACGAATGAACTAGCGAACAGACGAACGGACGCAGACCAGATAACATAATGCCTATAAATGGCGCATAAAAAATGTTTTAAGACTAAAATCAAGTATTTTTGTGTGTATTTGTTTTCACTTTAGAAAAACTTACCAAATGTATAGTTCAACAAACTAATTGGATCTATTTCTAGTTTTTCTATTCCTACTGTCATGACACTGGTACAAGTGTTGACATCCAGGAATACATTGAATGATCTGTCCAGGAAATCTACATCAATACAGCAGTCCACTGCTGTACAGCGAGATGGAATCATACAGGATATAGGATTAGGGAGAGGTGTCAAAGATACTTCTAATGGGCAAGCTGAAATATAGAGAAAAGTAGGTCTACATAAATAGTCTACAGCTGATATTTACCATTTATATATATACATACCGGTATACACTTAAAAAGATAAATGTAAAATTTTTGTTCCTTTGTCAAATTAAAAACTATGATGATTCCATATCTTTGACTGGTCACCTTTATGATGTGTGCTGCATGAATATAGTGACCAAAGTATTGAAAACCTAAATTAATGATGTTGAAGTACAACTTGAAATGGTTGTGTCTAAAAAACACAATTGATACCACACCAAAATTTATTATTAACTTATCTTATAAGTTTGGTATATTGTTTTACCCATGTCAGTCTGGAACATGGTTGGTCCAGTTAATACTGGCTATAGTTTTTAAAATTAGAACATTAGTATTGTTCTAATATGCAAATGTGTGCATATAATTTGGAATTTCTTTAAATAATCCACAAACGACTGTTGAACTTTGCTATTTTTTAGGGTAAAATTATTATGGTTGCCAGATACATCATTTATCGAGCTAACTCCTCTTAGTTTTCAAGTTACATTTCTTACATGGTCTTAGCACATATACTAAAGGTGTGCATATATTCAAGAATTTCAATTTCTTTAAATTTTCATGAATTTTGGGGTTAAAAAAACTTTTGATGGTCTTCATTTCTTTGCGAGGAACAAAGTTTTCCCAGTGAACTCTTATAGTTTCCAAGCAGGAACTTTTATATCATATAGATTGTTAATCAATATAAATTAAAAGCTTTTCTACAAAAGATTATTTTCAATACATACCATTCTTCCAACCATTTAAAGCTGGACTGTACTTTGCACCAGATCTCTGACATGATTCTTCATCTATAAGCCTACCAATACCAAGTTCCTGAAACAACTGAACAATCGCCATTTTTGACAGATGCTTTTCTGATGTAACATTAACTTCCTGAAGCCAGGTCTGTAGGGAAAATCCTGAAATCAAAAGAATTTTTTTTAGATGTTATTATTTAAATACACTGCAGTTTATCTCTATCTCTAATAATATTCAAGATAATTACCAACAAGAATGTGTCCAAAGTACATGAATGCCCCACTCGCATTATCATTTTTCATGTTCAATGGACCGTGAAATTGGGAAAATATATAATTTGGCATTGAAAGAAGAAAGATCATACAATAAGCTTTTACCTGAAACTGCACTTAAATTTTGTATGTTCTGTGGACTGTGAAATTGGGGTCAAAAGTCTAATTTGGCTTTGAAATTAGAAGATCATATCATAAGGAACATGTGTACTAAGTTTCTATTTGATTGGACTTCAGCTTCATCAAAATAAACTACCTTGATCAAAAACTTAAACCTGAAACTTGCACTTTAATTTTGTATGTTCACTGGACCGTAAAATTGGGGTCAAAAGTCTAATTTGACTTTAAAATTAGAAAGATCATATCATAAGGAACATGTGTACTAAGTTTCAAGTTGATTGGACCTCAACTTCATCAAAAACTACCTTGACAAAAAACTTTAACCTGAAACGGACGGACAGACAAACGAACAGACGGACAGATGCACAGACCAGAAAACATAATGCCCTTCTACTACTTTCGTAGGTGGGGCACAAAATTGGCAAAATTTTCTTTAAATTATCAATTCAGGGGCAGCAACCCAACAAGGGGTTTTCCAATTCATTTGAAAATCTGAGGGCAGATAGACAAATTTACCCTACGTCAGATTTGCTCTAAATGCTTAGGTTTCATAGGTATAAGCCAAAATCTACATTTTACCCCTATGTTCTATTTTTAGCCATGGTGGCCATCTTGGTTGGTTGGCCGGGTCACCAGACACATTTTTTAAACCAGATACCCCAATGATGATTGTGGTCAAGTTTGGTTTGGACAACACTGACTACAACGATGACATCGACGGACTACAGACGACGGACGACAAGTGATGAGAAAAGCTCACTTGACCTTTCAGGTCAGGTGAGCTGAAAATAAGAACAGGTAAATATAACATGTTTTGATAAAAAATATTGGTGTTATCAGTCAAAACATATACATTTTTCAGGATAAAAATGAAAATGATGGAAAGGTAACCAATAAGTTTGAACACTTGTGGCAAACACATTTTGTGCTAATTAGAACACAGCTTTGCTTACAAACCGAAATAAGGCTTTACAGGAGATACAACTAGTTTGAAACAGTACAATATACAGGGAAAGTGTATTCCATATGGAGGGAGGGTTGCAACAGTGTGTGTATAACTAAATCCAACAATTGAGAATAAATTGTCTTAGATTTATATCATACTATATAAATTGCTGTTTGCTTGCTTAACATCCAGTGGCCATAATAAATAAAGATGCTATGAAATACCATAAATAAAATACTTCTTCTACCTTGAATGTCAAAATCTGTGTTGAAATCACATGGTATCTTTGGAAGAGATGTATTTGTGAGTACTATCCAATGAAACATTGTATCCCCTGGATTAAACTGTACACTGACATTCAGGCTGACTCCGAACTCATTTGCATCTTCTGAATTATCTAAACTGTAACTGTGAAATTAAAGAAAAATTCAGTTATAAAAACTAGTTTTCTTTCAAAACAAAACATTTGCTTATTTTAGAAAATTGTAAATACTTTCACAAGACATTTGACGAGTTTTTTTGAAATAGGATTGTTGTTACATGCAAAGCAGGATATGCTTACCATTCCAAAGCACCTGATATTAACCCAGTTGTGATGGTGTATTGCATATGCATGCTTTTAGTTGTTTGTTTACTTTTGTATTCCTTTGAGTTAGTTAATCCATACACCTCTCTTCTTTTCTTATGGCCCAGCAACAAAGTTGTCGGGGCAACACATTTTTACCCTTATCTGTCATTCCTTCATTTCTATACAAACATTTATACTGACTTTTTAAACATCTCCATTTTTTTATATGAGAGTCTACTATGATAAGTAGCAGATACATTTGGTTCTGCTCTGTTGATTTTTGCAAAAATTATGGGTTTTTGACTTACAACATTTTGTGAAAATAACATTCATATATAGACTTTTTTTCTAAATGCCTTCATATCATGAGCTGATTTTTAGTACGCAAGTCTACTATAAAGAGTTTCATATCGAGTTTATGTTTCCTCGAAGCTAAAATTGTGTGGGGTGTAATTAATCAAGAAGAGGTATTTTATGAAGTACAGTAATAAGAATCCACAAAAATTCATTTTTTTATCCATAGAGCTCAGTATTTACAGAAATAAAAATATCCTCAGAGAATAGTACTTACTCTAAGTATAAAGCTGATCCTAGTTTTAATTTGTCTTTAACACCTGAAAAAAAAATGACTCTGAAATATTTATATGACAGTATCTTCTAAATTACAGTTTTCTTTTTCTAAGGCATCAATTTTAACATAAACTTGAAGCTTAATCTATGAAATAAATTTTTCTTTTTTCATTTTACTAGTTAAAGAAGAATGCATTTAGTTAATTTTAAAAAGAAAATACTTGAGATGAACATAAGATAAAGGTATAAATGATATTTTAAGCAATTTGGTAGAACTGGTATGCATAATTAATGTTAAATCTCATAGCTTAATCATACCTACAGATTTTTGAATTCTTACAGAATTGAAACATTTTTTGTACATATGCATAGGCATGACTAAGTTGAAATAAGATTTTGACAATTACTTCAACTACCAGGGTTTTCTTATTAATATGTGACACACCTTCTATATACATATGTGGTCAATAATCATTTCAAACTTAATTTTCCCAACTCCAAGGGGTATCAAAGTTACAGAGCTGAAAGGAGTTTTGTACATATGTGTACAGGGGTCACTAAGTTGAAGTAAGTTTTTGACCAATGACCTGCTATTTTGTATAATGTTACTTTCTAGCAATGGTAAATAATTATGTCAACTTTCATTACTGAACTCTAGTTTTTAACGGATAAAAAGATCAAACAATTTGTGACAGACAAGTTGATTACCACAATCCTTCTTCTGATTAATCAGCTGAGCCCTAACAAAACTTCACTATAAAAATACTCACCCCACTGAAAGTTAAGTAATGAATATTCAAACTTCAGCTTTTCAATCATAAAAATAATATTTCTATTGCAATAATCAATATCCAACTGAACATGAAAATTTCTCTTCAGAAAGGCAACATTAAAGCAGCAATCTACAGATGTACAACTCTTCATAAGTTTGCAAGAAATTGATCCCGATAGTTGTGGAAACTGTACAACATGGGGACATTCTGAAAAAGAACGTTAAACTTAAAATAGTTTTTATTATATTAAATTGTTTATTTTATTTATCAAAGTTACACAAACAAATTTTAATCATCAAATTACATAAAATGCAAAATAAAAAAGGTGTTAATGTTCATCTACTTAAGGAATGACTGTAATATTTTTTCTGTCTATGAAGAAATAACATAAAAAATTTGGTGCACACTGAATAACGCATGTAGCGGGTTATTTAACAGTGTGCACCACATTATTATGTTATTTCGAATACAGAAAAAATATTACATTCATTTCTTATAATTTAATTCTAAATTCTTATTCATATTTCGCCTTCGGTCTCAAGTAATGAATTAGCTTTACTTCTCTATGAGGGGTGAAGCTTACATATAATATCTCTGTTTAAAGAAACAAACTATATAACCACCTATAGCTGGCCAGTGACCTTGACCCTAGTATATAAGCACCTGTTCCATAATAACTTGTCATTATTTTTCTAGAGGGTTGAAGTGAACACTTCACATAAGTTCTTTTTAGTTATTTTATTTTTATCTTAAATTTGGCAGAAAGTTATTAAAGTTACATTAACTTGTCTACGATGTACGACAAGTTCTAATGTTATTTTGTTATTTACAAATAATAATTCCTCAATTGTCTACGATGTATGACAATTGTTGATGGAAATGAATTTAAAAATTTCTTGTCTACGATGTATGACAAGTGTTCATGGAAATTAATTAAATATTTTATTGTCTACGATGTATGACAATTTTATATATTCATTAAGTTTTTGCCTAATAGCACATTTGTTACTTAATTCATACTCCTGTTTGTTAAACAGGTAGATATTTAAAAGTATTTCTATTCATCTGAAGGTCGTGAGTACTTTTCACAATTTACACGTGTTTTACCTGCACAGGTACACATTTTTGTATTACAATGGCTGAATTTGTTTATGCAAATGTATTGTTTTTGCAAGATGTTTAGAATGATGTTTACACTTACAAGGGTGATGGTTATGATTTTCATCACCTCTGGAATGTTTTAGAAATTAAAGATGATAAATTTAATAGGAATACAAGAGGTATTTTGAATAAATCCTCTTCTTAAACAGTTATAAAACCTAGTAGTTTTATAATAGATCATAATGGCATGGCAATTGGAAATAATTGACAAAGCAACAGAACCTGTAAAAAGTAAGTTTTAAAATCTAGTGTTACTTGTATAACTTCAAAATCTACTTGATTTGTGATTGTTTCTAACGAAAGTGCTGTTGAGATTTAGATAGGCATGTATATTGATACATTTACTATTTATTATTAATGTATTAAAGAACCTGTATGAATCATGAGGTTTGAGACAGTTTCACTGCCTTCAACTCTAGCAGAGTTTGTAGAGAAACCTGCTGCTATATTTGAATTTTTGCCATTAGAGGCTTACTTTAATGAAGATTTAGTTCTAAATTTTGATCTTATCTACTGAATTGATACGGTGTATGTACCTCCTTTTGGAGTATGTGCCATGGCTGATGATAGTCCAGCCGGAGTTGAATTTGATACGTCTTTTGATCCTGCATTAAGGTCTTTTGATCCTGCATTAAGGTTTTCAGAAGCCTTTAAGGCTTCTTTTAGTGAGATTAATGGTCCATTATCTCATCCTGTTTGTTGAACAGTTTAATCATGATTTTGATAAAATCAGGAATATATAAAGTTCTTAGAGGAAATACTATCACACTGAGAACTGTGACAATCCTAGTGTGTCTAGGATAATTAAAAAATCGAAATGGCAATGCCTAGACAGGCCCACTCTGTGGTTTCAAAGATGCAGGAAACCCAGAGATACTTTATTAAGGGGTTTATCATCACCCCTATTGTTGAGTTTGCTATTTCTTGTTGTAGGAATGAGCCATTGGATCTTGATAATACAAGGATTTTATTGTAAAATTATATTTGTTTGTTTTACCATGGTTTTCTGGTTAAACCCATAGGAGATGCTCAGAAATATTTAGATGATAAAACTTATTTGTAATTCTGTTGTGATAGTTGCTTTATCACATTTCTAGTTATGATTGCAAAAAGCAAACTTAGTGTTTATACAAAGATTCTTAGCAAATTATAGATTCCTTGGAAGAGGTTCCAGGTCTAGCAATTAATTTACTACCAGCTGTTATGGGAAAGGCAATATCAGTTTTTTAACTGCAGAGGCTCTGTTGGTCAACAGGGCGACTATACTACATGTAGTAGGCAATTCCCTTCATTGAGAGGGAGACGTTTCCAAAAAGGGAACAGAGAATCTCAAAGAGGTCACATTTCTCAACCAGTTGCTATATATACAGTAGATAACTTAAATATTATGATTTGGAAAATGTTACTAATGATCTATTGATATTAGATTTATTAAGAAATGGTTATAAAATTATTTTTAATGATGTACCACAAGGTTTATCCTTTTTGAATTAAATACATTTCACCTTTCATAAGGATGAATTAATTTCAGAAGTCCAAAAATTGATAGCTAAGAGAGCTATTTAAAAGGTTGATCAATCAATGGAAAATCAGTTTATTTCCTATATTTTCTTGGTTCCTAAGAAAGATTGGTCTTCAAGGCCTGTATCTATTTGAAAAATTAAAACAAACTAAGTTTGTGGCTTATCAGCATTTGGAGCAGGACCATTTATCTTTTGTTTAGATGTAATTCTTTAGAATAATTATCTATATATATATATATATATATATATAGATAGAGCTAACATCTATAGATCTCACAGATGCATATTTAAGTATCATTTATGTTTATATCACAATTTCCTGATTTATGTGGAAAAGACATTGATATGATATTTATGTTTTTTTTTTTTGTTTTGGATTGGCTTCTGCATCAAGAGTTTTTACTAAGGTTTTAAAACCTGTCTATGTATTTATGAAATAATGTCACTTGAAGTATATACATGCTATAGTTTATACATTGATGATTATTTTATTATGGATCAGAGTTTAGATGATTGTATTGTGAATACAGAAGAAGTGGTGCAAATGCTTGATAAGCTGTGCTTCAGAAAAATTTTGAGAAGTTGGTACTCATTCCTTGGAAGCACATTGTTTTCCTTTGTCTCATTATTGATACTGAGCTATTTAAGTTTTTTCTGACAGATGAGAAATGGTAAAATTATCTCCCTTGGGAAATTCTTTTTAAATAGAATTGTGTAACGGTATTATAGATGTTTTACATCATTTATTGGTCTTGTGATGAATGCTTTTAATGCAGTATCTGTGGCATGCATGGGAATGTTACATTGCAGAAACATGGCGAGAAATAATGTTGAAACACTGTATAGTTGTTACAGTGTTTATTATCATCAATAGGTGAAATTTTTTAACAATTTAAAATCAGAAATTAAAAATTTGATTTATAGACCCATCCAAATAAGTTTTTGGGTTGTACCAGATTCCTCTGACATAAGGATTTGGGATCCAAATTTGAAGAAAATGTTTCTGTTGGTAGACGGAGCTTCTTTAAGAGTATGCACTCATTTCATATAGATTTCATAGTATTGTTGGCTATAATATTCTTCTGGAGAAAAAGTTTTAGTCACAGAGAGTTATACAATCAGAAGATACAATTTCAGTAGCTTTTATTATGCAATAGGAGGTGTAACCTCTTTGTCACTTAACATGCTTACTACAAATATTTCATTATTTGGGCTTGGTGTTCAAGAAAGAACATTTTTATCACAGCTCTTTATATTCCTGGTAAGAAAATTTTTGATGCTTATCATATGTCTAAAAAATTTACAGATTCAAAAGGATGTCAATTGAAAGCTTCAGAGATGTTTTTATTTTCATGATCAGAATTATGACCTTATATTTTCCCATCTTTTTCATTGTTGGGGATATTTATAAAGAAAATTATTAGTGATAAAGTTCAGAAGGCTCTTTTGATTATCCTTTTTGGCTTGCTCAGAGTTGGTTTTCTTTGCTAAGACCAATTTTAATTTATTTGCCAGTTAAACTGTTAAGCATAAAAATTAGTAACAATGTTACATACTGAAGATAATGTCTTTCCGTCAGGAAGAGACTTAATTTAACTGTATATTGTAAAAAATTAAAGTGAACCAACACCTGAAGGGTTGATTGTGCAGTAGGGTAAAAACGTGTGTATTATACTCAGAAATCACTTTAATATAAACAGGAGATTTCAGAATCATTTGTAAAATATATTTACACTTCATCTTGGAGACCATGCATCTATAATCAAGCATTATCAATATTTTTTTGAGAAATTTCATTATTTGGTGTGTTCAATTAGAGAACCAATTCCTTATCACCATCTAAAAAGGATGTTAGTCACGGATTATTGAAATTTTTGTAAAACACAAGCTTTTCATATTCAGCATGTTTAATGTGAATTTTTCTTGGTCTATGTTGAAACAGACTTTATCCTTTAAGAAATAGATTTTACTGAATTTGTTTGTTTACTACATGTATTTGTGGAAGGTTGCTTAAACCTGAATCTGCAATTGAAGAGTTAGATACTCTTTCACTTGGGAGATGAATTTAGCGCTATCTTTTTTAAGTTCTTAATATTCATTGGAGTATTTAACATTGAAACTGTCTTTTATACTTGTGTCTTTATTTGCCTTGACTACATCTGCCTTGAAGTACTATCTTTATCAGCTGTAGATTTACATTCTATGTCTTTCATTCAGAGACATGGCACTTTATTTTTTCATATACATGAGTTTTTGAAAAATACTAGATCTGTTAGTTAGTTTACCTAATGAGGTGATCAAAGGTTTTGATAAACCAAAACTTTGTGTTGATTAAGACAATGATTTATCATGTTTTGTGTACAAAATAGGTGAGAGAATTCATCTAAGTCTTTTCGTAAAGTTTAGATAGTTAGAGAGAGTTCTAATTTTATCCGAGGTTTTAAGGTTAACTCATTTGGAGGAACCTCTTCATAAGTGCATTTAGCTTCAGGATGTTCTATTAAGGACATTATGGCAAAAGTTTTGTCTGGACATATGGTAAAACTTTTTACAAGTTCTATAACAGGAAAGTAAATAATATCAGTACTAAAACACTTTTCTTCAGTTGTAGTTACTGGATGATCTTGTGATTTTTATCCTTTATTAAATGTTGGCATTTATATAAAAATTGTTTTTAGTTTGTGTCTACACTTTAAACAAGCTAATTCATTACTTGAGACCGAAGGCGAAATATGAATAAGAATGTTCCTTCATCCAAGCATATCTTGGATGTGCAGGATGAAGGTCATTCTTAGAATATGAGCCTGAGGCTCGAAAGTAATTAATTCCCACCCTAGGGTTTATCAGTCAGACCCACCCTTTTCCACTGGGTTTTATATTTGGTCGACACAAACTTGCTTTAAATTATGACAAGTTATTATGGAACAGGTGCTTATATACTAGGGTCAAGGTCACTGGCCAGCTATAG
Organism: Mytilus edulis; assembly: GCF_963676685.1. NCBI lineage: Eukaryota > Metazoa > Mollusca > Bivalvia > Mytilida > Mytilidae > Mytilus > Mytilus edulis. The sequence goes on from NC_092356.1 coordinate 40,149,489, forward strand.
GTGGTTATATAGTTTGTTTCTTTAAACAGAGATATTATATGTAAGCTTCACCCCTCATAGAGAAGTAAAGCTAATTCATTACTTTCGAGCCTCAGGCTCATATTCTAAGAATGACCTTCATCCTGCACATCCAAGATATGCTTGGATGAAGGAACATTCCATTTTAAACCGTAGAAAACCATGAAAAAACGTTGATGACGTCACAGTCACATGACTAAATTATGTCTATGGGCTGATAACGAAATAACGTCAGCCAATCAGAAGACGCGTTACATCCAAAATTAAATTATTTAAGTTTATTATATTTCTGTTAATAACTCTTGTATTTTGATTATTTTCAGACTCCTATAGTATTTGGGTTTTTTTTTTTGGATCATCAAATCAGAAGCACTAAAAAAGGTAATTTTTGCAAGTTGGTCACATTGCAATAATAAGACGTCATTCTCAAACATATAAGCAGTACTTGTTGATAATATAAAAATGTATGATTTAAACACCTTCCAAAGGCCATATTGGGGAAAGTCTTCAGACATATGCATTTATGGTACATAAGTTGTAAACTGGCAAGGTTCAAAACAGCTAAAAAAATATAAATAAAAAATAATTGATTATTTTAAAAATATTTAACTGTACCCCAAAATTAAAACATTTTCATTCTTACCATTCACCCAGGTGGTTCCTGCCACTACACATTGTGGACTTTGCAGATTATCGGTTATACTTAAATGGTTCATGATCTGAGTAATGACAATGTCATTCAGATTGTTATTGATAGATAGTCCTTTGTTACCAAGAAACCTGCTCACAGAAAATCCTGTAACATAAAATGTAGTAAGTTAAGACTTAATATATTTGGTATATTTGGCATATCATTAATATTTGGGAATATTCTGGCAATTCCTACTTTTTTCTATTTTCCCATAAAATAGACTATCATTATTAATTAGATAGTTTCATTTATGTGTAGCTGCTAAAAGACAGACAACTAACTGTTACTTCATATAAACCAACAGTCCTTCAAAAAGATAGGAACTACGTATATTTAAATGTATCAAACAGTTTATCATTAACATATATATTTCAATATGTGGTTTTTATACCTGCTGCAGTGGAACTCCATTTACAAAAAGTCTTTGGTAGATACACATCTTGTAGAACAACTTGCTGTATCAAACATTCATCTCTTTCCAGACATACACTCACATTCATATTCAGAAGGAAAACATCATCATCAACAAGATTGTAGATTGAATAGCTATAAATATATAACATAAGTTCAATAGATTTAAAACTACTTACTATGGAATACTTTTTTAAAGCTTTCTTAATTTAATTTAGATACAAGATTCTTACTGAAACATTTTCAAATTATCTGAGTTATCTCCCCTTAATCAAACTCTTTAGTTTCTTTTCAAATCCACAAATCTAAGACTTCCAAAAGTTTAGATATTCAAATAAACATTTTTCAAGGTCACATATTGTTTCTAGCCATATGTTTTCTATGGAAAGAATAAAACATCAGTAAGCAGAATTTTATCAACTGGTAGAGCAAATAATACACTATGGGCTCAAAAGTAAAGTTGTATAGTTTACTGTAACAAATTGTGACTTGGATGGAGAGTTGTCTTATTGGCACTCATTAGGTATACCACACCTTCTTATATCTATCATAAGATATCACTTACTTGATAGTGAAAAGAGATGTTAACTTGAACTGTTCTACAATGCCTAAAAGTACAAATTATATAAATATGGATAATCAATTTTTAGTAAGAGGTACACAGAAAATAAAAATGAGACCCATCTTATGAGCAGGCCTGGGCTCACACTCCTTCAAAACCATAGCTTATTTTGAAAAAGAAATGGAGAAGTTGAGAGATAAAAAGAGAAGTGCTTGTTTGCTTTTAGTGCCGTGTTTGGTTTTAACAATATTTTGCCATTAACAGCTTACTTATATAAATTTTTTTTGTACAGTAAAATTCCAATAATGTTTTATTTCATATTTATATCATAGCATGAATGAAATGTCATCTGATATTTTAAATCACTATCCTCTATCCTTTCTTAAACAACAGCCATGTTCCCTAGTCCAGAATGTCATGATGAGAATATGCAAGCTTAAAAATCTAATAAATTAAAATATTTTTATCTTCTGCAAGAAACAATATTTAACAATTAAAATAAATAATCACCAAATTCATAATCAAACAATGAAATATCTATTTCATATTTTTCAATTCCCATTCTCAGTCTGTAGGAACAAGCATCAAGGAAAACAAACACATGGAATGATCGTCTTATAGGATTCACGTCAATACAACATTCTACTCCTGTACAGATATCAGGGATATGACAGGTCACTGGTCCTGTCATTGGCTGAAGATCAATAGGCCTCTCACATGCTGAAAATAACAATGACATTAATAGTCTGGAGAAATTTTATAACAAGATTTATCTAAGTGCAGTTAAGTATTTACTGTAAAAAAAATATAGTCTGCTGGTTTGCCACAATTTCAACTTAAACTGATCCAAATAATTGTGTATTTGCAAGTTCATTCATTTCAAGAGACATTTTTTATAAGCAATCAAAGCTTAAGTCTACCCATGAATTGAATGAGTTTAAATAAAAAGCTTACAATAGCACCAGTGCATCTTTTGTAGAAACCTAATTTTGGCAATTCTTGCTAAGGGCTGGCTGCTTCATTAAAACACACATGCGACACAGGATATTTTTTTGTACAGTGAGAGTCTGGTGTAAAATTGCCTCTATAGGTCTTCACCCCATTTTAAATAGTGTTTATAATCAAATGTTCTTACTTGTATTCCATCCACCATTACTAGGACTATAAGGAGCACCTGTCCTGTTGCACATTGGATACGACAAGAATTTGGCTATACCAAGCTCCTCTAGAAGTAAATCTACAGCATAATCTGTCACTGAATCCATATCTATTCCATTGAACTGAGTCCAATTCCTCAATGAAAAGCCTGTAAAGTAAAAAATTAAATATCACTAATACTTAAAGTCTTTTTACATTGTATTTATAATTGTCAAAATTAAAGAGCATTCATAATGATTCACATCACTTTATCCTGCATTTGTGTGTCTTATCATACATTAATAGTCCAACAGATATTGCTAGCCTGTATTTGTATACTATATAGATAGTGTTATTGTTATTGCTGTTGATAAGTGTTGTATGAACTTTCGTGACCCAAGATTGTGTATTGCAATCACATTCTATTGACATATTGCTCTGTCTGTGAATTTCTCGGTCTCCTATCAGCAACCCACTTTCTGCAAATAGACAAACATGAACAGCAGGTTTAACTACATTTTCTATGGCTTTTTAAAATTTGAATGTGTAAATGTGTTACACTCAAAATCAACCATGCAACAATGTCAATTATCAGTGAATGCAGACTGTTCAAATTCTGAAGCGTAGGACAAATCAAACATTTTTGTCTTTTGTCTTCTGCTCTATTTCTTCAATAACTGTTATTTGTTGAAAAAATTGTACAAAAATATTTAAAATACTGCAAACAGAACAAATACCAAATAGTCATTTAATTATAATGATAAATCATACCTGTGTCAAAAGTGCCATCTTGCCAATTACAAAGTGGTTTAGGTAGAGATACATCCTTTAATATTATGATTGTAAATTGACAGCTTCCATGGGATTCAAAGCATACACTCACATTCAGGTTGATCAACATTAAACCTTCAGACCTCAGGTCATCAATAGAATAACTGCAAAAACAAACAAAAAATCTTAGTATTTCATTTATACTGTCCTACAAATGATGCTTCTGGTACACCTTAAACCTGGTTTGACCATAACATTTGTCTTTTCTATTAAGGTACTTCCACTGGTTAGAGCAGTTTAATTATTTACTTGTTCCATTGGATGATTAATATATATTTTTCAATCTAGATAGTAAACATGTGATGGACTGAATATAAATATAAATGGCAAGTATACTTGTGCAATTGCATTTTTTATAACATCTAAAATATTGTCTCAGATAGGTATTAGGTTCTTTAAGCTTGAAAGATTAAAAGATTTTAAAGTTTTTATCATGGACAACTTCTTCTTTCATTGGACAATTCCATTAGAAATCCCCATGATACATATATATGTTCCGGACCATATAAGTATTTGGATCATACGCGTATGGTCATGACCATATGGGTATATACTCATATGGTCCGACCATACTCGTATGGTTCGACCGTACGCGTATGGTTGGGGTAATTAACACTCTGTTACAGTTTACTTTGAATATTTCTAAACTCTTCATATGGTTTATGACCGTTCCTTAAAATTACGCTATCATATAGGTAATTTTATTATCATATTACAATAAAGAGATTAATTAAATAAAAAATAAGAAGTTTCACATAGTTAATTTTACTACCTAGTCAAAACTATAATAAACACATTTTATCCCGATGTCCATTACCGATTTGCTATTACGAGTGAATAGCAATATGTCGTCTTGAAAAGATAACTTCCAAAAATTTCTCAATAAACTGTTACACAAGAAGTCACTGGCAAGGAACATATTTTATTTAAGTTCTTTTGTGAATATGATGTACTGTATAGTCATATTACGATATTTGAAATCTAGAGCTTCCTAAACACCGCAGACACATAGGAATAACCCAAAACCCCGGCATCACTGCACGCAGCTGCAGAGAAGACTATCTTTTCACTTGCAAACAAAGGGTGTAACTGAAAAGGATAATGTGCAAATGCGAAAAAAATTTTGTTACCATGTGAAAGTAAATGGCACCATAAGCCTACATGCAAGAATGTAATAAGCGATGAAAATTAACTTTGGCATCAATATTTATTTTCAATGTAGCCTTTAAATTAATACATTGTCATGTTACCATCATTGTATTTTTTTAGATAAAGTATTGTATTATTGAAACATTTTGAAAAAAACCTATATGGTCAAAATACTCATATGGTCCGGCCCGTCAATAACCATATGAGTATATACTCAAATGGTCCGACCATACGCGTATGGTCGGACCATATGAGTATAGGTATATGGTCATGACCATACGTGTATGGTCCAAATACTCGTATGGTCTGGAACATATATTTTTAGTTAAATTGTGGGTACTAAGACTATATGCATGCATGTGTAAAGATAATCTAGTTAAATTTATCATAAATGATTGATATAATATAAACTTTCTTTTGCTTTGTTTTAAAAATATACTGGACCAGCATAGTAATAAAAACATTTATACTTACTCAATATTTAAGATATTAAAAAGACGAAAGCTTTGCCTTTGGTCAAAGTAAAATTCCAACAGAGATGTTTTAAAGTTGAGCTTCTCTATTCCAATTTCAAAACTATAACTACATGTATCCAGAATCAGATATACACTGATGGACCTGCTCAGTTGTTCTACATCAATACAGCACTGTATCCCTGTACAGGTATCCATCAGGTGGCAGGAGACAGGACCAGATAATGGTGGCAAGATTGGCATAGAGGCAGAACTACAATCTGTAATCAATGAGAACATAATGTTATATTCCATTTTGTTCTTTTTGTTTCTCAAAACCAAAGTTAATAAAAACCTAAATAAAAAGTTATTATTCAGGCATCTGTTTGAAACTTACGGTATACAGTGTAGCCTGTGTAATCCAACACACTGGGGACCAGAAAAAAATGTTGGATCAAGCATGGTGTCAGAATACTCAGTTTTTTTCTGCAAGGATATGCATATTTTGGGACCATGCAAATGTGTTGGTTAAAGCAAGATGTTGGAATACTCAGGTTTTATATATGGCAGGTTACACTGTACTGGACTTGTAAATACTCAATGAATTATAAGCAGGGGTGTCAAAAGATTGGAAATTAAACACTTGAGTTATCTTTCTTCTTTTAATGCCTGGATGAAAGTGTCCGCATGGCACTTCTGTTTGTTGAAAACAAGTTCAAAATCGAATGAATTATACTCATTTTTACTGAAATTTGAAATAAGGAATCTTTTTTTTTTTTAATAATATTGAAGAATTAAAGACTGATTAGTTTTCGAAGACCAGTGCTTTAGTTCTTAAATAAAACTGTCCTATTCACTATATTTTCATAGTAAAGGGGCCATAAATAAAAGTAATCAATCAAAATGAATATGTACAAATTCTATACTAAGTTATGCTAGAGAGATTTCAACTGTTAATTTGCAGGATGTTTATTGGTAAAAAAAAGGAACTAACTAGGCATGCAGAAAAACAAGAATTTTTCCTCTATCCTTTCAGTTGTGGGCATACAATTTCAAATAAATTTTTCTAGAGTAGTAATTATAATATCAAAGTAAATAAACTTACCATTAGTCCAGCCATCTGTGGATGACAGATATGGTGGAAGTGTTCTACCACATTGGTCTTCTTCAAGATAAGTAGATATTCCTAGGTCTTCAATTAGTTTAATTAGCACCAAACCTTTTACTTCTCCTGTTATACTGTTATCAGCTTTAAACTTTGTCAATGAGAAGTCTACAGAATAAAAATCATATATTTTGCCTATAAATTTCACTGTTGATATTTCATTTACCATCAATCCTAATTCATTTATTTTTTAAGAAGGCAACCTACTGCACAGCTCTAATGATCTAACATACATCACATGCATAACCATAACAAGAATGTGCCTCCAGTACACGGACATATCCGCACTATCATTTTCAATGTTCAGTGGACCGTGAAATGGGGGGAAATCTCTAATTTGGCATAAAAATTAGAAAGATCACATCATAGGGAACATGTGTACTAAGTTTCAAGTTGATTGGACTTCAACTTCATCAAAAACTACCCCGACCAAAAACTTTAATCTAAAGTGGGACCAACGAATGAACAGATGAACGGACGAACAAACGGACGCAGACCAGAAAAAAACATAATGCCCATAAATAGGGCATCAAAAAATATACAGGTAAATGTAGTGCAATTAGATTCACTTTATTGGCACAATTAATACCATCAGAAAAAATAGAGAGTGTCACAATTAATACCTTTTAAATACTGTTATTGGGGAAAATTGATTCTGCAACTTATGGAATATCAATTTCTTCTTTTTTCTTTTTTCTTTTTTTTTACCACAGAATCTAACAATTTTACTTATATTTCGAAATAGCACACCAAAACCTGCACTATCAATATCTGTGTAATACATTTACTATGCATTAAAATAAACTGACTAGAGGTTGCATTTCTGTAAATATATACAATGCAATTTCCCATAGGAACTCTCTTTGCGTCTAAAACTGACACTTTTACTATGAAGTTTCGTAAAAAATCATATCCTAGAATGGAAAGATTATATGAACTACTATTTTATTCAAAGGTCAAAACATAGGACTGTAAGGCATATTTTCTACATATAAATGCCCTGAACTTGTTTTATTCTAAAATTATGTACTACCCCTATCTTTACTTTTTGCCTACTTCAGAATTCATTTTTCACCGCAATAGTATGTTTTTATACTGGTATGTCTCTATGAGATGTAGCATAGAGATCATATCTTGGAACACATATGTCAACAAATCAAATTATTATCTATGAATATTACTGTAAATTCAGAAATTATTGCAAGGTTTTATTATTGCGAATAATGCGACAGAGTTGTAAACGCAATGATTAAAACTCGCATTTTGTAATATTTTAAATGAACTAAGCATGACTTCTCTCAAGATCGTTCATACTAAATTGCATGACAAAATCGCAAAAATAAATGCACACAATAATTTCTGAATTTACAGTATATATCCCCTAAAAAGAGGCGTGGTTTTAGAAACAGCTGTATTTACAAAGTGCAACCTAAATGAATTATTTGGGGTTTTTTTTTCATCCAATAACCTTTTTTTTTTTATATACATGTAATGTTTACCTGGAATTTTGAACCCTGCATCAGACCAGTCACATTCTAGTTTTGGCAGTTTAAAGTTTTCTAGAATTGTTGAAGATATCAGACAGGCACCATCAGGTTCTAAACATACACTAAGTTTCAAGTTCAACAGATATTTCTTTTCTCCAAGCAGATCATGGATAGAAAACCTGAAACAGTTAAAAGACAGTTAGTTCATTACTGTGCAACCATTTTTAATTTTTTGATACTGGTATTTATTTTTTTTAATTCTTGGGTGTTGTCAAACAAAGATTTTAAAAACTCAACAAAATGAAAACCATATATAATTCACAGGTGTAAAACTTCATGTTTAAAGGGCAACAAAGCATAGAAAATTCTGTTTTTTCTTTTTTTTTGTGTAATTGTCTCTGATTGTGTGGTGATCCATGTTTGTTGTCAATCATACTGCTATAATAGTATAATTACTCTAATGGCATGAATGAACTGCTAAAAAAATATACCATAACATTTACAGTCATTTATGCATATGCAGTTATGTACACAGACACGAGAGTTATATATATCCCCCCCCCCCTAAATTCCAGTGTGTATACATTTTGTAGATCTAGAAGCTATCCTGTGCTACTTATTGTTAGGGAGACTGGTGCCTTAGAAAGATTTAAAACTATTTTCAATCTTTCCAAAAATAACAAAGTTTAATAAACGAATGTTATATATTAATAATATATAAATAATGGAACTTAAAAAGAAGAAAATAAATGAGGAATATGGCCATGGACACAGATGATAACCCCGCTTAAAAATGACATTTCAATGAAATTTGTTTTTGAGATATAATTAATTGAAAATTTGGCCAGAAATGATTCTCATTAGATTTTTTTCACACATTATACATTGTAACCTTTTTTCTTTCAAAAACTATGAAAAATATCTTTTTAAGACTATGTATAATAAAATTATGAAAAGAAAAGAAGGGATTTGGGGGCATTATTTTTCTTGGTGCTACATTCATAAAATTACAGAATTCTGAATATCTGACAAATAATCAAAAACAAGAGTAGCAAACATCCTTTATCTAATTATAGCAATTTTTTCTCAATTTACCTCAATATAATAATATTCAGCAAACTAAATGTTTCTTCAGTTCCTAAAGTAAAAAACAAATGTAATCATAATGTGAAAATTATATAAATAGACATTGAACATATTGCTGTTAATCATTATTTTTTGTTACATATATACTAAAGCAGATAGATATCAGTGTTCTTAAGACATTGAGTAACATATAATTCAGATAAAAAAGGACAATAACAAATTTTAGTCAATCTCTCAACTTAATTACTGAAACTTTATAAACTACTTTCATCTACCTACTTTTGATTTTGTATAAACATTTTTACATATGTCTAAAAATGGATTGGTATTAATGTAAATTCATTAAGCTGAAGGACTTGGATTGCACATGCACTGTGTCTGAACTACTTTGACAAAAAAAGCATTCAACTTAATAGTATCTACTTTCCAGTATCTCCAGTAATTCATATAAAATATTTAAAAATGCGAGTTTAAATGGTTGCGTTTGTCTCATTTTTCGCAATACTAATAACCTTGCAATAAGGACAAGGTACGATAAGGCTTGTTTTTGGCCCCCCTATTTTCTCATTTTCTAAATTTTGTTTTGGAAAGCTACTTATCACGTTAAAATATTCCCTTAGGTTTGAAGTTTGTTTGGATGAACTTCAAAACCATTAATTTCAGAAAATGGGTGAGATTAGGGGGGTTAAAAGGCATCAATCAAAAACATCAAAAGAAGGTAAAATAACGTTTTTTGACAATTGTTTCTTAGAATTTAATACCGTGCGCCTACGTGACCTGGAAAAAATTATGGCGATTTAGACAGCAAAAACAGCTCTCATGACATTGGAATAAAAAAAATCTGGGTCATGTTCACTGCGCAGGCACTAAAAAAATAAAAATTTGTTGTAAAATCACCTGCAAAATGAATAATAATTACTTTATTTGAATAACAGAAAGTTAACCACCCTCACCCCACCCAGTTACGAAAATTAGTAATTTTGAAGTTCATCCAAAAACAGGCCTTATCGTAGCTTGTCCTTTCTGAATTTTAGGTAGTTATTTGCATGTAATTGTAGAATTTAATGCACAAATCACTATTTTTGTAGTGCAATGAAACATCAGCCTATACATATGTTTCCTTCTTGGGGTAGAACATAATGCCAAAATTCATCACATTCATCCAAAGCTAATGTGTATTCTTATGATGATAAGATTCTTGATTTTTTTTTATAAGCAAACATATGTCAAATTATGTGTTATCAAAGCTAAGATATATCAATCGACCATAACTTACCCCATTTGTAATCAATTAGTGGGATTTCATAATGTCTTTTCTCAATCCCAAAAGAGAGTTTCATATTACAGCCATCAATATCTGCATATACTGTGAATGATTTCCTGATTTTTCCAACCTCAACACAGCAAGTAATTCCTGTACATTGGGATGACAGAACACAGCTTATGGTACTATGTATCTTAGGTAAAGATAAAGTCAGTGGACATGCTAAAAAAAGTAAAAGTAAATGGCTAAATAAGAAAAAGAATATCAAGTAAACCATGATCAAGCAAGTCAATAAACTCATTTAAAAAATCTGTATTATATAGGCTCAAAGTTGCATCTCAGTATAATTTTGGCAGATTTCAAACAAAGCATTGTGCAATGGCAGTTAAAAGTGTCTTAACATGCTTAAAATCACCTTTTACTACCAGAACAAGACAAAAATAGGATTGTGAGAGAACAAACAAAAAAATACCCCTCTCTCTTGCCCACAATTTTTTATTGGATTATATTCCTTTTAACATGAATGACCATGATTATATTCCCTTATGCTGTAGTACACATGAACTGTGTAAAGTGTCATTCACATTAATATCCAGTTTCCCATAATATAGCTGTGCTCACATGAGACTAATATCACATATGAAAACATTGTAGTAAGTCAAACTAGCTTCTAATTAGCATGTGGGATGCAAATCTCCCAAGTAGCGTTCTACATGTGAGAAATTTCATGAACTTCAATTCAGACTTGATCTAATAATACACATCAACAAACAGAAAAACTAATAGAGGCAAATTATAAATGGCTTGACGTGGGAAAAGGGAAGCCACAGAGAAAAAAACAGGTGGTTGGAGGAAAAATTCTGAGTTATGGGTAATTACATCTGGACATGAAAAAATAGATGGACGGATATAAGGGATGACACAACCCTAAAACTTTACTAGTAACTAAGTCTGGTGGTATTCATCCTCAACATTTCAAAAAAACAAACAACAAGTAAGTTACCATTAAAATTATTTGTCATTTGCAATTCCTTAGCAAAGCATCAAGGGTGCTGCGATTCAGCCAACTTGACTTGATCATCCACATGGAAAACTATTTTACAGTTCAATTGCCCTTGTTTAAGGTTGATAAATAGAGAATATCATATGGCTTTTTCAATATAGCATCCGTATCAACCCGAGACACCAATATAATCCTTTGAGCAGAGGGATTTGAAAGCCTTTGCAACAGTGACTGCAATCGATGACGTGACGTCATACAGATTAAAGGTGTGATAAAGCTTTTGCAATCGTGCTGATATCGATATCATCACAGGTGGCTGATACAGCACGCTTGCCAATGATTGTATTACACATACAATTTATCTGTATTTACTACTAAGTATATAATAAAAGGATTTATCATCAGACATCTTGAAAGCTATATATATGAACTGAGGACGAAGTCCCAGATTAATATTCTTGTTTAAGTTGATATATACTTGTATGGACCTCAGAAATAGGCTACGATATATTATTGTAGACCTTAGATATAGATGATAGATAACCTTGAAACTTTTTCCTGAGGTGACACTATTTCATACGACAATATTTTGCTATACCATTGCAATAAACCACTGTTAGATTAATAAATTACCTGTAGTATTCCACCCATTAACAGCACCATTATATGGTATTTCATTTCTGTCACATTGTTCTTCATTAAGGAATGGCTTTATACCAAAATATTCCATCAGTTCATCTGAAAGTCCTGTTGTTAAACTTTTACCAATGTGAAAACCTTTATCTTCCATCCATTTGAACAAAGACATGTCTGAAAATATATTTATATAATTACACCTTATGTAAGAATCCTTGGTTTTGATTGGTTGATAGCCAGTGTATTTTTCACCAATTTACTGTTATCAAATGAATATCATTCATTTTTTAACGCCGCTGGGGTATAAGCAAAAAGGATATGCCTTTTTTACCCTCTCTGCTGTGGTTTTTGCCAAAAAATACTCTATACGACTGGACGCTTGTAACGTGATCATTAATGCATTTTTGAAAGTTAACATTAGGTGTAATTAAACAGATATAGCATGTTCTTGAGGGGTATTTGCGAAAAATACTAGTCTTGAGAATGAATTTCCCTCACCTTACGGCTCGCGAAATTTAACATTCTCTCGACTGGTATTTTTCGCAAATACCCCTCCTGAATATGATATATCTGTTTAAAATTCTTTGGTTATTTGCCAGATGGTATTTTCTCATAAGTCCAACTGAACTTTTTGTTATACCTGACAAAAAAATAAGCACTGCTGGACTTTTGAGGAAAATTATCCTTTCTGTAGAATGAATAGCAGGGTTTGTGTCTTAGAAAATTTTACTCATTTATGAGTAGGAACTATCCTTATAGCAATAGTAAAAAGTTTGCCACAAAATATTCTGTTCTTTGAAAGAAAACATTCTTTCAAAAATATGTATGTTATCAAATTTTACAAGTAATTGTATAAGTTAATGTTAAAATGATTTATTTGCTACATACTTTTAGTTCAAACTATAGGATGTGATCCTTTCTCAACTTATAATTCAATTCACCAATTAACACCCTACAACAACAGTGTATATATGCACTGAAAGCAGGAAGATATAGAAAATCCATTATACAAAGTTGAACATAAAAGCATACTTTCTGACTTAAATCCCATATCCAGATAACACAAAGGTTGAGGAATCAGTTGATCTCTAAACAATGTCAGTGTTGGATTACACACATTTTTCTCAAGACAAACACTGAATTCCAAGTCTACTATGTATTTCTTTTGGTCTGAGAGTTTCTGTATTCTGAATCTGTGAAAAATAATAGTTTCATGTCAAGTAATCTGATCATACATTTGAAAATACAGTCTTGCAGAACTCAACAATAATAAATTGTGTGCCTTGTTATCATGAAAATGCAACCAAACTGGCAGTGTGTTTGAAATATGGACCTAGTTGTGTTGTTCTGAAAGCAGCAAAACAGGCCACTGTTGAATGCAAAAAAGGTAAACAGTAGAATATTTCTTTTTTTTTAATATTAACAAATTTGCATAATGGACATTTAAAAAGTCTGCATCCACGTCACGAGTTTTCACACGCTTTTTGACCTGTCATGTCATGACATGATTAGTCATTGTCAGACGTTGGCAACTATGATGAAGTTATTTGATAATTTATTGGAGGAAAAAGAATGGAATAAAATAAAACACAGAAAAAAAGTATTGTATAAACATTGGGAAACATATTTATTCCAATAAATCTAATCAATCAGTATATCATTTAAAACCACTTGATCAATTCCTAAAAAGAACTTGACCTACATCCCTCGTTTTATAACATGTTAGATTTGGCTGACAACATTTCACATTCTAATGCAACAACATTTGTAACGTTCATTTTGATTGGATAACGTCACTTATTTACATGGCATCAATTGACAATTGATGCTATGGGACGTACGCACAAGCGCAGACGGCATATGATAGATTTTAAATACATGTTTTAACATTGTTTTCTGTCGGTTTCATTAGAATGGAGATAACAATATTGTATTTTAAGCTCTGACGTCATCAATTGGGCATTTGATGGTCGCAAATACCAGTTTACTGTCTCCGCTAACACGTCGCCAGTAAACTTAATTTGCGACCATCAAATCCCCAATTGATGCCGTCGGAGGTTAAAATACAATACAGTTATCTCCTAAATAACCTGCCGACTGCACAGTCTTAGCTAATATTGGCCAGAAAAGATTTAATGGTAAACACAAGTGATTTAAATGACCAGAGTCAAATGATTTGTCATAACGACTAAGTCTAATAGTCCCAGATTCTGTGCCATTGTTTTTAAACGAAATTTTCTCTACTAAAACAGTCAAATGTGTTGAAGGAATAAATCATGCATACAGCTTTAGAAATCTTTACATGTAAGAATCCAAATTTACCAATCACAGAGTAACAGATTAATTTAATATCTTCAAGCAAGGTATTAAGCAGGTAATATCACTGCAGGGGTTAATTACAGTTAGACATATTTTCCGACTAGTCAGACTTCTTGTCTCATGAGGACATTTATAGGAGCAAGACTTTAAATGTACAGTTATGACTTACTTTAATCTGAATATTTCCTGTAACCTTTCTTCCTTGACATCACCTTTTTAAAAAAAAATAAAAAATATTAAAAATAAAAACTTCATTAATTGTGTAGGTTTTGGCCCAGTTTCCAGTTTTTGATAATATATGTTTTTAGAATAGTCAACATGGGTTGTAAACCCTGTTCTAGAAAATCTTTGTATCTGTGAATTCAATATAATTAGTTATCAAAGGTACCAGGGTTATAATTTAGTACGCCAGACACGCGTTTCGTCTACATAAGACTCATCAGTGACGCTCATATCAAAATATTTATAAAGCCAAACAAGTACAAAGTTGAAGAGCATTGAGTATCTAAAATTCCAAAAAGTTATGCCAAATACGGCTAAGGTAATCTATGCCTGGGATAAGAAAATCCTTAGTTTTAAGAAAAAATCATAGTTTTGCTAACAGGAAATTTATAAAAATAACCACAATATTGATATTCATGTCAACACCGAAGTGTTGACTACTGGGCTGGTGATACCCTCGGGGACGAAACGTCCAACAGCAGTGGCATTGACCCAGTGGTGTAAATAGTTATCAAAGGTACCAGGATTATAATTTAGTACGCCAGACGCGCGTTTCGTCTACATAAGACTCATCAGTGATGCTCATATCAAAATATTTATAAAGCCAAACAATTACAAAGTTGAAGAGCATTGAGTATCCAAAATTCCAAAAAGTTGTCCCAAATACGGCTAAGGTAATCTATGCCTGGGATAAGAAAATCCTTAGTTTTTAGAAAATCATAGTATAAACCGTCCCACAATTTGGTAATTTAGGAAAGAAACTTTAAGTTTGAAGAATGGGACAAGATTTTCCTGAAGCTCCAGTGGTGATACTACAAAGTGGATATTTTTATTTTGAAATCAACAAAGATATATTTTGGTCAACAGATAATGAAAATAATGCTAACTCACCTGACTGTATATATTCACATGACTTACCCCAGGTATAATCAAAGAAACTTATTTCAAACTCTAGTGTTTCTATTCTGCCTCTTATCTGGTAATTACAGGTATCTATGGAAAGGTTTATGTTCAGTGACAAATCCAGGTAGTCAAAGTTGTAACAACAATCTATTCCTGTACAGTAATCTGGCACGTAACATACAAGGGACTCTGGCAATATTGGTAACCCTGTGATGGCTGGACAATCTGTAAGAAATTATGTTCTAATGAAACTGTTGACTATACTTTTATTCTTATTACTAGTCACTTTATTTGTGGATGATAGTTTTCCCTTTTACTACATGTTTATATTTGAAAGGTGTTGTAAAGCAGTACCTTTTTCCTATTAGTTAAATGCATCAAACAAAACCTCAGATGTTAGAATACAAAATGGGATATTCAAAACTTGACAAAATTGAACTATACTGGCTGCTAAAAATGAATCATTATTTCCCTTTCAGTTAGATATGTATTAGATTGAATACACAAATTCTTGACCTCAATACCAGAAAAGTATTATCTTGACCTCAATACCAGATCTTGACCTCAATACCAGAAAAGTATTATCTTGACCTCAATACCAGAAAAGTATTATCTTGACCTCAATACCAGAAAAGTATTATCTTGACCTCAATACCAGAAAAGTGTTATCTTGACCTCAATACCAGAAAAGTATTATCTTGGCATCAATACCAGAGTTTAATCCAATTCCTACTTACACCTTTGAGAGTTATTGTAAGAAAATCCTGGCAGCTGTCCATCATACTGGTAATGTATCAATAATCTCATTTGCCTAATGCAAGAACGGGAATAATAGCAGTGTGGGAATCAACTCTATCAAAATCTTAAATTTTATTCAATGGGTTACATAAGACACTGATAAATCACTTTCATTATTCTTATCAACTGCTTAAATTTGATAAATCACATTTTCCACATTAATTTATAAATGGTGATTTAATGTAAATTTAAGGAACTGTAGGCAAGTGTATATCTAAAATAAAGAAGTTTTTTCACCAAACCTTTTCTTAATTTAAGAACAAATAACATCAAAAGTTGGCTGTTGATGATTTAAATGGTGATAGTTTTTGCAAGTCATAGAAACACTTAATTATTTTCATGACATATGTTCAAATCTGGATTTGTCACATAGATCTAGCATGGCTGTTAAAAAATATTTAAATAAATCTATTATGTTACACATTTTCAATGCTTTCAATAACAATGAATACCATTTTCCCACCCATCTGATGAAGAAGAATTATATAAATCATGTCTATGACTACATGGTGAAGACTTTATCAGAGCGTCCAATCCAAGCTGTTGTAGCAAAATCCTAATGATTGCTGGCTCCATCTGACCAGCTATATCAACTCCTAAATTGTCTGCCCAATTGGTTAATGAAAAATCTAGAAAAAGACAAAAACAATGTCTACTAATTTGCATATAAAATTCCTATTTTCTTAAAGCCAGAATCTGGATGTCAAAAAAACAAAATAGTGAAAACCTTAATTTATGCAAGGGAGTTAAAATTTTGAATGTTCAATTTTTTTTAAAATATGAAATATTGAAGATGTGGTAGGATTGCCAATACAATATTACAAAGAACATATATTTAAGCACTGTTAAAACTCATTATAAAAAATCTATAAAATTTTCAAAATACTGTTGAAGACGGAAAACCAATCTTTTTGATTTAAAAAATAAGACAATAGGCCTTAGAAATACAAAGAAACAATCAATTTATAAAGTCATTGATACTGACATTTAATCTTGATATCAAATAATGTTCAACCATGTCCTATGTTAAGGAATTAGAAAAGTCTGCATTGTATTTACAACAAGACATATTCTCCATTTTTCCAGGTTATGGTAGACTTTCTAAAATCATTTAACATCTCACAGTGGTAAACTACTGTTGCCTTTATTTATTGACCCCTTATCTTATTCATTTTGTACTTTCATTGTGTCATAGATTAAATTTATTTGTTTAGTGTATATTCACTTGTGTTAATTTGTCTTTTCATTGAGTTAAGCCATATCAATTGATATTTCATAATGTGTCTTTCTGTGTTGTGATGTTATACTATTGTTTTGGTAAGGGTGAAGGTTGGTACCTATTAAAACATTTTAACTTGCTGCATTTGCGAGCACCTGTTCTAAGTCAGGAACCTGATGTTTTGTAGTTATCGTTTGTTGATGTGGTTCATAACTGTTTCTGGATTAATACATAGATTTGACAGTTGGTTTCCCCGTTTGATTGGTTTTACACTAGTCATTTTTGGGGCCCTTTATAGCTTGCTGTTTGATGTGAGTCAAGGTACCATATTGAAGACTGTACTTTGACTTAAAATGGTTATTATTTTACAAATTGTGACTTGGATGGAGAGTTGTATCATTGAAACTCATACCACATCTTCTTATATCTATATAGAATATCAGATGTCCCAAGTCATTAACTTCCCGTCAAAATGGCAACCTGAATAAACTGGCCCCTTTTTATGGTCCCATAGCTGGCAGGTTTTAATGTATTTATCTATTTGTTCCTTCATTTATATGCATATAAAGTAGTAAACATATACCTTTCAGATCAATAACAGTTTCAATGTCACAAATAACTTGAGGAATCTCTGTTTTATCAAACACTTTTATATCTGGGACACAGTTATCTTTGTCATATAAGCAGACTTTTACAGCAACATCCAGAATAAATTTCTTTGAATTTGGTGGCTTTTTCATAGAAAACCTATAAATAAGATGTGGTTAATTAATGAAGCAGTTACAATCAAACTTTTACAGCTTAAAATAAGGTCTGATATTTAAAACAGAATAGGTAGTTAGAACACTTCTACTTATACATTATAACTACAGAATCTCAAAGAAATCAACTGTTATTCAAACAATATCATAAAATAGTACAAGTGTCTTTATATAGCTATGTAACATTGCATTTTCAAATTTTTTTTCTTGAAATCAGATGAATTTTATATGACATCATTATCTATATAAAGTCAAAAACACCTAATATCAGTTATTTTATATATTAATTATATACACTGTCATCACTTACTCAAATACAACTACATCTTGTGCTAGGGATATTCTTTCCGTCTTTCCTACAAAATAAAAAAAAATAATATGAATATAGAATCAAGGCTTTGTAAATCACAAGGTCAAGGCTATAAGTTATAAAATTGATTTATCTTCATAAAAATTTAATACAAGATGCATACAATTTTTGTAATTGTTCAGCAAAAAAAAAATAAAAATCAATGTTTACACTCTCTTCTATCTCTATCTCATTTGAGATCAAATGTTGCTGCTGGACATTTTAGCATTTTAGTATAAACAAGATAAGCTAGCAATTTTGATTAATTTTTCTTCATCCTAGGTTCATTTGGTTTTCTAGTTTCAATCTGACATTATGATTTAACATAAACAAGAATGTGTCCCTAGTACACAGATGCCCCATCCGCACTACCATTTTCCTATGTTCAGTGGACTGTGAAAATGGGGTAAAAACCCTAATTTGGCATTAAAATTAGAAAGATCATATCTTAAGGAACACATTTACTAAGTTTCGGATTGATTGGACTTCAACTTCATCAAGATCTAACTCGACCAAAAACTTTAACCTGAATCAGGACAGACAGACAAATGGACAGACCTACAATCAAAAGAATGAACGAAGGAAGGAAGAACATACGAACAGACACACAGACTAGAAATCATAATGCCCATAAATGGGACATAAAAATATTCAAAAATATGTAATAAATATATTTCAATCTTAATTAAACCTGTATGACCTACCCCATTCGTAGTTAACCAGCGATTTAGTAAAATTTTGTGTATTGATTCCATATGTTATCTTGTAGCCACAAGGATCCAGAACAAAGAATGGCCTAACTGTCAGTCCAAAAGAAGGAATATTTGCACAGCAATCAATTCCAGTGCAGGATTCTGTAATGTGGCAAGCTATTTGGTCTTCCAAATCTGGACGATTAAACATACTCAACGGACATCCTAAAATTAAAAAAGAATATTTGGAAATGGTTTTATTTCCTTTTAAGCTAAATTTTGGAACATTAAAATCACAATTTCTTTTTTTTTAAATCCAGTGCTGTGAATGGTACTTCAACTGAAATTGAGCCTAAACAAAGTTTAATCCCAAAACTAGTGGATGCCAATTTTGGAATTCCATAACCATTACATATGGGTGGAAATCATCATATTTCTTTTTATTGTATTAATGAAAGTGTTTGAATATAACTGAAAATGGTTTCAACCTTTTAATTTGGTATGAAACCATTTTTCTTTTTACGAATGAGTGACTTAAACCTTATGAACACAAATTCATGCATGCATATTACAATAGTATAACAATAGTGCACATCCTGAAATGACCATTAATTTTATGCTCATAGTCCTACATATAAAGTTTTACTACAAGTATTGCATAAACTTCACATGATAAAACAAGAGTGCACATGCTTAGTGATTGTATTTGCTGTTTTATTACCTGAAAATAATTTCAAAAACAAAAGTTGTGCTAAAGGTTGATTAAGAAACCAGATTTCTATTGTATACTAGTCAACTAAAGTAACAAGTTCAAACTTCAATTTATCATAAAATTAGATGAAATAGGGTTTGCTGAAATTTCAAATGATATATAATAATATTATCTTCAGCTTTGGCTTTAAGATAACAATGCACATTGTGCATTTCAATGGTAATGCAAACAAATTAAATTTTCACCGTCATGGGTTATAAACATACCACTGTTCCATCCCTGAACACTAGGTGAATAAGGAGCTCTTTCAACATCACACTTAGGACCACTGAAGAAATCAGTTAGATGTAACTGGTCAAGGATGAATATTACAGCAAAATCTTTCAATCCTTGATTAATATCTAGGTTCACTTCATCTAACCAATCCTTGACAGAGAAATCTAATAAATACATAAAGTATTATCAATATCATTAGCATATAATAATTATGTCAACATTATACTAAGCTTAGAGTAATAACCCATTTCTGTTGTGAACTTTGTTTCAATTTTTAACTGTTGCATGCTGATATTTTCATTTTTTTTTTTTTCAATTTTCGGGGGTCACTGTTGGGGATGAAGTCATGCTGATTACTCAAAGCTCCTCAAGAACTTCTTAACCAGGCTTTTTAGTCATAAAATATCACTTTTATTGCTCTTATCATTTTAAAAATTACATTAAATAAACTCTTTTTTTTTTTAAATATTTTGTGCTATTTACTTTGAAAAAAAACGTGGTTTACCTAGCAGGACCATTTGGCTCAGCGAATATATTTTTTTTTCTATTGAAGTAAATAACACAACACATAACCCTCATAAAAGACAATAAGTGTATTCTTATATTATACAGCATAAAACAAAATTCATCCAGTAACCCTTAAACTTAACAGAAATTTACCTTTAACACTGATGAACTTGTCAACAACAGCATGATTTCTGAATATTATTGCGGTATTCAAATATTGCATCATTAAAAAAAATAAAAAATTTATAATAATTCTTTAATATTAGTTGTTCCACATTTAAATTTTTAGCCTTTTCCATGTTAATCAACTTGTCATAAAGCTGCTAATACCTGTGCCTGTGACAGTTCTGGAGCAGATAGGAATTTCATGCTGGTTTAAAATCTGAAGACCATTTTCTGATATACAAAACACTTGACCATCCATTGGAAGACATATATCTATCCTGAGATCTACCATATATCCCCTTCTTGCTTCAAGTTTATTTATTTTGTATCTTTAAATATATCAATAATAAATAAAGACATTATAAAAAGCCTAAACTATAGTTTCATTGAAATCATGATAGATTGGTAGGAAAATGTAGGTAAAGTGGAAAAACATATTCTGAGTATTATTAAAATACGAACAAGATCTTAAGATCTTATTTTATTTCATTTGTTTAGCATTCTTTCAGAAAATAAATTATGGAACCATACCTTTTTTTTCTTCTCATATTTGAGTAATCTAGTAATTGACTATATGACAAATAAACCTGTCCATGTAAAACAAGGATGATAATTTAAAAAAATCTTATTTGTAGATTTATTATATATACTACATATTCCAAAGCACATATACTACAATGAGACCACGAACAAGCAATTCATTTTATAATTAAAGAACATTAGTGAGCCCGCTCACATACCCCACGTCCCCACATTGTCATTGGAGAAATTAAATAAGTATAAGAAAAAAAAATTGTATAAGAAAAAATACTGAATCATAATTTCCTGTCAATATACACATCTACATAGTATGTCCTTATTATCTACAAAATTTCATGAAATTCTGTTGTGTGTTTTCAGAGGAGTTGAGATGACAAACTGTTGCAGAAGTACATTCAAGCAAATAAGTTCAAAGGGGCATAACTCCTAGAAAAAAAATTGAATCGTAATTTCCTGTGGATATGCACATCTAGGTTGTATGTCCTTATTATCTGAAAAAGTGTCGTGAAATTCTGTTGTGTGGTTTTGAGAGGAGTTGCGATGACAAACTGTTGCAGTAGTACATTAAAGTAAATAAGTTCAAAGGGGCGTAACTCCTAGAAAAAAAATTTAATCGCAATTTCCCGTCGATATGGACAACTACATAGTATGTCCTTATTATCTGAAAAGGTTTCGTGAAATTCTGTTGTGTGGTTTGAGAGGAGTTGCGATGACAAACTGTTGCAGTAGTACATTAAAGTAAATAAGTTCAAAGGAGCGTAACTCCTAGAAAAAAAATTGAATCGCAATTTCCCGTCGATATGCACAACTACATAGTATGTCCTTATTATCTGAAAAGGTTTCGTGAAATTCTGTTGTGTGGTTTGAGAGGAGTTGCGATGACAAACTGTTGCAGTAGTACATTAAAGTGAATAAGTTCAAAGAGGCGTAACTCCTAGAAAAAAAATTGAATCGCAATTTCCCGTCGATATGCACAACTACATAGTATGTCCTTATTATCTGAAAAGGTTTCGTGAAATTCTGTTGTGTGGTTTGAGAGGAGTTGCGATGACAAGAAACAGGACTGATGGAAGGACTGACGGACGGACTGACGGACGGACGGGTCAAAAACATTATACCCTCCGCAGCTTTGTTGCGTGGGGTATAATTATTCTGTTTATCAGCAAAAAAATCTGCATTCATTGCAATACATATCCCTTGTCATATATAGCTATAAATAACTTGAAACATACTGACCTAATGGTCACAGGTGCAGTATCCCCATTTCCAATTTCCAGCTTATTTTCTATACCTAAATTTGAAAATAAAGCTAGGTTATGCATATTTTGACAAGAAACAGCTGGCCACTAAACAAAAATGTGTACTAGTCAGGCTAGTAAAAAAGCTACTTAAATATTCAATAGATAATATATGAATATCATGTGAAATCAGAAAAGAAAGTACGATTTACATGTCCCTATCAATGAACTGAAATTAAATATTTGTATGATGATCAGTTTCAATGTGTTAAAGGCATTTCAAATGTATTAAATCATTATTCATATGTTTCAATGTAAAACTGTTAACTAATAAGCCCTCCAACTATTATCCCATTTCCTATATCCTCAAAGTATAAGGTACCTCTAAATCTTAGCCTCTTAATTTTGAAGGGATTTAATGATAAAGTTCAATTTTATTAAATATCCTGCTCACTAAATTACTTTTTACAATAACTCTGAAATATACAAGTATTGGATATTGGACCAATGTATTTGGCCAAACAATTGGAATAAGATGTTGGCAAAGGACTTACACATGTTATCTGCCTTACCTTGTTTGGTTTTTGTGTCCCAAGATTTGTAAGCTCTATATAACATATCTGATAGTCCCAATCTTAAACTTGTTTGATTTCATATTCTTTGAGTATGAAGATGGAATAACCCATATCAATTTATTTGAAAACATTATAATAGAATCTTATACTTTTAATTAAACGACATAACTTACCCCAGTCATACTCTAGTAGAACCATCTTATGGTAGTATGTTCCAAAACTTATTTCAATTTTAAAATCACAAGTGCTTAAATTAAATCTAAATGGAATATTGTATGCAACATCATCTCCATTAAATGGAAGCTTGAATTTCAATCCTAAGCAGCAATTGAGTCCTGAACAACTATCTGTTAATTCACATTTCACTTTGTCTCCCGATGAATTTGGTATTTGTAATGTGTTGGTACACCCTGCAATGAAATATTTATATTTTTTCTTAGTTACTGATCAATGCAGAATTACACAGTAATGAGGGGTGGATAGACAGATGTATACTATTACCAAAAAGTATTTGATTCTTCTATCTAGAGACTCTAAAGAGCAAATATCACTTGCCTTGGTCTATGTGCATATGCAACACTTTCCCACATTGTAGACATTTTAGAGGAATTCATGACAAAAATCTGTTTGTTGATCTTGTATTGCAGATCATATTGTCTTTTAAGTTTACACAAGACACAAATGGGTAAAAAAAATCCTCCTTTAAGTGCAATCACTCATATTAAGAGTAACATTCTTGCCTTGCTGATCATTTAAAGTGTTTATTTTATAACGTCTTCTTCCAAGATGCAATAGGAAAGTTTAAAGTTTATATACAGGAAAATATGTTGAAAGAAGTAACTAGCTCTCAATAAATTCCTTTTGTTCTTCATCTATTGAAAGTGAGACAATAATTATATTTAGATTTCAAATGTACAATAATACTTAGATTTCAAATGTCAATCTTGAGGGCTGAAAACTAGAATCTTTTAAGCAACCTCAGGTTATTCATATAACAATCCTATGTCATATTTGTAATAAGATCCCAATTAAAGGGAACACCAGTCCAGTATACCCACAAATGAAAGTCTCTTATCAAATCTGCATTCCTTTAAAGAGGATATTGTACAGAGATAAAAAAAAAATGTTTAGGTGCTTACATTTGTAGTATAATCAAAGGGTATTTATTCATCATACTTTCAAAAACTATGAATTTTTTGGTGATTCTGAAATGTGTAAAGTCTTATTTACTGGTTTAAATTTCATTTTCTATCTTAAAAATAAACAAGCATTCTGGTAGTATTGCATGGAAATACGTCTAAGGACCATAACTGTGCAAAAACTCAAAATAGTTTGCTCTCTTAAATACATATCATGAACCTTCAAGAATTTTTTCCAGAAATGTGAATTGGGGCTTAGAGTATGGAAAATCAATTGAATTCAGCAAATGAAACAAAAATCCTCTTCAATTACGTTACTAGAAATGAGCTGTCAAATTTGACAGCAAAACAGTATTCAGTATCTTGACTTTCAGTATCTTGATGGCAATTTCAGACACATTTAATGACTATTTCCCAATCTATCAAGGGCCATGCATACCTCCAGAACGACAAACATGAAAATTGCCAAAATTAAATTTGACCTCTAATTAATTTATCAACAGCAACAACAGTATAATGATTTTTAACCCAATAGTTGAATAGTTCAGAAGTTATTGTATGAAAAAGACATAGTGCAATTTTAACCTAGTCTATAAATAAATAAATACAAGTATGTTAACTGCCTCCTTTGTAACTAACTGTAAAACCTGCACCTATAATTTATCAACTGAAATAATATGACTGTAAGCTATTCAAAACTTGATATACCCTAACATATGGATGTAAATACTTTTTAAGTAGCCCAGCCCCCTCTCCCCCCTTTTCTAAACTCTCTTTTGTTGAACTCCACATATGAATGCCTTCATTTAGTTTTAACTTGTATAACATTTCCCTTAAATCTAAACTTTACATACCTTTTCCAGATTCCAATAGTTGACAGGTGTCTGTAAAAATATCCTAAAATCAAAGTTAAAATTGTGTACATAGTTTTTTACCATACATTTCATATTTCATATATGTATAGTTTCACAATTTTTCATAATTAAAGTATATCTTAATTAATTCAATTGATTGACTTTCTATTTCATAAGAAATCAAACACAGTTTGAGCTTAATCCAAGAAAGTGTTTTCCCATTTCTGACTTTTCTGATACTTAACCATTATCACAGGATTTATATTAAAAAACAAGAAACTAATGTACTTTCTCTTTAACTCAAATAATATCATATTTGTTCACAAGTCCCCATCTGAAAAAAAAAAATTCTACAAAGAGGATTTGTTCAGATAATTGAAATAGACCAAAATCCTTTACGAAAGGAATCCTACAAGAAATATAGCCATCATTCAGATGAAAAACAAAAAACAAATACTTCTCCAACTCAAACACATTTTTTTCAGTTCTTATGCATGTTAATTTGTCCAGTAAACAACTGCTTGTTTCCACAATACTCATACTTCAATTGTCATGAACATTTTAAACTTTGACCTACAATTTCAATGTATGTTAAACTGAAGTTTTCAATCATGTAGTATGCTCACCTCAATTCCTAGCTTTCTTAAAATAACATTAAATGCTCCTTTAGTAAGTTTTCCACCAACAGCATTCACCATATCAGAAATTGAATCCCCTCCTGAAAATTGAAGAAATTATTATTTAATCATATCCAAAGATTTAAGATTTTATTGATATAAAAATCCAAAATCTGGATTGTCATCAACACATACACAAAGAACAAACAAACAGTAATCATTACAATCAATTATATGTACATAAAATGGTAATATATATCCAAATGACAATTGGAATTCATGACAAAATTTCTTTTCTTTTGGTGATCTTGTATAGCTTATCATTTTGTCTGGATAGTTTCTTTCATCTTCTTAAGTTTTTGCTTAAAACACAAAAAAAAATCCCAATTTAAGGTAGATTCATGGTATTCCGCCATCTTGGATTGAACAATCACAGTAAAAAATCGGTCTAGTTATTTGCCTAAATCTGCAAATTTGATGACAGATTGGCAATTTAATGGTTAGACTGTTTAATAATATAAAGAAAACTTGGCAATTTATTGTATAATCCCTAATATTTAAACAAGTATCATTTTTCTTGCTTTTAGAATCATTTTTTTCAAACGAGCCATTTAAGGGAAGATAACTCTTTTAGTTAAAAAATTATACTGGACAGATAGGGATTTTTTTTCTTTTTACTTGTAGCAAGAAAACAAGTTCGGTGACACCATTTTTTCTTTTTATTTTCTTAAAACATATTACAAAACCTATCTTTTCACAATTTATTTCAAAATTCTATCTCATAGATTTTTTTTTATGCACACAAATGTGTTTTTTCATGAACAATCTAACCAAATTTAGGCAATTTTCAACGACTCATAGCTTGAAAAATAGCACGGTGACCCCTCCTTTTTATTATATTTTTGAAAAGAGCATATTAAAATCTTCATTCTGGCTAAGTATAAGAAAATTCTGTCTCAAAAAATATTTACTTATGATCTACCTTAAGGGCAATCCTTCTTATGAAAAGTGACAATCTACTTCCTATATTGATTGCTTGTTGGTTGCTTAGCATCCAGTGGCAAATATTTCATGCATATTCAGGACGATTTACTTACTATATATATGTAGGACTCGGAGGTGCGATGGGGACGCTGAAGTGCGATGGTCACGCTGAAGTGCGATGGTCCACGCCGAAGTACGATGGTCCTTTCGCTGAAGTGCGATGGTTTGGCTTGACGTTCGAATATTGTGACGTTTTATAATACAACGTTTTTAAAAATACAACATTGATTTGCAAGCAGGATGATATGATTTTGTAGATGAAGGTTTCATGCTCACAAAGGAAATGAAAGGAAAAAGAAAAAAAACGAACGATTTAAGTCCCAAACTGATTTGAGCATAACATGTCGATGTTACAAAAATATTTTTAACCATGCCAGGCAGCAAAATAAGGGGAGCAACGGGCTGAAAGATGATTTTGGTCAGCGAATGGGTTATCCTATGTTCAGAATAATGTCGCACTATAATGATTCAACTGAAATAAAGTATACTGATATAATTTTAAATATTGATGTTAAATTATCATTAAGTAACAAAGCTTCACGTGATTTTATGTGGACAATTTAATAAAAAAAAAAAAATAATTGAGAGTATTAGCAATGTTTTTGTTAATGTTGTTTAATCTCGAGATAAATCCTGATTTGTAAAACCACCGTCGCTCTAGTCTTTTTTATTACCGTTACAGTGATTATTGCCTGAAACAAAGTAGGCCGAAATTACCCTGACTGCTCCCTACGTGTACTTCCTAAAATAATAAATAGGAATAATTGTTGTTATCAATTTCTAAGTTTTGTCATAACATAAACCCTGCTTAGTGTTACCGTATAGACATACACGCTCATTTTTTTTTGTTCAGTTCACCCTTGAGCATCTTAGATCTGACTCTATATTCCTGCGTGATAATCGGAAAATTGGCAAATTTAAAATTACATTAACAAAAATCAAAATTAAAATCTTTCGTTTGACTTGAACGGAAATTAAAAGATCTTCCAAACGCGAGGCTACATTGTAGCAGCTATTTTTGTAAAATCTAATTCATTTAATTTCATTTTACATTTTCGTAATTAAACATTTATTTTTTACTCAATGTGACAGGAAGACCATCGCACTACAGCGTAACCACCACCGCACTTCAGCGTAGATATCAACAAGTTAACGTCATAATGTCACCATCGCACTTCAGCGTGTTAACCATCGCACTTCAGCGTATACCATTGCACCTCAGCGTGACCATCGCAGTTCGGAGTACCATCGCGGTTCCGAGTCCTACATATACAAGCAAAATTTGACCTGCTTGTGGATCTTGCCATGCAGATTATTTTTGTGATATAAATTGTCTATTTATCTATAATATTTATCATCATAAAAGACAAAGTGCAAAATATTGGTACAAATAGTCATTTAAGAGCAATAACTCAAATAAGAAGTCATCAGAAAATTTCCTCAATATTGTCTAAAATGTAGATCTTGCCTTGCTGTTCATTTATGCATATTTAAGTTTCTGACTATCTATTATTATTTCTGAATCCACCTATGAGGAACATGAGATACTGATAAAACACTTCCATCATATGATCAACTACTTCAACTTGATAAATCACATTTTCCACAGTAATTAGTAAATGGCAATTTAATATCAATTTTAATTTACAAAGGACCTATATATGGACAGGGGCCAGGTGAGCTAAAATTGTGACAATGAAAAGAAAACTTCTAAATGAAAGGATTTATGAAAAACGAATATTTTACAAGAGAAATTAGTCAAATGTTCCTAGTGCTAATGATGAGGTGTCATTTTTGTTTATGGTAGGTTTTGATAATTAACTCAAGCACATCAATATAAGTCAAAATCAATGCTGAAAATGCCCAAAATACTCTACACAGTCATAGTTAATTTTCTATGATACTAACCAGGCCATGTAAAATTTCCATTGCATATTGGTATAGGAAGTTCCATATCTTGAATGAACATTGTATCATTAAGTATACAGCTTCCTTCTATACATAACTTCATTCCAAAATCTACTATAAAGACTTTCTTTTCATCATTTTTGTCTATTCTGCCCCTGTAAATAAAGTCATCTTGTCTAAAAACAATACTTCAAAGAGAAAACATACAGTTACAAATTTTCAAATGATATTATAAAGACCTTATAAATTACACTTAAAGGATAAGATAAGTGCCAGTCACATAGAGAGCAGGTCTAAAATAATTCAACAGCATAAGCAACATATAGGTCTAGGACCAATCAGTAAAACTAATGTGTACAAAACAAATATAACTTTTTTGATATCCCCCCAATTGCTGCCCAACAATACTTTTTAATGATTGCAAAGAAAATATCTTTGATGTTTGATTTCAACTGGTTTACTTGTTTTTTAGAAAAAGACAATTGAAAGTTGGACCATTATCAAGTTACGCACATACCTAATATAACCTATATTTATCCTATTACTCATAATAAGAGAGAATACTAAAAAATCGTTTTTTATCTAGTCACTGAACCAGGAAAATGAGGTCAAGGACAATGGAAATTTGACATTGGAAATATTGTAACATACACCATCTGTATACATAGTATGAAGGATCAAGGTCTTCTACCTTCTGAGATATTAAGTATTTAGGAATTTATTTAACGCCACCACCGGCAGATCATTATCCTTATGGTGAGCTTTCCACAACAGAAGTCAGACACTCAACAAAAAATCCAGGAACTTACAAAATCTGGATATCATCTGTTACGGAATATCTTTCTTCTTGACCTGTAATTAGAAAATGTTCAATTACTATTTTGAAAAAAGTTCAATTATATCAAATTTGCATCTTTAGCTACTTTTTCGATAACTCAGAATAACAAATATTGCCATATTTCTTAATTTGCATGTTAAAGCATCATATCAAACACTGCAATATTTATGGTTGTCTTCTATTTACAGTGAGTTGACTGTTAGTGTTGCTCTCCACTAATTGCAACTCATTCAAAATTTTGACCAAAGTGCAATTTGTTTTTTAAAATCAAATTGTTCAACTGGTCAGAAATTTAAACCAACTGCTGTAGAAAACCACAGCCAAATCATGAAAGTGCAAGGTGATAAAATAAAACATACTTACAATCCTATAAGACTTTAACTCCACTTTAATGATGTTGTGACAAAATCAGTTTATCAGTTTGTATAGTTATATTATATTCATTTCCATGCTGATGGGGAACTGTTTATTTTGAATTGCTATTAAATTGTCCAAACTAAGCTTTCATATAGTTTTTCTTTCTAAAAGTATTCTATATTTATAAGAATCAGATATTATTTTAAATAAAACATCATATATTCAGTAAAATATATGTGAAATAACAATATGCTATTGATGAATTTTCAGGGGAGATAACCTAAAATATTATTCTTTTGAATAAAGACTTTTTGAAAGAAAAGTTATTATCTCCCCCATGGAAACTTCCTACAAACATATATTGCAATTTTACACATATTTTACTGAATATAAAATGTTTTAATTCACATGTCTGATTCTTATAAATACTAGAACACACCCGTGATATCGCAGGTCCGTGACTGAATTAAAGTATATAACTATGCGCAAGCCTTATTTTAGTATTAGTATTGTCATTTGATAAAGTCATGCCGATTATAAGATACACAGTTTTCTCCGCTTTCAAATCTTTCTGTTTGAACCCGTCGAACTGGAACTTATCAATTATTGATAATATTAATTATTTGGAAAACAAAAGGTCCTGGAATGGAGTACTTTTTAATCAACAGCATTGTCCTATATTAGTCATAAATAAAGTTGAATTCTTTGATTCGCTGTTTTACGTCATGCCCGCTAACAAATTGAAAACTGTACCTATACGCCTTATTTTAGTCCAGATTTTTAGTATTCGTATTGTTATCTTAGAAAGTCTAACTGATTAAAATACTACAATAGGTAACAAATTCAATTTGACAATTAAGTAGTGTCAACCCTGTGATTATGACCCGTGTAATACTATATAACATATTAATCCTGAATACACCGTTTGGTGGTGTGCCTGTCAGATGCGGAACGTACAGATAAGGTAATCGGTAACAGGTGAATATACTATTGTATCGGACTCGACCCGGAACTTTTTAATTATTGGCAATATTAATTACGTGGAAAACAAAAGGGCCTGGAGTGGTGTAATTTTTAATCTACACCTTTGTACTATATTAGTTATATATAAAGTTGAATTTTTTTATTTGTCGTTTTTACGTGATGACGGCTGACAAATTGGACCTCGTAATTTTAGTATTATAGATAGAATACTTTTAGAAAGAAAAACTATATGAAAGCTTAGTTTGGACAATTTAATAGCAATTCAAAAAAGTATTCTATATTTATAAGAATCAGACATTATGTGAATTAAAACATTTCATATTCAGTAAAATATGTGTAAAATTGCAATATATGTTTGTAGGAAGTTTCCATGGGGGAGATAATAACTTTTCTTTCAAAAAGTCTTTATTCAAAAGAGTATTTTAGGTTATCTCCCCTAAAAATTTATCAATAGCATATTGTTATTTCACACATATTTTACTGAATATATGATGTTTTATTTAAAATGATATCTGATTCTTATAAATATAGAATACTTTCAGAAAGAAAAACTATATGAAAGCTTAGTTTGGACAATTTTATTGCAATTCAAAATAAACAGTTCCCCTTCAGCATGGAAATGAATATAATAAACTATACAAACTTATAAACTAATTTTTGTCATAACATCATTAAAGTGGAGTTAAAGTCTTATAGGATTGTAAGTATATTTTATTTTATCACCTTGCACTTTCACATTTTGACTGAACAATTTGTTCAATTTTCTGACCAGTTGAACAATTTGGTTAAATAAAACAAATTGCAATTTGGTCAAAATTTTGAATGAGTTGCAATTGGTGGAGAGTAACACTAACAGTCAACTCACTGTAACTTATACAGAAAATATCTTATCATGACAAACACTCCAAAAAACAAAATCAATATTAATGAAAAAGTATAACATTAGCAGCCAAAATAATGATTTATTGTCCTGTTATCATTTGATAGATTTATTAAAGATTTTAATTTTCTAATTTAACAATTCTGAACCATCAACATTATTAAGAAACAAAGCTTACCCCAATTATACTTCATGAGTATAAATGTCAACTCCAGGCCCTCAAATCCATATCTTAACACAAAGTTACAAAAATCTATCTCCATATAGAAATTAAAAGCTTTATTAATAACTTGTCCAAACACCTCTACAGAAAAGTCAACACAAGCATCAATACGCTGACAGTTTGAAGACAATGAGTAGTATATATGATCTTGAAGTATACTATTGGTGATTTCTGGCAAAGTCCAAGTTATCCCATCAATTTTGCAATCTATAAAAATATTAAAAAAAAAGTGTTCATGTTTCAAGTAAAAAATTGAATACTTTTATTTTTTAGTAATTAAAAATCAGAAATCTAAATGATCAAAAGAGCCTATTTAGCATACCTGTAATCTAGATCAGTATAAGATTCTATAAATTAAATAAAGATTCAAACTGTTTGCAAGTAATCAGTCCTTTTAAGTACTTGATTTTTAAAGTTTTCTCTTTTTGCCTTTTTTGCATGTTTTAGTCTCATCTTTATTCAGGGACTCCTTTACCAGTGTTTACCATCAATCTTTTTTGACCCCTTAATTTTACATTTGGGATTTACACCTTTTCTGTATAAATGCACAATAAACAAATAGTACATGTAAGTAACCGCAATCAACTGCACTAGTATACATTTTATTTTACATTAAAAACACTTACTTTTGTCATCATCAATCAATCTTTGAACTCTTTCTTCTCTTGTACCTGTATCATTAAGACCTCTTGTTATCAGTTCATCCATTACTTGTGTATGTGTCATACTACTTGGTCTGAAGCAAGGTTCAGTTGTGGTCAAGTTGTCAATTATCTAAGAGAAAAATATGACATGAAGATATTATCAAGGCAAAGCTAAAAACTTTGCATTAATAATGACTACATAAATGTGCCCCAATAGCTTTTAGCCCATCATATTCCCTTTATTATTGTAGATCCTTTAATTATGCATTACTTGTCTTGTAACCTAATTTTTGTTCAAATTTTCCATTTTTTAAAGGGGCCCTAGCTATGACATAAAGAAACTAGAGGCTCTTTAGAGCCTGTGTAGCTCACCTTGGTCTATGTGCATATTAAACAAAGGAAACAGATGGATTCATGACAAAATTGTGTTTTGGTGATGGTGATGTGTTTGTAGATCATACTTTACTGATCATTCTTGCTACTTACAATTTTCTCTATCTGTAATGAACTTGGCCCTTTAGTTACAGAGGAAAACATTTTGTAAAAACTTACCAATATTTACCAAATTAAAGAAAATTGTTAAAAAATGACTATAAAGGGCAATAACTCCTTAAGGGGTCAACTGACCATTTTGGTCATGTTGACTTATTTGTAGATTTTAATTTGCTGAACATTATTGTTGTTTGCAGTTTATCTCTATCTATAATAGTATTCAAGATAATAACCAAAAACTGCTAAATTTCTTTAAAAATTACCAATTGGGGGGGCAGCAACCCAACAACCAGTTGTCCAATTCATCTGAAAATTTCAGGGCAGATATATATTTACAAAATAAACAAGTTAACCCTTTGGAAGATTTGCTTCAAATGCTTTGGTTTTTGAGTTATAAGCCAAAAACTGCATTTTACCCCTATGTTCTATTTTTAGTCATGGCAGCCATCTTGGTTGGTTGGCCGGGTCACCGGACATATTTTTTAAACTAGATACCCTAATGATGATAGTGGTCAAGTTTGGTAGAATTTGGCCCAGTAGGTTTAGAGGAGAAGATTTTTGTAAAAGTTAACGACGATGGATGACGACAACGAACCACAGACGCCAAGTGATGAGAAAAGCTCACTTGGCCCAAATAAAAAGTCATGTTGAATGGATGTCAGGCAGCAACAAACACCATTCAAAATAAATACAGGTTTAGATTCAGATTTTCAAAGAACCCTATATATATTCAATTTATGTTGAAATCAAACACAGTTTAATTTTAGACCCTGATTTGGACCAACTTAAAAACTTGGCCCAAAATCAGAACATATTCTTATTAATAAACAATATAAGCTTAGTATTCAAATGAGTTTACCATAGAAAATAAAATAAATCCAAAATGTAATTTTTCATTAGTACAATGCTTTTAAAAATCCAAAACATATGTTATTATCTTCAAAATATTTAATATTGAACAGAACTATTTATACTGTCCCACAGAGCTTATCATCATAAACACTTAGGAAACAGAACATTTTCAAATAAATCTGTCACCTCAATTATATATAATTCTGTGATTGGTATTTACCACATGCTCTGATAACCTGTGAAAATTATTTACACTTAGTGTAATCAAACTTTATATCTGTAATAAACAATTTCTATTCAAAGAAAAGAACTCAATCTTATAATAAACATCCCTTTTAGCTACTGATAGGTCTACATTTAACACAACAACAAGAAAAGCTAAAATTGGGAAGATTAAACTTGACCATCACTTGGTTACAGAAACAACATATGTAAAATTGAATTTTTTAGTCAAAAGCGTTTCATGTTAATGAATGGATACTGTTTGGAAGCTGCCGCCTGCTCATCCGCCATACATAAGCATTAAAAATAAAAGACACCTAAATGTCAATACTTGTTTCCAATTATATATGTTTTCATTTCTCATTCTATATGTAACTCCCAAACTTAAATATCATATTAAACTCTTACCTGATCTAAGTCCAACTTTTCAACCAATCTGTCTTTTGTTGCTTTAAAACTTTCTTTTAGACCAGTTTTTGGTTCCTCACTAAATTTCTCTAACATTTTGATGGTATTGAATGAGCTTTTGTAATCAACTGAAGAAAATAGTATATTATCACTAGTAAATCTCAAATTATTCAAGTAAAAGTATAAAACATTTCAATCATGCCAAATAGTTAAGAAGACATACTGTTACTGGACTAACCCTACAGAAATGGTTTCAGTTTTGGCAATCCGTCTTTCAGTTTAAGGGAATAATAAAAGATTATAAATTTCATAATTTGCTTGGAAATTAATCTTGCAGAAGAGTCAACAAGCTACCAACATGTCATCTCTACATTTTCTTATGAAATATGGCTATTTCAGTAACCTTTGATCTTTTGACAATTGAAATGGCCCAGAAAAATTAACCTGTAATAAGAAATTTATCTCTTCATAATGCCAAGATTAAAAACATTCCTCAAAACTAAGTGCCTTTCCTTTTTCAGAATGTTATTAAAGTTATATAAATAGCTGCGCCATGAGCGCATGATAAGCCCACCGTCTTGTGTGTGAATCTTTATGCAATAACCATAAATAGTTTCTGACATACGGCACGACATGTGAAAAACACCCTTTTTTAATAAAATTTTAAATTATCACCAAAAAGTATACAGATCTTCAGATTAATAAAACTAAGAGGTGTGTACAGTTTTAAGCAATAACCATAAATTGTTTTTCAGATACAGTGGGACATGTGAAAACCCCCTTACTTTTTTAACAAAAAACTTAACAGCTCTAAATTAAAATTTTGAATCATCACCAAAAAGTATATGGATCTTTAGATTAATACAACTAAGAAGTTTGTAAAGTTTTAAGCAATAATCATAAATCGTTTTTGAGATACAGCGCGACATGCGAAAAAAACACTCCTGTTTTAGTTACAAAGTCATAAAGCTTTTAATTTATTTTCACCAAAAAGTGTACAGATTGTTTGTCCATCATAAGAAACAACTATGTTAAGTTTCATGAAATTTGGACAAGTTATTCTCAAGTTAGAATGCAACATGTTTGCGCCGGACAGACAGATAGACGGACAGACATTTGTATACCACAATACATCCCGTCAAAATTTAAACGGGCGTATAAAAAAAGAAACAGAAGGAAAGAAACCTTAATTTACTTAAATAGCTGTATAAATAAATTACCTTCAGGCCAAACAAATTCTCCTCCACCATCAAAAGACGGGAAAGGGATTGTTGCATCTTTGAGGAAGTCAATATCCACTAGACAATTATTAACATCATCAATACTACAAAATCCTAAACCAGCAGTCAAAATAAAGGATGCATCTACCAACCTTATCTCCACACTAAAATTAAAAATTCAATAAACATTAAAACTTTTCTTTTAATTTGACCCTTAATTACTCTTAATTCTCATTCTGAAAGAAAATGCAATCATTCATTTTCAAAGATTATTAAATTTAAAAAAAATCATTCCTATAATAAAATAACACAGGCACTTGTGTCAGAAAAAATTTCCTATATACCTTAATATATCACAAGGTACTTAACTTGCATTTTAGAAAAATGTCAGGCTGTGACGAAATTCCGGTATATGCCGCTTTCTAGGCTGTCAACCCCACTAAAGCTTGTTATATCGAAAATCTAAATTGATTTATCTGTACAATGGTGGATAACATGCCTACATTTGTTGTCCGAATCATCTGTAGCAATCCTATCCAAGTACCTTACAAGACCAGATGGATGGACAGACGAAGGAACACCCAGTATTTCCATGTTTCAAGTTTAACAAGTAGTGGGGACAATATTGTGTTGTCCTGGAAACAAAAATATCTAGTTTTCACAAATCTAAAACCTTAATTCTTGCATACCAGTTTTATTACCACTGACTAGACCTCAGAATGGGTGAATCTGAGATAATTTTAATACTTTTGTTTGATCCCTTTGACTTCTGACTTAACAAGTTCAACTGCCATAAGTTTTGTATTTCACCTTTACCTTAAAATAATTTTGAATCCACAAGCAACAGGAACTACGATACCAGTATCTATATCTTCCTTTACACCTGAAATATAGAAGTTTTTTTTTCAGCTTGACAGGCACTAGAACAATGGCATCATTTCAAATAATTTTTAATACCATTTTAGACTAAAGATTATTTGACACAGATAAAACCAAGTGTTAAGCTCTTGGTGTTGTTTTTTTTTTTTTTGTCTTTAGGAAGCTGTCTCGTCAACATGTACTACACATTTCCTTTTATCAGGTAAAGGAATAAATTGCCTAGAGATCATGGGTTATACATTGAATTTTATTACATATTTTCCCCAACTGAAGAGTGATGAATGTTAGCTTCTATTGTTTTTACAACATATAAGGGCATTACTATAATCTAAGGATCATTTAGAAGGGTCTCATTTAGATGGATTAGGCATTAGTTCATAGAAAATTTTAACTAAGAACTACTTTCACTCAAATCTATTTTTGTATGTAAAAAAGAAGCAATTAGTGACAAATCATAATAAACTGTTATCACAAAGATATGTCTCACCCTTTTATAATTTTGATAATGCAAATGTTGAAATTAAAATAGCTTTGACATGCAAGTTAAGTAAATATTCAATGTTGATGAACAATGACTGAAGGTACATGCGTGGCTCAACAATCTCCGTGAAAATGAAAAGTGTCAATGCTAATACAACTGCATACCAATTATCATTGACTTATTATTAGTTGTTCCCTTGAAACAAACCTAAACAGAAACATTAACTTGTAAACTCTGAAAAAGTTGCAAAGTCAATGAACCGTGAAGAAGGGGTGGGGCTATATAATCTCCAAGGAAACGATACTTGCAAATGCCAATAAATTTGCATACAAAATATCATTGACTTATTATTAGTAGTTCATCTTAAACTGATCTTATCACAAACTAATCCATGTAAACTAAGCAACAGTTTCAAAAGTAAATAGACCATGACTGAAGGAGGGGGGTCAAATATTCTCCATGGAAATGAAATGTGATCTTGCTCATACAACTGAATACCAATTAATATTGGCCTACCACTAATGGTTCCCCCTTTAACTGACTTAATCATAAACAAATATCGTACATAAAAACGTAACCAAATTTTCAAAGTCAATAGACCATGACTAAAGGGACAGAGCCAAAAAAACTCCATGGAAATGAGATATGCCAATGCTTATATAACTGCATACCAAATATCATTGACCTATCGCTAGTGGTTCCCCATAAACTGACCTAATCACAAACTAGTACATGTAAACTATACAATAGTTTCAAAGTCTACAGACCATGACTCAAGGGGGAAGGGCCGAATAATCTCCATGGAAATAAGATGATCCAATGCTTATACAACTGCATACTAATTATCATTGACTTTCTCCTTCTGGTTCACCATAAATTAGATCTAATCACAAACTAATACATTTTTGACGCCGCCACTGATACCACTCTGCTGCCACCAAGGGCGCTTCCGCTGCCGTAAACAGCATACCACAATAAGTGAAAAAATTTCAACTTACTGTGCTATTTCAAAACTGTATCATAAAAAATTTAAAAACTATTACCATCACTCATTGATCCCCTTCCAAATGAAATAGTTTTCTTAAACTCATCTACTCCAAAATGAAAGTCAATCTTATCAGGATCAAGTCTGGCATATACTTTGACAGATCGGATGTGCATAAACAGTTTGACATTAAGGCAGCACTCTATACCCAAACACATAGAATCAATAGTACAGTACACATCTGATGGAAGCAAGGCTGATAGAAGTGGACATTCTGAAAAAAAAAGTATTCATAATTCAAATACAAAATACACAGATGGAAATTTATAAATGAAATGAATATCAGGAGTCACTATAAAAACTAAAAAAAGTATTTACTTCTGGTGTTGCGTCACATTCTTAGAGATATATTTATTTAGATTCTACCACTGCATATTAGAATGTGATACAATATTTCTCAAATAGAGACAGTTAAATTTTTACCTATTGAGAGATTTGGAATGTGACTTGTACATGTTTTTTTCAAATGACTATAAAATGCTCATATTTAACTGGTTTTTGAGTGGAGCATCAGTTTATATGTAACTTCATCAGGTTACATACAAATGTAATGGTCAATTGTTTTTTGGTGACATCTAACTAGAAAATTCAAAAGAATGCAAGAAAATTTGACATCATAACTGAAATTTGACAACTATTAGAACTGAAATCAATCGTAGTGTATGTTGATTACAATAAAAAATAATCAACCTGTCAGGAAAAGTATAAAGTACTAGAACACACCCGTGATATCGCGGGTCTGTGACTGAATTTAAAGTATATAAATATGCATAAGCCTTATTTTAGTATTGGTATTGTCATCTGATAAAGTCATGCCGATTATAAGATGTACAGTTTTCTCTTCTTTCAAAAAAACTCTGTTTGAACCCGTCGACCTGGAACTTATCAATTATTGGTCATATTTTAATTAGTTAGAAAACAAAAGGGCCTGGAATGGAGTATTTTTTAATCAACAGCATTGTCCTGTAGTAGTTATAAATAAAGTTGAATTCTTTGATTCAAAGTTTTACGTACGTTATGCCGGCAAACAAATTGAAAACTGTATCTATACACATTCTTTTATGTCACGATTTTTAGCATTCGTATTGACATCTTAGAAAGTCATACTTTAATTAAAATACTACAATAGGGAACAATGTGACAATGATTTAATTTAGTAGTGTCAACCCTGTGATTATGACTCGTGTATATAGCAAAATCCTAAATACACCGTTTGGTGGTGCGCCTGTCAGATGCAGAACGTACAGATAAGGTAATAGGTAACATGTGAATATACTTTTGTATCGGTATACAATTTGACCCGGAACTTGTTAATTATTGTTAAAACAAAAGGGCCCCCCCAGTTCAGGTCACCAAAATGTTTTTCTAACATAATTTTATTGCTACTGAAACTTCTTATCTAGTGCGGAAATTGTCACAGCTTCTTCTCAAACTGGCCAATAATTAATTAATACCAGCATCCACATGCGTGATTTATGACAACTTATTGGTGGGTGTGTAAATGTTGACACCTGTGTGTAATGGGTCTATGCAAAAGCTTTTATGTAAAATACAATTACATGTTGATTGGAATAGTACAAATTTTTATTGGTTTATAATACAATAGTGAATACCGATTAAGATCGATTACCAGGGGAAACATCTGATCTGTGTATTTGAAAAATAGGTACAGATATATAATGTTGGTATACATCTATTTTTGGGTATCTCTTCATTCCAAAATACAGTACTCCCAATAACATTTCCTGTTTTTTTCAAAACTGTCTTTTTGTGAATTTATTCAGCAACAAATTAAACTATTTATTTTTTTATAACTAACAAGATATGTTTTTTTAAACAGAATGTCATATTTCATTCCCCTCTTATTTTCAAGGGAAATCATCAATTTGTATTACTCCCCCTCCCCTTTCCCCCGGTCAAGGAAATTGAATTGACATTTCCTTATAAATAATCATTAATAAAATGCTATTTGATTTTCGTTAAAATTTACTTTGTAACAGAATCTAGGACTTATACATTTCTCTAAAAGCCCAAGCATACAGTTATATTTGTTTTTAATTTTCTTGTTTCAATTACCATGTACATGTATGAGGCTATGCAAAAGGTCACCATTTATAAGGATATGAAGATGTTTTACAGATATTAGAATAATGTGCTAAAAAGGGAGTCTCACTAGGAAGCGAGGCCAAGAAAATACAGATAATAGAATATAGACATGATGAAATATAAAGAAAATATTGATTGATTGTTGCATGGTTGTTAAACGTCCAGTGGCAAACATTTGATGCATGTTTAGGACGAATATTATAAAGATCAATTTGGCAGGAAAATAAAGAATAAAGAATAAAAAAAAAAACAATGATCTGAACCCCCCCCCCCCCCCCCCCTCCCCCCTCAAAAAAAAAAAAACCAACAACAAACAAAACAAACACAAAACCGACTCACACTCGCATATATATCTCTCTAAAAAAAAAAATTGGTTCATGGTGCCCCCCCCCCCCCCCCAGACATCGAGGTCCTGGATCCACCCCTGTTTATTGTGTTTGCACTGTATAATTCTGACCTTCACATAATTCAAGATTATTTTCAATGGTGGAATCTGACATTGTTATAACCGAAAGAGTTTTCATGAAGTTTCACGAGAAGTCTATCAATGACATGTATATTACCAGAGAGTAACGAATGTTATGTAAATAAAGGATCCCCATAGAAACCAAGATAGCGGATTTAAAATGACAAATAATCTTGGATAAAGTGAAGGTCAGGATTATACAGTGCAATCACAACATAAGGTAGGACAGTATTCATGTTTTGAAAAGATTTTTGATTCTACTAATTGAAAAACGTCGTCAATTAAATGCAGTTGGTAGTTTAAAAATTTTCA
The DNA here is from genome assembly GCF_963676685.1 of Mytilus edulis. NCBI lineage: Eukaryota > Metazoa > Mollusca > Bivalvia > Mytilida > Mytilidae > Mytilus > Mytilus edulis. The sequence goes on from NC_092356.1 coordinate 40,190,628, forward strand.
ACCAAAACATGGTGTCAATTTTACCTGACAGAGACTATAGGTAAGAATTGAAGAAATATATATATATATGTATATCTAATAACCCCCAAATTCAGTAACTAAATAATATCATGGTAATTTCCTACGTAACCTCAAAATTAACTTTGATTTTTGAAAGTCAACGCTGGTGAAATGAATTTACAAACTTTGACAACCATGCACCTACCATGTTAAGACAAATGTACTTATCACTACAACACTTTTGAAAAAAAGTTCCACTTGGGTAATAAATATATATCGAAGATTAAAGCAAATCTTTATGCACATGGAGTAAGTAACAAAGTAAGGTGAAATACATCAAATACATACTATTGCTATTTGTAAGAAGTCTTTTAATCATCTGATCTCTACTTCCACCAGTCTCCTGCCCTCGTTCTAATAATTCCTGGTCTAATTCATCATCAGTGGCTTGCCAAGGGTTGAAACAAGGCTTGTAGTTAATTAGTCTCTATAAAACAAGGCAAAACTGTGTTAGAAAGAAAATTCAAAACACATGCATGTAACAAGGTAATGATGTCCTGATTGACAGTAAGACTGAAGGTTACACTTTGTAAATACAGCTGTTTCTCAAACCACGCCTCTTTTGGGGAGATTTAGAATATTCATAGAAAATTAATTTTGTTTACATACTGGTTCCCAGTTATGCTCTCTGTGTTCCATCTCATAGAGACATAACTTGGGAATGTTACCAGTAAATATACATGTGCATATTGTTTACATTGAAATCTGTGGTAACCCTTCATTCGAGGTAGGGGTAGTTAGGAAAATTAGTGCTAGTTTAAACTCTGAAAAGTTATGGGCATATAAACGTTGAAAATATGCTGCACAGCCCTATATTTTAACCTTTGAAAAAAATTGTAGTACATATGAACTTTCAATTCTAGGATAATCTTTTTTTTCACAACTTCATAGTAAAAGTGGTACAGTTTTAGCCCTAAAAGGATTTCCTATGGGAAATTGCATTGTCAATATTTACAGAAATGCAACCTATAGTAAATAGTTACATGATATTAATGTAGATCATTAGAAATGTACTGTTGGCATGTGGCTGAAAACAGTTGACACAAGTTTTCGGGTAGAGGTGATTTGTGAAATAGTAACAAATTCAGAGGACAAAAGAAGAAAACAGTAAACTGGAATACTTTTACTGCAGCATTAATGCAGACAAAACTAAAGGCTCCTAAAAAGCAAACAACAAAATTTAAGTGTCATTATTCATTATATTGTTATTTGTATAAAGTGTGAAAAAAATATTAAGGTGGCTCGGGACTATTCGACTGCGCATAATTTCACGTATGAATTACAAAAGTATTTGTCGTAATTTTTTTTCATATTTTGATTGATTAGAAATATTAAATCATTGTAGTTATGTGACTAATAGAATATTTTCGTTATTATCGGTATTTTTTAAAGGGTCAAAATGACATTTCACCCATTTTTACCATTTTCCCGCCAAAATTTGGGTTGTAAGGCAAAATATTTTTTTTTCCTTATCGGTGACCTATGTTTTTAATTGGCTCATTCTTTGAAGCTGTATTCCAGCTTTTCATATAACAGTTTTGGAACAATTGTCATAGAACGTTTTTTTGATATTCCGAAAAAAATATGTCAACACCTCTATTTCCCCTATCATTTCATTGAAAAATGGTCCCTTTTACATACCTGTTTAAAAGTAAAATTTTGAGCTTAAATGGTCCGTGACCCCCTATTTTTTTTCGACCAATTTGATTCATTTTCTTTAAAGAATAAAATAACCAAAAATACGGCACTTCTGATAGAAACTTCGAATACGCCCGAGCCACCTTAAGTGGGTACAAATTTTCATAGGTTGAGGATAAGTTTTTCGTAAACATTTGATTTCGTGTTATATCAAAGTCTGCATAATGTAAATTGTATTGCTTGAACATTGAAATTGGAGGTAAGCCTGTACCAAAGAAATCACCAAAAAGAATTGGATACAATATGATACCTTCAATGTCATAATAAGTACTGCCATCTTCTCTTTTGATTCATCCATTTTAAGCTTGTCAAAAAAGTTAATAATTGATCCAAGCTTTACTTTCTTAAGAGAGAACTTTTTCCGAAAACTGTCAGCTTTCCTCAGTAAAACACTAAACGCATCTACAAAAAAGAAATAAGTATACTAAAATTCTGAATAAAAATATTGCTTAAAATTTGGTCAGAAATCAACTTTTTATGAATATATTGAAAAGATTGTAAATATATTATTGTGTACAGGTTACACAATACTAGGTTATGTTTTATGAAGATTGAAAGATGACCAAGTATTGTCTGACCAATTTAAAAAGTTTTTACACCTTCAAGTGATCTTGCAAAATTATCCTTATAAAAAGATTTGCCATTGTATGAGAAGGGGCGAGTATATTCTAAAATTGAATAAATACAATATCCCATGCAGTTTTGTGAGTTGATTACATGTATTTTCAACTTCTTAGAAGATAATTACTGCTTCAGGTAGTTCATCAGTAAGTGATGGGTTTCTCTTAAAAGAAATTTTAAGGTCCTAATGAATAAACTGCACAGAAAACAATAGTTATTGTATTATTCAATGGGACATATAGAACGACACGAGGTTCAAATACATTTACCAAGAGGAGATGATTAAGTGGAAGAGTTTTATTAAGTTCACAATAAAAGTGGTCAGACAGTTTTCATGTCAATAGACAGAAGTTAGAAATCAACATTCTGAATTCTTTTTTTAAAACAGATAATATCCAGTTTCCAAATTTTTTAAATAAGTAAAATTTAAACTTTGTGATTATTTTGATTCATGCATATTATATTTGTTTTGATTCTTTACCTTTTATGTTGAAACTTGAACTACTGCCACCATTTCCGTCTACAAATTCTTTAGACCAGTCGTCTCCATTTGATTTTGGAAATTGCTTCTTTAGTCGACTATAATAACTTTTAGAATTATCTGAAATCAAAATTTTTTTTTTTTTTATTTAAAGTCTTTGCGAGGGCAACTTTATTAACAATCACATATAACTAACTAAACTGCTACTAAATTTACAACAAGAGTGCACATGCTGAAATGTCTCGCCTGCTTTACTGTATTCAATTAAAACTGTCATAATAGTAACAGGTTTAGTTAACTTTAAAACCAGATATCTTCCACCATTTTCTACGCAAGAAAATGTCTGTTAAAGTCAGGAATATGACAGTTGTTGACTATTCATTTGATGTGTTTGAGCCTTTGATTTTGCCATTTGATGAGGACTTTCCGTTTTGAATTTTACTCAGAGTTCGATATTTTTGTGATTTCTTTTTTCAAACCATACACCAAATAATGTTGGCCACAGAAAAAACCTGATGGCTCATACTGAATATTGATTGCCATAATTAAAAATTGACTTAATTAATGAACCATGATAATGAGTTTAGGGTTTGATTAACCTTATCAGACGGACATGTGCACATGCATACAATCATGCCTTACAACAAATAAAGTTGACCAATGGCTTACAATATTTGAAAAGTGGACAAAACCATGAAAACTTGCCAGACAAACATACCTAACAAGAGTGCACACACTGAAATGTCTCGCCTTCTTTACTAATCATTGATATTATGTTGATAGTCCTAAGTATAAAGCTTGATTACAACTGTCACATCAACTTAACATTAACCAAGATAGCTAAACAAAGACCAATGAACCATGAAAATGAGGTCAAGGTCAGATGAACCATGCCAGGCAGACATGTACAGCTAACAAAGTTTCCATACAACAAATATAGTTGACCTATTACTTATAGTTTAAGAAAAATAGACCAAAACACAAAAACTTAACACTGTGCAATGAACCGTGCAATTACGGTCATGGTCAAATAAAACCTGCGGGACTGACATATAGATCATAATATATTTCCATACATCAAATATAGTTGACCTTTGGCATATAATATTAGATAAAAAGACCAAAACTTAAAAACTTAACTTTGACCACTGAACCATGAAAATGAGGTCAAGGTCAGATGACATCTTCCGACTAGACATGTACACCTTACAACCATTTCGTACAACACATACATACCTGCCAACTTTCACGATTTAGGCGTGTGCTACACGATTTTGACCCTCTGTCCCGATTACACGATCGTGATCGTGAAAATAGCCAAAAAACACGATTTTAGTAAAATTTACACGAAAAATATTTTTGTTCCCGATTTTGAACTTTTGAAAGTTTTCCCAAGGGAGACAAATCGTGTCTGACAAATTTCATCCAATCAAAATTTAGTGATCATGCATTTACCAGTTGATTAATGTCGGCATAGTAAACAATCAAAGAGTTGGTTTTTTTTTAGCTTGGGTGTTAAATTTATAAAAATTGGAATCATGATGGGCGAGTTATCACTTGCAAAATAGTTCTGTCACCGCCTAAGAAAATAAAGAGTGTTGCTTCGTGCAAATACTTAGAGAAATGGGAGAATGATGTCAAGTACAGGGGCTCACTAGGTTGTCTAAATGAACGTTAGGATTGTCACATGCCTTTTGTAAAAAGAGCTTAATTTTTTGAAGATTAGAGAAAAAAGGGGTGAAAATTAAATGTTTACAGAACAACAGAACCCCCCCCCCCCCCTTTTTCCATTCCAGACTCTCATATATTGTTGTTTTTTTTTGTTATTAAATTATTAAAATTATTACTTTTTTTTTAATTTCTTGACAATGTATCAGACAAACATAAAGTCATCTTACTGGTGTTTATCTCAACAAAAAGAATACAACAATCAAACAATTTAAAAAAAGATAGGTTATAATAGCATCTTCAACTATCACCCCCCAAAAAAGAAGTATGTCAGACACTTTTAGGAGCCAAATCATCACACGAAAAAATGCCGCGAAAAATTCTACCCTTAAAAATTGTGCCGCGCACAAAAACCCCCATCGCCATTTTCAAAAGTTGGCAGGTATGCACATATAGAAGTTCTATTGCAGAAAGTATGAGAAAAACAGACCAAAACACAAAAACATAACTATAACCACTGAACCATGAAAATGAGGTCAAGGTCAGATGACACCTGCCAGTTGGACATGTACACCTTCCAGTCTTTCCATACACCAAATATACTAGCCCTATTACTTATAGTATCTGAGATATGGACTTGACCACCAAAACTTAACCTTGTTCACTGATCCATGAAATGAGGTCGAGGTCAAGTGAAAACTGTCTGACGGGCATTAGGACCTTGCAAGGTACGCACATACCAAATATTGTTATCCTATTACTTATAATAAGAGAGAATTCAACATTACAAAAATTTTGAACTTTTTTTTCAAGTGGTCACTGAACCATGAAAATGAGGTCAAGGACATTGGACATGTGACTGACGGAAACTTCGTAACATGAGGCATCTATTTACAAAGTATGAAGCATCCAGGTCTTTCACCTTCTAAAATATAAACTTTTTAAGAAGTAAGCTAACGCCCCAGCCGCCGGATCACTATCCCTATGTCGAGCTTTCTGCAACAATGTTGCAGGCTCGACAAAAATAATTCCAATATATACACATATAGTGACCCTATGGCTTAAAGTATTGTAGATAGGATCCAAACAGGAATAAAATGCTTAGCTGAGCACAGCCTGATACGAAAGCTGAGGTAGTACCCTGAACAGTTGGTGTAAATTTGGACACAATATTGAAGCTTGATACTGTCTGAATTTGGACTGTGATCAAATTAATTTTGACATAATATAGGTTTCTGACACAAAATAAATGCGGTCAAAGATCTTCAAAATCTGTTGTGCTCTGCAATTGAAAAATTTGAAAAAAATATATGAGCCCTTTTAAAAAATTGAAAAATAAATGGGGAATTTGTCCATGAGAAACAGACACCACCAAAATTCAAACTTGATCTGTGTTTTGTGGTAATAAGCATTTTGTATAAGTTTCATAACAATATGTTGAAGCAAACTAAAGTTAGAGAACAGAAACCAACTTTGGGACATACATACGTACAGACGGACAAAGGTAAAACTTAATGCCCCTCCGCTACGACAGGAGCCAAACTCAATCCCATCCTTCTTTTTGTAGTATGGAACCTTTTAGTACAATTTAAGAGAGATCCATACACTGAAACACAAGTTATTATTTAGAAACTAGATAAATGCTTGTTTTTGGCCCATTTTTTGCCCCTTACTCCTACATGTTTGGGGCACTTAACAACAGAGGGACAACAGATGCCATACGATGGATGCCAAGTGAGGAGAATAGCTCACTTGGTTAAACAAAAGAATAGCCAAGCCGATAGATAACATACCTTTTATTCTTTTAACATCTGTACCTGGAGGATCCCTCTTTAACTTTGGCATAGTTTCTTTATGAGTATTTTTGTTGCGCATCTTACGTTTAACCTTTTTCAATTTTTTACCAATTGCACCAACAATTGAACCTGCTTGTATAGTATTTCCCTAAAATCAGATAGCAATAATCCAATATCATTTTGTAGCTTATTCTAAATACTGAGAAACCAGGATCAAAATTTTGCATTCCAGTCAAACTTTTGGTCTACAAAAGACTCATCAGTGAAACTGGAATAAATAAGATGTGTCAAAGCGACACGAATGGCCCGTCCCAAAAAGTTGAAAAATCTGCAATTTCAATGTAAGCACATGTGGTTAAACATGATGGTAGTCTCACATATCAAAAATCAGCTCAAAATCTGGAGGCGTATAGAAAAAAAAATCCATATAACTGTGATTTTCAATAATTTATCAAAGTCCAAAGCCCGTAATTTCAGCAAAAATTATCGGAGCGGAATGAAACTTTAACTTGATCTGTAACTCATCATGGTTAACTTACATACCAAAAATCACCCCAATATCTGAAGGCGTTTAGAAAAAAGTTCGTATAATTGTGATTTTCAACAATTTCTCAAAGTCCAAAGCTAGTAATTTCGGCAAAAATTAGTAAAGCAGAACGAAACTAAAACTTGATCTGTAACTCATCATGGTTAACTCACATACCAAAAATCAACCCAATATCTGAAGGCGTTTAGAAATAAACTCCATATAATTGTTTGTTGCGGAATGACGGAGTCTACTTTGTGAAACAGAACAAACACACCTAAAGGTAATTTTTTAATTATGTTATCAAAAGCACAAAACCAGTTTTCTAAATGTTGTCACCCATGCATTCTTTTAAATGCTATTTTATCAATTTATTCTGTTATAATAACAAAGATATGGAACAAGTGAAGTATCAGTTGATTTTGAGCAAATTTTTCATATTAATAGATTAAAATATTAAAAAGTTACTAAAGATACTCAATCTAATGTACTGTGGATTCCTTATTATTCGTTAGATACCAATTTTCGTGGGTTTCATAAGTACAGGTGAACCATGAATTCAAATGTTCAATGAATAACATATTTTTAAAAGGCTTTGTATACAGAAATTGGCAAAACCACAAAATCAAACATCTACGAAAATGCAAGTTTTCAGCAATCCTTAAAAATTTATACCCCCAAAAATAAATGAATGAAGGTAAATTTTGATTCATAATAGAGTAGTTCAAAAAAACCAAGGTAGCAATAAAAACAAATCAATGTGATGTCCTTGCACTCCACTCTGAATTAACTGTACAATCACAAAGTCAATGTAGGACTTTCCTTTAGATTCCTCACCGAAAAATAAGCCTTATGACAAACATTTAATGCAACCAGTTTATCATGCAAATTAAGCTTCTGGCAAGCTTTCAGCAAACATCATTATGCACATCGTATTTGCTGTAAACTTGCCGCAATTGTTAGCTACAGCAATATTGAAGTAAACTTTAAAACCAGTTATTTTTTCTGATGTGTGTTTGCAGCAAACTAATGCAGAAACTACACATATAGCAATGTCATGTGGTCAAACAAATTCATTATATCTCTTTCAAATTTTTTAATGTTTCCATCCCTTTAAAAGTTTTATTGACATCATCCTTGGTTGGTTGACCTTAAGGGAATATATGTGTCATAGATGATAAGAATAAGTTTTTATAGAAAAATGAGGTGTGGTATGATTGCCAATGAGACAACCATCCAAATGAGTTAAAATGAGTTTCACAATTGAGACATCACACAATGAGACTAATCACTGGAGATGTACTTGCATCAGCGGCACCATTGGTGCCACATGTGGAGAAGATATTGCTAATCCTTCTTCCATAAAAGTCCAATGTACAAGTAACAGGCTATTATTTGAATTTGGAATTATTTTTAAATATGGAATTTGTATAATTTCTAGTGCTTGAATTTTTTAATAAATTCCGTATATTTGGTATTATAATATTGGGGCAGTTCATAACACTTTCCATACAATGTATTTGTATAGATAGTGTTGTGCGCGGCACAGTACATTCTATTGAAAATGCACTATCTTCTTCATAATTTAAAATGTAAACAGCACAGAACATTAAAGTAAAGAATAAACATGGAATGTATTAAAAAATTTCAAGCACAAGAAATTATGCAAATTCCATAATTAAAAATAAATCCCAGTTGAAATAATAGCCTGTTAAGTATACAATTTGGATTGGACTAAAGGATAAATATTTTTTACAAACAACTAGCTTACCATGAAAAGAATTTTATAATCATCACATTTCTGTTTCCAAGGCTGAATTTTAATTCCTCTTTTTGTCATGAATCCAGTTGGATCTACTGTCCCTCCACTCTTAATAAATATCACTTTAATATGATTGAAACAGTTTGACTTCACTGCCACTCCTATATCTTCTCCAGCTACAACCTATGAAAATTAACATGCAAACCATGTCAGAACAATCAAATGTCTACACAAGACAAGCTCATTTTTACTTTCAATCGTGATACTTCTGTCACATGTGCCATTTAATTTTAAATCTGGTTTTTTTTCTTCAAAAGTCTGTGTTTGAGTTCTGATGGTTATAAGGTCTCTGGAGCTACAAATTTAATGTACATATAATTTCATCAAAATAGTTGAGAAACCGCCTTCCATTCTTTAAAGGACCATTTTAATCATTTTTCTCCACATTTGCTTATATATTTTCAGCTTTAGGGTCTGAATGAGATTATTGATTTTGACATCTCCAAAATGTGCCTCCTGAAGACTGAAAAAAAGGTCCATTGAAGAAATAAAAACTGTGGAGATACGGCGCAACATGTAAAAAACCTCTCCCCCTTTTTTACAAAATACTCAATAACTCAAAAATGAAATTTTGAATCATCACCAAAAAGTATACAGATATTAAGATTAATATAACTAAGAAGTGTGTAAAGTTTTAAGCAATAATCAAGAATCTTTTTTGAGATACGGTGCGACATGTGAAAAAAAACACACCCCTGTTTTAGTTACAAAGTGCCGTAACTCAAAAAAGTTTAAATCTCATTTTCACCAAAAAGTATACAGATCATTTGACCATCATAAGAAACAACTATATTAAGTTTCATGAAATTTAGATAATTCGTTCTCAAGTTACGGTGCAACATGTTTACGCTGCACAGACAGACGGACGGACGGACAGACAGACAGACAGACGGACACCGGATATTTGTATACCCTAATACTTCCCGTCAAAATTTTTGACGGGCGTAATGTCCTGTCAAAATTTTTGACGGGCGTATAAAAATAACTTTGAATCTAAATTCCAATCTGCCATTTTTGATATTGGTCTTTCAGTTAAGTCAGGTCTGGCAAATATGACTGTTTACTGTATATTGTTATAGAACAAACTTACTCTGTGTCTAATATATAATAGATCATTAGGATGTAAAATGTCAATGTTTGGTCTAATATTCTTTATAACTATGTCAATATCTCTGAGAAATCCACCAGTAGCTTCAATTATCACCTCATTCATATTATTACCCAGTTTTGCAAATCCGGAAAATGGGGCAACGATCTATAAAATAAATATCTTTTTTATAAATTGAATCACAATATACTAAGTATATAATATAAGCAATTATAACTGAGTTCAGCAATTATGTTTATATTTAAGTAATTGCTCTTTTGTGAATACATTTATGAAACATAATGATAAAAATATATTAATTTCAGTTTTTACTTCTTATACAAATAAGGAGATGTGGCTCAAGAATCCAGGTTCTTTTTCCACAATTTGTCTTTCACCTACCCATGTTAAACTGAGCATAGAGCATGGCATGAAACATTAGATTTGTGTCAAGATAGCTATAGTTCAACTCCAAAGGGACACAACTCTTTCTTATCCTACTAATTCAGTAATTATGCATTGGAATGGATATTCTGGTCTCAGATTGATGATATTAATATGTATGTTAATGTCTTTTATAATTATAATAAAATTATATTGTGCTTTTGTCCCATTGTTTTTACTTTGTACAGTTACAATTTTCCTGTGGTTATTGGCAATGACCGTAACATTGGTTCAACACCACCAAAATTTTGATTCATCCAATTTTGACTTATCGAGAGTTGAAATACATATATTTGTGGTAAACGGACAGAAAGTCACCGAGGACAAAAAGTCACAGGACATAAAGTCACAAATAATTTGTTGACAATTGTTTGAATACATGAGAGAAAGATCTTGAAATATTTTCTTTTTGTAACATATATTTAGGCAATTGTTCTTTTAAAAGTCTTGATAAAGGAAAAAATATTAAAATTTAATCATGCAAAGGATATATTTCTTGGCAGAATGAAGCCATTTTAGTATCAAGTCATTTTGACATTTTGTTTTCCATAACAATTATTCGATCGTTATTGATATTTATTGAATAAGTTTTGATTACAAAGTTGCTCCATATCTAATAGTTAATGCAAAAACAAAAAAAATATTTTTAAAATTATTGTGTTCTTGTTCAAGGTAAAGTAATCTCAAAACTGAATTTTTACTTTTTGTCCTGTGAATTTTTGTCCGTGATTTTTTGTCTGTGACTTTTTGTCCTGTGACTTTCTGTCCTACATTCATATTTGTATGGAACAAATTTCCAACATTTTGTGTCAACCAAGTTCATGACAATGAGAGTTAACTGTATATATTTTGTTCTTTTTTTCTTTCTTGATTATATAAGATGTGACCATTTAGTAAAATTCAATGGTACAGGTGGGGTGTTAAATTTATTTAATTTCTGTGGATGATGGGGGTTAAATGAAAGTGCCTTCCAGGAGAAGTACATAATATTTTCTGAAACAGCCCTAATCTGTTGATCTGTAAAATTGAATTTTAGTATCTATACATTCACTATTTTTTTTAGATTTAATTACCTGTACTTATAAGGAAGGGGAAAGAAATATAAACAGAAAGTTTATACATGCAATCCAGTCTATCTTGTAACAAAAAACAAACAATATATGTATATGTATATTCTACCCTGTAAATCTTTGTGGAAACAGTATTGGTTCTCCCTAACATCAATTTCTTCAGCATGAGTATACATAATATCTATATTAGAGTCACTTTAATGGAATACTAACTGTTTTTCCCACTTCAGCTTCCAAGTCTACTCCTCCTTCCCTGCCAGCTGGGTAAAAACCATTATAGTCACATCCACCTCCCTTCAAGCGTGTCATTTTAGGAAAATGTTTGTGTGCACCAGGACCAAAGATCGAAGCAAGCTTAGACATTGCATTTTCATACCTACAATTAATAGTAGTTTTATTGTAAAATAATAAGATGCTTTTATCAATAATACATCGATGGTTATTACTATATTTTCTTTTAATGTGCAATGTTATATTATGCATCCCCTTAATGTCATTTTACTTTTTCTAATCCTCTCCAAAATAAATTTAATAAAATGCTTCGCTGAACACAGCCTGATATTACCATATATATTGAACCCTAAACAGTTGGGGAAAGTTTGAACACAAAATTCATGTTTTATACTGTCTGAATTTGGAGTGTGATAACATTTTTGACATAATAAATGTTTCGAACACATAATAAATGTAGTAAAAAATCTTTAAAAAATTCCAAAAATATTTGAGCCAGTCGTACATTTTATGCCTTATTCTGATTTTGATTCCTTATGACTTAATAACAAAAGGCAATTATGAAAATCAGTTGGCCACCACAATGGTTGATATTAAAAAAAAGATCAATACACTTACACACAAGTTATTGTCCTGAAACTACAAAAAAGCTTGTTTTTGGTCTCTTTGAGGCCCCTAGTTCCCAAACAGTTAACTTAAGTTATAGTAAAGCAAAAAATTGCTTGAGGTCGTAAAAAAATCTGAAAAACAAGCAAACAAATTTTGTTAAAACTATAAAAAAAAAATGTGATTTATTTATTACTTCATTATTTTACTTATTATAATTATGTACTGAAAGGCTAAGTAATAGTATTTACCCATTTTTCAAGATGGTATAAGCTTCTTTGACAGACTTCACTAAGGAGAAAAACTCCTTATACTTGTTGAAGAAAGAATTGGCGAAACCATTAAGTCCTTGCAACGATGTAACCAACTCTTCTACTGTTGTCGTTATGTTATCAACAACATTCTGTCTCATCTCACGCTTAAAAATATAAATAAGTATTTATAGCATACACTGAAACACGAAAAAATAAATAGAAAGATAAATTGTAAGCTAAATGTAACTTCAAAAACCCCTTCAACAAGATGCTCAAATTTTAATAACACCAACAATCTTTTACTTAAGAATTAAATGTTTCTTTTAATAATTTTATTGGGGTGTAAAAATATTGATTGAAACACATTTTGAATGAAGCCCTTCATTTTAACAAGAGGCAGTAAAGAACCTGTGTTGCTTACCTGCTTTAATTCAACCATAGCAATTTTTGGTAAGAATCATCATGGTAGGGCAATAACTCTATAAAGAGTTAACTGACAATTTCAGTCATATTGACATATTTGTAGATCTTGTCTTGCTAATAATCTTTGCTTATAAAATTTCAATCCATCTATTATAGCTTCCAAAATAATAGGCAAAACTACAAAGTATTGGGAAACAAGAGGCTCTCAAGAGCCTGAATCGCTCACCTGAATTTTTTTGGTTTAATCTCTCATCAATGATTATTTTGGCTTTTCAATTTATTTAAATGTTCTTTGAATCGTCCTATTTTCTTCTAAAGCAAAAAAAAATCATTTTCTCCTATGTTCTATTTTAGCCATAGGAGCTATGTTTCTTGACATACAAGGAAATGAAATATAAAATTTATACTAGATACTCTGAAACTCTGTAACTCATTTAGCCTAAGTTTGGCTGAAATTAATACAGCAGTTTCATAAGAAGATTTTTTAAAGTAAGTCAACATGATGAACAAATTGTGAAAAAAGTCTTTAAAGGGCAATAACTCCTAAAGAGGTCAATTGACAATTTTGGTCAAATTGACTTATTTGTAGATCTTACTTTGCTGATCATATTTGCTGTTTACAGTTTATCTTTATCTATAATAATATTCAAGATAATGACCAAAAACTGCAAAATTTCCTTAAAATTACCAATTAAGTGGCAGCAACCCAACAATTTGATGTTTGATTCATCTGAAAATTTCAGGGCTGATAGATATTGACCTAATGAACATTTTTACTCCATGTCAGATTTGCTCTTAATGCTTTCGTTTTTGAGATATAAGCCAAAAACTGCATTTGACCCCTATGTTCTATTTTAAGTAACGGCGGCCATGTTTTTTGACGGATCAAAAATCAAAGCACACACTTTGTGCAGGATAATCTAAGGAACAACCATGCTAAGTTTTAACCAAATCCATTCAGTAGTTTCAGAGGAGAAGATTTTTTAAAGTTAGCAAATATGATGAACAAATTGTGAAAAATTGTCATTAAAGGACAATAACCCCTTAAGGGGTCAATTGACAATTTTGGTCATATTAACTTATTTGTAGATCTTACTTTGCTGATCTTTTTTGCTGTTTACAGTTTATCTTTATCTATAAAAAATTCAAGATAATGACCAAAAACTGCAAAATTTCCTTAAAATTACCAATTAAGTGGCAGCAACCCAACAATTGGATGTTTGATTCATCTGAAAATTTCAGGGCTGATAGATATTGACCTAATGAACATTTTTACTCCATGTCAGATTTGCTCTTAATGCTTCGTTTTTGAGATGTAAGCCAAAAACTGCATTTGACCCCTATGTTCTATTTTAAGTAACGGCGGCCATGTTTTTTGACGGATCAAAAATCAAAGCACACACTTTGTGCAGGATAATCTAAGGAACAACCATGCTAAGTTTTAACCAAATCCATTCAGTAGTTTCAGAGGAGAAGATTTTTTAAAGTTAGCAAATATGATGAACAAATTGTGAAAAATTGTCATTAAAGGACAATAACCCCTTAAGGGGTCAATTGACAATTTTGGTCATATTAACTTATTTGTAGATCTTACTTTGCTGATCTTTTTTGCTGTTTACAGTTTATCTTTATCTATAAAAAATTCAAGATAATGACCAAAAACTGCAAAATTTCCTTAAAATTACCAATTAAGTGGCAGCAACCCAACAATTGGATGTTTGATTCATCTGAAAATTTCAGGGCTGATAGATATTGACCTAATGAACATTTTTACTCCATGTCAGATTTGCTCTTAATGCTTTCGTTTTTGAGATGTAAGCCAAAAACTGCATTTGACCCCTATGTTCTATTTTAAGTAACGGCGGCCATGTTTTTTTTGACGGATCAAAAATCAAAGCACACACTTTGTGCAGGATAATCTAAGGAACAACCATGCTAAGTTTTAACCAAATCCATTCAGTAGTTTCAGAGGAGAAGATTTTTTAAAGTTAGCAAATATGATGAACAAATTGTGAAAAATTGTCATTAAAGGACAATAACCCCTTAAGGGGTCAATTGACAATTTTGGTCATATTAACTTATTTGTAGATCTTACTTTGCTGATCTTTTTTGCTGTTTACAGTTTATCTTTATCTATAAAAAATTCAAGATAATGACCAAAAACTGCAAAATTTCCTTAAAATTACCAATTAAGTGGCAGCAACCCAACAATTGGATGTTTGATTCATCTGAAAATTTCAGGGCTGATAGATATTGACCTAATGAACATTTTTACTCCATGTCAGATTTGCTCTTAATGCTTTCGTTTTTGAGATGTAAGCCAAAAACTGCATTTGACCCCTATGTTCTATTTTAAGTAACGGCGGCCATGTTTTTTGACGGATCAAAAATCAAAGCACACGCTTTGTGCAGGATAATCTAAGGAACAACCATGCTAAGTTTTAACCAAATCCATTCAGTAGTTTCAGAGGAGAAGATTTTTTAAAGTTAGCAAATATGATGAACAAATTGTGAAAAATTGTCATTAAAGGACAATAACCCCTTAAGGGGTCAATTGACAATTTTGGTCATATTAACTTATTTGTAGATCTTACTTTGCTGATCTTTTTTGCTGTTTACAGTTTATCTTTATCTATAATAATATTCAAGATAATGACCAAAAACTGCAAAATTTCCTTAAAAATTACCAATTAAGTGGCAGCAACCCAACAATGGTTTGTTTGATTCATCTGAAAATTTCAGGGCTGATAGATCTTGACCTAATGAACATTTTTACTTCATGTCAGATTTGCTCTAAATGCTTTCGTTTTTGAGATATAAGCCAAAAACTGCATTTGACCCCTATGTTCTATTTTAAGTAACGGCGGCCATGTTTTTTGACGGATCAAAAATCGAAGCGCACATTTTGTGCAGGATATACTAAGGAACAATCATATTAAGTTTCATTCAAATCCATTCAGTAGTTTCAGAGGAGAAGATGTTTGAAAAATTGTTAACGACGACGACGACGACGTCGACGACGACGACGACGGACGCCAAGTGATGAGAAAAGCTCACATGGCCTTTTAGGCCAGGTGAGCTAAAAATGCCATTCAAATGCAATTACTTTTATTCAAATTTTCGGAGTGACTTTTATTATTATTTCTTATTCTACTCTTTCCTGGCTCATAAGGTCCATTTTTAGTATTATTAATTGAGCATGTTATTAAAATTTTGCTTTACTCCACATGATCCAATTGGATGTTTACACTTTTTATTAATTACATTATCAATATAATACATGTTTTTTATAATGACTTTAAACTCACTGATGACAAGTGCTCAGTATATAAGATAACTTGTTTAACCAGTGGAACATATTTCACAGACAAGGAACTTATTTCACCAGGTAAGGAACAAATTTCACAAATCCAGAACTTATTTCACCAGGTAAGGAACAAATCTCACAAACATGGAACTTATTTCACTAGGTAAGGAACAAATTTCACCAACCCAGAACTTATTTCACCAAGTAAAGTGTGGAACTTATTTCATAGAGATGGAACAAATTATATAGAAATTGTCTGTGAAAAAAGTTCTCCCAGAACATATTTCCTGTGAAATTAGTTCCACTGGAACTTTTTTCACAGGAACAAATTTTGGCTCACATATACTGAAGATTTCTGTCATGAAAGAATTTGTTGTCATCTCGACTGATAATTTTTGCTATTTGAAGTTTCTTTCTATCTATTGCAGTTAGCTGGTCTAAATTTCAGGGTTCTCGCTAAGGAATTTTGAAGGCGAGTTCAGGGACTCGTAATTTTTTGCCATGATGAGTCCAAAAGCAAGAAGAAAATATTTTATTGCACAATAATGTATTATTTAGTCTCCATTTCCTAACAGAGCAATGAAATGACATTAAATTCAGATCACTTTTAAACTTTTGCTATAAAATGATGATATTTGTGTTTAACTGTGTTCAGTTTATACAAAATATTTCAGTCTTGATGCACCTGTTGACTCACCAATTTTGTAAATGGTGAGTCCAGACAGATTTTGATGAGTCCAAGAATCATAGACTCGCTTAAGTGAGAACCCCAAGTCTTGCTGATCATTTTTGCAATAAAAAAATTCACTGTATCTATCACAGTTTCAAATTATTATACAACAAGAATGTTTCCATAGTACATGGATGCCCCATCCGCTCTATCATTATCTATGTTCAGTGGACCGTGATAATGGGGTAAAAACTCTATTTTGGCATTAAAATGAGAAAGATAATATCATAGGGAATATGTGTACTAATTTCAAGTTGATTGGACTTCTACTTCATCAAAAACTACCTTGACCAAAAACTTTTAACCTGAAGCTGGACATACAAACAGACAAACAAACGGACGGACAAACAGACGCACAGACCAGAAAACATAATGCCCATAGAAGGAGCCTAAAAATGAAAAAAATGGTAAAATTTGTAAATTAAGGACCATACCTACTCCTACCATAAGTTGTCTTGACAGTTTTAACGTACATGGACAATTGGTAGTGCTCAACATTTTAAAGACCAAACAGCCTATTTATTTCTACCAGTGATTTTTTCCTTAAAATTTTGTGTGAAGGTATTTCATGATTTGAAGAACAAAAAATGATGAAAAAAATTGGGGGTCACCAACTTAGTTTTGTCGCTATAGCAACCTCAGTTTCGTGTTTTCCCGAATATTGACATAATATTTGCTTGTTATATAAACTCTCCAAAAAATCCTTTATATCAAAATTACAAGCATAATTCTTGTTTCACATTAAACAGCAGATTTGTATCTATCAAATACATGTTCAAGAGTTTAAGCCTCATATTGTTTTGATCTTTAAAAATATGATTTATTTTATTCCTGCAAAAAATAAAACGTAAAAATGAAAAACGTTTCCAGTATCAAAACAAATCTGCCAGTGACTTCTTTATAATAATTTCAAGAAGGAGAGTGCCACGTGTACTCTTCAAAATAAAGCCAAAAAAAGTGTATGTCACCGACCTTTCAAAAAAGTTATGGGCAATTTTCATGTTTTTTTCTTGTTCGTTTTGAAGAAAAGAGTTGTCTTTCTTCAGAACATCGCATCTGACGTCATAGTACAAACTTCCCTTGCTGGCGCACTATTTGAAAAAAAAAATCGCAAATTGGACGTTTGAAACCCACATTTAAATTTCCAAGAATAACAACTATAATCACCTACTTTATTATCCGGTAATACAAGAGATTAAATGCATGTGTCAGTATTAGATCTTATGATGTTGTTGTCGCACAATATTTACCTTCAGAAACCCCATCCGTCGGAATGGAAAATTTTTTGAAATAACCTTTCTCGCCGCTTTTGTTAGGAAAGTCTGTTGTCTGTTTTTGTCCTCTGTCCCTCATTAGCAAAATTATTGAAAATAAATGAAAGATGGCACTGGCTAACTACAGTGTATTTTAGGCTTAAATTAAAATATTGTTTGTTTGCCCTTTACCGACCGACCCTATAAATTCGTTCCGCCTGAAAATCTTTTATTTGCATTTACCAGCAAGATTTTATTTTATTTTATTTTTTCGTCCTACCAAAAATCTTATATTTGTATTTCCCGCTCAAAACTTTTCCTCGGGTTTTATCTTTATCGTATAAGGTCTAGTCCGTTTGGTATCACATGAGCGTTTGACATGCACACTTGCATATAGCATGCATAGAGTTTCAAAGCATTTGTTTGAAATCGATGTTAAACGCTTTGAAATAATGATATGACGTACGTTAACTCTGCATCTTTTTACTTGAAGAGCAGGGTTCATTTACAAAAAAGTTTGTTTATTAAAAAATTATTAACGTGTGTACAAACTATTTTGTGTAAACGGACGTTGTATTTTATGTAGGGATGGCCTTTTGTGATCCGTAGATAAGGATGATTATCATGGTTAACGATGCCTTCGACCAGCATTGCCATATTATTTATATCTGACATGAACCAAAGGTGACAAAAGCCTGTAAAATGGAGAATATTTGGCAGTAAAATCACCAAAGTTTTCCATACAAATCATTTATAAATGTGATGTAAAATACGTGACAATTGAGTTCAAGTTTTGTAGCATTTTTATTGGAAACATGGGCACACACGGAAATTTAAACACTCTAGGGACTTTTTCTTATAGTAATGTATGTCTGCCCGGACATATTTAACCTGAACAAAGTTATCTCTCACAGAAAACCTTTAGGTAGAGGTAAGCACACAAGGTATATAGTACAGAATATTAGTGCAATTTAAAACTCTTCAAAGTTACAGGCATAAATGAACGTTGAAAATATGCAACACAGCTCTTTATTTTGATATTTGAAAACAAAATAGTAGTGCAAAAAAAAGCCATATGAATTAACTTCACATTCTACATGATATTTTTTTTTTCAAAACGTTGTCCCACAAACTTATAAGCAAAAGCAAAACAGACAAAAAATGACATTATGCAGATTCTGTATTTATAAAATAAAATATTATACCTACCTGCCTACCCATGTAAAAAATATACCGAGTCAAGTTATTTTTTTGGGGAAAAAAATAAAATATTTTACCTACCTACCTACCCTGTTTCAAAACATAGGGTCGGAAAAGGGCAAACAAACAATATTTTAATTTAGGCCTTACTATATCAGACTATATGTGTGTGGTTTTTTTTTTCGCGTCAATTTCAGAAGTTTGCCGTAACAAACTCATTTGCTACTGTTGACAGACGGACACACAAAAGCATGGACAAACTTCTTTATATCATTATATTTCTCGACTAAGACGAACGTATAGAAATTATTCCATCTAGTTTGTGAAGTCATTATTTCTGAATATTTAAGATATAGGGAAATTAAAATTATAGGTATAATATATGAATTAAAGTTTTTGATTCTAAAACGTTATACATCTATCATGAAATACAATCCCTGTTATAACTACCTCACATGACAATGTTTTGAATATACGAGACAGTAAATGTAAAATACAAAAAGTTTTTAATTCAAAAATTAATTTAGAAATCATTTTCTGTTGAAAATTTCAAAGTTAGATTTCTCCAACAGGATAAAATATTATAAATCTAAATTGCAAATTTTGTATATTAAAAAAAAAAGACAAGGTTGTTACCGGAATTGAAAATCGAAATTTGTTTTCAATCTTTCCAGTCATAGTTATAGCTAAATGAAAGGGAGATATTTTATGTTGGATATTATTCTTGGAGCAATTGTTTTTGTCATAAGTTAAATTTACAACTATTCTATATGTTTTCCCTTACAGCTAAATTGCCTAATTCCCTAATGCATGTAGGGTAAAACTTTGGTTGGCTTCCTTGCTTTGTTTGTATAAATGTTTATTCAAGCTTTGTAATTAAGATTGACATCTTCACATAAAGGTATGTAAACCATATATATGATAATTCAATTGGACATTAACAAAATATACCAACAAAGCAAGCAACTAGCTAAAGTGATTATCTACATACAGTAGGAAATTAGCTGTAAGCTTCAGTACTAGTGAGATCAGGCGAAATGTGTATCATTTCTTCTTAAACAAATTGAAATGAAACAAATGACAAACGACAATGACCCTTTGTCATAATTATAAGATTTTGTCAAATAAGCAGTTTAAATAAATTTTAACTTCATTGCAAGATCGGACATTATTTTACGAGAATCATCCAGACATTAGTTACATGCATACGTTGACAGTATGTCAAAACTTCTAAGAATAATTTTTTATCGACCTTCTGAATACTCAATTTTTTTTAATTTTGAAAAATTGACATTAAAATTTGAACGATAAAATCATAGGAAACATGTGTATTAAGTTATAAGTTGATAATAAGACTTCAACTTCATCAAAAACTACCTTGACCAAAAACTTTAACCTGAAGCAGGACAGACGGACGAACGAACGAACGACCGCACAGACCAGAAAACATAAATTGGACATAAAAATAACTTTCACCTATCTAATAACCCCGGTAACCTGTACACAATCGGTGCAAATGAAAGACAAAATGATAGAATAAAAAAAAAATGAAATGCATATTGGCGAAATACAAGACAAAATCTACGCATGTGAAAGAATAAAAAACTAGAGGCTCTAAAGAGCCTTTGTTGCTCACCTTGGTCTATGTGAATATTAAACAAAGGAAGCAGATGGATTCATGACAAAATTGTGTTTTGGTGATGGTGATGTGTTTGTACATCTTACTTTACTGAACATTCTTTCTACTTACAATTATCTCTATCTATAATGAACTTGGCCCAGTAGTTTCAGTGGAAAATGTTAGTTAAAATTTACAAATTTTATGAAAATTGTTAAAAATTGACTATAAAGGACAATAACTCCTTAGGGGTCAATTGACCATTTCCGTCATGTTGACTTATTTGTAAATCTTACTTTTCTGAACATTATTGATGTTTACAGTTTATCTCTATCTATAATAATATTCAAGATAATAACCAAAAACAGCAAAATTTCCTTAAAATTACCAATTCAGGGGCAGCAACCCAACAACAGGTTGTCAGATTCATCTGAAAATTTCAAGGCAGATAGATCTTGACCTGATAAACAATTTTACCCCATGTCAGATTTGCTCTAAATGCTTTGTCTTTGAGTTATAAGCCAAAAACTGCATTTTACCCCTATGTTCTATTTTTAGCCATGGCGGCCATCTTGGTTAGTTGGCCAGGTCACTGGACACAATTTTTAAACTAGATACCCTAATAATGATTGTGGCCAAGTTTGGTAAAAATTGGCCCAGTAGTTTCAGAGGAGAAGATTTTTGTAAAAGCTAACGACGGATGACGACGACGACGGACGACGGACGCCAAGTGATGAGAAAAGCTCACTTGGCCCTTTGGGCCAGGTGAGCTAAAAATGAAATGCAGATCGGTGTAAAAAAGAAGAGATCAAAAATTATATTTTATTGTTTTTTATTAGAACGAAGGTTAAATATAGTGTAGTATCTTTTGTGTCCATTTGTGTTAAATTTCCACAAGATATCAGCTAGACACTTAATTACTCTTTACTTGGGAGACGTATTTTTAAGTGTACACCATGTTGGAATCCGTGAAAAACACGAAATAGGACGTTATAATTTGACGTTTTTTCATTGCTAGAAACAACGTCATAGAGCTTTTATGTCACTACCAAGTTGCGTTAGTTGATGCGCATAAACAATAGGCTGTTTGGTCTTTAAACACTTTTGCCAGTCAGATTTTCTCTACTGGTTTTCAAAATAATAGACAAAACTTGCATTTTCCCCCTATGTTTCATTTTAACATGATGGCAATCTTGGTTGGCAAAGAAGGGGACATCAGACATACTTTTCAAACTACACCCTTATAATGATTGGGGTCTAATTTGTTTTAATTTGAGCAAGTAGTTTCAGGAAAGAGGTTTTTTAAATGATAATGACTACTAACGATGACGGATGGAAAGTGATTGAAAAGAAAAGATAACTTTACTCTTCAGGCCAGGGGGGGGGCCTTAAAAATGAAATGGCTGCTTGGTATGAAAAATATATTTTATGGTTCAAACTCAGAAAAATGTTCAATTAAATTTCATTAAAAAGTATGAAAATCATTACACTTAAATAATATCACATAACAATAACAATTTTATGATACTTTTGTTGCAAGGCTAGCATTTTTTTATTTTCTTACCAAAGTCAGCTTCCCTTTGGTAAATTGTCTAACTGAGTCTTCTTCAATGTTTTCATTAACCCAAGCTTTACTTTTAACTGAAACTTGATTCATCACTGTAACTGACAAATCCGTTATTTCACCTATTTCAGTCAAGTCAAGCCAATATAACTTGGAGTCTGAAATAAATATATTTCATCTGGTAGATAAAAAGTATGTAGAAATAAAAGCAATATAGCTGTTCTTATAAAATTTTGATGTGGGTATTAGATGACATAATTTCATCATTTATACATTACGAAACTCCTATCATTCATAAAATTTTGATTCTTCCTTTCAGTTCATTTGTGGAACAGTCTTTAAATAATTTGGTTCTGTAAAAAAATAAAACTTTGAAAAAAAAACTTTATGAAAAAGATTTAAAACTCTATGAAAAAGATTTAAAACATTTTATTTCATCTAAACATTTATAATTTATAAAGATATAAGTATAGTACCACAGCACTAGTATTTACAAAGAAATGTATTCTTATCATTAACTATCAGTATCAATATTTCCTTTGTCTTCATACGAACATAGTTTGAAGATTTCACTGACCTATACCAAAATAGAAATACAGTACATTTTCAAAATTTGCAACATTTTTTTTTTAGCTTAATTATTGAAGAAATGTATTTTAGAACCTCCATAGTTTAAGACAGAATTATCTGGATAAAAGTATATTAAAAGCTGTCATTGTGCATTCTAATGCAACAACATTTGTAACGATCATTTTGATTGGATAACGTCACTCATTGACATGACATCAATTGACAATTGATGCTATGAGACGAACGAGCAAGCACAGACGGCATATGACAGATTTTAAATACATGTTTTAACGTTATTTTGTCGGTTTCATTAGAATGGAGATAACAATATTGTATGTTAAGCTCCGACGGCATCAATTGGGGATTTGATGGTCACAAATACCCGTTTACTGTCTCCGCTAACGCATCGCCAGTAAACCTTATTTGCGACCATCAAATCCCCAATTGATGCCGTCGGAGCTTAAAATACAAAACAGTAATCTCCTAAATAGAACTTTGCCATGCAGTGTTTTAACAGTGTACACAATAAACTTTTTCATCAACAATGCCTGAAGTTGGTTTTTTTAATTACAAATGTATGTATAAATTCTATTGGTCTGTAGTAGCAATTCAAAAATGCCTGGACTAGTAAGTAAGTTTGAAGACTGCCTTTAATGGCTTCTCTACTAACCTTTCAGACTAGAAAGTGCTTCCTGTATTGTTCTTTTGGTCTCAATTAACCTCAACACAGATAAATAAATCCTAAAACATGAAATTTTCGAGTTATGTATCACTGGAAAAGTTTGTCAATTATGTGCACCTATATGACGTCATTTACCTGATAGAGATGATTGCCTGTAGTGTATCCCTGCACTATTAAAGTTCATCAAGCGCCTTGGTGATTGTTATCATGCAGTTTAAACTAGAAATCATGTTTTTTCTGAAGGTAATTAATCACAGTTTCCTATAACTACAGCAGTGCTGATTATCAATTATAAAAATTTAACTCCACAATGTCATATGTCAAAAATCTATCAAATAAAACTCTAAAAGGATCTTAATTCAATAGATATAAACCAATCATCAAAGTTTCATGAAAATTGCTTAAAGAATTTATAAGTCACAGTAAACAAAAATTAGAAAATCCCATATTTTTTTATGAGAAAAATTCCTCACTTCTTAAACATAAAATCAGTAATTCATAGAATTAATCAATAAATATATAAACATTCACCAAAATTTCAGGAAAATTGGTTAAAGTGTTTTTGAGTGGTTGTCCAACATGTTGACAACAGATGGACAGACAGATGGTAAACAGTGCATTACATGTGGGTGTCTTACCATCAATCAGACAGAATTTTACCAAACTTTTACAAATCTCCTGAATAAAAGATATCTAAATAGTTGAACTTACTGAATAACTCCTTTCCCAACTTTTGCTAATGCTCCAAGAGGCTCTTTTATTATATGTGTAATTCCATAAACTATGTCCTCTAAAGACTTGAAAATAATTCTGGCATTCTCTGGAATTATGACAGTCACTGCTTCATACAGTTTCTACAAGTACAGCAGAGTGTATATGTTATTCACAAATAAAGGAGGCATTCTCATAAACTAGAGGCTCAACAATCTTTTATGTATTCTGAGAAATCCATTTGTAACTATTGACTGTAAATTCAGAAATCATTATGTGCACTTTTTTTCCAATCCACGAAGGGACAAAATGCGAATTAATTATTGCGATTTCAGAAGTGTTCGCATTCACTTATATGTATCAAACTCAGAATGGGAGATCTTATCAGTGTTCTCCACAGGCCGTTTTAGCGCTGCGATTATCAGCGCTATCACAATTTCCCGCTGTTCTATTGAACTTACCACAGCGCCATCCAACGCAAGCGTGTTGCTATATTTTTTTCGTAATTTTTTCAAATTTCCTACTTATTTGTCACTTCGGATCACTTGGTCGACTGGTTTACTATTTCTGAATGATTTTTTTCCGTTGTATTAAGTAACTCTGCAGGACCAGTCTAATAAATTTTACAAAATGTCGACTTTGAAAGATCAAAATTAACAAAGATTTCAAAATTGACATCTTTTTTTTTTTAATTAAAAGAATGTAAAGAGGCATATATGAATGAAATGAGACGAAATAAATTGACCGCATTTACCGATGACACTCACAAACTTGTTTTACGAACTTTGAACAAACAATGAGTTTAAAAACGATCAAACACGGGGTTTGTTACAATTTGCCTGGCTTACTTGAGTTACTATCTATACAAACCCCAAGCTGATACGACTTGAGAAATTCACTTTCTCGATGTCCAGCTTGGATGAAGCTATTTGAATATTAATAAACGTTAAGATCAGAAAAATGAGAAATCATTATACTAAACCAGATGCTCCGCAGGGCACAGCTTTATACGACCACAGAGGTCGAAACCCTGAACAATTGGGGCAAGTATGGACACAACATTCAAGATTGATACAGCTCTGAATTTGGATTGTGATTAAATAGTTGACACAACATAGGTTTCTGACACAGAATGAATGTGGTCTAAGAACTTAAACTTAAAAACTTAAAATTTTTAAATTGGACATTTACCTATAATGGTCCAATATCCAAAATCTAAACACATAGTTAGATTCAGCATATTATAGAACCCCAAGAATTCAATTTTTGATGAAATCAAATAATGTTTAATTTTAGACCCTTTAGACCTCAATGTGGGCCAATTTGATAACCGGGCCCAAATATTAAAAATCTAAATACATGGTTAGATTCACCATATTGAAAAAACCCATATATTCAAATTTGTTGAAATTTAACAAAGTTTAATTTTGGACCCCGATTTGGACAAACTTGAAAACTGGGCCCATAATCAAAAATCTAAGTACATGTTTAGATTCAGCATATCAAAGAACCCCAAGAATTCATTTTTGTTAAAATCAAACTAAGTTGAATTTTGGACCCTTTGGACCTTAATGTAGACCAATTTGAATATAGGACCAAAAATTAAGAATCTAAATACAGGGTTAGATTTGGCATATCAAAGAACCCCAATAATTATTTTTTTTATGAAATCAAGCAAAGTTTATTTTTGGACCCTTTTGGCCGCTAATTCCTAAACTGTTGGGTCCAAAACTCCCAAAATCATTCCCATCCTTCCTTTTGTGGTCATAAACCTTGTGTTAAAATTTCATAGATTTCTATTTACCTATACTAAAGTTATTGTGCAAAAACCAAGAAAAATGCTTATATGGGACCTTTTTTTGGCCCCTAATTTCTATACTGTTGGGACCAAAACTCCCAAAATCAATCCCAACCTTCCTTTTATGGTCATAAACCTTGTGTTTAAATTTCGTAGATTTCTATATACTTATACTAAAGTTATATTGCAAAAACCAAAAGTCGGACAACGGACGACGACAGCAAGGATGACGACAACGACGCCAACGTCATACCAATATACGACTTCTTCAAATCTTCAATATTTGCGGTCGTAAGGTTAACAGTTCACTGTTACAGTGGATTGCAAAACCAAACACAGAAGCTGACAATGACTTTATTGTTGGTCCTACATGTTCTGCAACATCACCTGTTAGTGCTAAGAAATCTTCACATAGGCAGTCTGGTATAGACACTTCATGGAAAAAGACTTTTCCTTGGGTTTTATACACAGATAATATGAGGATTATATGAATTTACAATGGAGAAAAAAAGACTCTTCTTCTATATCCAGACAATAACACTAACAAACAAAGGGGTAACTTCCATGAGCATGATAAGGACATCATTACACAAGAAAACATCAATAACATAATATAAGAAAAACACATAACAAATAAATTACATACAAACTGCGCGCCGCAACAGTTATTGAGAATTGTTGAAAATTACGCCCTTACCACAGCGCTATCCAAAAATCCTGGGGAGAACACTGCTTATTATTGTGATATTCATCTAGTCACTCTATTGACATTTATAAATACTATATAAGGTTATAAAGGAACAAAACTGAAGGACATTAATCAAAGTGCTTAATGTAAGCACCGATGAAGCAAGCACCGATGGGTAAAGATTGTTTTAATTTTTTCAGTGAACATTGCATTGTATGAAGCATCATATATAGTTGTAGTTGATAATATTGTGAAAATTAAGTTTAAAAATTGGAGTTATCTTCCTTTGTCCATAATTGTAGTTGGTTAAAATTGAAATTACCTTCCTTGTCCATAATTGTAGTTGATTCATTAATTTGAACAATTGTACCATTGATATTCGTTTATTGTAATAAGCATTTTGTATAAGTTAAATAGCATTTAGTTGAGCAGACTTAAGTTAGATAACGGAAACTAAAAATTTTGCAATTTTTCCATTTTATAAAGGGGCAAAACACAGAACAGTTAAAGTGATGCCACTAAATTTCAAACTTAATCTGTGTTTTGCAGTTAGAAGCATTGTGTACCAGTTTCATAACATTTGGTTGAGGCAATCTCAAGTCAGAGAACCGAAACCAATTTTTGGACGCTCGAACGTATGTACAGACGGACAAGTAAAACTTAATGCCCCCTCCCCTATGCCAGGGGCATTATTTAAAAAACAGTCCCTTTATCTTCAAAATTTTACAAATGTGAAAAATATGGAACAATGCATGCCAAGTGATGAGAAAATCTTATTTGAACGAGTAAGGTGACCTTTGAATAAAAAAATCATTAATGTATTCTTAACCATCCATTTGTAACTATTTACTGAATATTCAGAAATTACTGTACTTATCACCATTCATGAAGAATTGACAAAAATGTGAGATAAATTATTGTTTTCAGGAAAATAAACATTCTTTATATGTATCCAATTACAAATGAAAGTTCTTATTACTGCAATTATCACCCAGCGGGCACTATTCACATTAATAAACAAATAGCTTGTTAGCACTGAATGGTAAAGTTTGCTTTAATTTAATAATGGCAAGTCAAATTAAATATTAATTCTGGACAAAGGAAGATTACCTTATTTTTTAAAGATCACTTAAACAATGACAATGACATTATTGATATTTTAAGAACAGATTCCTGCACCTTGCTAAAGTTATGTAATGGATGGGATGTATAGAACGTATATGATCAGTGCACTATATTTTGTGTATATTAAAAGTAGTGATAAGCCTTGGAAGATTTAGATATCAAGTTAGTCGCATAAGGTTTTGCAATCTTTATAACCCCCCCCCCCCACCCCCCCCCCCCCCCTTAAAACAAGAATGTGTCCAAAGTACATGATTGCCCCACTCGCATTATCATTTTCCAGGTTCAATGGACCGTGAAATTGGGTAAAAAATCTAATTTGGCCTTAAAAGTAAAAAGATCAACTAATAAGGAACATGTGTACTAAGTTTCAAGTTGATTGGACTTTAACTTCATCAAAAACTACCTTGACCTAAAACTTTAACCTGAAACTCACACTTTTAATTTCTATGTTCAGTTGACCATGAAAATGGGGTCAAAAGTCTAATTTAGTTTAAAAATATGAAAGATCATATCATAAGAAACATGTGTACTAAGTTTCAAGTTGATTGGACTTCAGCTTCATCAAAAACTACCTTGACCAAAAACTTTAACCTGAAGTGGGACGAACAGACAGACAGACGGACGGAGGCACAGACCAGAAAACATAATGACCCTCTACTATCGTAGGTGGGGCATAAAAACCAACATCACCACCACCTTTCATCATGGGTTGGGAATCCCCTTTTAAAAAATAGCTGGATTGGCCCCTGCTTCATCTTTCAAAAACGCAAAACAGATCAATTATGATGAAATCAACCAGTTGACTATGGTTAAAAAATTTGCATATTTGAAAGGCTTCTAAACAAGTAAATCATAGTGGGAAAAAGCAGTCATTAAAATTAAATGTCACAAAATAAGCTAAATTTTTAATTCCTTGAGAAAACATATGAATTGCATTAAAAATACAACACAGAAAGATCTTCCAACTTTCTAAAAAATTCAAATCACACATAAATCTTAAAATCAATTGAATTTAATGTTGCTTCTCCATCTTTAATGTAACAGAGTACAGTTAGCCCAACAGAAGAAACTAATTGTTCATCAAAAAAATATTTTCTGAATTTAAAGTTGCCACTTTTAAGTAAGGCCATAATAAATAATAGGTTTGTTTGACCAAACGCTACCTACCCAGAAAAAAGCTGCCTACTCAAGTCCTTTTATTGTCCTGATTTGAAGAAGTTTTTTTTTAATCAAATAGGCATGAAGACTAATAAACATCTGATACTTCAATTTCTTTTTTGAAAAAAAATAGAAAATGCCTATCTACCTACCCACTGTCTCAACCTTTGGGTAGGGTTTGGGCAAACCAAATACTTTTAAGTGTGGCCTTAACAGTGCCACAAGATGAATAGCACAACTCGTAAAAAAATATAAGGTGTATTATTCCTGGAATGCTGGTGGAAACCAGGCGTAAGTGGTAGTGATGTGTCCAGTTACATTTCTTATACTCAAATTTGAATTTTTGGTAGACCGTAGTACATGTAGTGATCTACTTCTATATAAACCAAATTTATCTTGTATTGTAAATGGTTTTCAAAATTTCACAAAAACACAACTTGTAGTAGTACCGGTGCTAATTAACTTCTACATGGTTTGGTCTCTGGTAGAGTTGTTTCAATGGCAATCAGTAACCACATCTCCTTATTTCTTTACATTATTATCCTGGTTTATGCATGATTTAATTCTTAATTTACAGTACTTATATACTTACATTAAAAAATAAAAGAACATCAGATTTTAAATTTCCAAGAAATTTCTGCACTTTGAAAATCAAATGTTCTACCGGTTTGATAAAAGATGGCATTTCACTTCGATCATATTCCCCAATTTTCTTTGTTGCTTTCATTGCTATACTTCTTAGATTAGCAACCTATAAAATAATAAAAATTTATATGAAATAAAATTATTTCTTTTTTCAACAGAAGTTTTAGTAATTTGGGTGTGATCTATTTTTGATAAGCTTCACATGTTTAAATACTGTGGAAAATATTATTTCAACTAATTACTAATCATATTTTTGTTGTACTGTGATTGGGAAAATGACAAACTGGCTACAACTCAACATTTTAAGCTGCATGCTAAATATTAAATTATAACCTTTTGTAGGAGATGAGAAAAATTTGATGAAAACTTCCTTGTACAGTGAGTGTTGTTATTTTTTTTAAACTATCTGCAAACAGGAAGTTGATACACCAAAAAATTATAAATATCTTGCTCCCTACAACTAACATTATAAAACTGCAGACTAAATATTAAACCATTCCCTTTCATAGAAACTAAGACGAAAGATTTCTTTCAAAAAGAGGGGACAAACAGACAGCTGGAGTCAAATGATTACTGGACCTGCTGCCGTCTTTGTTGATGCAGGAAAATGTTGTAAAAAAACAGTGACAAACAGGAAGTGGAATACACGACTAATTGCTTATTAGCTACAAATCAATTTTATCAAACTGTGGACCAAATACTAAATTATTCCCTTTAGAAGGAGCCCAGAAAAATGAACCTTGAACAATGTGTGTTGTAACATTTAAAACTATTGGCAAACAGGAGGTGGATGTATCACAGATGCCATTGTATTTAATCCATACAACTCAACATTATAAAGCTATCCAAACATGTACCTGAAAGAAAAAAACTATTCTTAATTTCAATGATAAGGTAGCTATAATGGCTTTAGTTATCCCATGGTTGTGTCTGTACCAATATTGAAGGAATTTGAAGGAAATATATGTGTAGTGGATAATTGAATACCTCAGATAAATTGACTTTTTTTGCTGACATTTTAGGTATCCTTTTTTCTGTAGTCTACTGTATAATTTAATATTAAAGCATTTGAAGAATTGAGTTAAAGATGAAAAAAAATATTTATTTTCTATTTTCTGAAAAAAGTAAATATCATTCAAGTAATATTATCATATATGTATCTTTGCATTCAATTTTCATAAGATTTAATCTTTTTACAAAGAAACTTTAATTTAAGAAGTATACTGAGAAAAGTGACTAGAGGCTCTAAAGAGCCTGTGTCCCTCACCTTGGTCTATTTAAACAAAGGACACAGATGGATGCATGACAAAATTGTGTTTTGGTGTTGATGTGTTTGTAGATCTTACTTTATTGAACAATCTTGCTGCTTACAATTATCTCCATCTATAATGAAATTGGCCCAGAAGTGACAGTGGAAAGTATTTGTAAATATTTGTAAAAATTTACAAATATTTACAAATTTATGAAAATTATTAAACATTTACTATAAAGGACAATAACTCCTTAAGGGGTCTATCTACCACTTTGGTCAAGTTGACTTATTTGTAGGGCTAACTTTGCTGTACATTTTTGCTATTTACAGTTTATATTTATCTATAGTAATATTCAAGATAATAACCAAAAGCTGCAAAATTTTCTTAAAATTACCAATTCAGGGGCAGCAGCCCAACAACAAGTTGCCCATTGGTCTGAAAATTTTAAGGCAGATAGATCTTGACCTAATGAACAATTTTTTCCTCAATAGATTTTCTCTAGATGCTCTTGTTTCAGAGATATGAGCCAAAAATTGCATTTTACGCTATGTACTATTTTTAGCCATGTCGGCCATCTTGGTTCACGGGCAGGGTCATCAAAAACATTTTTTAAACTAGATACCCTAATGATAATTGTTGACAAATTTGGTTAAACTTGTCCCAGTAGTTTCAGAGGAGAAGATTTAAAAGATTACCAAAATTTACAAAAATTTGAAATTTTGAAAATTGACTATAAAGGGCAATTACTCCTTAAGGGGTCAACTGACCATTTTGGTCATGTTCACTTATTTGTAGATCTTACTTTGCTGAACATTATTGCTGTTTAGTTTTACAGTTTATCGCTTTCTATAATAACCAAAAACGGCAAAAATTCTTTGAAAAATTACCAATTTAGGGGCAGCAACCCAACAATGGGTTCTCCGATTCATCTAAATATTTCAGATAGATCTTGACCTGATTAAACAATTTTACTCATGTCAGATTTGCTCTAAATGCTTTGGTTTCAGAGATATAAGCCAAAGTCTACATTTTACCCCTACATTCTATTTTTAGCCATGGTGGCCACCTTGGTTGGTTGGCCCAGTCACGGGACACATTTTTTAAACTAAATACCCCAATGATGATTATGGCCAAGATTGGTTTAATATAGCTTAGTAGTTTCAGAGGAGAAGATTTTTGTAAAAGTTAACGACGACTGATGACGGACGCAAAGTGATGGGAAAAGCTCACTTTGCCCTTCGGGCCAGGCAAGCTAAAAAAGGGAAGTAACTCAATTTTGTTGTCAAACATCTTTAAAAGACACAAATCATGACCTAGGACTCATGTTATTAGTGTAAATTAACAGTGTGTTTGACACCATAGCTGTCAAGGGAAGCCAAGCACTTTATTTGCCACTTAATCTAATAGTTAACACAAAGCGTTGAATTTTTTTCCTGGAAGAATTACAAATTTACAGGTTATATTGAGAGGCAAATAACTCATGAAATCGAACAAGTCTCAAGGCACAACAATATAGTTGTCAAAATTAGGGTTATTTGATTAACTGGTCTGACTTGATAACAATAAATAAATCTCATATGAGCTCTTAAATTCCAGGCTGTGCTTGACATGCAAAATCAGTTGACAGGATTGGCATATGTAGACTTTCTATTATTTTCAACTTGGTTTAATTACTTACCCGTTTGGGAAGCTGCACTAATGAATCAACAAATGTAAGTACTAGATCATATAAATTAATTTTTCCTTCTATTAAATATTTTATTAGTCTGATTCCTGCATTGATGCCTCCCAAAATTGATTGTATAGCTTCATCAAATCTTGTTACAATTTTGACTATGAACTTTATATCATCTTCCTTCAAAAGAAATGAACATTTTAAGTATATATACAAGATAGAAGAGATAACATAAAGACGAATCACATAGAGTACCAATCTAAGCATATACCTTCAGCTTCAGTAATTGCCCAAACTAAAGTATCAATCAGTACATATCCAATAGATTTGGTATAAAGAGCTGATAAACACATGAACAAATAAAATAAGATTCCTCCAAATTGTAGTTCTTTTTGGACACAGTGATTCTTAACTGTCAAGGTTTTTTCAACATTGTATGTTAATTAATTCATGTTTCTATATATAAACAAGATCAATCAGCCATTTCAAACAAACAGTGTGAACATATTAAGCAAAGATACAAACCCCAAAACTTATATTGAGTAGTTCAACATATTATAATAATAATAATAATAAATATAAATCAATTGCTTTAAAAAAGCAATTGTAGGGGGTCTTTCCCCCTTTAAAATTAATTGAATTGGGGGGGGGGGGGGGGGGGGGGTTTGTTTGTTTGTTTGTTTGTTTGTTTGTTTCTGTATGGGGTCTATATTATTGTTACTGGAGAAGTTTCATGTTTAGTTTGGAAAGTTTTTCTTTTATTTTAGGTACAGCGCGCGCGCCACATCACGTGACACGGGTTTATAATAACGAAAAGATAGTCTTTTTATTCCTTTTTAGGTGGGGACT